>NC_047112.1:35119299-36319299 GCF_902500255.1 Thalassophryne amazonica | reverse complement strand
AGACACTCCCGGTGGCAGGTTCGCTCCACTGCGTCACCACCCCAGACGGCCAATCAATCCGGGGATTGTGCTTCACCATCCATGGAAATCCCAGAATCACTCGGGAGGTAGAAGGTGTTACATAAAACACAATCTCCTCCCTGTGATTCCCAGACACAACCAAGGTTACTGGCTGTGTCTGATGTGTAATCAACGGGAGTAGAGTGCCATCTAGTGCTCGTACATTCAATGGTGAAGGCAGGGCCACCAGAGGAAGCCCTACTTCCCTAGCCCATCTGCTATCCAGCAGATTCCCTTCTGACCCCGTGTCTACCAGTGCTGGGGCATGAAGGGTTAAATCTCCATACAGGACTGTTACTGGGATTCATGCTGATTTATGGGTTTTCTCTGTGTAAATATTATGACCCACCCTTAACCCAGTTCCTAAGGATGGGCGTTGGAGTTTGATCGTTTGGGGCAGTCTTTTAACATGTGTGGAGAGAGGGACGGCTTGAGCCCGACCACGCCCCCCGGCCTGCTCCCGACGGTGTTCACTCAACCGGTTGTCTAAGCGTATAACCAAACTGACAAGCCCATCGAAGTCTTGCGGTTCGTCCTTAGCCAATAAATGCTCCTTCAGTACTGGAGACAGTCCGCTTATGAAGGCGGCGCGGAGCGCAACATCATTCCAGCTGGACCTCGCAGCCGCAATGCGGAAGTCGACTGCATAATCAGCTGCGCTTCGGCGCCCCTGTCTCATTGACAGCAGCATGCTCGAGGCGGTCTCGCCTCTGTTGGGATGATCAAACACCTGTTTGAATTCCCGTACAAACCCAGCGTATGACGTCAGGAGCCACGAATTCTGTTCCCAAAGCGCCGTAGCCCAAGCGCGTGCCTCACCTCGAAGCAAATTAATCACATAAGCCACCCGGCTGGCATCTGATGCGTACATAACTGGACGCTGTGAAAAAACGAGCGAACACTGCATTAGGAAGTCTGCGCACGTTTCGACACAGCCTCCGTACGGTTCTGGAGGGCTTATGTAAGCTTCAGGGGACGGTGGGGGGGTTTGTTGAACGGCCAGTGGAACGTCTGTACGTGGCCCAGAGCCAGCAGGAGGAGTCACTGCAGCAGCGCTCGAGTCGCGCGCTTCCACTCTGGCGGTGAGAGCCTCCACCCTCCGATTGAGGACTGCATTTTGCTCGGTTACCACATTTAACTGAGCAGTGAAAGCGGTAAGGATTTGCTGCAGATCACTTACCACGCCTCCTGCTGACGCCTGCGCTCCTTGTTCTCCCATTGGCTGTTCAAGCTGTGGTTGACGCCCCTCGGGATCCATGACAAATGGCCGAGAAATCCTGTTGGGAAAGGGTCGTAACACGAACCCGCAACAGGGGGCGCAAAAGAACGGACAATGGATAAGACAAAGAGTAACAATTTAATGTTGTGAATCGCACAACTAAATACAGATACAGATAGTGCCAATTGTACACAAGGTGACGTGCGGGCAGGCTCGAAGATAGGAGACCTCTGGCGATCTGAGAGCCGAGACCCACACAGCTTCCACCACCAACGGCCTGAAGAACACCGGAGCCGCCAAGTCCTGAGTCCCCAGGTGGTCACCGTCTTCTGTTGCAGACCCTGGTACTGCTGGCAGAAGATGACAAAACAGTTAAGGTGAGTGTGTATCCACACACCCAGTAATCCTTGGAACTAGTTCCTTCGGGAGAGAGAACCTCCACCTCCAATAAAGAACAAACGTGCAGCTCCTGTCAGTCGCTTCCTTAGGAGGAGTGAGAGGCGAGGACGTCGCTGACTCTCACTGTATACCACTCCAGCAGGGACTGAGACGCAGGAACACGGCTGCAAAGCAGAATAATAATGATAATAATATCGTTAGATACAGCAGAGAAGATTACCTTTGACCGTAGTAGATTTCTCGGCGAGGAGGTGGAGTAATGATCCGGCTTTTGTAGAGCTGCAGGTGATTGGTGACAGCTGGTGTAAATGAGTGACAGCTGTCACTCTCTGTCTCGGCGCCCTCTCATGCTTGAAGCCCGCACTCCAAGCAGGGCGCCGACTGGTGGTGGTGGGCCAGCAGTACCTCCTCTTCAGCGGCCCACACAACAACGGGTACTAGACTGGCCTGCCTGCAGTCCAGACCTGTTGTCCATTGAAAATGTGTGGCGCATTATGAAGCGCAAAATATGACAACAGAGACCCCGGACTGTTGAACAACTGAAGTCGTGCATCAAGCAAGAATAGGAAAGAATTCCACCTACAAAGCTTCAACAGTTAGTGTCCTCAGTTCCCAAACACTTATTGAGTGTTGTTAGAAGGAAAGGTGACGTAACACAGTGGTAAACATACCACTGTCCCAGCTTTTTTTTTAAATGTGTTGCAGGCATCCATTTCAAAATGAGCAAATATTTGCACAAAAACAATAAAGTTTATCAGTTTGAACATTAAATATCTTGTCTTTGTGGTGTATTCAACTGAATATAGGTTGAAGAGGATTTGCAAATCATTCAATCAATCAATCAATTTTTTTATATAGCGCCAAATCACAACAAACAGTTGCCCCAAGGCGCTTTATATTGTAAGGCAAGGCCATACAATAATTATGTAAAACCCCGACGGTCAAAAACGACCCCCTGTGAGCAAGCACTTGGCTACAGTGGGAAGGAAAAAACTCCCTTTTAACAGGAAGAAAACCTCCAGCAGAACCAGGCTCAGGGAGGGGCAGTCTTCTGCTGGGACTGGTTGGGGCTGAGGGAGAGCACCAGGAAAAAGACATGCTGTGGAGGGGAGCAGAGATCATTGTATTCTGTTTTTATTTACATTTTACACCATGTCCCAACTTCATTGGAATTGGGGTTGTTGTACAGCAGCTCTGCAGGAGCATCCCCCAATTTAATTGTACCCCCCCCCCCCCCCCGACCCTACATTGGAGTATGCTGGTATAGAAATGGAATGAATGTATGTGAGAGTGTGAATGAGTTTGTCTGTGTGCATGCGTCAGCCCTGTGACAAACTGGCATTCTGACCAGGGTGTACTTTGAGGGTCACTTTGAGAGCTTGATCACAGACCTCTTATGTCCAGATTGTTTTTTTTTTTTAGGGGGGGGTCCATATTTTGTGCAATTTCATTTTTTGCTCTTTGGCTTTGTTACACATTTTGTTGCCCTGAGGACGACGGGTTCTTTGTATTCCACAAACCCCTTTAAGTTTTTATTCTTTTGGGGGCTACAGCTGCATAACTGTTTTCAAAAGCTTGAGTTAAGCTGTCAAAATGGGGAATTCTCAGGTGATGTCATCCAAATAAATAATGCAAAAGCGCATTCCTATGAGCTGATTTCTTTTTCTACTTTCAGTTCCTAGTGTGCCATTTAGTGATTTAATTTTTGTAGTGTAAATTTGTGGTGTTGCAGGCAGCAGCCCCCTGTGATGTGGAGATATTTGAGTGAATGAACGCTTGGATGGATGTGAAAGAGGAGCGGATGTTCCTCTGGGAGAGAAGCGCCTCCCCTTCCATCGCGCCGCTGCTCGCTGCTCTCACTGTTCACCGCAACTCTCACGGTTGCGCCGCTCTTTTTTCTCTGCCAGAAGATCTTCGATGTTTCACCTTTGGGTCGCTTTCGAGGAATAAAATAAAATAAAAACCTGATCAGTTTGCGAAGCTTTGTTACTTGGCAGTGTGGGGAGAAGAAACGACATGAGGAAACGCGGAGTAAAGCTTCCAAAGTGGCTGAAGGACTGAATAAGGTCGGTCAGTGTGGCATTTAAACCCGTTTAATTGGTCATTCTTTGAAAATATATTTAATGAAAGAGGTACTTTCAGTTCCCTTTTGGTGTTTCGCAAGTGTGTACTGCGCGTAAATAAAACCCAAAAAAGAGGCAATAATTAAGTTTGATTTGAATGCAAGTTATGTTTCCTTGGAATATTATGTTTCACTCATTGTGTTTGCTTTTTAGAATCAGCAGTTGTGTCGGACTTTATTGCCTGAGTGTGGTTGTTATCTTTGGGCAAAGTACAGATGCCAGTAGCTCATGCGTAAAACAAAAGGAGTGCGGTGCGTAAAGTCCAGCTGTTGCAGTTTTGCGCATGCAGACGCGCTGATTGTGTCTCCTGCACGTTTCCCCACTATATATACCCGGATATGATGATTATAACGTGTAGATTGTTTTCTTATAAAGTAAATAACGTTAATATTTTGATTGGTTGTACCTGCCACAGTCTGATCCCATTTCCTTCTGGCTGCAAACAGAATTGGGTTTCAGACCTTAACCCCCCCTCCCTGTCCACCTCACCCTGCAGGTTCCTCACTCCACAGCACACCATAGCATTTGGAAGCACAGTTGCTATGGCCAAGTGGCTTAAAGACTACCTGAGCTTTGGCAGCAGGAAGGTGCCTCCACAGCCCACCCACACCAGACTACACAGAGAGCGAGATCCTCAAGGCGTACCGCCTCCAGAGGGACCTAGACTTCGAGGATCCCTATGACGACTCGGAAAAACGATTGAGAAGTGAGCCTGGGACTTCTGAGCCCGCCACCCCTGTGTATGGATCCCCCCATGAAGTCCTCTAGCCTGGACATGAAATCTCCCAAACACAGACTAATCAAAGTAGACTCACAGGAGCTGGGGCGCACCAAGATCCTCCTCAGTGCCATCTCTTTAGAGGACCAGCAAGAGCCTGTAAGAGCCTCAGTCTCTTTCTTTCAACAGGAACAGGTGATAAAAAAGTGAAGATTTTTACGTTTGTTGTGTAGTGCAACGGGTGAGGAGAATAAACACTATTCCATTTACCTCTGATTCCGCTTTCAGTCACCAGGACAGTTTTATTGAGCCATAAGAATATCACTGATAAATGTGTCACCGGAATGCATTGTTTACACATATCATTAGGTCCAAGCGCCACCAGAATTTGCAACTCAAGATGGAAAAAAGAATTATTGACGACTTAAGCACATCTCTGAGTCAGAGGAGCATCACAGTCCCACGAGTTTATGTCTTCCCATAAATAATAAATAGGGTTTGGTTTTGCAAGCTGAGCAAGACCCCCATTTGAGCACATGTTGGGGCCATATACAGCAAACCATGTGCCAATACAAGTGTGCACAGGGGGGGTATAATTCATGTTCCATTTCTGCTGGTGTCACCTGGATTGCAGTACATCTGTGCATGTTCAGCTGCAGAAAACACGATTAAAATATTAATGCTCATGAAGTAATTGAAGTCAAGGAAACATCTTAGATTGCACCTTTAAGAAGAAATTGACTGCACATTGATTTATCTAAGTTAAGGTGAGTGTTTTTGTTTTATGCTTTCCATCATGAAGTCTCCACTCATAAAAAAGTGCAAAAGTTATGACGCATATTGAGTCTCAAGTCAATTCAGCATCTCTCTTCTCTGCTCAATCCTCCAGCACTCATTAATTTCCCAGACTCTGTGGGAACATCCGCACTCCAATTAACATTGCAGATTCATGTGCATCAATAACCTGTTACAGAATCAACATGGGATTAGGATTTAATTTTGTGAAGGTGAGTGTACGTTTAGCAAAATTTGAGAAACGCGCCTTGCAGCAGCTATTTTCTTGACACATACTGTATGAAGACAGCACCTTTTGTCAAGGCTGAATACATTTTTAGGTATGTGCTTGTGTGTGTGCACGTGTGGTTCTGTCACTATGTCGCTGTCACTCTGCCAACTGACTAGTGTTTCCATCCTGTTCCTGTATGAGGGAACAAATGCTCCAAATCATCCAAATAACCAGCTTGGACTTTATTCTTTGGCTTTAAAACATTTCTTTTCATGGGGCAAAATAATATCAGAAATAGCGCTCTTGTCAAAAGCTCCAAAATTGAACTGCAGCTCTGAGCCTTTTGGAATACTACTATAATATTTGCCTTTTGATTCACAATCACAGTGGAATAATTACATCTGAAAAACAAAATCAGTTATGATTAATATTCTCCAAAAAAAAAAAAAAAAAAAAAAAATCTCTGTAACCAAACATTATATGCCAATCAGTCAGGATGTGATGGCTTGTAGAAGCTCTCCAACACTGATGAGCTATTGTCTGGGCAGCGCTGCTTTCTAATTGTAAAGGAGAGAAAAAGTCATGGAGTGTGTTTGTCACACTTGCATGAATGTTGAACAGGACGGAAGTCAAAGTCATCTTTCCTTCATCAGTGCCTCTTTGCACGTGCCTGCCAGACCACCGGTTTCGCTGTCCTAGTAACAGGTCTTGGATGGCAAAAAATATAGATGAGTGAGCGAGTGAGTGAGTCCATCCCATACAGATTGTGTAGATTATAACTCACAAACAACAAAATGCTAGCATCTTATAACTTAAAAGAGCATATAATGAGGACATGAGTATTTATAGCTCATAAAAGATAAATGAACTTGGTGTACCAAATTGATTCAAGAGCAAATTTGTATTGCCTAATATCCCATAGGGATGCTGACACCTGCTGGGATGCTTAGTGGGAAGTGTCTGGATTCAGGGAGCATACCGTTAGTTATTATGGAGGGTTAGTGGACGCTGGATAACTTGTCAAAATTATGAACAGCTGTGGGTTAAACCTTACATTTAGCTTCTCTGCTTCTTGGGCATGCATTCCGCACAGCTCCGAAGCTAGCAAAAACAGTGAGAAACTTTGGCAAACTCTAGACAAGAAAATAGGAAACAGGAAAATAAATCTTGAATTAAACTATAGATAGAATGTGTGGCTTGGGATATGGCAAATGATATGGAGTATTTCAAAAACTGTTTCAAACACCATATCAAGAGGACAACATCAATAGTTTGAGCAGATTCAAGACAAAATATACAGCAGAATGGGAAAAGTAAAACCAGAAATTAAACAAGAGACAGAACGTTGGCTGGGGATAGTGTCACAACTTTTTGCTGGTTCAAAAAATTAGTGCTAATAACTCAAAGCATTGCTCCGGACTCTTTCAAAACTTGTTTTAAACACTTTTCTGGACTCCATCCATGTCAAAAGAAAGACACCACACAAGGGAATGAAATGTCATATTTAAAGGCTGCAGTCAGTGCAGGGTCTGCATGTGCACTAGTTTGTTAATACACTTAGACTTTATTGTCACTCAGATTGTATCCATATCATTTACATTAGAATGGAATTTCATTGCAACTGTCCTGAAAATAATTGTGCAAACAGCAGTTCTATATACAGATTAAACAATAATAAATAAAATATAAAATAAGCAATGGATATATACATATAACAAATATGTACATAGTCAGAAAATGCTGGAGATGTAGTTATTTTGTTTGCCAGACACCACAAGTTCAGGTTGTGTGTCAATATTATTTATTTCTTTTGTCAGTAAGTGTGCACTTTGTCCTTTAGGTGGTGCCATCTGCTCCGCTGGCAGGGGACACTGATTATTCAGACCCATTTGATGCTCGATTGGCCCACCGGACAGAACCAAATCTTGGGCCTGTTCCATGTGAGAACAATGGCTACAATGGAACCATATGAGGCTCAGAGGGTCATAACAAGGTGAGTGAACCTACAGCATCCATCATTCAGCATCTTATCAGAAATAAGGCTGGTTTGTATTATAGATAACAGACTCTGCGTTTTGCAACAGGCTTCACAAGCACCTTGACAGGCATGTGTGTTTATGTTATAGTCACTGTACATGTTAAAAGATGTCATTGTGTTCCAAAATAGAAGGTTGTCTGGTCCTAACCTGTATCTATCACAGCCCCAAATTCAGATCGTAATATCCAGTAGTTTTTACAGTTACTTGCAGAAATATTGCAGACGCACTGACTGACCGACTACCTCCCTTAATCCCATATTTGCACTAGTAATCACAGGAAAAACTTTGTGCTGCTGCACCTTTGTGTCATCCTGAGGAACATTTGGAGCCAGATATAAGGCTGTTTCCTTTCACACTTCAGCACTGCCATGCACGATAGTGGTACATTCCAGCATCAGAAACCTGGAGTGGAAACAGTTTTTGCACAGTTTGCAGAGCATTGCACATCATGCCTTCTGGTAGAATCACATATCATTAAAGTAAGCAATTAGTCTCTTCTGAGACATTCCAATTTCTCAAATGAAGGAGGGAGAAAATGATTTCCTTCTTACCAAACCTGTGGCAATCGCTTGTTTGGTTAGTGACTTACTTGCTGCCCGCAGCAAAGAAATGAAGTTTGTCCCCGACATAAAAGCATATTTTCCAGATGACACTGAATCAGTGTTGCAACCTGGCACACAGCAAGATTCAGAGTAATCTCGTTTTATTGTCATTCAGTGAAAAACATCACAAATGTTGTCACAGAACAAAATATCGATGCACTGCACGAATAAATAAAAACACAGAATAAAAGTTCAAGGTGTGTGATGATGATAGATAGGGTTTTAAAAAATACTATTTATTATAACTGTATCTGTATATACACAACATACAATAGATAAATAAAGGACATGGGATATTGCACATATGAAGATGCTACAAGGATAAAATTTGCTACCACTGTCTTGTATATCCTACATTCTATATTGCACAGTTCTCTCTATTGATTTGTACCCAACCCTCTGGGGTATACGATGGCTAAGACCAAGCTTTACTAAATTATATTTAACTTTTGAATGATATGAGATAGGGGTGGTGGCCAAGTATTTAATGCGCTTGGTTTCAATGCAGAAGGTTCCAGGTTCAAATCCCACCCCTGCCACATTTCTCCATGTAATGTGGAGTTGCGTCAGGAAGGGCATCCGGCGTAAAACCTATGCCAATTCAACATGCAGATCCAACTCGGATTTGCTGTGGCGACCCCGAGTGCAACAAGGGAGCAGCCGAAGGGACTTCGTTTTTACTTTTGAATGATATGACATAGAGACTTACTTTTTTTTGCTGAAACGTTAACTCCGCTGACTTTCGAGCCAGCCCTCGGCTATCTTTGTACTCCTCATAAAAGCTGTGTGATGACGTGCGCAATGTGAGTGTCCATCGGAATTAGTTCACCGTCACATGGTTTTCCAAAATCCAATTGTAGGGCAGATTTACCTCACGTGAAAAGCCAAAGATTGTTTTCAGGAGTGATGTGGTACTAGTTGGCCCGTTTGAATAGCCCCTGGGTGCTCCAATGAGCACATCTATTAGTATATACGCAGTGCACCCTGCACCATTACGCACAATGATCAGTGAAAAGCAGGAGCACACGGAGAGCCTCTGATGACAATCTCACATGCTCAACAAAGAGTGTGTACTATCAGGATTGCTCCACTAGTTTGCATGTGAATGTTACTGGATAACTCTGTTGCTTTCTCCTGCATAAAGCACTGTTTATCATATCATGGACAACAAAATGCATAGAGCCATTTGTATATATTGTTCAAAATTGCATTGTGTTTATTGTTGAACCTTTTGTTGTTCAGTCTTTTCACACAAGATGTCAAATTACCTTTATAAAGTGTCAAAACAGTTGTTTATATAGTTTGCTGTGGTTTTGAATAAATGTGTGTGGAAAATTTATTTTTTGCTTTATTTTTTCCTTGCCTATTTTGATTGTAAACCTTTATTACACTTATAAAACACAACAAAAACATATATAGTCTGAAAGCACAGGTTGTCCTGAAAAAAAAAGAGATATAAACTTGATTGTGGGATGCAGGGAGAGCTGTTAACAGCAATATAAAACATTATCCAGGCGAGTGAACTGTCCAAAAAAGTGCCCTCGGACCCCAGAGTGTTAACTGTCTTCTGGTGGTTGGGTAAAAAGCTGTCCCTGAATCTGCATGTTTTGCACCTCAGGCTATGGTACTGTCACTTGAGGGGAGGAGGGAAAACAGATTGTTTAAAGGACATGAAGTTGTCCCCGATTGTCCTTCTTGCCCTGGACAAGCAGCGCTGTTCTGCCAGTTCACTAATGGTTGGCAGTCTGGCCCAGTAATTTCTCTGCTGCCCTCAAAACCTTCCCCAGTGCTTTCCTCTCTGCAAGGCTACAACTTTCATGCCACAGAGATATACTACTGGTTAGTACACTCTCTATTGTTCCTCTTTAGAAGGAGGTGAGGACAGTCGGGCTCAGAGGACATGCATGTATGCATACAGCAGTGTATGTCATTATCATGTATAATTCAGTTTGTACTTGTTGCTGTAGCAAGCAGAAAAAGGTTGAAATATTTCCATCATAGTACCTTTGAAAACAATGCAGCACCCAATTTACCATCTGCCACAAACTGATAAAATGTGAACGCAATATTGAGATTGTTTGTCTGGGATTTACAAAGAATACAATGACCTAAATCAGCTATCCTGACCATTTGCTGAACCAACAGTGGTGATGATCAGGTCTAAATAGGATGCCCTAAATGCAGTGGTGGGTACAGCTAACCAAAAAGTTAGCTTTGATAACCATTAATCAGATAACTGAAAAGTTATCTTTTATGACGATAAACCGATAAACTGCTAAAAAAATGTATCTTTATTACAGATGACAATAACTATTAGTATTGATTTGGACACGGCCACATCAGCTTCGGCTTCTGATAAACCAGTTTCACTTTAAGCACGCAGGGGCTGCTGGGTAAATTCAAGGATCACAAACACAAAGAATGCACGAAAAATGAATAAATAAAAAAATAAAACCCCAAACGATGTCATCATCTTTCAAAAGCAGTAAAACACAGTATTAGAAGTCACAATTTACTGTATCTCGGTATTAGATGTTGTGTGGGCCGCCAGAAGAGGAGGTACTGCTGGCCCACCACCAGAGGGCGCCCTGCCTGAAGTGCGGGCTTCAGGCACGAGAGGGCGCTGCCGCCACGGACACAGCCGGAAGTGACAGCTGTTACTCATTACTTCCTGACAGCTGTCACTCATTCTTCATCACCTCACTCCATAACACCCAGACGTCTTCTCCACCTCATCGCTGAGATATCGTACTTCATTGAAGGTAATATCCTCAGCCGTTTTGTGTTACAATATACTGTATATTGTGAGTGTTTGCAGGAGTACCGGTTCCTCTATCTGTGGAAGCTGAGTGAGTGCAGGACGGCACTCTTTTCTCCTGAGGAATCACTGCGGTACTCATCACATATTGAGTGAGAGGTGGAGGTGGCATTCCCACCGTTGTTGTTACTGGGTGTACACACACCCACACTTGACTGTCTTTGTTCTCACCAGCAGTACCAGATCCGACAGTCGGAGAGGGTGATCACCTGGGAATTCGGGACTTGGCGGCTCCAGTATTCACCAGGTTCGGTGGTGGCAGAAATCGTGTGGTTCCGGCCCTTCTCAGGACAGACGTCTTCTATCCTCGAGCCTGCCCACACGTCACCTTTGTGGATTGACTGTAATCATATTCTGAGATTGTCTGTATATTCGTTGTGCACATTTCACAACATTAAATTGTCACTTTTTGGCTCATCTATTGACCGTTCATTTGCGCCCCCTGTTGTGGGTCCGTGTCACTACACTTTCACAACAGGATATCTCGGCCAGCGTCATGGACTCCGAGGGGCGTCACCCGGCTGTTGAACGACCAATGGAGAGCAGGGAGCGCAGGCGTCTGCAGGAGGCGTGATTGGTGAGCTGCAGCACATTCTCACCGCCTTTACGGCTCGGTTGGATCAAATGACTGAGCAAAACATCTTCCTGAACTGCAGGGTGGAAGCTCTCTCCGCGCAGATGGCGGCGAGCGCTCAGGGCGCTGCTGCAGCTCGTCCTCCTGCCGACCCTGTGCAGGATATGAACGTTCCAGTGGTGGTTCAACAACCCCTCCCACCATCCCCTGAAGCATACATAAGCCCTCCTGAGCCGTACGGAGGTTGTGTGGAGACGTGCGCGGACTTTCTTATGCAGTGTTCGCTCGTCTTCGCACAACGTCCCGTCATGTACGCGTCAGATGCTAGTAAAACAGCTTATGTGATTGCTCTGCTTCGGGGTAAAGCACGCGCCTGGGCTACGGCGCTCTGGGAACAGAACTCACGATTGTTATCAGCATACACTGGGTTTGTGGGGGAGTTCAGAACAGTGTTTGATCACCCTAACAGAGGAGAGACCGCTTCAACTGTGCTGCTGTCAATGAGACAGGGACGCGAGAGCGCAGCCGCTTATGCAGTCAACTTCCGCATCGCGGCTGCGAGGTCCGGCTAGAGAATTGTTTAGTCACTAGCCAATAGCATTCTGCCTCTCAGTAGGGGGGTCTGGTTAGGTTTCAAACTCCAGCTTTTTGGGCTTTAGTATTCTACAAGAGTCAAGACAGAAGTCAGACTACCAGAGCAAGAATTTAGCTGAGGAAGCTTCTGCAATTTGAAGCGAAACGTCCTCGCGTCAAGCAACCAGTCCAGCGAAGATTCAAGCTTCTCTACTATGGAAACCCAACAACTGGAACGAGCCTTCACAGAAACAAATTCTGCACTTACAACACGTGGCTCATAGTAAAAGAGTACGGGTGTGGGAAGGGTCGTAACACGACCCGCAACAGGGGGCGCAAAAGACGGCAATGGATAAGAAAAGAGTAACTTTAATGTTGTGAATCGCAACAAATAAATACAGATACAGATAGTGCCAATTGTACACAAGGTGATGTGCGGGCAGGCTCGAAGAAGGAGACCTCTGGCGATCTGAGCCGGACCCACACAGCTTCCACCACCAACGGCCTGAAGAAACACCGGAGCCGCCAAGTCCTGAGTCCCCAGGTGGTCACCGTCTTCTGTTGCAGACCTGGTACTGGCAGAAGATGACAAAACAGTTAAGGTGAGTGTGTATCCACACCCAGTAATCCTTGGAACTAGTTCCTTCGGGAGGGAGAACCTCCACCTCCAATAAAGAACAAACGTGCAGCTCCTGTCAGTCGCTTCCTTAGGAGGAGTGAGAGGCGAGGACTTCGCTGACTCTCACTGTATACCACTCCAGCAGGGACTGAGACGCAGGAACACGGCTGCAAAGCAGAATAAATGATAATATCGTTAGATACAGCAGAGAAGATTACCTTTGACGGTAGTAGATTTCTCGGCGAGGAGGTGGAGTAATGATCCGGCTTTTGTAGAGCTGCAGGTGATTGGTGACAGCTGGTGTAAATGAGTGACAGCTGTCACTCTCTGTTGTATCGGCGCCCTCTCATGCTTGAAGCCCGCACTCCAAGCAGGGCGCCGACTGGTGGTGGTGGGCCAGCAGTACCTCCTCTTCAGCGGCCACACAACAGGACCCCCCCCTCAACGGGCGCCTCCTGGCGCCCGACCAGGCTTGTCGGGTGTCGGCGTGGTAGAAATCGGCCAGGAGGGCCGGGTCCAGGATGAAGCTCCTCTTCACCAGAGAGCGTTCTTCGGGTCCGTACCCCTCCCAGTCCACCAGATATTGAAAACCCCGGCCCTTCCGACGGACGTCCAGGAGCCGACGAACAGTCCATGCCGGCTCCCCGTCGATGATACGGGTAGGAGGTGGTACGGGTCCAGGAGTGCAGAGTGGTGAGGCGTGGTATGGCTTTAACCTAGAGACATGAAAAACTGGGTGAATCCGCAGTGAAGCTGGGAGTTTCAGCTTCACTGCGGCCGGACTGAGGATCTTGAGTATAGAGAAGGGTCTGATGAACCGGTCTTTGAGCTTCTGTGATTCAACCTGCAGTGGGATGTCCTTGTAGACAACCACACCTCCTGCCCAGGCTGGTATGCAGGGGCCGGGGAATGCCGGCGATCTGCATGGGCCTTAGCCCTCGTCCGGGCCTGCAACAGGGCAGAACGGGCGGTCCGTCACACCGGCGGCACCTTCGCAGGTGGGCCTGGACCGAGGGGCCCCCGACCTCTCCCTCCACAAGTGGAAACAAAGGGGGCTGATACCCCAAACACGCCTCGAAAGGGGAGAGGCCGGTAGCAGACGAGACCTGGCTGTTGTGGGCGTACTCGATCCAGGCCAGATGGTCACACCAAGCGCCGGGATGCGCGGAGGTTACGCAGCGGAGAGCCTGCTCCAACTCTGGTTCGCCCGCTCTGCCTGGCCTTTCGTCTGTGGGTGATACCCGGACGAGAGACTCACGGTGGCCCCCAGTTCCTTAAAAACTCCTCCAGACTTGCGAGGAGAACTGGGGACCACGATCCGAAACGATGTCTGCTGGTATCCCATGCAGACGCACGACGTGGTGGACCAGGAGGTCTGCTGTCTCCTGGGCCGTCGGAGCTTCGGGAGGGCCACGAAGTGGGCCGCCTTGGAGAACCGGTCCACTATCGTGAGGATGACTGTGTTACCCTGGGACGGCAGGAGGCCCGTAACGAAGTCCAGGCCGATGTGAGACCAGGGGCGATGAGGCACAGGCAGGGGCTGGAGGAGGCCCCTGATCTTGTGATGATCCGCTTTGCCCCTGGCACAGGTGGTGCAGGCCTGGACATAGTCCCGGACGTCGGCTTCCAGTGACGCCCACCAGAAGCGCTGCTGGACTACTGCCACGGTCCTACGCACCCCGGGATGACAGGAGAGCTTGGATCCGTGGCAGAAGTCCAAGACGGCAGCCCTGGCTCTGGTGGGACGTAAAGTCTGTTCTTTGGACTGTTCCCCGGGTCCGGGTTCCTGGTCAGGGCCTCCCGGACGGTCTTCTCCACGTCCCATGTGAGGGTGGCCACGACAGTGGACTCGGGAACGATGGTCTCGATGGGGTCTGACAACTCGGCCTTGGCTTCCTCTTCGTGCACCGGGGACAGTGCGGTCGGATCGTTGGTTTTTAGTCCCGGGACGGTAGGTGATCCGGGAAGTCAAGCGTCCAAAGAACAGGGACCAGCGGGCTTGCCTGGGGTTCAGCCGCTTGGCGGTCCGGATGTACTCCAGGTTCCGATGGTCCGTGAAAACCGTGAAAGGCACCGTAGCTCCCCCCAACAGGTGCCTCCACTCTTCAAGAGCCTCCTTCACCGCGAGGAGTTCCCGATTGCCCACGTCATAGTTGCGTTCTGCGGGGGTCAACCTGCGGGAAAAGTAGGCACATGGATGGAGAACCTTGTTGGACTTCCCCGCTCTGGGACAGAACGGCTCCTATCCCTGAGTCAGAGGCGTCCACCTCCACTATGAACTGGCGAGTAGGGTCAGGCTGCACCAGAATGGTGCAGACGAAATACCGGCGTTTCAACTCCCTAAACACGGCTTCGCACCGATCCGACCAAGTGAAGGGGACTTTAGTGGAGGTCAGGGCAGTCAGGGGGCTAACAACCTGACTGTACCCTTTAATGAACCTCCGATAGAAATTTGCAAAGCCGAGGGAACTGTTGCAGCTTCCTACGGCTTGTTGGTTGGGGCCAATCTCTCACCGCCGCAACCTTGGCCGGATCCGGGGCGACGGAGTTGGAGGAGATGATGAACCCCAGGAAGGACAAAGAAGTGCGGTGGAACTCACACTTCTCGCCCTTCACAAACCAACCGGTTTCTAGTAACCGCTGCAGGACCTGATGTACATGCTGGACATGAGACTCAGGGTCCGGAGAAAAGATGAGTATATCATCCAGATATACGAAGACAAACCGGTGCAGGAAGTCCCGCAAAACGGCATTAACCAATGCTTGGAACGTCGCAGGGGCGTTAGTGAGACCGAACGGCATGACCAGGTACTCAAAATGACCTAACGGGGTGTTAAATGCCGTCTTCCATTCGTCTCCCCTCTGGATCCGAACCAGGTGGTACGCATTCCTAAGATCAAGTTTGGTGAACATTTTGGCTCCATGCAGGGGCGTGAACACCGAATCTAACAGGGGCAACGGATATCGATTGCGCACCGTAATCTCGTTCAGCCCTCTGTAGTCAATGCATGGACGGAGTCCGCCGTCTTTTTTACCCACAAAAAAGAAACCCGCACCCATCGGGGAGGTGGAGTTCCGAATCAACCCGGCGGCTAAGGAGTCCCGGATGTAGGTCTCCATCGATTCGCGTTCCGGACGTGAGAGGTTGTACAATCTACTGGACGGGTACTCAGCGCCCGGAATCAAATCGATGGCACAATCGTACGGTCGGTGCGGGGGAAGAGTGAGTGCCAGATCTTTGCTGAAGACGTCAGAAGATCGTGGTACACCTCGGGCACCACCGTCAGATTGGGGGGGACTGTGACCTCCTCTTTAGCTGTAATTCCGGGTGGAACCGAGGATCCAAGACACTCCCGGTGGCAGGTTTCGCTCCACTGCGTCACCACCCCAGACGGCCAATCAATCCGGGGATTGTGCTTCACCATCCATGGAAATCCCAGAATCACTCGGGAGGTAGAAGGTGTTACATAAAACACAATCTCCTCCCTGTGATTCCCAGACACAACCAAGGTTACTGGCTGTGTCTGATGTGTAATCAACGGGAGTAGAGTGCCATCTAGTGCTCGTACATTCAATGGTGAAGGCAGGGCCACCAGAGGAAGCCCTACTTCCCTAGCCCATCTGCTATCCAGCAGATTCCCTTCTGACCCCGTGTCTACCAGTGCTGGGGCATGAAGGGTTAAATCTCCATACAGGACTGTTACTGGGATTCATGCTGATTTATGGGTTTTCTCTGTGTAAATATTATGACCCACCCTTAACCCAGTTCCTAAGGATGGGCGTTGGAGTTTGATCGTTTGGGGCAGTCTTTTAACATGTGTGGAGAGAGGGACGGCTTGAGCCCGACCACGCCCCCCGGCCTGCTCCCGACGGTGTTCACTCAACCGGTTGTCTAAGCGTATAACCAAACTGACAAGCCCATCGAAGTCTTGCGGTTCGTCCTTAGCCAATAAATGCTCCTTCAGTACTGGAGACAGTCCGCTTATGAAGGCGACGCGGAGCGCAACATCATTCCAGCTGGACCTCGCAGCCGCAATGCGGAAGTCGACTGCATAATCAGCTGCGCTTCGGCGCCCCTGTCTCATTGACAGCAGCATGCTCGAGGCGGTCTCGCCTCTGTTGGGATGATCAAACACCTGTTTGAATTCCCGTACAAACCCAGCGTATGACGTCAGGAGCCACGAATTCTGTTCCCAAAGCGCCGTAGCCCAAGCGCGTGCCTCACCTCGAAGCAAATTAATCACATAAGCCACCCGGCTGGCATCTGATGCGTACATAACTGGACGCTGTGAAAAACGAGCGAACACTGCATTAGGAAGTCTGCGCACGTTTCGACACAGCCTCCGTACGGTTCTGGAGGGCTTATGTAAGCTTCAGGGGACGGTGGGGGGGTTTGTTGAACGGCCAGTGGAACGTCTGTACGTGGCCCAGAGCCAGCAGGAGGAGTCACTGCAGCAGCGCTCGAGTCGCGCGCTTCCACTCTGGCGGTGAGAGCCTCCACTCTCCGATTGAGGACTGCATTTTGCTCGGTTACCACATTTAACTGAGCAGTGAAAGCGGTAAGGATTTGCTGCAGATCACTTACCACGCCTCCTGCTGACGCCTGCGCTCCTTGTTCTCCCATTGGCTGTTCAAGCTGTGGTTGACGCCCCTCGGGATCCATGACAAATGGCCGAGAAATCCTGTTGGGAAAGGGTCGTAACACGAACCCGCAACAGGGGCGCAAAAGAACGGACAATGGATAAGACAAAGAGTAACAATTAATGTTGTGAATCGCACAACTAAATACAGATACAGATAGTGCCAATTGTACACAAGGTGACGTGCGGGCAGGCTCGAAGATAGGAGACCTCTGGCGATCTGAGAGCCGAGACCCACACAGCTTCCACCACCAACGGCCTGAAGAACACCGGAGCCGCCAAGTCCTGAGTCCCCAGGTGGTCACCGTCTTCTGTTGCAGACCCTGGTACTGCTGGCAGAAGATGACAAAACAGTTAAGGTGAGTGTGTATCCACACACCCAGTAATCCTTGGAACTAGTTCCTTCGGGAGAGAGAACCTCCACCTCCAATAAAGAACAAACGTGCAGCTCCTGTCAGTCGCTTCCTTAGGAGGAGTGAGAGGCGAGGACGTCGCTGACTCTCACTGTATACCACTCCAGCAGGGACTGAGACGCAGGAACACGGCTGCAAAGCAGAATAATAATGATAATAATATCGTTAGATACAGCAGAGAAGATTACCTTTGACCGTAGTAGATTTCTCGGCGAGGAGGTGGAGTAATGATCCGGCTTTTGTAGAGCTGCAGGTGATTGGTGACAGCTGGTGTAAATGAGTGACAGCTGTCACTCTCTGTCTCGGCGCCCTCTCATGCTTGAAGCCCGCACTCCAAGCAGGGCGCCGACTGGTGGTGGTGGGCCAGCAGTACCTCCTCTTCAGCGGCCCACACAACAACGGGTACTAGACTGGCCTGCCTGCAGTCCAGACCTGTTGTCCATTGAAAATGTGTGGCGCATTATGAAGCGCAAAATATGACAACAGAGACCCCGGACTGTTGAACAACTGAAGTCGTGCATCAAGCAAGAATAGGAAAGAATTCCACCTACAAAGCTTCAACAGTTAGTGTCCTCAGTTCCCAAACACTTATTGAGTGTTGTTAGAAGGAAAGGTGACGTAACACAGTGGTAAACATACCACTGTCCCAGCTTTTTTTTTAAATGTGTTGCAGGCATCCATTTCAAAATGAGCAAATATTTGCACAAAAAACAATAAAGTTTATCAGTTTGAACATTAAATATCTTGTCTTTGTGGTGTATTCAACTGAATATAGGTTGAAGAGGATTTGCAAATCATTCAATCAATCAATCAATTTTTTTATATAGCGCCAAATCACAACAAACAGTTGCCCCAAGGCGCTTTATATTGTAAGGCAAGGCCATACAATAATTATGTAAAACCCCGACGGTCAAAAACGACCCCCTGTGAGCAAGCACTTGGCTACAGTGGGAAGGAAAAACTCCCTTTTAACAGGAAGAAACCTCCAGCAGAACCAGGCTCAGGGAGGGGCAGTCTTCTGCTGGGACTGGTTGGGGCTGAGGGAGAGCACCAGGAAAAAGACATGCTGTGGAGGGGAGCAGAGATCATTGTATTCTGTTTTTATTTACATTTTACACCATGTCCCAACTTCATTGGAATTGGGGTTGTTGTACAGCAGCTCTGCAGGAGCATCCCCAATTTAATTGTACCCCCCCCCCCCCCCCGACCCTACATTGGAGTATGCTGGTATAGAAATGGAATGAATGTATGTGAGAGTGTGAATGAGTTTGTCTGTGTGCATGCGTCAGCCCTGTGACAAACTGGCATTCTGACCAGGGTGTACTTTGAGGGTCACTTTGAGAGCTTGATCACAGACCTCTTATGTCCAGATTGTTTTTTTTTTTTTAGGGGGGGGTCCATATTTTGTGCAATTTCATTTTTTGCTCTTTGGCTTTGTTACACATTTTGTTGCCCTGAGGACGACGGGTTCTTTGTATTCCACAAACCCCTTTAAGTTTTTATTCTTTTGGGGGCTACAGCTGCATAACTGTTTTCAAAAGCTTGAGTTAAGCTGTCAAAATGGGGAATTCTCAGGTGATGTCATCCAAATAAATAATGCAAAAGCGCATTCCTATGAGCTGATTTCTTTTTCTACTTTCAGTTCCTAGTGTGCCATTTAGTGATTTAATTTTTGTAGTGTAAATTTGTGGTGTTGCAGGCAGCAGCCCCCTGTGATGTGGAGATATTTGAGTGAATGAACGCTTGGATGGATGTGAAAGAGGAGCGGATGTTCCTCTGGGAGAGAAGCGCCTCCCCTTCCATCGCGCCGCTGCTCGCTGCTCTCACTGTTCACCGCAACTCTCACGGTTGCGCCGCTCTTTTTTCTCTGCCAGAAGATCTTCGATGTTTCACCTTTGGGTCGCTTTCGAGGAATAAATAAAATAAAAACCTGATCAGTTTGCGAAGCTTTGTTACTTGGCAGTGTGGGGAGAAGAAACGACATGAGGAAACGCGGAGTAAAGCTTCCAAAGTGGCTGAAGGACTGAATAAGGTCGGTCAGTGTGGCATTTAAACCCGTTTAATTGGTCATTCTTTGAAAATATATTTAATGAAAGAGGTACTTTCAGTTCCCTTTTGGTGTTTCGCAAGTGTGTACTGCGCGTAAATAAAACCCAAAAAAGAGGCAATAATTAAGTTTGATTTGAATGCAAGTTATGTTTCCTTGGAATATTATGTTTCACTCATTGTGTTTGCTTTTTAGAATCAGCAGTTGTGTCGGACTTTATTGCCTGAGTGTGGTTGTTATCTTTGGGCAAAGTACAGATGCCAGTAGCTCATGCGTAAAACAAAAGGAGTGCGGTGCGTAAAGTCCAGCTGTTGCAGTTTTGCGCATGCAGACGCGCTGATTGTGTCTCCTGCACGTTTCCCCACTATATATACCCGGATATGATGATTATAACGTGTAGATTGTTTTCTTATAAAGTAAATAACGTTAATATTTTGATTGGTTGTACCTGCCACAGTCTGATCCCATTTCCTTCTGGCTGCAAACAGAATTGGGTTTCAGACCTTAACCCCCCCTCCCTGTCCACCTCACCCTGCAGGTTCCTCACTCCACAGCACACCATAGCATTTGGAAGCACAGTTGCTATGGCCAAGTGGCTTAAAGACTACCTGAGCTTTGGCAGCAGGAAGGTGCCTCCACAGCCACCCACACCAGACTACACAGAGAGCGAGATCCTCAAGGCGTACCGCCTCCAGAGGGACCTAGACTTCGAGGATCCCTATGACGACTCGGAAAAACGATTGAGAAGTGAGCCTGGGACTTCTGAGCCCGCCACCCCTGTGTATGGATCCCCCATGAAGTCCTCTAGCCTGGACATGAAATCTCCCAAACACAGACTAATCAAAGTAGACTCACAGGAGCTGGGGCGCACCAAGATCCTCCTCAGTGCCATCTCTTTAGAGGACCAGCAAGAGCCTGTAAGAGCCTCAGTCTCTTTCTTTCAACAGGAACAGGTGATAAAAAAGTGAAGATTTTTACGTTTGTTGTGTAGTGCAACGGGTGAGGAGAATAAACACTATTCCATTTACCTCTGATTCCGCTTTCAGTCACCAGGACAGTTTTATTGAGCCATAAGAATATCACTGATAAATGTGTCACCGGAATGCATTGTTTACACATATCATTAGGTCCAAGCGCCACCAGAATTTGCAACTCAAGATGGAAAAAAGAATTATTGACGACTTAAGCACATCTCTGAGTCAGAGGAGCATCACAGTCCCACGAGTTTATGTCTTCCCATAAATAATAAATAGGGTTTGGTTTTGCAAGCTGAGCAAGACCCCCATTTGAGCACATGTTGGGGCCATATACAGCAAACCATGTGCCAATACAAGTGTGCACAGGGGGGGTATAATTCATGTTCCATTTCTGCTGGTGTCACCTGGATTGCAGTACATCTGTGCATGTTCAGCTGCAGAAAACACGATTAAAATATTAATGCTCATGAAGTAATTGAAGTCAAGGAAACATCTTAGATTGCACCTTTAAGAAGAAATTGACTGCACATTGATTTATCTAAGTTAAGGTGAGTGTTTTTGTTTTATGCTTTCCATCATGAAGTCTCCACTCATAAAAAAGTGCAAAAGTTATGACGCATATTGAGTCTCAAGTCAATTCAGCATCTCTCTTCTCTGCTCAATCCTCCAGCACTCATTAATTTCCCAGACTCTGTGGGAACATCCGCACTCCAATTAACATTGCAGATTCATGTGCATCAATAACCTGTTACAGAATCAACATGGGATTAGGATTTAATTTTGTGAAGGTGAGTGTACGTTTAGCAAAATTTGAGAAACGCGCCTTGCAGCAGCTATTTTCTTGACACATACTGTATGAAGACAGCACCTTTTGTCAAGGCTGAATACATTTTTAGGTATGTGCTTGTGTGTGTGCACGTGTGGTTCTGTCACTATGTCGCTGTCACTCTGCCAACTGACTAGTGTTTCCATCCTGTTCCTGTATGAGGGAACAAATGCTCCAAATCATCCAAATAACCAGCTTGGACTTTATTCTTTGGCTTTAAAACATTTCTTTTCATGGGGCAAAATAATATCAGAAATAGCGCTCTTGTCAAAAGCTCCAAAATTGAACTGCAGCTCTGAGCCTTTTGGAATACTACTATAATATTTGCCTTTTGATTCACAATCACAGTGGAATAATTACATCTGAAAAACAAAATCAGTTATGATTAATATTCTCCAAAAAAAAAAAAAAAAAAAAAAATCTCTGTAACCAAACATTATATGCCAATCAGTCAGGATGTGATGGCTTGTTAGAAGCTCTCCAACACTGATGAGCTATTGTCTGGGCAGCGCTGCTTTCTAATTGTAAAGGAGAGAAAAAGTCATGGAAGTGTGTTTGTCACACTTGCATGAAATGTTGAACAGACGGAAGTCAAAGTCATCTTTCCTTCATCAGTGCCTCTTTGCACGTGCCTGCCAGACACCGGTTTCGCTGTCCTAGTAACAGGTCTTGGATGGCAAAAATATAGATGAGTGAGCGAGTGAGTGAGTCCATCCCATACAGATTGTGTAGATTATAACTCACAAACAACAAATGCTATCATCTTATAACTTAAAAGAGCATATAATGAGGACATGAGTATTTATCGTCATAAAAGATAAATGAACTTTGGTGTACCACATTGATTCAAGAGCAAATTTGTATTGCCTAATATCCCATAGGGATGCTGACACCTGCTGGATGCTTAGTGGGAGTGTCTGGATTCAGGAGCATCCGTTAAGTTATTATGGAGGGTTAGTGGACGCTGGATAACTTGTCAAAAATTATGAACAGCTGTGGTTAAACCTTACATTTAGCTTCTCTGCTTCTTGGGCATGCATTCCGCACAGCTCCGAAGCTAGCAAAAACAGTGAGAAACTTTGGCAAACTCTAGACAAGAAAATAGGAAACAGGAAAATAAATCTTGAATTAAACTATAGATAGAATGTGTGGCTTGGGATATGGCAAATGATATGGAGTATTTCAAAAACTGTTTCAAACACCATATCAAGAGGACAACATCAATAGTTGAGCAGATTCAAGACAAAATATACAGCAGAATGGGAAAGTAAAACCAGAATTAAACAAGAGACAGAACGTTTGGCTGGGGATAGTGTCACAACTTTTTGCTGGTTCAAAAAATTAGTGCTAATAACTCAAAGCATTGCTCCGGACTCTTTCAAAACTTGTTTTAAACACTTTTCTGGACTCCATCCATGTCAAAAGAAAGACACCACACAAGGGAATGAAATGTCATATTTAAAGGCTGCAGTCAGTGCAGGGTCTGCATGTGCACTAGTTTGTTAATACACTTAGACTTTATTGTCACTCAGATTGTATCCATATCATGTACATTAGAATGGAATTTCATTGCAACTGTCCTGAAAATAATTGTGCAAACAGCAGTTCTATATACAGATTAAACAATAATAAATAAAATATAAAATAAGCAATGGAATATATACATATACAAATATGTACATAGTCAGAAAATGCTGGAGATGTAGTTATTTTGTTTGCCAGACACCACAAGTTCAGGTTGTGTGTCAATATTATTTTATTTCTTTGTCAGTAAGTGTGCACTTTGTCCTTTAGGTGGTGCCATCTGCTCCGCTGGCAGGGGACACTGATTATTCAGACCCATTTGATGCTCGATTGGCCCACCGGACAGAACCAAATCTTGGGCCTGTTCCATGTGAGAACAATGGCTACATGGAACCATATGAGGCTCAGAGGGTCATAACAGGTGAGTGAACCTACAGCATCCATCATTCAGCATCTTATCAGAAATAAGGCTGGTTTGTATTATAGATAACAGACTCTGCGTTTTGCAACAAGGCTTCACAAGCACCTTGACAGGCATGTGTGTTTATGTTATAGTCACTGTACATGTTAAAAGATGTCATTGTGTTCCAAAATAGAAGGTTGTCTGGTCCTCACCTGTATCTATCACAGCCCCAAATTTCAGATCGTAATATCCAGTAGTTTTTACAGTTACTTGCAGAAATATTGCAGACGCACTGACTGACCGACTACCTCCCTTAATCCCATATTTGCACTAGTAATCACAGAAAACTTTGTGCTGCTGCACCTTTGTGTCATCCTGAGGAACATTTGGAGCCAGATATAAGGCTGTTTCCTTTCACACTTCAGCACTGCCATGCACGATAGTGGTACATTCCAGCATCAGAAACCTGGAGTGGAAACAGTTTTTGCACAGTTTGCAGAGCATTGCACATCATGCCTTCTGGTAGAATCACATATCATTAAAGTAAGCAATTAGTCTCTTCTGAGACATTCCAATTTCTCAAATGAAGGAGGGAGAAAATGATTTCCTTCTTACCAAACCTGTGGCAATCGCTTGTTTGGTTTAGTGACTTACTTGCTGCCCGCAGCAAAGAAATGAAGTTTGTCCCCGACATAAAAGCATATTTTCCAGATGACACTGAATCAGTGTTGCAACCTGGCACACAGCAAGATTCAGAGTAATCTCGTTTTTATTGTCATTCAGTGAAAAACATCACAAATGTTGTCACAGAACAAAATATCGATGCACTGCACGAATAAATAAAAACACAGAATAAAAGTTCAAGGTGTGTGATGATGATAGATAGGGTTTTAAAAAATACTATTTATTATAACTGTATCTGTATATACACAACATACAATAGATAAATAAAGGACATGGGATATTGCACATATGAAGATGCTACAAGGATAAAATTTGCTACACTGTCTTGTATATCCTACATTCTATATTGCACAGTTCTCTCTATTGATTTGTACCCAACCCTCTGGGGTATACGATGGCTAAGACCAAGCTTTACTAAATTATATTTAACTTTTGAATGATATGAGATAGGGGTGGTGGCCAAGTATTTAATGCGCTTGGTTTCAATGCAGAAGGTTCCAGGTTCAAATCCCACCCCTGCCACATTTCTCCATGTAATGTGGAGTTGCGTCAGGAAGGGCATCCGGCGTAAAACCTATGCCAATTCAACATGCAGATCCAACTCGGATTTGCTGTGGCGACCCCGAGTGCAAACAAGGGAGCAGCCGAAGGGACTTCGTTTTTACTTTTGAATGATATGACATAGAGACTTACTTTTTTTTGCTGAAACGTTAACTCCGCTGACTTTCGAGCCAGCCCTCGGCTATCTTTGTACTCCTCATAAAAGCTGTGTGATGACGTGCGCAATGTGAGTGTCCAATCGGAATTAGTTCACCGTCACATGGTTTTCCAAAATCCAATTGTAGGGCAGATTTACCTCACGTGAAAAGCCAAAGATTGTTTTCAGGAGTGATGTGGTACTAGTTGGCCCGTTTGAATAGCCCCCTGGGTGCTCCAATGAGCACATACTATTAGTATATACGCAGTGCACCCTGCACCATTACGCACAATGATCAGTGAAAGCAGGAGCACACGGAGAGCCTCTGATGACAATCTCACATGCTCAAACAAAGAGTGTGTAACTATCAGGATTGCTCCACTAGTTTGCATGTGAATGTTACTGGATAACTCTGTTGCTTTCTCTGCATAAAGCACTGTTTATCATATCAATGGACAACAAAATGCATAGACCATTTTGTATATATTGTTCAAAATGTGCATTTGTGTTTATTGTTTGAACCTTTTTGTTGTTCAGTCTTTCACACAAGATGTCAAATTACCTTTATAAAGTGTCAAAACAGTTGTTTATTATAGTTTGCTGTGTGTTTTGAATAAATGTGTGTGGAAAATTATTTTTTGCTTTATTTTTTCCTTGCCTATTTTTGATTGTAAACCTTTATTACACTTATAAAACACAACAAAAACATATATATTCTGAAAGCACAGGTTGTCCTGAAAAAAAAAGAGATATAAAACTTGATTGTGGGATGCAGGGAGAGCTGTTAACAGCAATAATAAAACATTTATGCCAGGCGAGTGAACTGTCCAAAAAATGCCCTCGGACCCCAGAGTGTTAACTGTCTTCTGGTGGTTGGGTAAAAGCTGTCCCTGAATCTGCATGTTTTGCACCTCAGGCTATGGTACTGTCTACTTGAGGGGAGGAGGGAAAACAGATTGTTTAAAGGACATGAAGTGTCCCCGATTGTCCTTCTTGCCCTGGACAAGCAGCGCTGTTCTGCCAGTTCACTAATGGTTGGCAGTCTGGCCCAGTAATTTTCTCTGCTGCCCTCAAAACCTTCCCCAGTGCTTTCCTCTCTGCAAGGCTACAACTTTCATGCCACAGAGAGATACTACTGGTTAGTACACTCTCTATTGTTCCTCTTTAGAAGGAGGTGAGGACAGTCGGGCTCAGAGGACATGCATGTATGCATACAGCAGTGTACTGTCATTATCATGTATAATTCAGTTTGTACTTGTTGCTGTAGCAAGCAGAAAAAGGTTGAAATATTTCCATCATAGTACCTTTGAAAACAATGCAGCACCCAATTTACCATCTGCCACAAACTGATAAAATGTGAACGCAATATTGAGATTGTTTGTCTGGGATTTACAAAGAATACAATGACCTAAATCAGCTATCCTGACCATTTGCTGAACCAACAGTGGTGATGATCAGGTCTAAATAGGATGCCCTAAATGCAGTGGTGGGTACAGCTAACCAAAAAGTTAGCTTTGATAACCATTAATCAGATAACTGAAAAGTTATCTTTTATGACGATAAACCGATAAACTGCTAAAAAAATGTATCTTTATTACAGATGACAATAACTATTAGTATTGATTTGGACACGGCCACATCAGCTTCGGCTTCTGATAAACCAGTTTCACTTTAAGCACCGCAGGGGCTGCTGGGTAAATTCAAGGATCACAAACACAAAGAATGCACGAAAAATGAATAAATAAAAAAATAAAACCCCAAACGATGTCATCATCTTTCAAAAGCAGTAAAACACAGTATTAGAAGTCACAATTTACTGTATCTCGGTATTAGATGTTGTGTGGGCCGCCAGAAGAGGAGGTACTGCTGGCCCACCACCAGAGGGCGCCCTGCCTGAAGTGCGGGCTTCAGGCACGAGAGGGCGCTGCCGCCACGGACACAGCCGGAAGTGACAGCTGTTACTCATTACTTCCTGACAGCTGTCACTCATTCTTCATCACCTCACTCCATAACACCCAGACGTCTTCTCCACCTCATCGCTGAGATATCGTACTTCATTGAAGGTAATATCCTCAGCCGTTTTGTGTTACAATATATCTGTATATTGTGAGTGTTTGCAGGAGTACCGGTTCCTCTATCTGTGGAAGCTGAGTGAGTGCAGGACGGCACTCTTTTCTCCTGAGGAATCACTGCGGTACTCATCACATATTGAGTGAGAGGTGGAGGTGGCATTCCCACCGTTGTTGTTACTGGGTGTACACACACCCACACTTGACTGTCTTTGTTCTCACCAGCAGTACCAGATCCGACAGTCGGAGAGGGTGATCACCTGGGAATTCGGGACTTGGCGGCTCCAGTATTCACCAGGTTCGGTGGTGGCAGAAATCGTGTGGTTCCGGCCCTTCTCAGGACAGACGTCTTCTATCCTCGAGCCTGCCCACACGTCACCTTTGTGGATTGACTGTAATCATATTCTGAGATTGTCTGTATATTCGTTGTGCACATTTCACAACATTAAATTGTCACTTTTTGGCTCATCTATTGACCGTTCATTTGCGCCCCCTGTTGTGGGTCCGTGTCACTACACTTTCACAACAGGATATCTCGGCCAGCGTCATGGACTCCGAGGGGCGTCACCCGGCTGTTGAACGACCAATGGGAGAGCAGGGAGCGCAGGCGTCTGCAGGAGGCGTGATTGGTGAGCTGCAGCACATTCTCACCGCCTTTACGGCTCGGTTGGATCAAATGACTGAGCAAAACATCTTCCTGAACTGCAGGGTGGAAGCTCTCTCCGCGCAGATGGCGGCGAGCGCTCAGGGCGCTGCTGCAGCTCGTCCTCCTGCCGACCCTGTGCAGGATATGAACGTTCCAGTGGTGGTTCAACAACCCCTCCCACCATCCCCTGAAGCATACATAAGCCCTCCTGAGCCGTACGGAGGTTGTGTGGAGACGTGCGCGGACTTTCTTATGCAGTGTTCGCTCGTCTTCGCACAACGTCCCGTCATGTACGCGTCAGATGCTAGTAAAACAGCTTATGTGATTGCTCTGCTTCGGGGTAAAGCACGCGCCTGGGCTACGGCGCTCTGGGAACAGAACTCACGATTGTTATCAGCATACACTGGGTTTGTGGGGGAGTTCAGAACAGTGTTTGATCACCCTAACAGAGGAGAGACCGCTTCAACTGTGCTGCTGTCAATGAGACAGGGACACGAGAGCGCAGCCGCTTATGCAGTCAACTTCCGCATCGCGGCTGCGAGGTCCGGCTGGAATAACGTTGCGCTCCGCGCCGCCTTCATAAACGGACTGTCGTTGGTTCTGAAGGAGCAGCTGGTAGCTAAGGAGGAACCGCGGGATTTAGATGGGCTTATCGATCTCGTTATACGGTTAGACAATCGGTTGGAGGAACGCCGTCGGGAGCGAGGCGAAGGACGTGACCGGATACGCGCCGCCCCTCTCCCTTCCGGGTTTGAAAAGGGGCCGCCCTCCCCACGCTCCACAGCCGCAGCGCTTTGTGGGGCAACAGCTCCCCCTGCTGACGTTGTTAGGGAAACGCACAGGGCCAAAATGAGGAGGTTGATCCGTGGAGAGTGTTTTCTCTGCAGCTCAACTGAGCACACACAGAGAAACTGCCCCAAACGGCCAAAACGACAACACTCGCCCTTAGAGACTGGGCTAAGGGGGGGTCAAAACATTCAAGTGAGACACACAGAGATTGCCACACGACTCCCAATCCCAATCCTGAGCGGGGATTTAACCCTTCAAGCCCCAGCACTGGTGGACACGGGGTCAGAAGGGAATCTGCTAGACAGCAGATGGGCAAGGGAGGTAGGGCTCCCTCTGGTGGCGCTTCCTTCGCCATTGCAGGTGCGGGCACTAGATGGCACCCTCCTCCCTTTACTCACACACAAGACACAACCAGTAACTCTGGTGGTGTCTGGAAACCATCGGGAGGAGATTGAGTTTTTTGTAACTCCTTCTACCTCCCGCGTGATTTTGGGCATCCCATGGATGTTGAAGCACAATCCCCGGATTGATTGGCCGCTGGGGTGGTGGTTCAGTGGAGCGAAACCTGCCATCGGGTGTGTTTAGGATCCTCGGTTCCTCCCGATTTACAGGCTAAGGAGGAGGTCAAAGTCCCTCCCAATCTGACGGCAGTGCCAGTTGAGTACCACGATCTTGCTGACGTCTTCAGCAAGGATCTGGCACTCACCCTTCCCCCGCACCGTCCGTACGATTGTGCCATTGATTTGGTTCAAGGCGCTGAGTTCCCGTCCAGCAGGCTGTACAACCTCTCACGACCTGAGCGCGAATCAATGGAGACCTACATCCGGGACTCATTAGCTGCTGGGCTGATCCGGAACTCCACCTCCCCAATGGGGGCAGGTTTCTTCTTTGTGGGCAAGAAAGATGGCGGATTCCGTCCATGCATTGATTACAGGGGGCTGAATGAGATTACGGTTCGCAATCGATACCCGTTGCCATTGTTGGATTCCGTGTTCACCCCCCTGCATGGAGCCAAAATCTTTACTAAGCTGGATCTTAGAAATGCGTATCACCTGGTTTGGATCCGGAAGGGAGACGAATGGAAGACGGCATTTAACACCCCGTTAGGTCACTTTGAGTACCTGGTCATGCCGTTCGGCCTCACCAACGCCCCCGCGACGTTCCAAGCCTTGGTTAACGACGTCTTGCGGGACTTCCTGCACCGATTCCTCTTCGTATATCTGGACGATATTCTCATGTTTTCTCCGGATCCTGAGACCCATGTCCAGCATGTACGTCAGGTCCTGCAGCGGTTGTTAGAGAACCGACTGTTTGTGAAGGGCGAGAAGTGCGAGTTTCACCGCACGTCTTTGTCCTTCCTGGGGTTTATCATCTCCTCTAACTCCGTCGCCCCTGATCCGGCCAAGGTTGCGGCGGTGAGAGATTGGCCCCAACCAACAAGCCGTAGGAAGCTGCAACAGTTCCTCGGCTTCGCTAATTTCTATAGGAGGTTCATTAAGGGCTACAGTCAGGTAGTTAGCCCCCTGACAGCCCTGACCTCTCCAAAAGTCCCCTTCACCTGGTCGGATCGGTGCAAAGCCGCGTTCAAGGAGTTGAAACGATGGTTCTCTACTGCGCCAGTTTTGGTGCAGCCCGACCCTAGCCGCCAGTTCATGGTTGAAGTGGACACCTCTGACTCAGGGATAGGAGCCGTGCTGTCCCAGAGCGGAGAGACCGATAAGGTTCTTCACCCGTGTGCCTACTTTTCACGCAGGTTGACCCCGGCTGAACGGAACTATGACGTCGGCAATCGAGAACTCCTTGCGGTGAAAGAGGCTCTTGAGGAGTGGAGACACCTGTTGGAGGGAGCGTCTGTGCCGTTCACGGTTTTCACTGACCATCGGAACCTGGAGTATATCAGGACCGCCAAGCGGCTGAACCCCAGGCAAGCCCGCTGGTCACTGTTCTTCGGGCGTTTTGACTTCCGGATCACCTATCGCCCCGGGACCAAGAACCAGAGGTCGGATGCCTTGTCCCGGGTACACGAAGAGGACGTCAAAACTGCACTGTCGGATCCACCGGAGCCCATCCTGCCGGAGTCCACTATCGTGGCCACCCTCACCTGGGACGTGGAGAAGACCGTCCGGGAGGCCCTGGCATGGAGCCCGGACCCAGGAACAGGTCCGAAGAACCGTTTATACGTCCCACCAGAGGCCAGAGCTGCAGTTTTGGACTTCTGTCATGGTTCCAAGCTCTCCTGTCATCCAGGGGTGCGAAGGACCGTGGCAGTTGTCCGGCAGCGCTTCTGGTGGGCGTCTATGGAGGCCGACGTCCGGGAGTATATCCAGGCCTGCACCACCTGTGCCAGGGGCAAGGCAGACCATAAAAGGTCCCAAGGACTTCTCCAGCCATTACCGGTGCCTCATCGCCCCTGGTCCCACATCAGCCTGGATTTCGTCACGGGCCTCCCGCCGTCCCAGGGCAACACCACCATCTTCACGATAGTGGACCGATTCTCCAAGGCGGCCCACTTCGTGGCCCTCCCGAAGCTCCCAACAGCCCAGGAGACAGCAGAGCTCCTGGTCCACCATGTCGTCCGTCTGCATGGGATACCCACCGACATCGTCTCTGACCGTGGTCCCCAGTTCTCCTCACACGTCTGGAGGAGCTTCTGCAGGGAACTGGGGGCCACCGTGAGCCTCTCGTCCGGGTACCATCCACAGACGAACGGACAGGCAGAGCGGGCCAACCAGGAACTGGAACAGACCCTTCGCTGCGTAACATCCGCGCACCCGACGGCCTGGAGTAACCATCTGGCCTGGATCGAGTATGCGCATAACAGCCAGGTGTCTTCTGCCACCGGCCTCTCCCCATTTGAGGTGTGTTTGGGGTACCAGCCCCCATTATTTCTCGTGGTGGAGGGAGAGGTCGGTGTGCCCTCGGTCCGGGCCCATCTTCGGAGGTGCCGTCGGGTGTGGCGCACTGCCCGTTCTGCCTTGTTGAAAGCCCGGACGAGGGCCAAGACCCATGCAGACCGCCGGCGGTCCCCGGCCCCTGCATACCAGCCCGGGCAGGAGGTGTGGTTGTCAACGAAGGACATCCCCCTGCAAGTACAGTCTCCAAAATTGATGGACAGGTTCTTCGGCCCCTTCCGTATCCTCAAAGTCCTCAGCCCTGCCGCGGTGAAGCTCCAGCTCCCAGCTTCACTGCAGATCCACCCGGTCTTCCATGTTTCCAGGATCAAACCTCACCACACCTCACCCCTCTGTGCTCCCGGTCCGGCGCCGCCTCCTGCCCGGATCATTCACGGGGAGCCGGCTTGGGCAGTGCGCCGGCTCCTGGACGTCCGTCGAATGGGCCGGGGGTTCCAATATCTGGTGGACTGGGAAGGGTATGGACCCGAAGAACGCTCCTGGGTGAAGAGGAGCTTCATCCTGGATCCGACCCTCCTGGCCGACTTCTACCACCGACACCCCGACAAACCTGGTCGGGCGCCAGGAGGCGCCCGTTGAGGGGGGGGTCCTGTTGTGTGGGCCGCCAGAAGAGGAGGTACTGCTGGCCCAGCACCAGAGGGCGTCCTGCCTGAAGTGCGGGCTTCAGGCACGAGAGGGCGCTGCCGCCACGGACACAGCCGGTGACAGCTGTTACTCATTACTTCCTGACAGCTGTCACTCATTCTTCATCACCTCACTCCATAAAACCCAGACGTCATCTCCACCTCATCGCCGAGATATCGTACTTCATTGAAGGTAATATCCTCAGCCGTTTTGTGTTACAATATATCTGTATATTGTGAGTGTTTGCAGGAGTACCGGTTCCTCTATCTGTGGAAGCTGAGTGAGTGCAGGACGGCACTCTTTTCCCCTGAGGAATCACTGCGGTACTCATCACATATTGAGTGAGAGGTGGAGGTGGCATTCCCACCGTTGTTGTTACTGGGTGTACACACACCCACACTTGACTGTCTTTGTTCTCGCCAGCAGTACCAGATCCGACAGTCGGAGACGGTGATCACCTGGGAATTCGGGATTTGGCGGCTCCAGTATTCACCAGGTTCGGTGGTGGCAGAAATCGTGTGGTTCCGGCCCTTCTCAGGACAGATGTCTTCTGTCCTCGAGCCTGCCCACACGTCACCTTTGTGGATTGACTGTAATCATATTCTGAGATTGTCTGTATATTCGTTGTGCACATTTCACAACATTAAATTGTCACTTTTTGGCTCATCTATTGACCGTTCATTTGCGCCCCCTGTTGTGGGTCCGTGTCACTACACTTTCACAACAATTAGATACACCGTCATTTATGAACTAAAAGCTGCCGCTTTTTTCACAAGCTTTCAGCCCTGTGTCTTAAACAACCGAAATACATCCATTAATTGGCAGAGTAAAATACACATAGTAAATATAAATTTTTATGTGTTAGTTTCAGTGGGATTCATCTGAATAAATAATCCACATAAAGCGTCTTTTTTTAAAATCCAAAACAGTGTTGAAACGTGAAGAAAAGTCCCTTCCTCTGTACACACAGCTGCGCCATGAGAGCTCCTCTCCCACACCGAGTCTTGGCGATTAAATTACAGCCACAAAGAAATAAAATAAAAAAATGTTAAAAGTAGCCTGTTTTGTTTTTTTGTCAAGTGGACAAGTCACTGTAACATCCAAAGTGAACCTGAACTACACTACCCACAATGCTCCCTGCGACGACCGGCCAATTACGTTTTGCGCTTAGTGATGAAGTCATCATCAAGCGACAGGCAGCCAGTCTGCTCAGTGGGTATAGAAGGTTTTCATGTGACATATCGGTCATGTCATTTTGTGTCCCGCGGCCATTCTGGATTACGATGCGGTGGTCGTTGTGTTAGACTACGTGCATTTGGCAAACAATTGCAGAAGCTTCAACGTCGGTGTGAAGAAACCTCACGGCACCGTGGCACTGAGAGAGATCCGCCACTACCAGAAATCCATTGCTCCCAGAATTTTATTTTATTTTATTCGGCAATAAAATTATATAAGAATACATAAAAATACTGCTGAGGATAACACAAGAATGCTTCCAATACAGATGCTTATTTACATTGTGGTCCTCGAGCACCGAGCTGCTGATCTGCAAGCTGCCCTTCCAGCGCCTGGTGAGAGAAATCGCTCAGGACTTCAAGACGACCTCCACCTTCAGAGCTCCACTGTGATGCTCTGCAGGAGGCTGGCAAGGCTGACCTGGTCGGCAGCTTCCTAGTTCACAATATCGCAGTGTGACACTGTCGGCCAGTTTGTTACATCACCACTAAATTCACTATCTGGTACAAGATACGGATCTATTAAACCAACTGCTACACATCTATCATGATAAATAGCTTTATCTCGAGGATTTAAAGCCTCGTAATAACCGGACATTCTTTCCATTTTTCTATCACGCGCCAGGGTCCTTGTAATCCAGAATGGAGACGGCACCTGTCCTGCAGCAAATCGGTCATGTGATTGAAAACCCTCTATAAACACACCATAAACAGACTAAAATGTTTGATTTTAGGGTTTACAAACGTTTTTTACTGTTAAACATTACCAGCAAAGAAAATGTTATCGGATTGAAAGTGATCGGAACTAAATTTATCGGAAGATAATTGGTCCGATGATGGTTTTAAAATTTATCTGAAAAGCTAATCCACTAACAAAAACATTAGCTTCGATAATTATCTGCTATCAGAATTGTGCCGACCACTGCCTAAAAGAGAGTCATTCACCACCTAATTGTCATATTTTTGTTATGGGGCTATTCCACACAAATTACTTATTTGCATAAAGATTGCATTTCAGAGACATTAAATCATGAATAAAATATCAAACCTGGGCATGCAGGTCTTTTATCGCGGACCTGTCTGCACACCTGTCCGCGGTTCTTTGATGGAAATCAACACTGAGATGATAAAATGTGATCACTCTTTGCCACTTGTGTATTCACTGATTTTCTGATGGTTTCTGGCTCCTCTGGAGTACTGCGCTGTTAAACGCAGTCTTGGATTAAAAAGCCTATTTAATGATTCAATTTATAAGCAGATAGTTCTGCACCAGACCGTTTTAAATGTCTCGTGTCTTCAGCTCTTTGCAGCAAAGTCTGCTCTCAGCCTCACAAAATGGCCCTTTAAACGCGTCTATCACTATTTAATCTCAGACTCTCCTCCCTTGTGATTTTTTTTTCATCCATCCTCGAGCTCCCTTCTATCGTTTTCCATTTGTCCAGACTCCTATAACATCTCTGTCTGTCTCCTTCCCCACACTCCCCCTCGTCTGTCCCAGTCATTTAGTGTGAAAACCTCCCCCTCCTCTCTCTCTCTCTGTCTATCTCTCTCTCCATCTCCAGGGTTCTCTAATCCTGAGGGTAGACTGCACATCTCTCCAAGCTTTTTTTTTTTTTTTTAAAAACCACCAAATATATATCCTTGATCATGTCTGCTGCCTTATGATACATTTGGTTCTCAGACTAGGGCTGCACAATAGTACAAAAACTGACACTGCTATATTATTTTTTCTTTGATTTATAGAAGTGTGAAGAATACTGTCAGAATATACAGGAATTTATCCCATATCACTTTGGGGAGTATGGCTCATTGTAGAATGACTGGGATCATTTTGTAGGGGAATGCGTTTGCACAGAAAATTAAACATCTGCTTTAAGACTCTGCAAGCAGCTCAACAAATTACATGCTTTGGGGCAAAACCATCCTTTCTGTGCATCAGCTAATTCCTTACAGTTTATATTCATTTTGCATTTTGCAACCATTTCTGTATTTTTATCAAGCAACAATCTCAGATGCTAAGAAATAAAGCCAACATGGAAATGGCAAATCATGGCGGTCTCCAAAAGCGAGTCACTCCCTATAGTCCCCCATGTTGAAAGCAGAAATAAACATGCTTAAAACCTGATAATAAAAAAGTCTCTATGGCCAGTTTTTCTGTTTGTGACAACTGCATGGGTGTGATATATGTCTATATCTATCTAGATCTATAGATATAGACATATACCACCCTCATACAGTTGTCACAAACAGAAAGGTATGAATAACTAGGGGCATGGTTGTTTTGAGTTACAGCTGTGTGCTGGAGTCAAGGACCTGCCAGCAGAGGCTGCCATCTGATGTGGACTCGACCCAGTTGAATTGGCTGTACGTCTAATGCTGCGTTTACACATAACGACGACAAGTCACGAATGCCACGAAGTACACATTCTTGGCCGCTGATCACAAATGTGATTATTCGGGGCAGAGGCGTCAGGTGTCCTCAGGAACTGCTGCAACCTGTTACCACACGTTACGATTAATGGCACGTGTTGCCGGAGAATTATCAGGAACCATTACGCACGATCAAGAATAGTGTTCCACGTTGTTACGCGCTATCGCGCGCTATTGCACGCGATTGCACGTAACAGAGCATCGTTAAGTTCTGTCACGTTGTGAAAGAGGTGAATTGTCTCCACACACACCCATATTCATCCAACCGAATTCAGATCGTTCCAGTTTTTCAGAAGAACTTTGTAACTGCATGCGTAGTTGGGCTCTGTGCCATGGAGTGGCGCAGAGAGGAGGAGAAGGACAGAGCCAGATGTGTGGCTTCATGCGGCTCTCGTCTGGCGCATTTTCCCAAACATCAGGCACATGCAGCAGGTGGAACACCTGCAGGAGCACGCTGAAGAGCACTGAAATTTGACTTTTAGCCGACTTGGTGTCTGCAATCAAACTGAATGCGATGCAGCAGGGTTTAATTGTGCACACGCTTCTTCCTCCGCTGGACTGGAGGAGGTGCAGAGATGTCTGGCTGCACGTGAGTCTCCTCTCGCTCCTCTGGCTCAGACTCGTTCTCCCGCTCATCAGTTACAACAGCAGGTGGAACACCTGCAGGAGCGTCCTGAGGAGCTTCAGCAGGAACTGTGGAACGACATTTGGAGCCGAGTTTAATTGTGCGCACGTGACAGAAAACTGATTCGTCGTGGCGCGCAGTGAAATGTGACGCCGCGTTACAAGTCGTGTCAAAACTTGACAGTTTCCGTGTCACTTCGTAATAACGCGTGACAGTTTGGGCTCCAAGAACCATCACAGCAACCACTACGAACGTTGTCACGTTCTATTAAGGAGCACTACTCATCAAGACGGATCAGTACGCTCAGTTGCGACCTCCACGACGTGAGATGAAATGAGTGTGGTATATGACATTCGTGGAGGATTTTTTGACAGGCAAAAACATGCTCCACGAATATCAAGAATATCACGCACCAGCACGCACTATTAAGAAACCTATTCAGATGTGTTACGTCACATTAAGAATGTCAGGAATGTGTCACGAATGACAGAAAAATGACATTCGTAACGCGTCTTGCTTATGTGTAAACGCACCTTAAGCATTTTGTACAGACCATCAAAGAAGTTGTAGCTGCAGTATTTCCATTTTTATTAGTATAGTATCAGCACCTTTAGCACCAAATGTGCACAAATTAAGTAGTTTGGTGACATTAGATACACTGATGGTGCAACAGTTGCTCAGACAATATGTCAGCCATAATTTATAATACCTGCACCCAAGCCAACCACCTCCCAGTCCACAAATATTTTTGTTAATGCAACACCTGAATCAGAGTTATTCTGTCTTTTTGGATTAATTCCCACCCAGGTTATGTCCGTGCTCCACCTCTTCACATATTTAGGGGTTGCGCAAGAGGTTAGGTGGAGTTAACCACTGACAAGATGGCAACATTTGGAGCTGCCCCATTTTGGCTTCAAAGTAGCCAGTTTACTTTGTGTACATCTGATCACATCAGATCTCATCTTTGAAGCAGGGTAGGTAGGTCCAGATTAGTACTAGGCTGGGAGATGACTTGGGAAGACCACGGGCTGTATGGAGTGGGAGGGAGGTGGTGGCGTAATGGATTCCATGTTGGACTGGAATGCCAGCGATACGGGTTCGCTTCACAATTGCAGCCAAGCTCCCAACTGCCACAATCAACAGGCGTGCTTGGGAGGAGTAACAGACATGTACCATGGGCCCTTCTAGAAATAACCTTAGGGCTTTCGTTGGTTACCCATGGTAAAAAAAAAAAACCCTCTTCTTCTGTATGTTTCTCTAACTGGAGTTGCGTCAGGAAGGACCATCAGTATAAAACTTGTGCTAAATCCCAGTACAGATCTGAATTGGATCTACTATGGTGAACCTGAACAAAAGACAAACAAGAACCTGAGCTTCAAAACTACTCTTTAAAAAAATGTGACGTCATGGAGGATTTGTCCAGTAAATATAGTCTGCACTTTTTCTCCTGTTTTGCTCATTTTTTGCACAGTTCTGCCAATTCTGCCATGCAGAGCTTCTTTCACAGTCAAATAAATACAACGCAAAAGAAACATACAGTTCTTCCATTCTGTCATTTCACAATGAAAATCATAAACATAAATGCCGCTGACCAGTGGGAACTTACATCAACTCAGAATCTTGTAGTAAGGATTGACAGAATAAAACTGTTCACAACATTGTAGTTTTCAGGTCATGTTTGTGGGATGTTTGGGTCATGTTTCCAGGAATGTTGTTCACTAGAATTTAATTCTGACAGATGCAGACAAAGTTTGCCAACTTGCAGTTAACTTACAATTGCGTGTTTGCATGCGCTTATGAGCAGAAAAATCTGCATTCATGCAAAAATCTTTCAATCGGCTTAAATTATGTTACATTAGACAGCTCTATATCGGACTTAAACAACTGGAGCTTCTCCTCCAGGTTCATTGTTATCACAGATACTTCAAAGGAAATATTTTCTTTCTCTTGCCAGATGGAGCAGTTGGTGAGATTAGATTCACAGCAGCGGCGCCTGTGAATGTGATGTCAAAGCTTTGTCACACCTCTTTCACTCACTTTGAATTGAACCTGTCAGTCTACAGCTGTCCATCTGCCTGCTTTTGTCTGTCAGTCTCTCTTTCTTTTTTTTTCCTTTTAAAATCAAAGCAGAGCTGCGAGTGCCAATCTGGATGTTATTTTTTTTTCCTTTTTTTGCAGGAATTTTCTTTTGCAGTGATGAAAAAATACAGCATTATTGACGGAATATATTCATTGTTTATTCACGTCTGAAGTGTCAGGTGTCAGACTCTGGGAGGATTCTTTGAATCGGTTCTTGTAAAAAAATAAATAACAATATTTAAATATCTCCTTCCATGAGCTCACACATTCCTACACCTAAATATTCTCCAACATCATCTACTCAATTTTCTATTTGTCACCTGTCAAACTGTTATTTTGTTTTCCTCCCTGCCTGTTTTTCTCCATCGTGTTTCCTATAAATTTTTCCTTTTAGTTCTTTAATACTGGTTTTTATGCCTTCATCTTCTCCATCTCCAGGCTGTTGCTGACACTGCTGGTTCCCGGCACGGGTGGAACAGCGCTCGTCCACGCTGTGCTTCTGTCTCACCTACTTAACATCAAACACTGACAGAAGTCCCCCCCCCCGTGTCAGTCCACTACTATCCTTTCCTCCTCTCCTTATTCCCTCAGTCTCTTCCTCTTCCCTCTCCTGGCTCCTTCTCTCCCTCCACTCACTCTCCATTTGCTTCCACCTTCTTCTTCCTAATCCCAGGGTCTATCCGCAGGGCTTCCACTTGGTTGCCATGGTGACTGTGGGGCTGTCCAATAAAGGGTCTTCTTGTTTGAAGGTTAAAGTTTTCCTCTGGCTTTCAGAAGCGGCACCCACTTTTAGTTCCAGCACTGTTGCTGTCTCATGTGGGTGCGTTTCTTCTGACAGGCTGTGAGCTGTGTACACAAGCCATACCTACGCCAACAACTCGAAGACCTTGCCAAGGACCGAAATGCCTGCTGCACGTCAATCAAGCAGCGTGCCAAATCCTACAAAACTGATTGTACTGATTGTGTTCTGTGCCTGAATTGGATTGATCAGCCATCTACACACCCACAAAACCCCCTCCTAGACCATTCATAATGGTCTAGGAGTTTCCAGATGCTGAGATGTTTTCAGCCGTGTCTATGTATTAGTTGAGTAGTTTATTAGCGGGATTTCCATTGGGGATTGTATCATCCAAAATCCATTTTTATTTGTCTTCTACAGTTAAATTTCATATGCAACATCTTTAAAGTCATCCCGCAGTTCAATGTTTGTGTCTGTAAAACTCTGCTGTATGCAAAAGTGTGGTCTGAAATGGTCTGATGTGGACTCATAGTTCAGGTCAGGTTAAGTCTGGGAGCATGCACTGGTGCCACGTGTTGCTGTGCTTACCTTCATTTCTTGATAGCAACCACCCAGGCAAGCAACTACGCCATCCCAACCTTAGAGTTATTATTGAGGCAATCAATTGCCACAAAATGTATTTTCTCAAAAAATTTAAAAATTTCAAAAATCAAAATTTTCTCAGTACTTAAAAGTTTTGATTTTATGTTAGCTGCTTCCTTGTTTTTCACTCAGGATCACCATAGCAGATCTGAGATGGATCTTGCATGTCGAATTTGTACATGGTTAACACCGGATGACCTTCCCGACGCAACTCCACATTACATGGAGAAATATGGCAGGGGTGGGGTTTGAACCAGGAACCTTCTGCACCAAAACCCTTAAGTCAACTCAAACATTTTCATATATAATTACATAATTCTTTTAAGTTGTGCTAAAGTTATGCTTTGAGGTTTTCTTACTTAATATACAATTAGTTTAAGTAAATTATAAATTCTGAGTTTAATTTACTCAAAAAGCAAGACCATGTCACACAAACTTGAAATATTTACGTAAGTAGAATGTTTTCTTAAAACTTAGAGTTTACATGACTTAACTTTTTAATTAATGTGAACATTCGGGTTTAAAGTGTCCATCTATTAGAACCCAAATTTCAGAGCTGAATATGGATCACCTTTTACATAATTACTGACAGAAATTTTGCAGACTGTATCCATTAATCATATCAAATTTTACACCAAATGCCTTTCCTGTTGTACATGGAGAAACCTTCTCGAGCTCTCCAAGTCTTGTCATATATTATGGAATAGGGTTGGTAATGAAACCGTTTTTCCTAACACTTTGTCGAAGGGTGGATCCTGACATGGAATAGGTACCTTTAGGTTTTAGAGCAGATCCACGGTGAAGAAACAGAAATGACTCTTTTACATTGTAAGATGGGCTGTTTTTTGGCCGTATTGTTTAATGAGTGCTCTTCTAGTTCAGAAATTTCCCCTCTTGTACATCACTCCATTTTAACACTACTAGAATTGAGTTGACGGGTGCTGTTGCCTCTTTGAGGCTCCCATAGATGTCTTCAATAATCTGATTTTATCCTCTTGTTGCATCAATAACCTTAAAGCCTTTTATCTCATGGCCATATTTGACTTCACATAATAGCTGCTGAAAAAACACTTCTTGGATGGAACCCACTGAGAAATTGATGAAACTGTTAGGAAGGGAGTGTAGGTGCTGGTGTGAGCCATGATTGCTGCTGGAATTGTGGATGAGCGAGAGGCGGGGGCGTGAGGCCGTCTACCGCGTTCCTATCCAGCATCTAGCCCAAGGCCTTGTTAAGCCCCCATATGAGATTCTGAGTCCACATCAAGCTGTGCAAACATCATTTGTCTGTCTCCATTAATTCTAGTCATGTCAGAGCTCAACAGGCTTTTTGTTTTACTTTATGGCTCAGAATAATACCTGTGTTGTGTTTAGATGAGCCTCATCGCTCACGGCAAATGTTATGATGTCTGTGTTCCTTGCAGACTGCTTAAACGTGACATCAGTCAGACAACAATCTGGATGTTAGGATGCGTGGATTTGTGTTGATAGCAGTGTTTTTTATGTGTGTTGGCAGAACTGCAGCGTGGCCCGGCCGGACGGTCGCGCGCTGGAGTGCAGCTCTACGACACCCCCTACGAGGATCAACAAGGCCAGCGAGCAGGACTGTCGTATGGAGAACTACAGGAGGAGGGCAAGGAGAGCAGCAGGCTGCCGCAAGATGACGAGAGGCCAGCGGATGAGTACGACCAACCATGGGAGTGGAAGAAGGACCACATCTCCAAAGCATTTGCTGGTAACTTAAAAATGTCAGAAAGGTGAAAAGACACCTGCAGCAAAATCGGCTTCAGTCTTCTGGATGTGGTGAGGCTGAGTTAATTAGGTTATACCGCCGTAAGACTCAGCCACATATCTGCTACATCCACAAAATAATTGGGTGGACGCAGTAAGCCGTAGTGGGAACATAGTACAAACTGATAAGGTTGTAGTATGTCTCCATGAATGTGGAGAACTTTGGACACGTTCAAAAAATGCATAATGAGGACAGGGTCAAATCAGGACACAGTAGGAACTTAATAAGGACGTAGTAATGACTGTATTGATTTATCATGCGGTTGTATCTAGTAGAGACCTCAGTGATGGAGTGCAAGTGTGGCGCAGTCTGTAGACTGATCTGTGAAATGTGCTGATCGCTGTCCATGGTGCCGAAAGTCACTGCCCCCCCCCACCAAACACACAAATTCATCCCCCCACCTCAATGGACAGATTTGTTCAAAGCACTTTCACATGTATTCCCATGCGCATGCGCACTTGTGCACTCACACACACACACACACACACACACACACACACACACACACACACACACACACACACACACACACACACACACACACACACACAGAGCATATTTGAGTATGTGTTTAGGTAAAGACGGACACATTTTGTCCTACGCACTGTAGCTTTAACAAGATGATAGAGACTGACTGTCAAGATGGATCTATTCTGTCACAGAGCAGAAAAGACAGGGTTTGTTGTGGGGTTGTCTGTTCGTGGGGTTTTATGGATTTTTGGTCCTTGTTGCGTCTTTTTCTGAGTCCTTTTTGTGTGGGCCGGGCGTGTGGATGTGCGCGTTCCCAGCCTGTGTTTACAGGTGAGACCCTTGTCCATCTCTTCATATGCGCCTCACCTGCTGTTGTCTGCATGTGTATGTGTGTGTGTGTGTTTGTGTTCACCGGTCGTATTGTCTGTGTATGTGTGCCCTGTCATCCTGTCTGCGTGTGTGCACTTGTCGTCCCGTTCCCTGTCGTGTCTTCGTTGCCTCCACCCTCCACGTCTGGTGTGTCTGATGTCTGCTTCGTGTCCAAGTCCTGTGTGAGTCTTGTGCATGTGTGTTATGTGGATGTCCAGCGTGTCATTCATGTGTGTCTTGTTTCACTGTGTGTGTGTCTCAGTGTTTGTCACCCTTGCAGTGGTTTCATATTTTGGTTACTTGCATTTGTCTTTTTTGTTCATCAGTTTTTCTTTATTGAGAGTGTATAAGTTATGTTGTGTTTGCTTTTAGTACTTCAGGTGTATTTTGGTTATGTGTCATTGTTAGGCTTTATTTTCTGTCATTTGTGGATGTCCTGGTTTGCCGCCCCCTTGTGTTCCTTTAGTTATTCATGTGTTTCTGTCTGCCGTGATTATTGCACCTGTTGATCATTTGCCTGTTTATTTAAGTCATTCCTGTTTGTCTTTGATTTGCGGGTCCATTACCTTTCGGTACATGTCTCGAGTGTTACTGGTGTCATCGTACTTTATGTTTTCCCTTGTGATTTCCGGCATTTTTAAGTATCCTGTTTTTTGTCATTCACTCCTTTTTGTCATCAGTGGCTTTTGAGTTATCTGCTCATGGTCTCCCCTCCTGGTATTTCTCCACCCTCTGTCAGGGTTGGACGTTGTATTTTGGTTTTTGGCTTTCCTGCAACTGTTTGTGTTATTTTTTACTCACCCATTGTGGAAATTAAAGTATCTTGGATTTTGGAAACTCATCTTCTGTGTCCTGGCTGACCTACATCTTGGGGTTCTACTCGAGTCAATTATAGCACTAATCACAACAGGGTTAGGTCGTTGCAATGTCATTTTTTAGATGAAAATGTTAATATCTGACTGTAAACTGTGTAATTGGTCTGGCAACGTGAGAAAAAGGTGCATAGCATCTTGAATTGTCTTGGACCAAAACAGTGAATCTCTATCTCTACATGTGAGTTCTTGGAACATCTTGGAACACTTAATGAAACGGGTTAAGAAGATATCTGTTTTGAAATGTCAGACTCCTTCCACACGTGCACAGAGCACAACTAGTGATACTGAAATATCTATCTGTCCTGACTTTACTACTGCATCTGCTTTCCGACTGTTGCAGCTCCAACATCTTGTTACTGACACTGCTGAGTCCTTGATTGACTTGTCTGCTTCCCTTTTCCTACATTCACACACCTTCGGTCACTATTGATTTTGCGTGACTGCAGAACTGCCTGAGAGAAGCTCATGAGACCTGACAGCCATGATGTTGTGTCTGGTCTGTGTATAGTCACTGCGGTGGACGTGAAGACAAAATTTTAAAAAAAGTTGACTGAATTTGAGAAGTTTAAAATTGACGTACTGTTTGTAATACTTCAAAACAAATTTGTCTTCTCAAATTTAGTTGTTTAGGGCAGCATGGAGGCTTAGTGGTTAGCACTGTTGCGTCACAGCAAGAAGGTCATGGGTTCGATTCCCACCTCTGGCCTTTCTGCATGGAGTTTGCATGTTCTACCCGTGTTTGCGTGGGTTCCTTCCTGGTGCTCTGACATCCTCCCACATCCAAAGACATGCAGGATAGGTGGACTGGAAACTTTAAATTGTCCTTAGGCGTGTGTGCAGGTGTGAATGTGCTTGTATGGACTCGGTGAAACTCACACTCTATGTACTGTATTGGGAATACCTGAGTTGATTTCATTTTGTTGTTTGTTGCAGTTATTTGCATGTGAAGTCATTGTATTGTGAAGACGATAACTCATTAACAATACTTGTAGACACTTCACATTTACACCATAGCTACACCCCCCAGGTAGTAGATGAGTTGATTACTTTTTTGTATTGTTTGTTGCATATATTCTTATTTTACTGGGGTTAAAGTAGTAGTTTTCTGAAGATGATAACTCATTAACATTACTTGTTAGAAACTCCACACTGACACTGTAGATACCCTGAGCTGATCAAATTTTTTTGTGCTGTTTGGTGAATTTTTGGTGTGTTTTACATATTTATGAGGGTGAAATTATTGATATTTTGAACACGATAATTTACTAAAATTACATGGAACACACTTGATATTTAAGGCCATAGTTAGCAAAGAGTAACTGAACTTACTACTCAGTTATATTCTTTGATGCATACAGTATGTTTGTATATTAATGAAGAAGAAGAAGGAGACAGGTGGCAGTGCATGTCAGAGCACAAACCAAGCATGAAGTCAAAGGAATTGTCTGTTGACCTCCGAGACAGGATTGTCTCATGGCACAAATCTAGGGAAGGGCACAGAAACATTTCTGCTGCTTTGAAGGTCCCAGTGAGCACAGTGGCCTCCATCATCAGTAAATAGAAGACATTCAGATCCACCAGGACTCTTCCTTGAGCTGGCCGCCCATCTAAACTGAGTAATCAGGGGAGAAGAGCCTAAGTCAGGGAGGTGACCAAGAACCCGATGGTCACTCTGTCAGAGCTCTAGCATTCCTCTGTGGAGAGAGGAGAACCTTCCAGAAGGACAACCATCCCTGCAGCAATCCGCCAATCAGAATCCGAATTCAGATGATTGGACATGATTTGGAAAGGCACACTTCTGTCTATATAAGGTCCCACAGTTGACAGTGCATGTCAGAGCACAAACCAAGCATGAAGTCAAAGGAATTGTCTGTAGACCTCCTAATGTAACAAAATAGAATTTTCTACTGAAGAAATGTGATTGTATAGTTAAGTTTCAGTCATTTAATGTCATTAGTTGTGTGATGGTTAGTGTCATTCTATCGGTTTCATACACAATTAGACAAGAAATATTTGATGTTGTTTTGTTTAACCTGCTTTGATTCCATGTTGAATTAGGAATATGTTAGTGATATTTTTTCCAGTCTAACACAGGACTAATCACTTGCTTTTTTTGAAAATAAAACATTATTTTAGTTTAAAAATACAGCAAAGTAATAAAGTTAATCACATAAATATACCTTTAAAGTATTCACTGCAAGTCCTTGAACGCTTCTCTGGAATTCAAGGTGTCCCGCCTGCCTCATTTCTGCTGATAGCTTTGTTTTGGTGCTCATTGCTGGGGAATCTTAAGAATGCTACAGTGAGGAAAATAAGTATTTGAACACCCTGCAATTTTGCAAGTTCTCCCACTTAGAAATCATGGAGGGGTCTGAAATTTTCATCTTAGGTGCATGTCCACTGTGAGAGACATAATCTAAAAAAAAAAAAAAAATCTGGAAATCACAATGTATGATTTTTTAATAATTTATTTGTATGTTACTGCTGCAAATAAGTATTGATCCCTAATAGTGCAGCAAATAACTGAAACAATTGTGCAAATGGTGATACAAGCACCAAAGTTGGCACAAATGCTCCTTAGACATTACTCTTTTGAAAAAACCTACTGGCCACTTGAATTTTCAATAGGCGTCTAGGTAGGGGTCAATTGAAGAATTACACAGGGGTCAAAATTAAAAATGCTCATATCATTTTGAAAACTACACTACATTATTTGTCTTATCGTAAAGATTCCAAAAAGGTATAGTTTGGACGATCTATGGCTGAATGATCAAGAGTTATGGAGTAAAAACAGCAAAAATGGTGACAAAGGTCAGTTTCAGTTTGTACAGGGGTCAAAAGTTAAAGTTCCTTCAGTTTTGGTAAAAAGTGATGCAAATTATTGGTCGAGCTAATAGGGTTAATAAATGGAATAGTTTTGATTGTGTTGAATGTTTGGTCTCCAAAGTAAAGGTCAAACAAGGTCAACATCCATTGGATTCTATGACATGTGACATATGTTACCCCGTAACATGATAACTAAGCATGATACATGGTCCAAACTATAACTTTTTAAAACCCTGTTAACTCAACTAATAATTTGCATAATTTCTTTTACCAAAATTGGAGCAACTTTAACCTTTGACTCCTGTACAAACTGAAACTGACCTTTGTCACCATTTTTGCTGTTTTTGCTCCATAACTCCTGATCAGTCAGCCATAGATAGTCCAAACTATACCTTTTTGGAATCTTTACGATCAGACAAATAATGTGGTGTAGTTTTCAAAATGATTTGAGCATTTTTTAATTTTGACCCCTGTGTAATTCTTCAATTGACCCCTACCTGGCCGCCTATTGAAAATTCAAGTGGCCAGTCGGTTTTTTCAAATGAGTAATGTCTAAGGAGTATTTGTGGCAACTTTGGTGCTTGTATCACCATTTCCATGATTTTGCTCTAAATATTCTCTTAGCTGCTGCACTATAACAACCAGCAAGAATTCTGGCTCACACAGACCTGTTAATTTTTCTTTAAGAAGCCCTCTTATTCTGCACTCTTTAACTGTATTAATTGTACCTGTTTGAACTTGTTACCTGTATAAAAGACACCTGTTCACACACTCAATCAATCACACTCCAATCTGTCCACCATAGCCAAGACCAAAGAGCTGTCTAAAGACACCAGGGACAAAACTGTAGATCTGCACAAGGCTGGGATGGACTACAGGACAACAGGCAAGCAGCTTGGTAGAAGACAACAACTGTTATGATTATTTATTAGAAAGTGGAAGAAACACAAGATGACTGTCAATCTCCCTCGGTCTGGGATTCCATGCAAGATTTCACTTTGTGGGTTAAGGATGATTCTGAGAAAGCTCAGAACTACACAGGAGGACCTGGTCAATGACCTGAAGAGAGCTGGGACCACAGTCACAAAGACTACATAACACATGATGCTGTCATGGTTTAAAGTCCTGCAGGGCAGCAAGGTCCCCCTGCTCAAGCCAGCACATGTCCAGGCCTGTTTGAAGTTCACCAGTGACCATCTGGATGATCTAGAGGAGGCATGGGAAAAGGTCATCTGGTCAGATGAGACAAGAATAGATCTTTTTGGAATCAACTCCACTTACCATGTTTAGAGGATGAGACCAACCCCAAGAAAACCATCCCAACCGTGAAGCATGGGGTGGAAACATCATACTCTGGGGGTGCTCTTCTGCAAAGGGGACAGGACAATTGCACCGTATTGAAGGGAGGATGGATGGGTCATGTATTGCGAGATTTTGGCAAACAACCTCCTTCCCTCAGTAAGAGCACTGAAGACTGACGACCCCAAACACACAGCATTAGAAGCATAAGAAGCATTTCAAGGTCCTGGAGTGGCCTGGCCAGTCTCCAGACCTGAACTCAATAGAAAATCTTTGGAGGGAGCTGAAACTCCAAACCTGAAAGATCTAGAGAAGATCTGTATGGAGGAGTGGACCAAAATCCCTGCTGTTGTGTGTTGTGTGTGCAAACCTGGAGAAAAACTACAGGAAACGTTTGACCTCTGTAATTGCAAACAAAGGCTACTGTACCAAATATTAACATTGATTTTCACAGGTGTTGAAATACTTATTTGCAGCAGTAACATACAAATAAATTATTTAAAAAATCATACATTGTGATTTCCGGAATTTTTTTTAGATTGTCTCTCACAGTGGACACGCACCTAAGATGAAAATTTCAGACCCCTCCATGATTTCTACGTGGGGGAACTTGCAAAATCGCAGGGTGTTCAAATACTTATTTTCCTCACTGTACCTTCTTTCCTCATGCCTAACATTTAATTTGTGAATTGCTGCACTGAGGCAAAGAACAAAAGTGGACCTCCCAAGCCCTTTTTATTCTGCATACTTTTCATAATATTCCTTTTATTATTCCACTTTAAAAAATGATTGTTTGCCACAGGGTCCTGATATATGTCCTGAGGCCTATCTTGGACAGTGCCTATCCTCAGTGTGTGTGTGTGTGTGTGTGTGTGTGTGTGTACATACATATGGACCCATGCTTTCATGCTGTGCATTCCAAATTCTTGAATGTGGTGATTTTCTACTGCAACCCATCTCTTTCAAGGTTTGACATCTTGTGCATTCACAAATGTTCTTCTGCACACTTTGGATGAAATGGGTGAGTTACTAGTGACTTTATATCAGCTTCTGGCCATTTTTCTCTGATTTGTGACATCAACCAGGCATTTTTTGCCCAGAGAGCCACAGCTTTGAGGCTATTCTACGTGAAAATCACAGTAGATTGGCAGTTTCTGAAATACTCAAAACCAGCCTGTCTCGTACCACATTTAAAGTTCCTGAAATCAGCTTTCTTTACCATTCTAATACACTGTGTGAACTTCAGCACATTATCTGAATGTGTTCATATGCCTTAGATAATTGATTTCAAACACAGCTGAACACGTACACCTAATGAGGGGCCAGTTAGTGTATTAATACTGTGTTGACGTATAAATATATATATTGTGTTGGTGTTTATCCCTATGTACCATATTGTGAAGTAGATGAGACTCCCTGTGGATAGGATGTCAGTCTATTTTGGGTTACTACCTCAATTTTACCACTGAGTGGACAAGGGGCAATGTAGGTGAAGTGTCTTGTCCAATAGCATAGACAGGACACCTGACTGGGAATTGAATGCAGGTCTGCATACTGGTAGCTCAAGCCTATGCTTTGGAGCTACAAGTCAAGTCTGGTCACCATATCATCAAACCACAGAACCACTTTGGGCCATGGGTGGCAACCAATCCGATCACCTCTCAAGAGTAGCCATTTACAGAAGGTAAAATGAGTTTTGAACACGCCACCATGTTTCTCAGTAAATATATTTCTAAAGGTGCTATTGACATGAACTTTTCACCAGATGTCAGTAACAACCAAGTAAGCCACACATACAAAGAAAACAAAACAAATAAGTACAAAAATTAAGTTATGTGTAATATAATGGAACAACACAGGGAAAAAAATATTGACCACGCGTACTGATTTTTTTTTATATATACTTCATACAAAAGCGTTTGTTGGTAATGACAGCTTAAAATGACCTCCTGTGTGGAAAAAGTTGCATGCATTGCTTGGGTGTGCTTTTGGAACATTTTCCCTTACAGACAAACAAACAAACAGTCTTCAAATGTTGAAGGTTCCCTGGACCTCTTCTATGAACTCTGGTCTTTAGTTCTTTCTATATATTTTCTATTGGATTCAAGTTAAGTGATTGGCTGGGATTCTAGCAGTTTTATTTTCATTCTGTGAAACCAACTGAGAGTTTCCTTGGCTGTGTGTTTGGGATAATTGTCTTGCTGAAATGTCAACCCTCGGTTCATCTTTATCATCATGGTAGATGGCAGTAGCTTTTTATCAAGAATCTCTTGTTACCTTTTTCCATTCCTCCTTCAGTTACATGAAGTTTGTCAATGCCGGATGCTGAAAAACAGCCCACACCTTGATGTTCCCACATCCAAACTTCACTATTGGTATGGTGTTTTTGGAGTGATGTGAGGTGCCATTTATGTCATCCAAAGAGTTCAATTTTGGTCTCATCTGACCACACTATATTCTCCCAGTATTTCACAGGTATGTTGAAATGTTGTGCAGCAAACTTTAAATGATTTTCAACATGCTTTTTCTTCAGCAATGGAGTCTTTCATAGTGAGCATGCCTATAGGCCATGGTGGTTGAGTGCATTACTTATTGCATTTTTAAACAATTGTACCTGCTCAGTCCAGGTCTTTCTGAAGTTCTCCAGAAGATGTCATTGGCTCTTGGACAACTCTTCTGACAATTCTTTTCATCCTCTGTCAGAAATCTTGTGAGGAGCACCTTGTCATGGCCTGTTTATGGTGAAATGATGATCTGTCCACTTTCAGATTATGGCCCCACAGTGCTCACTAGAACATTCTAGAAGTTTAGAAATCCTGCTGTAACCAATGCCATCAGTACGTTTTGCAACTATAAGGTCGAGAAGATCTTGAGAAAGCTCTTTGCTTTTACTCATCATGAGAGGTTTCTTGTGTGACATCTTGGTAATGAGACACCTTTTTGTTGGCCATCAGTTAGGACTGAACCAGCTGATATTAATTTGCGCTGACAAGGGGCAGGATTGCTTTCTAACTACTGATAGATTTCAACTGGTGTCTTTGCTTTCAACAAACCTTTTTGCACCTTCCTTTCTTCAGGTGTTCAAAACCTTTTTCCTGTGTCATTTCATATTATTACACAACTTAATTTATGGACATCTATGATTTGGTTTCTTTGTATGTGTGGATTACTTGGGTTGCTATGACATCTGGTGAAAATTTTCTGTCAACAGCATCTTCGGAAACATATTTAGTGAGGAAAATGGGGACGTGTTCAATAGTTATTTTAGCTGCTGAATCTTCCACTGCCAGGTGAAAAGTGGGCATCTTTTTCGCCTTATCTCTGGGGCCCCTCAACACTGAGGCACCTGTCTCAGTGTTGAGGGGCCCGCATGTTGCATCACACACAGAGAAACACAGAGAAATGCATCACATGGCCAAAATCCCATAGCTCATGCTCCATCACATTGCATGTGATACTCCTCATCTTACTGCCAAAGCAATCAAATAACTGCTTGTTTGACACAAAGTAATTCAAGAGGTACCCAAGGAGTCTCTGAAAAAACCTAGTACCAAAGACATCCAGTCGTCCCTTTAGGACACTTTAGTGTCCAGTATATCCTACAAAGATGTTGACATCACCAAAGACATCTGTCCAGTGGCATCATGACTCCTTCAGTTTTTACAAGATGTCTCTCAATCTCTAAGTCTTGAGGTCCCAGAGGCATGAATGTCACTGCAGGGAAAAGTGAATGTCTCCACAAGTTCAACATGTTTACCATGTACAGATACACTTCTGACGGCCGAGTCTAGTAAGTCATTGAAAGCCTGGATTTACTCTTCATCCAGGATTATCACAAATCCAGGCACTCTGATTCCTCACCCACCATCTCAAGTTCTGCAATCAGAGTAACCATTGATTCCGCAAACATCACAACATTGTTCATGAATTCAAGGTCGGTAAACCTTCCCTTGGCAGCACAAACATCTTAGCCGGTGGTTTCCACAATCCTGTCCAATACCCAGAGGAAAAAAAAAAAAAGCACTGTTCTTCTTAAAAACAAAATTCCAGGATACCTACAAGTAGCATCTGGAAATTAAAGTGCCTCTTGTTTAAAGTTGCACTGACACCATCTCTTCCTTGATGGTACAATTCACGGAAATAACTAGCAGCAGAGAATAAAATGAAAGGGAAAGTAATTAGAGCTGGAGTAGACTGACGGGTCGGTTAGTAGTGGATCAGTTAAAGGGAGTCCAGGCCATGTAAGCTAAATTGAGTTGCATGTCCAAGTCACCAAGGTTAAGGTGACGGGATAATAAATCAGCCTTGTACACACTCTGCTCCAGTCTCACTCTCCTCCCTTCCGCCGTTAATTGCATGCCTGCATGTGAACGACTGATTGAGTGCTAATAAGAGAGTCATGGTCAGCACAAAAATGTCTGAATACTCTCATGCACATGTCTGCTCATATCAGACACAACTTACTGGACAACAGAGGAAGGTGCAGGACATCACAGCACCTTCGCTGCAGTCATTCACACACTGATGCTGTGCTCTGTGTTAGCAGTGCTTAGTGCAGTGGAGAAAAACACTCGCGCGGCTCAAGCTGTCTGACCCTCGGTGTGTTTTTTCCATTTGGAGTCAGCACTCTGAGCCGGCGTGCTGTCTGCCTCAGCCGACCGATGCACTGAAGTGTAAACACACAAACACTATTTTCCATTCTCACATTTAATCCATACTCCCCAGAAAACACTTAGCGCGGTGCTCGGCGCTGCGCGAGTTACGGGACTGAAAGAGAAAACACAGCAAAAGAGATGAAGAGAGGCTGCAGAGAAAAGTAGCTGAAGGGAGCGAGCGAGGGACAGCCAAGGTTACGGGAGGTTTTGGTGGGAGCTCGCTGGATGTTTGTGGAGGCCCACTGCTTCAGAGGGGAGGGGCGCTGTGGAGAATTAATGGTCGTGGGTTGTGGTGAAGTGAGGCGAAGAGAGGGGAGAGGGGGAGTCAGGGCCATTGTGGCAGGCTGCAATCAGTCATCTGCTGACACACAAACTCACACGGCAACACGGCAACAGTGGTGACAGGGCTGCCCTCCCTGCTGATGTAACACAATCACTCAGATAACCCTCCACAGGGGGCAAATCAGGGCGGTGGGGGGAGGGGGGGATTGCCATCTCACCCGTCATCCTCATCAGCACCTTCACACACACACACACACACATTACAGATGTGGATTTCCCACATCTGATATCAGCAACTAATTAATTCAAGGGCGAGAAGAGCTTGTGTGTGTGTGTGTGTGTGTGTGTGTGTGTGCATACTGCACATGGATTTGTGTGCACTGCTTTCATGCAAGTGCACAATGAATATGGTTTTCACAGCTTATCCCGTCTTACATGCATCACCGGGGTATTTCTGACTATTGCATGACTGTGGTTTTGTCCAGACAGTGTCAAAACTAAGCTGGACCCTCAAGTATTTTCAATCAATCAATCAATCAATCAATTTTTTTATATAGCGCCAAATCACAACAAACAGTTGCCCCAAGGCGCTTTATATTGTAAGGCAAGGCCATACAATAATTATGTAAAACCCCAACGGTCAAAACGACCCCCTGTGAGCAAGCACTTGGCTACAGTGGGAAGGAAAAACTCCCTTTTAACAGGAAGAAACCTCCAGCAGAACCAGGCTCAGGGAGGGGCAGTCTTCTGCTGGGACTGGTTGGGGCTGAGGGAGAGAACCAGGAAAAAGACATGCTGTGGAGGGGGAGCAGAGATCGATCACTAATGATTAAATGCAGAGTGGTGCATACAGAGCAAAAAGAGAAAGAAACAGTGCATCATGGGAACCCCCCAGCAGTCTACGGTCTATAGCAGCATAACTAAGGGGATGGTTCAGGGTCACCTGATCCAGCCCTAACTATAAGCTTTAGCCAAAAAGGAAAGTTTTAAGCCTAATCTTAAAAGTAGAGAGGGTGTCTGTCTCCCTGATCTGAATTGGGAGCTGGTTCCACAGGAGAGGAGCCTGAAAGCTGAAGGCTCTGCCTCCCATTCTACTCTTACAAACCCTAGGAACTACAAGTAAGCCTGCAGTCTGAGAGCGAAGCGCTCTATTGGGGTGATATGGTACTACGAGGTCCCTAAGATAAGATGGGACCTGATTATTCAAAACCTTATAAGTAAGAAGAAGAATTTTAAATTCTATTCTAGAATTAACAGGAAGCCAATGAAGAGAGGCCAATATGGGTGAGAGATGCTCTCTCCTTCTAGTCCCCGTCAGTACTCTAGCTGCAGCATTTTGAATTAACTGAAGGCTTTTTAGGGAACTTTTAGGACAACCTGATAATAATGAATTACAATAGTCCAGCCTAGAGGAAATAAATGCATGAATTAGTTTTTCCCACCCCCCCCCCCCCCCCCCCCCCCCCCCCCCCCCCCCCCCCCCCCCCCCCCCCCCCCCCCCCCCCCCCCCCCCCCCCCCCCCCCCCCCCCCCCTCTGAGACAAGACCTTTCTATTTTAGAGATATTGCGTAAATGCAAAAAAGCAGTCCTACATATTTGTTTAATATGCGCTTTGAATGACATATCCTGATCAAAAATGACTCCAAGATTTCTCACAGTATTACTAGAGGTCAGGGTAATGCCATCCAGAGTAAGGATCTGGTTAGACACCATGTTTCTAAGATTTGTGGGGCCAAGTACAATAACTTCAGTTTTATCTGAGTTTAAAAGCAGGAAATTAGAGGTCATCCATGTCTTTATGTCTGTAAGACAATCCTGCAGTTTAGCTAATTGGTGTGTGTCCTCTGGCTTCATGGATAGATAAAGCTGGGTATCATCTGCGTAACAATGAAAATTTAAGCAATACCGTCTAATAATACTGCCTAAGGGAAGCATATATAAAGTGAATAAAATTGGTCCTAGCACAGAACCTTGTGGAACTCCATAATTAACTTTAGTCTGTGAAGAAGATTCCCCATTTACATGAACAAATTGTAATCTATTAGACAAATATGATTCAAACCACCGCAGCGCAGTGCCTTTAATACCTATGGCATGCTCTAATCTCTGTAATAAAATTTTATGGTCAACAGTATCAAAAGCAGCACTGAGGTCTAACAGAACAAGCACAGAGATGAGTCCACTGTCCGGCCATAAGAAGATCATTTGTAACCTTCACTAATGCTGTTTCTGTACTATGATGAATTCTAAAACCTGACTGAAACTCTTCAAATAGACCATTCCTCTGCAGATGATCAGTTAGCTGTTTTACAACTACCCTTTCAAGAATTTTGAGAGAAAAGGAAGTTGGAGATTGGCCTATAATTAGCTAAGATAGCTGGGTCAAGTGATGGCTTTTTAAGTAATGGTTTAATTACTGCCACCTTAAAAGCCTGTGGTACATAGCCAACTAACAAAGATAGATTGATCATATTTAAGATCGAAGCATTAAAATGGTAGGGCTTCCTTGAGCAGCCTGGTAGGAATGGGGTCTAAAACATGTTGATGGTTTGGATGAAGTAACTAATGAAAATAACTCAGACAGAACAATCGGAGAGAAAGAGTCTAACCAAATACCGGCATCACTGAAAGCAGCCAAAGATAACGATACGTCTTTGGGATGGTTATGAGTAATTTTTTCTCTAATAGTTAAAATTTTGTTAGCAAAGAAAGTCATGAAGTCATTACTAGTTAAAGTTAATGGAATACTCAGCTCAATAGAGCTCTGACTCTTTGTCAGCCTGGCTACAGTGCTGAAAAGAAACCTGGGGTTGTTCTTATTTTCTTCAATTAGTGATGAGTAGAAAGATGTCCTAGCTTTACGGAGGGCTTTTTTATAGAGCAACAGACTCTTTCCAGGCTAAGTGAAGATCTTCTAAATTAGTGAGACGCCATTTCCTCTCCAACTTACGGGTTATCTGCTTTAAGCTACGAGTTTGTGAGTTATACCACGGAGTCAGACACTTTGATTTTAAAGCTCTCTTTTTCAGAGGAGCTACAGCATCCAAAGTTGTCTTCAATGAGGATGTAAAACTATTGACAAGATACTCTAACTCCCTTACAGAGTTTAGGTAGCTACTCTGCACTGTGTTGTTATATGGCATTAGAGAACATAAGAAGGAATCATATCCTTAAACCTAGTTACAGCGCTTTCTGAAAGACTTCTAGTGTAATGAAACTTATTCCCTACTGCTGGGTAGTCCATCAGAGTAAATGTAAATGTTATTAAGAAATGATCGACAGAAGGGAGTTTTCAGGGAATACTGTTAAGTCTTCTATTTCCATACCATAAGTCAGAACAAGATCTAAGATATGATTAAAGTGGTGGGTGGACTCATTTACTTTTTTGAGCAAAGCCATAAGAGTCTAATAATAGATTAAATGCAGTGTTGAGGCTGTCATTCTCAGCATCTGTGTGGATGTTAAAATCGCCCACTATATTATCTTATCTGAGCTAAGCACTAAGTCAGACAAAAAGGTCTGAAAATTCACAGAGAAACTCACAGTAACGACCAGGTGGACGATAGATAATAACAAATAAAACTGGTTTTTGGGACTTCCAATTTGGATGGACAAGACTAAGAGACAAGCTTTCAAATGAATTAAAGCTCTGTCTGGGTTTTGATTAATTAATAAGCTGGAATGTAAGATTGCCTTGCTAATCCTCCGCCCCGGCCCATGCTACGAGCATTCTGACAGTTAGTGTGACTCGGGGGTGTTGACCTCATTTAAACTAACATATTCATCCTGCTGTAAACCAGGTTTTCGTTAGGCAGAATAAATCAATATGTTGATCAATTATTATATCATTTACCAACAGGGACTTAGAAGAGAGAGGCCTAATGTTTAATAGACCACATTTAACTGTTTTAGTCTGTGGTGCAGTTGAAGGTGCTATATTATTTTTTCTTTTTGAATTTTTATGCTTAAATAGATTTTTGCTGGTTATTGGTAGTCTGGGAGCAGGCACCGTCTCTACGGGGGATGGGGTAATGAGGGGATGGCAGGGGGAGAGAAGCTGCAGAGAGGTGTGTAAGACTACAACTCTGCTTCCTGGTCCCAACCCTGGATAGTCACGGTTTGGAGGATTTAAGAAAATTGGCCAGATTTCTAGAAATGAGAGCTGCTCCATCCAAAGTGGGATGGATGCCGTCTCTCCTAACAAGACCAGGTTTTCCCCAGAAGCTTTGCCAATTATCTATGAAGCCCACCTCATTTTTTGGACACCACTCAGACAGCCAGCAATTCAAGGAGAACATGCGGCTAAACATGTCACTTTACTTATTATGTCTCACTCTTTTGGGCATAGCATGTGGGATGTGTTGTTGTGCGTCTGCATGTGTGTGTCTGCCCAAGAACAATCTTGTAAATATGATAACTCAAGATCTGTGGTTTCCTTTTCCTCATTGTGTACATGTTAGACACTTCATATAAACAAGACTGAGCCAATGGGATTTGGTGAAGGTCTGTGGATGTGTTTGCACTTTAAAGTGGGGAACATGATCTTTCAGTCGTGCTGATGGTGGAAGCATCATATTTACACCGTGGTACCTCATGTAGAGTTGTAGATGGTGCTTATCACTATATACCTAACAGCCTTTCAGGTCAGACATGACGGAATCATCTTGGGTTCTCAATGGTAACTATCCAGGCAGGGTCTTGTGGTCCATCCTCAGCACCTACCTGCTGCAGCCAAGTAAAATATGGGGGCCACCTTGGCCTTCTCCAGACATTGTAGTTCTCAACACTGAGGCATCTACATGCTGCATGCATAGAGAAACATACCACATGGCCACAATTGCATAGCTGACGTATCTTCACAATGCAGGTGATACTCCTCTTCTGAGTCTCCCGTTCATTTGACACAAAGTCATCACACTGGTACCATCGAGTTCATCTCTTAGGTCAGTGGTTCATCTCCAGTCTCACAAACATACAGTTTGCCAGGAGACACCAGGACACTGAAGACTTGGACCTTCTTTTTTTGCAAAGATATCAGCATCACCAAACACCTCTGTCCATCAACTTCATGCATCTGTAAGGTCTTCCCATGCTTCTCCCAGAGAGGAGAACATCACTGCCGAGATAAGTGAATGTCTGTCCATGCACTCAAAAAACTGGCTCATTGGATTGGATTTCCATCTAATAAATATATGTAGTCCCAACTAAATTAAATTATCTTTTACAGATGTGCTTTATTTGAGTTGGGGCTATATGTATTTATTAGATGGAAATCCTGCACATAATTGAATTGAGTTCATCCAATGAGTCTTTTTTTTATTTTTTTTGAGTGTGTTGAAAACTTTCACCTCTTACAAAGGAATTTCTGATGGCCAGATCCAGGAAATCATTCAAAACGTTGATCTTGTCCTTGATCCAAGATAATCGCAAGCCCGGACACTTGTTTTCCCCACTGAAATATTTGGCTCCACCATATCATATCTAACAACCATAATTTCTATCTTTCTTTCTATGGAGAAACAGATGACATATTCCATCTTGGTGATCAGTGTATCTCAGCATCTTGGCATTATCCATCCCAAGCGGCTCTTGTTTTCTATTGGATGCCAGCTGTGTAAGTGGAAGTGTGGCAGTACTTCAAGGGTCGAATGTGACAGGTCTCTCTAACTAGCGCTCCTTCACTCGCTCTCACTCTGGTGGGTTTTAATTATAGAGCGAGAAAAAGCTGTTTGCCAGTCACCTCCATCCAGCTCAAATTACAGCAGTCGTTAATTCCTGGAAGTCAATAGACAGTCCAGAAGTGAGAGATTGGCCCTATAACCATTCACTACCAATTAGTGATTTAATGAAAAGGCATAGTCTCATAGGAGTGTGATAGCCGCAGCTAATGAACAGACAAATGGGTATTTTAGGTATTTTATACTTTTAGCTTTCCCTCGCCCAGTGCAGGAGCTCTGAGCTCTTTGATGCAGATGATTGGCAGTCTAAAGATTGGGGAAGTGTGCACGTGATGGGAGAGAGCTGTAAATCAGTGTGCGGAAGGCGAATTAATAACTTTCCCACCCCAAGAAATTACTATTACGGTGCCATTGAGCAAAGCACTTATCCTGCACTTGTTTGAGCGCAGCTGCTCATTAGCCGACAGCAGAGGACTGTTCTGTTGAAGCATGAATATATTTAACTGTTGGGCCTTGAAGGAAGAGACTAATATATAGACTGGATTTATTTATTTATTTTCTCCTACCATTGTGGGATAAAAGGATATTGAATTGGGAATTGGTGTGATCTTGTAATTAAGTTTCCTCTTTTGAATGACATTTAATGACGTGTAATTGTTGCCTTCCTCAAAACAAATGTCTGTTGCTGGAAATGTAAACCGCATCAGTTCCTCTAAGGTGTTTCTTGGGAATAAGTGACTTGTCACAAAAGCTTTTTGAAGTCCCTGCAGCTACAAACATCAATGAAAACAATACTTAAATGGTACATGGGCTGCATTTATATACCGCTTTTCCATCTGCATCAGACATGCAAAGTGCTTTACAATAATGCCTCACATTCACCCTGATGTCAAGGTGCTGCCACATAAGGTGCTCACTACACACTGGGAGCAACTAGGGATTAAGGACCTTCCCGAGAGCTCCATTTACGAAATGTTTGCGTTTGTAAAAACATGCACAAACCTATACTTCCCGCAAATAAAAAAAAAAGGAAAAAGAAGTGCATGCTGGTTTACTAAATGTGCACTGACACTTGCACGACTTTCATGCACACACTTGCATGACCTGTGTCGTGCAGGAGAGTAAAGTCATTTTAATGGGTGTAGACTGAACGTGAGAGCAACTGCACAAAGACAATTTTGAAATGTTCAAAAATCTTTCACTCATAAATGTTGTGCCACGTGGCACAATCTGCTCACCAACACTATGTGCAGCTCATCAAGTCAAGTAAAGAAGAAGTGAACAGAGCGAGTGGTTGCATCAGCGCACCGTATCAGAGTGCAGCTTGTCTGAAGGATTATAACGAGAAGTTAAATCACAAACATACTTTTACAGCTGCACATAAGAAGGAAAGAACATGCAACTATTTTACCAAGCCATGACAATGTAAACATGACAAATAAGTACCTTTTTAGATGCCTCCAAATACTTTCTCCAGCTCATTCAGTGTGAGTGAAAATGGCTGCTGCTGGAGCAGTCCTCTGTGATTCAGGAAGTGATTAGAGCCATTTTCAGCAGCCAACTTGCAGAGAAAATGATTAATCCGCTATGAAATAGTTATTTTATATGTGCAGCGTCCAGCACATGATGCCGTGCGTGCATCAAAGTCATGCAAATGTCAGCACATCTTAACAGTGCACACTACAGATTGTGTTCTTCCAATAAGCCAAGTGCACATCTCAGGCCGCGCGGTGCATTATGGGCAGGCTAAAGTTTTCAGCTACCAACCCACAAGCTATGCCGGCGGAAAGCAGTGAAGAGTGCTGTGATTTGGATCATTTCAACCGCTGGAAAGTTGACGATTTAAAGCATTTTTGTAAGCTCCGCAGATTGCCTGTTACAACCAGGACTACGTACAGCAGTGGACAGAAAATGGAAAGAAGAGCTGGTTGTGCTTGCGTGTGCTGCATCTGTACAGAAAGTACAGATGTACCATTAGTGCCGACAAAGGAGGTAGAGCGCGCTGCTGTCGAAAATGACCCGTGCTTGTTGATAGTTGGCGAAAAACAAATTTCTGACCCCTTGAAGGCAACTGATGGATGGTTAGACGAGGTCCAGAGACTGAAACTGTGGATATTGCAGAATATTTGCTAAGCAGGGATGAGAAATTGCGACTCCGCCGGCTTCATAATGACGACAATGATGGTGAGTCTCACATATAACCTCTTTGCTGTCACGTTTGTTTTGATAAGTTGACAGACATACAATGATATGTGCATGCATGCAGTTTGTTTATAGAACATGTCAATAAAGTAAGTCCCTTCGGCTGCTCCCTTGTTTGCACTTGGGGTCGCCACAGCAAATCCAAAGTGGATCTGCATGTTGAATTGGCACAAGTTTTACGCCGGATCCTGTTGTGTGGGCCGCTGAAGAGGAGGTACTGCTGGCCCACTACCACCAGAGGGCGCCCTGCTTGGAGTGCGGGCTCCAAGCACGAGAGGGCGCCAGACCCAGAGGAAGTGACAGCTGTCACTCATTACTCCAGCTGTCACTCATCTACACCACCATATAAGCCGGACTGCAACTCCACCTCCCCGCCGAGAAATCGACTACCAGTACTAAGGTAATTTCTCTGCTGAATTTAAACTGTGACTTACGTCTGATCTGTTTGCAGCCGTTGTCCTGTGGTGCCCTTTCAACTGGGTTGGCGGTCAGTGAGAGAAGCGACGTCTTCGCCTCTCACTCCATCCAGATAAGTGGTTACAGGAGCTGCTAGTGTGTTCCTAGGTTGGAGGTGGAGGTGCTTCCTCCCAACTGTGTTTGGACTGTTAATTACTGAGTGTGCGGACTCACACTCACACATCATCTTTCTGTTTTCTGCCAGCAGTACCAGGGTCGACAGCCGAAGACAGAGGCCACCTGGGGACTCGGGACTTGGCGGCTCCGGTGTTCTTCAGGCCGTTGGTGGTGGAGGCCGTGTGGGACGCGGCTTCTCTCTCGTCGGGCGTCTTCTATCTTCGAGCCTGCCCACACGTCACCTGGTGTTTATTGACTGTGAAAATTAAGACACGTTTCGTTGTGTAATATCACAACATTAAATTGTTACCTTTTGGCTTACTCATTGTCCGTTCATTTGCGCCCCCTGTTGTGGGTCCGTGTTACGACACCTTCCCAACAGGATTTCTCGGCCAATCGTCATGGACTCCGAGGGGCGTCAACTCCAGCTTGAACGGCCAATGGAAGAGCCAGGAGCGCAGGTGTCAGCGGGAGGCGGGTTGAGTGAGCTGCAGCAGATCTTAACCGCCTTCAAGGCCTGGTTAGAATTAGTGACCGAGCAGAGTGTCCTCCTTAATCGGAGGGTGGAGGCTCTCACCGCCAGGGTGGAAGCGCGCGATCAGGGCGCCGCTGCAGCCACTCCTCTGGCTGGTCCTGGGCCCGTATCAGACGTTCCACTGGTCGTTCAACGAACCCCCCCACCGTCCCCTGAAGCATACATAAGCCCTCCGGAACCGTACGGGGGCTGTGTCGAGACGTGCGCGGACTTCCTCATGCAGTGTTCGCTCGTCTTTTCACAGCGCCCCGTCATGTACGCATCAGACGCTAGCCGGGTGGCTTATGTTATTAATTTGCTTCGAGGACAGGCACGCGCATGGGCTACGGCGCTTTGGGAGCAGAATTCACGGCTCCTAACGTCTTATACTGGGTTCATACGGGAATTCAAACAAGTGTTTGATCATCCCAACAGAGGCGAGACCGCTTCGAACGTGCTGCTGTCGATGAGACAGGGGCGCCGTAGCGCAGCCGAGTATGCAGTCGACTTCCGCATCGCGGCAGCGAGGTCCGGCTGGAATAACGTTGCGCTCCGCGCCGCCTTTGTAAATGGACTGTCCCCGGTCCTTAAGGAGCACCTACTGGCCAAGGATGAACCGCGGGAATTCGACGGGCTGATCGATTTGGTTATACGTTTAGACAACCGTTTGAATGAGCATCGTCGGGAGCAGGCCGGGGGGCGTGACCGGGCACGAGCCGTCCCTCCCCCTTCCGGTTCCGACAAGGTGACGTCGTCCCCACGCTTCACTGCCAGAGAGCTCCGTGTGGCTACGGCTCCCCCTGCTGAGGAGGCTAGGGACACGAGCAGGGCCAAATTAAGATCAAAAATCAGACAAAGGAGGCTGGCCCGCGGGGAGTGTTTTGTCTGCGGCTCTCGCGAGCACATGCAGAAGGACTGCCCTAAAACGGTCAATCTACAACGCCCGTCCTTAGGAACTGGGCTAAGGGTGGGTCATAACACGCACGCGGGAAAACCCCGCAAATCAGCACGAATCCCAGTAACAATCCTTTGTGGGGATTTAACCCTTCATGCCCCAGCACTGATAGACACAGGGTCTGAAGGGAATCTGCTGGACAGCAGATGGGTAAAGGAAGTAGGGCTCCCTCTGGTGGCTCTGCCGGCACCATTGCAGGTGCGAGCACTAGATGGCACCCTGCTTCCATTAATCACACATCAGACACAACCAGTGACTTTGGTTGTGTCTGGGAATCACAGGGAGGAGATAGTGTTCCATGTAACACCTTCTACCTACCGAGTGATTTTGGGCTTTCCATGGATGGTGAAGCACAATCCCCGGATTGATTGGCCGTCTGGGGTTGTGACGCAGTGGAGCGAAACCTGCCACCGGGAGTGCTTAGGATCCTCGGTTCCTCCCGGCACCACGGCTAATGAGGAGGTCAAAGTTCCCCCCAATCTATCGGCGGTGCCAAGGGAGTACCACGATCTTGCTGACGTTTTCAGCAAAGATCTGGCACTCACTCTTCCCCCGCACCGACCGTATGATTGTGCCATCGATTTGGTCCCGGGCGCTGAGTACCCGTCCAGTAGGTTGTACAATCTCTCACGTCCGGAACGCGAATCAATGGAGACCTACATCCGGGACTCCTTAGCTGCCGGGCTGATCCGGAACTCCACCTCCCCGATGGGTGCTGGTTTCTTTTTTGTGGGCAAGAAAGACGGCGGACTCCGTCCATGCATTGATTACAGAGGGCTGAACGAGATCACGGTTCGCAACCGATACCCGTTACCTCTGTTGGATTCAGTGTTCACGCCCCTGCATGGAGCCCGAATTTTCACAAAATTGGATCTTAGAAACGCGTACCACCTGGTTCGGGTCCGGAAGGGAGACGAATGGAAGACGGCATTCAACACCCCGTTAGGTCATTTTGAGTACCTGGTCATGCCGTTCGGCCTCACTAACGCCCCCGCGACGTTCCAAGCTTTGGTAAATGACATCTTGCGGGACTTCCTGCATCGGTTCGTCTTCGTATATCTGGACGATATACTCACCCAAATTAAAGGACAGGTACATTGGACCATTCCCCATCCTCAAGATCATCAACCCGGCCGCAGTGAAGCTCCGACTCCCGGCTTCACTGCGGATCCACCCTGTCTTCCACGTGTCCCGTATTAAGCCACACCACTCCTCGCCCCTCTGTGCACCTGGACCTCCGCCGCCTCCTGCCCGGCTCATCGACGGGGAGCCTGCTTGGACGGTCCGCAGGCTCCTGGACGTCCGTCGTAAGGGCCGGGGGTTCCAATATCTGGTGGACTGGGAGGGGTATGGACCTGAAGAACACTCCTGGGTGAAGAGGAGCTTCATCCTGGACCCGGCCCTCCTGGCCGATTTCTACAGACGACACCCGGACAAGCCTGGTCGGGCGCCAGGAGGCGCCCGTTGAGGGGGGGGGTCCTGTTGTGTGGGCCGCTGAAGAGGAGGTACTGCTGGCCCACTACCACCAGAGGGCGCCCTGCTTGGAGTGCGGGCTCCAAGCACGAGAGGGCGCCAGACCCAGAGGAAGTGACAGCTGTCACTCATTACTCCAGCTGTCACTCATCTACACCACCATATAAGCCGGACTGCAACTCCACCTCCCCGCCGAGAAATCGACTACCAGTACTAAGGTAATTTCTCTGCTGAATTTAAACTGTGACTTACGCCTGATCTGTTTGCAGCCGTTGTCCTGTGGTGCCCTTTCAACTGGGTTGGCGGTCAGTGAGAGAAGCGACGTCTTCGCCTCTCACTCCATCCAGATAAGTGGTTACAGGAGCTGCTAGTGTGTTCCTAGGTTGGAGGTGGAGGTGCTTCCTCCCAACTGTGTTTGGACTGTTAATTACTGAGTGTGCGGACTCACACTCACACATCATCTTTCTGTTTTCTGCCAGCAGTACCAGGGTCGACAGCCGAAGACAGAGGCCACCTGGGGACTCGGGACTTGGCGGCTCCGGTGTTCTTCAGGCCGTTGGTGGTGGAGGCCGTGTGGGACGCGGCTTCTCTCTCGTCGGGCGTCTTCTATCTTTGAGCCTGCCCACACGTCACCTGGTGTTTATTGACTGTGAAAATTAAGACACGTTTCGTTGTGTAATATCACAACATTAAATTGTTACCTTTTGGCTTACTCATTGTCCGTTCATTTGCGCCCCCTGGATCCTTCTGAACCCGGAACCTTCTGAACTGAAACCAAGCGCATTAACCACTTGGCCACCACCCCTGCTGTTTATAGAACATGTCAATTTTACAATATTACGCGCCACGTCATTCATGGCACGACATTACAGTCATAAGCTGATGCATGAAAACGGCGGCACGGTTTCAGGATATTGACAAAATAAATGTGCAAGAAACAATTTTAGTACATCTTTTACGTCCGTCTGGATCTTTCTTTTCTGTGGCGAAATTGTGTAGAATGAACGGAGGTTTACGACCACATTTCTTCTTTTTTCCGTCTTTGTTTGGACTTGGCGGAGGTTTGCAATCGTGTGTTTTCAGCCAACTTTCAAGCCTATAAATTCCATTCGAGCATTTGAAAACAGCATAATTGTCATTATTGTATGTGTCACTTAAGGCTTAAAGCCTTTGAAACAATCCCTGTAAGCCTTAACTTTTACAGTCTGCTAATGCTCCTGTATACGAAATTCAATGGGAGCAGTGTGAGTGTGGTAGCTGGGATTTTTGCCCCCGTTTGACCCATGCATGTGCAGATGCGATGCGCACTTCGCTTATTTGCAAAGTAGTGCATATTGTCCATTTAACACATTTGCCTTCATGAATTTGCATTTTGAGGTGTGTCTACTCGACTGCTCAATTTTGTGGGATGTGAATATGGTAATACAGTAGTGTTCAGAATAATAGTAGTGCTATGTGACTACAAAGATTAATCCAGGTTTTGAGTATATTTCTTATTGTTACATGGGAAACAAGGTACCAGTAGATTCAGTAGATTCTCACAAATCCAACAAGACCAAGCATTCATGATATGCACACTCTTAATGCTATGAAATTGGGCTATTAGTAAAAAAAAGGTAGAAAAGCGGGTGTTCACAATAATAGTAGTGTGGCATTCAGTCAGTGAGTTCATCAATTTTGTGGAACAAACAGGTGTGAATCAGGTGTCCCCTATTTAAGGTTGAAGCCAGCACCTGTTGAACATGCTTTTCTCTTTGAAAGCCTGAGGAAAATGGGACTTTCAAGACATTGTTCACAAGAACAGTGTAGTTTGATTAAAAAGTTGATTGGAGAGGGGAAAACTTACACGCAGGTGCAAAAAATTATAGGCTGTTCATCTACAGTGATCTCCAATGCTTTAAAATGGACAAAAAAACCAGAGACGCGTGGAAGAAAACGGAAAACAACCATCAAAATGGATAGAAGAATAACCAGAATGGCAAAGGCTCACCCATTGATCAGCTCCAGGATGATCAAAGACAGTCTGGAGTTACCTGTAAGTGCCGTGACAGTTAGAAGACGCCTGTGTGAAGCTAATTTATTTGCAAGAATCCCCTGCAAAGTCCCTCTGTTAAATAAAAGATGTGCAGAAGAGGTTACAATTTGCCAAAGAACACATCAACTGGCCTAAAGAGAAATGGAGGAATATTTTGTGGACTGATGAGAGTAAAATTGTTCTTTTTGGGTCCAAAGGCCACAGACAGTTTGTGAGACGACCCCCAAACTCTGAATTCAAGCCACAGTTCACAGTGAAGACAGTGAAGCATGGTGGTGCAAGCATCATGATATGGGCATGTTTCTCCTACTATGGTGTTGGGCCTATATATCGCATACCAGGTATCATGGATCAGTTTGGATATGTCAAAATACTTGAAGAGGTCATGTTGCCTTATGCTGAAGAGGACATGCCCTTGAAATGGGTGTTTCAACAAGACAATGACCCCAAGCACACTAGTAAACGAGCAAAATCTTGGTTTCAAACCAACAAAATGAATGCCTCACAGATGTGAAGAAATCATGAAAAACTGTGGTTATATAACTAAATACTAGTTTAGTGATTCACAGGATTGCTAAAAAAGCAGTTTGAACATAATAGTTTTGAGTTTGTAGCATCAACAGCAGATGCTACTATTATTGTGAACACCCCCTTTTCTACTTTTTTTACTAATAGCCCAATTTCATAGCCTTAAGAGTGTGCATATCATGAATGATTGGTCTTGTTGGATTTGTGAGAATCTACTGAATCTACTGGTACCTTGTTTCCCATGTAACAATAAGAAATATACTCAAAACCTGGATTAATCTTTTTAGTCACATAACACTACTATTATTTGAACAATACTGTAGGTGAACTTTGTGCACGCCGTGAGATTTCAAAAGATCAAAAAGAAATTTAGTGGGTTCTGATTCTGTCTGTACACTGTGCTTTGAAACCTGGGCGTTAACATGTTGATCTTGACAAAATGGTGTTTCAACAGCCGAGACACTGATGGCTCCTCATAGATCCAATATAAAAATCATTAATGGTGAATGTCAGGCATATTTAAAGAGCAAACAGTAATGCTGAGCAGGCGGACCATAGTTCTGTGCTTTTCTGCACTGAGCACAAACCACAGTCAAATTCCAATTAACTAATTTTGTATTCACCCCATGTCACGCTTTGTCCACAACACAAACACACACAGAAACATGCACATCTGGTTGAACACAGCTGTTGTGATCTGTTCTGTGTGTGTGAAGTGCACAGTTCTGTCTGCGTTCCACTGTCACAACGCAGCTTAATTATTCATTCTATAATACCTAAATAGATTATTGTCATTCGATTTGTGATTTGTATGTTGCATGATATTGATCATTTGTCCCATTTTCAATTTTGTTCCATTTACCGTGCAATTTTGGTTCCATGACGTTTGCATGCCGCGAACACCTTAATGTAAAAACACAGTGTATTGTATTTACGTGCATGCAACAATCAAGCATTGACAGGCTGCGCGTTTCACACTAGCACTCTCGCAACCTTTGACGCAGCGGACTACATCATCATCATTTTAAGACTGTTTTTGCAAGTTGACTGAGGACAATTTTGGATTGGATTGCTTTTGCCTTGTTATCACCTTGTCACCAATTCTGTTTGTGATATTAATAGTAATACTGTGAGAAATCTTGGAGTCATTTTTGATCAAGATATGTCCTTCAATGCGTATATTAAGCAAATATGTAGGACTGCTTTTTTTGCATTTGAGCAATATCTCTAAAATTAGAATGGTCTTGTCTCAGAGTGATGCTGAAAAACTAATTCATGCATTTATTTCCTCTAGGCTGGACTATTGTATTTCATTATTATCAGGTTGTCCTAAAAGTTCCCTGAAAAGCCTTCAGTTAATTCAACTGACAGGGACTAGTAGGAGAGAGCATATTTCACCCATATTGGCCTCTCTTCATTGGCTTCCTGTTAATTCCAGAATAGAATTTAAAATTCTTCTTCTTACTTATAAGGTTTTGAATAATCAGGTCCCATCTTATCTTAGGGACCTCATAGTACCATATCACCCCAATAGAGCGCTTCGCTCTCAGACTGCAGGCTTACTTGTAGTTCCTAGGGTTTGTAAGAGTAGAATGGGAGGCAGAGCCTTCAGCTTTCAGGCTCCTCTCTTGTGGAACCAGCTCCCAATTCAGATCAGGGAGACAGACACCCTCTCTACTTTTAAGATTAGGCTTAAAACTTTCCTTTTTGCTAAAGCTTATAGTTAGGGTTGGATCAGGTGACCCTGAACCATCCCTTAGTTATGCTGCTATAGACATAGACTGCTGGGGGGTTCCCATGATGCACTGTTTCTTTCTCTTTTTGCTCTGTATGCACCACTCTGCATTTAATCATTGGTGATTGATCTCTGCTGTCTTCCACAGCATGTCTTTTTCCTGATTCTCTCCCCTCAGCCCCAACCAGTCCCAGCAGAAGACTGCCCCTCCCTGAGCCTGGTTCTGCTGGAGGTTTCTTCCTGTTAAAAGGGAGTTTTTCCTTCCCACTGTAGCCAAGTGCTTGCTCATAGGGGGTTGTTTTGACCATTGGGGTTTTTCTGTAATTATTGTATGGCTTTTGCCTTACAATATAAAGCACCTTGGGGCAGCTGTTTGTTGTGATTTGGTGCTATATAAATAAAATTGATTTGATTTGATTTGATATTAATGGACAGGAAATCGAGGTGTAGTTGTGGCAGGAAGGTCTTCAGTTTGGTGGGGTCAGGTCATATCAGTGCTTTTTGCAGATGATGTGGTCCTGTTGGCTTCATCGGCCTGTGACCTCCAACACTCACTGGATCGGTTCAGAGCCGAGTGTGAAGCGGCTGGGATGAGGATCTGCACCTCTAAACCTGAGGCCTTGGTTCTCAGCAGGAACATCTCGGGTAGGATTGCAGCTCTGGAAACCCGCTTTGACCATCTGTGAAGACCACATTCTACATTCAGATGCATTGAGCCACTCTGTTCTCAGAACTGTGGAATCTTTCAGGCGTCTGCTAATCTGGTTATTCATTTGGCCTCCCCAACACGGCTGCACTTCAAGGTCGCTGTGATAAAAAACCTCCTCAGAAGATCAACACTTAAGCCTCGCTCCCTGGTCATCCTCCCTCCCCTCAGCTTCTCCAGCTCTGACGTTGACTGTGGACAGTGGACTGCTCAGGGCTGAGCCCCTCCCTCTCCAGGATTGTCGGACAAGGCCGTTGACGGCGCCAAATAGGCTGCCTCCGGAGTGTTCTGATAAACTGGACCTTCAAATCTCGGTTGTCGTCCTGCGTCCTTGTTTTGTCTGTGTGATTATTGTTTTTCTGTGCTGATGGGGATTTTTTTCCTCATTGCTGCTGTGTAACGCAGCAGCTATGAGGGTTTTTTTTTCTCCTTTTCCCTCGTGTTTTGCTTTTCAATATATGTTTATGTACCGGGCCGGCCTATGTGTGTTGTGTGTTATGTGTGTGTCGTTTGTTATGGGTCGGTCTTGGTTTGCTCAGCCCTGCTGTTGACCAAGGCAGGGATGTACATGTGGAGCTGGTCCCCGGGCGCCTAATGGCGACTTCTGCTCCTACTGGCAATTAGGATGGGTTAAATGCAGTAGACACATTTCATTGTGCAGGGAACATGTTCTTCTGTGCATATGACAATAAAATTCTTTTGAATCCTTGAATCCTTGAAACTGATGGATTGCCTACTCCGGGTAGGGAATGAGGTCTTACCCCAAGTAAAGGCGTTCAAGTACCTTGGGGTCTTGTTCATGAGTGAGGGGATAATGGAGCATGAGATTGGCTATAGAATTGGCACAGCAAGGATGGTGTTGCTTTCACTCTACTGTACTGTTGTGATTAAAAAGGAGCTGAGCCGAAAGGTCAATCTTCGTTCCTGCTCTCACCTATGGTCATGAGGGTTGGGTCATGACTGAAAGAACTAGATGGTGCATACAAGTGGCTGAAATGGGCTTCCTTAGGAGGGTGGCTGGTGTCTCCTTTAGAGATAAGATGAGAAGCTCGGTCATCCTTGAGGAGCTCGGAGTAGAGCCGCTGCTCCTTCGTGTTGATAGGAGCCAGCTGATGTGGTTCGTGCATCTGGTAAGGATGCCCCCTGGGTGCCTCCGTAGAGGTGTTCTAGGCATGTCCATCTGGGAGGAGACCCCAGGGAACACCCAGGACTAGGCGCAGAGATTATATCTCCACACTGGCCTGGGAATGCCTCGAGATCCCCCAGTCATAGGTCGTCAATGTGGCATGGGAAAGGGAAGTCTGGGGTCACCTGCTGGAGCCGTTGCCCTGTGACCTGGTCCTGGATAAGTGGTTGAAGATGAGTTACGAGTGAATGGATTGCTATTTAAAGTTCATGTCAAATTAAAGTGTCAAATAACAAGGATCTATTTTAGGTGTTATATAAAACAAATAATGAATGTTTTTTTTTTTTTTCATTTGTGCAATGGTAAGAATATTTCATGAGGTAAAAAATGAAATGTTCCATTTCATGTGGCGCATAATTTGTATGCCATTTAGCTTACATATACCACAGTAGAACAATAATTACATGTCTGAAATAATTAGTTTTATTTTTTTGTTTTGTTTTTGTGTAAACTGCCAGCATGTGAACATTTTCAGTTATGTGTTAATGCATGTGTTCATTTCAGTTCATGCACAAGGCCTGCGAGTGGCTGATTGGATTTCATTTTGTGCTGATGGTCATTAACTCGTGTAAAATCCACATTTTCATAGAGCTGTCGATGTCATGTTACCACTCGCTGTCATGTTCATAATTATTCTTTGTGTATCTTCGTATATAAAACATTTTCCAACCCATCACACAAAAATCTGTTAAGTCCACACAATTTAACACTCGTTACATGGGATCTTCGTAAATCACACTCTTAATATTAGGAAATGAGTGTTACCTGCACTTTATAAGATTATCACAAAAGGTGAATATGTTTCTGTGTAGGCTCTCAGTTGTCCTGGTGGCTTCCATAGTAGAGAAGCTTGAATCTTCGACTGGACTGGGTTGCTTGATGCAAGGACGTTTCGCTTCTAATCGCAGAAGCTTCCTCAGCTAAATTTCTTCAGTGGACAATCCTCACAACATAGGTCATGTCAAACCTATAGTTCACAGGTCAAGATCACATCATATGCATTGTCTTCTCTCATTCCTATAACTTCAAAAGGCCTATACAGTGCATTCACAGCGCTTCACTTTGTCCACATTTTGTTATTACAGCCTTATTACAAAATTGATTAATTTTTTTCCCCCCAAACATCTACACACAATATCCAGTAATGGCAATGTGAAAAACATTTTTTTTTTTCTTTTTTTTAGATTTTGGAAATTATTAAAATTTATTAAATTATTTTTTCCTATTATTATTAATTATTATTAAAAATGGAAGAAAAAAAAAACAACCAAAACACAAAGAAATCACATCTAAGTATTCACATCCTTTGCCATGAAGCTCCAAATCCACTGATCATCCTTAAGATGTTTCTGCAGTCCCAGTGAGCACAGTGGCCTCCATCATCAGTAAATAGAAGACATTCAGATCCACCAGGACTCTTCCTTGAGCTGGCCACCCATCTAAACTGAGCAATCAGGGGAGAAGAGTCTTAGTCAGGGAGGTGACCAAGAACCCGATGGTCACTCTGTGAGAGCTCCAGCATTCTTCTGTGGAGAGAGGAGAACCTTCCAGAAGGACAACCATCCCTGCAGCAATCCACCAATCAGAATCTGAATTCAGTTGATTGGACATGATTTGGAAAGGCACACTTCTGTCTACATAAGGTCCCACAGTTGACAGTGCATGTCAGAGCACAAACCAAGCATGAAGTCAAAAGAATTGTCTGTAGACCTCCAAGACAGGATTGTCTCATGGCACAAATCTGGGGAAGAGTACAGAAACATTTCTGCTGGTTTGAATGTCCTAATGAGCACAGTGGCCTCCATCATCCATAAATGTAAGGAATTCAGTTCCATTCAGACTCTCCCTCGAGCTGGCTGCCCGTCTAAACTAACAAACTGGGGCGAGGGTTCATCTTTCAGCAGGACAATGACCCAAACCCACAGTCAAGGTATGAAAGCAGTGGTTTCAGGACAACTCTGTGTCCTTGAGTTTCCCATCCAGAGCCCAGACCTAAATCTGATTGAACATCTCTTGTCATGTTTTGTCCCCTGTCTTAGTCCGCTTCCCTCTCTTTCATTCTGCTTTGTCTTTTGTCTGTGAGCCAGTTGTCTTTGATTTTGTGTTCATCATTATCCTAGTCACTGACTGTATTTATCTGGTCAATATATTTTAGTTACTGGTTCAGTCTCATCTTCATTTGGTTCTGATTATCCCCTTTCTGTGTGTAATACTGTAGTCACTGGTTTAGTTTTCTGTTAATCATTTGTTCTCTGTTTATCATACTTTAGTCATGTGTCTAGTTCTGTTCTAGTTTCTGTCCAGCCTTTGTTTTTGTTTTTTTTCTACGTTGTCTAATTAATGTAATAATGTATTTCTTATTGATTTGAACTTGGTTTTGTTCATCATGGTTATGGTATTTTATTTGGATCACCGCAGTTTTAGGTTCATTGTTTAGTTGGGTCCTGTTCTCTTTGCTTTTGTCTTACTGCACACTCTTGTCTGGTGTTCGGGGTTTGGTCTTGTCCTTTCTCTTTGCCACACCCCCTTCCAGATTGTTTTCCCACACCCGTAGCATGTTCTTCTGATCATCACCTGTCCTATTTATGCCTTTTGAGTTCACCACCTCCCCACTAGTTCATTGAGAGCTTTTGAATCCACGTTCCAGCCTTTTTTGTCACAGTCCTGTTTTGCCTTGCTGTGTTTTGACCCTGCTTTGTTTTGTTTTTTTCGGATCCTGCATTTTGTCTCAGCCCTGGTAACATTCTTTGTATGTGCAAGTGAAACCTGCCTGTTTATTTGACCACTCTTGATACCTCTGCCTCACTGACTGTTTACCTGTGTACCGAACCTCAGCTTGTATTAAAGATGAAGTCCTTTTTTTACTCCAACACCTTGTCAGAGTCTGCATGCTGTGTCTAACCACTTTCTATATGACACACCCACGAAGCCTGACATCTCTGGAGAGATCTGAAAATGGCTGTGCACTGATGCTCCCCATCCAACCTGATGGAGCTTGAGAGGTGCTGAAAGAGGAATGGGTAAAACTGCCCAAAGATAGTTGTGCCAAGCTTGTGGCATCATATTTAAGATGACTTGAGGCTGTAATTGCTGCCAAAGGTGCATCAACAAAGTATTGAACAAAGGGTGTGAATACTTACATACATGTGATTTCTTAGTTTTATATTTTTAATAAATGAGTTAAAACAAACTTTTCATGTAGTCATTATGGGGTGTTGTGAGTAGAATTTTTTTGGGAAATTTTTAATTTGCTCCAGTTTGGAATAAGGCTGTAGCATAACAAAATGTGAAAAAGTGAAACGCTGTGAATACTTTCTGGACGTGCTGTATCTTCATTGTCAGCTACCTATCTGATATCTTTGAAACACAAAGTGCAATTTCAATCAAACTTTGTGCATAAACTCAGTGGATCATATTCTAGCAACATAAGTAATAACAAGGTCATACTTCAAAGATCAAGGTCAAATCATAAACCATCATCTGCTCTCCATTGCTATTTCAACAGGCAAAGAGCAGCTTGACTCAAACTTGGTGGATAAACTCGGTGGACCATCGCCTCACAGTATAGGTCCTGTCAAGGTCAAAGGATGAGGTCAAATCAGAGGTCATTGTCTAAAATACATTAAGGACCATATCTCAGGACCTTGATAAGTTATTAATAAACAGTTCCCCTCTTAGTTTTGCTTGATTAATTGATTAATATAAAACGTGAAAAGCAGGCATATTTCTCTGGGTTTTTTTTGTACACTTCAGGCGAGTCTGCAATATTCCCTTGTGTGTGTGTGTGTGTGTGTGTGTGTGTGTGTGTGTGTGTGTGTGTGTGTGTGTGTGTGTGTGTGTGTGTGTGTGTGTGTGTGTGTGTGTGTGTGTGTGTGTGTGTGTGTGTGTGTGTGTGTGTGTGTGTCCCAGATATGGGACCATTGCGTATATTTTTATAAATCTGATTCAGATGTGATATATGCATATATAACTGGTGTGACAGTGATCAAATTATATAAAATCACATGAACTTTCCAGATGAAAAAAAAATCCCCCTGCTCTCACAGAAAAACCTCTGATTTGGGTACATTCAGCTTATAATGTGGACATAGAATTAGTGAACACAGAAGCAAAGCTTGCACCTCGACAGATGTTCCCTGCGTGTATGTTCTGTGTCTGGTTGAGTAGATTCACGGTCTTTGACAGGACAGGACCAGGTTTTCTGAGTTATTCTGAGAGTCTGTTCCTGTAGGACCCTGAGCACATACATCTTGAGCGTGTGCAATGTTTGGATGCAAACAGACATGCGAGCAAAGCAGAGCAGAGGAGATGGAATTTCCATTTGTGGCGTGATGCTGCTCTCTGTTGCTCTAAGCAGGTCCTGGGGGCATCTGACTCACTTCTTCATCAATTTACTGGTGCATACAACGGACTGTCTCTTTGTTTCTCCCTACCATTACCACTCCTCTCTTTGTCACCTCTCTCTCTCTTACCTCTTCCTCTTTCCCACTGCTCACTGCTTTTCTTCCTCCGTCACTGTGAGCCCTCACTGACATTAATGAAAAGGCTTGTCCTTCATGATTCCATCTCACCAAACCTTTGCTGGAGACGAGGGAGAGATGATGGAAGTAGAGTAGGGCGAGTGAGGACAGGAGCATGGGAATGTGAAGAGAGAGAGAGAGACATAATGCCCCACTTACAGAGATAGGTGAAGGAAGAGATGGTGTGAGGGATGTTCAGTAAAAAAAGCATGACAAGACGCCACGTGGGAATGGATAGATTGAACATCTGCAAAATGCATGAAAATGGATGAGTGGAATGTGGGCTGCTTTTTATATTGAAATCAGAAGGCGAGTGTTCGTGTAATGAGACGCAAACGTTGCTGATTGTATGTTTTTGTTGCACTGGTGTAAGCTGTTAAATGTCAAATCTTCAGGGTCCGTTTTGCTCAACAGAGGGTCTTTGTGTGAGGCGAGAGTACGGGATGCCAGGGCTGTTTGAAAAACAGATGTCTTCATTAATGGACGTGATGAAGCTGCTGCATTGTCTTTGTTTGCGTCTCCTTTATTGCAGGGACAATAAAGCGAGCAGCCGGTGCACTCGGAAAGTCACTCATCCATCAGTCAAATCAATACATCCTGTGTGCGTTGGGGAAGGGAAACCTGTTCATTGCGCTCCCTCCCCCTCAGATCATTTCTGGTAATTGCGCCTCTCCCAGGTGCACGTAGGATTTTTGCCAGACCACAAATGACTGAATTACTCTCACCTGCTTTTCAGATGGCTTAAAATAGAAACGAGAACAAATTTTGTTTAAAATTCAGTTTCATGATGAATAATGAATATACTTTCTTAGATTATGAATGCAGTTCATGAATATAGGTTAATAGCACCGATGTGAGCGCACGCTTGTCCTTTGACCATGATTGTGTCTCATTGTCTCGAACTGGAGAACAAAGCACAGCATTAACAGCCTGCACAGATCCACAGGTTCTCATTAGAAATGAATGGAAGCCAGATGTTCACTGCTGGTGAATGAGTGACATGTTTCTTGTTATTCTCTCTTGTTACAGTGGAAACAGCTCCCAGCTGTGTAGTCAGTGTTGCAACCTGACACCCCAACAGAAATCAACTAGTTACTTGCTGGGTTGGGTGATCTGCAGGTTTAGGATTGGTTGCATGAATTTGGCAAAAATAAATTATGTAAAATATATTATTTTAATAGTCTTAAACTGGATTTGTACCCTATAAAATCAAAATCCATAGATAGATAGATAGATGAGTCTATCCCTTCCAGGTTGTTAACATGATAACTCAAAAATAATATATTACATCATCTTATACATCTCCATGGCAGAAAGGGCATGTGATGTGGATAAACTGATTATAATTCGGTGAACACTGATGCACCAGGTCAATTACAAAAGCAAGTTTATTTTTTTACTCATGTAATAAACTGCCTTGACCTGAATAGGACAAATGAAGTCTGAATGCATTCACCTGTCTTGAACTTACCAATCTAGCTAAAGCTAACAAGCTACACTCACAGAAATATTTACCCTAACTTTTAAGATTTATGTAATTTTATTACATGACAAATTCCCATTTACTTTTTTAGATAATTTTAATACAAACCTACCAAATAAACCATACATGATGGATATTCATTAATCCTATTCATTTGAAATGCATAATCCTCAGCTTTATGTATTTAGTATTAATAAAATCTAGTTACTCTAAATCAATAATAATGACAGTATTTACAAAGTATATTGTTTGAATTGCATAATAATTATGTTCCCTATGCCATTTATCTTGTATAGGTAACATAATAATTATGCAATTAGACAATATACTTTATGTATTTTAAATAAATACTGTCATTATTATTGATTTAGAGTAATTAGATTTTATTAATACTAAATACATAAAGCTGAGGATTATGCATTTCAAATGAATAGGATTTATTACAGTAATGAATATGCATCATGTAAGGTTTATTTGTTAGGTTTGTATTAAAATTATCTAAAAAAGTAAATGGGAATTAGTCATGTAATAAAATTACATAAATCTTAAAAGTTAGGGTTAAATATTTCTGTGAGTGTAGGTAACCGTGGTTTTAGGTATTTGATTGACACATATTTTTGCTGAATGGGTGGTGGTTCTTATAACGAGAGGTTTGGGTGTGGCTATTAAAAAATATTGCCTCAATCACCCAGATCACTCAGAAAGGACAAAAACTGTTGCGTGCTAGAGGTTGAACCCGGAACACTAGATGTCACTCGAAAAGAGCACCTTCATTATTTAGGGAATAACCCTGTTGTGTCTCATGGTGTTACGGTTGCAAATATCCATGTTACGCGGCGCCGGTAAATGGATATTTGCGACCATAATCCAGCATTAGCGTCCGCTAATCATCAGACACATCCAATTCCATCTTTTGCATGGTGTATTTTTCTGTAAGTTGTCAAAGGGTGTGGTCAGCTAGTCAGTGCTTACCGTAGCCACAGCGTCTTCATGCCAAACTGGAAATTCTGTGAGCAGACCCACAGATTTCTCCATTTTGTTGGCTGCATTGAGTAATTCTGTATCAGAATCCACATCAATACTTTCGTATGGTAGCTTAAATCCACACATTTCTGCATCATCATCGCTCCACCAGTTTCTCTCACTCTCAGCTGACTGCACCATTATTGACACCTGCATAGCAACACGGTCAGGGCGCGAAGTAATACATCAAATGTGGAACGGTCGAATATTTTGCCACCATCACGGTGATATTTTATGGTCTGAAATCTCACACAATTAACCAATCAGATTTGCAGAACAAATGTAATTGGATTAGAATCATAACTTTATGGCTTGAAATAGCTCATTTTGCAGAGTAAAATATGCTCTGCCAGGATAACATTTGGTCCCAGTCCAAATAGAGTTAAATACACTCTATTATAGAGTGAAATCAGCTCTACCTTCTTGTCAAATCAAGTTTTTCAGTCTAATAAGAGTCATTCACAGCATGATAGAGTTGATTTTACACTGTGATAGAATTGATTTAGCACTGCGATACGAGGTCTGTTAGAAAAGTATCAGACCTTTTTTACAAAAACCTGATGGATTTGAATCATGTGTGCTTGCAAGGTTCAAGGTTTGCTCATGCAAACACACCTGATTCAAATCCATCAGGTTTTTGAAAAAATAAAAAGGTCCCATACTTTTCTAACAGACCTCGTAGAGTATATTTAACTCTATTTGGACTGGGACCAAATGTTATCCTGGCAGAGTATATTTTACTCTGCAAACTTTACTGTATACAGATAAGTTATTTCTGTAAAAGTCCCCCTACAGAGACCAAAAGCCAGTTTTTCTACTAGGCTGTAAACATGTTTATATCTATCTGCTGTAAAATTGGAGATGGGGAGTGACTTAGTCTTAGAGCCACCACCAAGTGGTCATTCAAGAAACTGCAGGTTTTGGCACTTGGCTTCATTTTTCAGCACTGAAGGCTGCTGCTCCCGTCAAGGCCGCTGCTGCTTGGAAACAATTTCAAATGCAATCAGAATCTTCCTTGTTTTTGGTATAATGTGAAAGTTGGAGCTTCACTAGTTCCACGCAGCAATGAATCTGTCTTACTTTGTCAACACATATGCAAATTCACTTTTTCAAACATATATAAGACATACACAGGTGCAGTCAGTGTCCTTGGTCCAGGATCCAGACAGCGTGAGCAATCACCCAACCATTCCCAGTACATCAGCATACTTTCACTTTTTTCCTCCTGGCTTGTTTTTCCTGTCTTCTTGATATCTGGCTTCTATTTATCTTCATTCTTCGCACACAAGACAAAATATAACCTGCAAACAGACTGAAACATGCATGCAGTCATGCCGTTTTTCAGGAACTTCTAATTTTCTTGTCACAACTAAAATGACAAGAAAAGTAGATGATAATTTTAGTGTCGACTCCGAGCAGAAGGAGTTATCTTTAAGTGGCACTAGGAAAGCTCTGGGGTTTAGTGGGAATAATGCAACTTTTGTCTGTTGCATCACGTCGCAGCATCACAGTGGAGCGGAACAGAAAAAGAGTTTCATACGAGGAAACAGAACAAATCTAAACTCACGTCTGGCAAACTGAATCTGAAATTTCAAGACTTCTTTTTAAGAAAATCCACCATGATGTTATGTAACTGGAATGCAAAATATAAAAGTTCCTATACTTTCTGCAATCTTAGCCAGATAATTTAACCCCTTCAGAGCTGTCATGTTGTCCAAATGGCTTCTCTCATGAGTCTCCTACTTGCATAGTCACTAAGTTATTAATTTCCCCTTTTCCAGCCCCCTGTGACCCATAATTGGAATGGATGGATGGATGGAATTCTTTTTTAAATGGCATAAAGCAATTCAAATGTATAATTGTCCAAAAGTATTTAGAATTTCTGTAGCCACTGTATAAAGTGTTTTGTGAACTACTTTGAGAAAATAGTTGAATAGTTTTCGGAATAGTTTTCTCCAGTCTGTAACACAGTGTGATATCATGCAACAAAACAAAATAACTTGTTGAAAACAGTCAAGGCTCACAAAAACTCTGAGTATCTCTTTTTAACAGTTTCCTGAAGTTACATTTGTTGTACGAGTTCTGTTACAAAACTATCCAACCTTTTTATTTTTTGCAAAAACTATATGGATTTGAATCATGTGCACTTGCATCAGCCAAGCTTGAACCTTCGTGCGCATGCGTGAGTTTTTTCACGCCTGTCGGTTGCGTCATTCACCTGTGAGCACGCTTTGAGTGAGCAGTGGTCCACCCCCCTCGTCGGATTTTCATTGCGAGGAAAATATCTGAACGATTTGGAGCTTTCCTGCATCAAATTTTTCCAGAAACTGTGAGAGACAGCCAGGTGGAAACCATTCGGAAGATTCAGACGGCTTTCAGGGACGATTCTATGGGGATCACACAGATTAAAGAGTGTTACAACCAGTTTAAAGACGGTGCACAATGGCTGAGGGCGCGCCGCGCTCTGAGCGGCGATCGACAGGCTGAAACGACCAGATCATTTCCAAACTGAAGGCTGTGTTGATCCGGGACGTCGTCTGACTACCAGAGAAATGGCAGAAGATGTGCACATAGCACTTTTTCACCACATTCCACTGTTACAGGAGTTTTTGTCATGGAAAGAGGAGCGGAGGAATTCGCCACGGAGCCGCTAATGGTGCGGGACAAAAGCACCTCCGTGTTGGTCTCACAGGACATGTTGTAACATGTCCAGCTCTTGCACCATTCGGAAGATTCAGACGGCTTTCGGTGGCTTTTCAGTCGTGTGACTATCTGAGAAATTGTGGACGAGCTGGACATGCCACAACATGTCCTGTGAGGCTTCATCACGGCGTTGTTTTTTGTCCCGCGCCATTAGCGGCTCCGTCCCGACGCGCTAATTCCTCCGCACGTCTTTTCATGACAAATACTCCTGTAACAGTGGAATGTGGCGAAAAGGTGCTATGTGCACATCTTCTGCCATTTCTCTGGTAGTCAGACAACATCCCGGATCAACACAGCATTCAGTTTGGAAATGATCTGGTCGTTTCAGCCTGTCGATCACCGCTCGGAGCGCGGCGCGCCCTCCGCCATTGTGCTCCGTCTTTAAACCGGTTGTAACACTCCTTAATCTGTGTGATCCTCATAGAATCGTCCCTGAAAGCCGTCTGAATCTTCCGAATGGTTTCCACCTGGCTGTCTCTCACAGTTTCTGGAAAAATTTAATGCAGCAAAGCTTCAAATCATTCAGACATTTTCCTCGCAATGAAAATCCGACGAGGGGGGTGGACCACTGCTCACTCAAAGCGTGCTCACAGGCGAATGACGCAACCAACAGGCGTGAAAAAACTCACACATACACACAAAGGTTCAAGTTTGGCTGATGCAAGCGCACATGATTCAAATCCATATAGTTTTTGCAAAAAATAAAAAGGTTGGATAGTTTTCTAACAGACCTCGTATATCCTGCAATAGAAACAGAAACATTCCGTCCAGTGGGGGAACAATGTGTCCCCATGTGGGTTTTGCTTACAGGTTTTGGTTTTCTTGGAAATATTGCTGTGTGGAAGTAAACAGAACCACTGGAAAAGTACAGCATCGAAACATTTGATTTTTGGTCGAGAACAAACAAACACTCTATCAGAGGGATTTCACACCTACCGTGGTTGAGCCAGAACAGCAGACTTTTCAGTTTGGTGTGAATCATAATAGCAGGAGTGAAATCTGCCTCGAACTATGCTCCAAACCACTCACTCACTCATCTACCACTGCTTACTGCAAATAATGGTCACAGGGAGGCTGGAGCCTATCCCAGCAGTCCTGGAGCGTGAGGCGGGGTACAACCTGGACAGGACGCCAGTCTGTCAGAGGGCCGCATATAGACAAACAAACACATCCACAACTATGGACAATTGAAAGTTTCCAGTCCACCTAACCTGCATATCTTTGGATGTGGGAGGAAGCCGGACGGAACACACACAGACACGGGGAGAACATGCAAACTCCACACAGAAAGGCAACAGGTGGGAATCAGTCCTATGACCTCCTTGCTCCTTGCCTGCGCTCCAGACCAAAGGAGCAAAATTTGGTTTGACAAAAAGAGATGTTCTCGGTCCATTTCAAACTGAACTGTGGTTGTCTATTTCATTTGCAATGTGAAAAAGCTTTTTTGATAGTTTAGACTTTCTTGACCAATTACAGGACATTAAGGCAGGTTATGGAACCCATGAAGCAGCAGAAGAAGAAAAGAAAAGGAAGTTGGAACAGTTCCTTAAACCAATGATCCCCCCCACACACACACACGGACTTAAGAAAGGGGAGAGTAGACATAGGTTTTCCCCTTTTCTCTTTAGTTCTTCCTGAGAAAATAATCTTTTTATCTATTTTAATTAGTTTTGATTGTCAAGTGTGTTATTATGATTTTATCAAATAGGTGAACTTTTAATGTTGATAACTTCAGAGCAAGCAAAACCTTTGGCAGCCCCTGTGATCTTTGGGGGACTCAAACCCCAGGTTGAGAACCAGGGCATTATACAGTCGTGTCAGGAGTTGAGTTTTTGGTTGTCTGTTTTATTTTGTTCTGTTATTTTGTGTATTTCGTTGGGCCTGGTTTGTTTATTCTCTTGCTGGGTTTTTCTGCTTGAGGTTGTCTGTCTCTCTCTCTCTGGCCACGCCCTGGTTCTGGTGCTTTCCTGGCACACCTGTTTCTGATTTGCTGATTGCCACCTGGGGTGATATAAGCTCACTGAGGTTGTTTGTCTCTCGCCAGTTTGTCGTGCCCTGTGCCTTCATTCCAGCTCTGTATCCGTGTTCCATAGTTTTTGCCTGCTTCCTTGTGTGTACCTGACCTCCCGCCTGTTGCTTTGACCATGCTTGCTTGCCTGATGATTTTTGTACTGTTGTTTTTCCTGGACTGCTTACTCGTGTACCGACCTCTGCTAACCACATTCATAAAGTCTTCTGAAAACCAGAGCTGTCTGCTTGAGCTGTGCATTTGTGTCCTGCCATTCCTGACCATCCAGCCTGATAAGTAGAAGAAAAAAGAAATCAGTCATGGGAGCACATGGAGAGAGGAAAAGACAACGTTTTTAATTGTGATTTGGTGCAAAGAAGAAGAGTCAACTTGACAAGATGCAAAAAAAAAGTTTATCAAATGGAAGGATTTAAAACATCAACATTATAGTGGATTTTGGCCCTTTCAGGTGTGAAAACAGCCTTAGACTAAAAAACAAACACAACTGCATTTGAAATTAAAGAATCAAATCCTGTTGATTTTCTTCATTATTGTCAGATTTTAGGGAACAAAATGACATAAAGGAGGAGAGCAGCCACCCAAACACAAATGGAATTTTCTCCTCCACCTCTACGTTTATCTCTCGCTCAGATGGCTGAGCACATTTCCCATCTGTAATCGCCTTGGCCGTCTCCTTTCTCTCCCCCTTTTCTTGTTACCCTTGACTTCATTTTCTGTGCTTCTTATTTACTCCCCTCTGCTTCCTTGCGTGGATCCTGAAAATGTGGAGGTGTGAAATGTGATGTGGTTGTGAGGGGACGGGCAGCAGAGTGTGGCGTTCAGGGACGTTCGACGCCTGTACACGTACAGAACTGAGGGGTGCCGGGCCACACTTTAATCCTGGCTTTAGCGGAGGTGTGGCTCGCTCTAGATGGGGCAATTGTACTGCACTGTGCATCAATAATTCACAGAGAGCCAGAGAAAGTGGCAGAGTGTGTCTGCCTCTTTAATAATTAACCAAGGAGGAGTGCGCCATGTGTGTACAGGCCGGGTCTTACACCAAAAGCCCGTTCAAATGGGCTTTGATGTCCCCGGCCTGGGGGGGGGTCTTCAGATTTGTCGGCTCATTAAGATGTCACCGCTCTTTTCCTCTTATTTGTTTTGTAATCCTGTCTTTACTGTATGCAACGAATGAAAGCTTCGTGTGAAACAGGCCACTTGTGTAATGTGTGTGCGTGTGCGTTTTGGTGCTGCTAATGGCTGTTATAGTAGATGTTTACCCTCCTCGGGAGATAATAAGCTATTTTCAGGTCTGTCTCATGGTGGAGTCTCTGCTGGCCTCCTACCTGCTGTAGGTGGGACGGTGAATGGAGCATTATGTTGACTGGGTGGTGGCCATCAGGTCCCAGTGTGCACCAAAGTCACATCTTGTTGTCATTGGAGCTAATGAAGTCAATTCTGCGAGCGTGCACTGGTGCCGCATTCACCACACCAGTGAACCACCTTGGGTCCTAGATGGCAACCAACCAGGCAGACACTTGATCCATCCCCATCTTATGAAAGTAATCAGCTATCTGAAATGTAGGTGTCCCCCGGTCTTCTTCATCCACTGACACCCTCCATATTGAGGCACGTGTGTGCTGGAACGCCTCTGTACTGTTGTAGCTGACGTTCCTTCACTTTATAAGTCTGTGCTCTGAATCTCCCAAAATAACTGCTCATGTGACACAAAATCATTCCAGAGGTACCCAAGGAACCGCCGAAGTGACCTAGTGCTCAAGACTAGCCGTCACCTTAGATCACTGGTTAACAACTCATAACCATACTGATTGGTAACCATCGTGTATGCACAAAACAGAACCCTAAAAGAGGTGCACAATAATTTAAACACATACATTTTGATTTATAACAGCAAACTAGATGGCAAAATGTGTGTATCTGTATGGAAACCCATGTGACCCATGTGTACGAACATTATTAGATTATTCCACCTGGTTCTTTCTGTGTGGAGTTTGCGTGTACTCCCCGTGTTTGTGTGAGTTCCGTCCGGGTGCTCCGGCTTCCTCCCCCATCCAAAGACATGCAGGTTAGGTGGACTGCAAACTTTAAATTGGCTGAAGGTATGAATATGTCTGTTCATCTACATGTGGCCCTGTGATAGACTGGCGTCCTGTTCAGGGTGTATCCGCCTCACACCCTATGACTGCTGCAATAGGATCCAGCCTCACTGTGACCCTTAATTGGAGTAAGCAGGTATAGAAAATGGGTGGGTGGATGAAGACAGACTTTTAGAATTTTGTGATTACAAAATAATGCTGCTGTGATATTTACATTTTGGACTCACACGCCATTCCTGCAGGGGGCAGTAAATCATCTATATATTAAAAGCAAGGTGCCGTCTGTGTGTGTATATGTGTACACGCATGATTTTCTTTAGTAAGTTCAATGTAGCCCCCGCTTTGTGCCCCAGTAAATTTCAATTGTCTCCCAAGGCAAACAGGTCCTAGGTGACAGGTCAGACTAAGGGCAGTTCAGAATCTCCCATGACCAGTACAAAATCAAGCACCGAGACGTTGCCCAGTATGGTGGAGCAGGGGCCCAACCCTGGAGCCAGGCCTGGGGTTGGGGCTCGCACGTGAGCGCCTGGTGGTCAGGCTTTAGCCCACGGGGCCTGGCCAGGCTCAGTCCAAAAGAGCGACGTGGGCCCGCCCTCCTGTGGGTTCACCACTTGCAGAGGGGGCCATGGGTGTCAGGTGCAGAGATGATTGGGTGGCAGTCGAGGGCGGGTGGCCTGGTGGCCCAGTCCGCGCTCACAGCCCCTGACTGTTGGGATGTGGAATGTCACCTCACTGGGGGGGGAAGGAGCCTGAGCTTGTGCGGGAGGTTGAGAGATACCGACTAGAGATAGTTGGGCTCACCTCCATGCACAGCTTGGGCTCTGGTACCCAACTCCCGGAGAGGGGCTGGACGCTCCACTTTTCTGGTGTTGCCCACGGGGAGAGGCGGAGAGCTGGGGTAGCATTGCTTATTGCTCCCCAGCTCAGTCACCATGTGCTGGAGTTCACCCTGGTGAACTAGAGGGTCGCGTCCCTACACCTTCGGGTCGGGGACAGGTCTCTCACTTTTGTCTCGGCCTATGGGGCCAAGGGGCAGTGCAGACTACCTGACCTTCTTGGAGTCCCTAGGAGGGGTACTAGATAGTGCTCCGACTGGGGAGTCCATTGTTCTCCTGGGGGATTTCAGTGCCCATGTGGGCGGTGACAGTGAGACCTGGAGAGGGGTGATCGGGAAGCACAGCCTTCCCGATCTGAACCCGAGTGGTGTTCAGTTGTTGGACTTCTGTGCTAGTCACAGTTTGTCCATCACAAACACCATGTTTGAGCACAAGCGTGTCCATAAGTGCATGTGGCACCAGGACACCTTTAGTCGGAGGTCGATGATCGACTTTGTAGTTGTATCATCTGACCTTCGGCCACGTGTCTCAGACCCTCGGGTGAAGAGAGGGGCTGAGCTGTCAACCGATCACCACCTGGTGGTAAGTTGGATCCGCTGGTAGGGGAGAAAGCCGGTCAGACCTGGCATGTCCAAACGTATCATGAGGGTCTGCTGGGAACGACTGGCGGAACCCTGTGTCAATGAGGTCTTCAACTCCCACCTCTGGGAGAGCTTCTCCCAGAGTTCGGGGGAGGTTGGAGACATGGAGTCCGAGTGGACCATGTTCTCCACCTCCATTGTCAATGCAGCCGCTTGTAGCTGTCGTCGCAAGGTCTCTGGTGCCTGTCGCGGAGGCAATCCCCGATCCCGGTGGTGGACGCCGGAAGTAAGAAATGCCGTCAAGCTGAAGAAGGAGTCCTACTTGGCGTTGTTGATAAGTGGGACCCCGGAGGCAGCTGACAGGTACTGGCAGGCCAAGCGTGCTGCAGTCTGTGTGGTCGCAGAGGCAAAAACCTGGGTCTGGGAGGAGTTCGGGGAGGCCATGGAGGAGGACTATCGGTTGGCCTCAAAGAAATTCTGGCAAACCATTCAATGCCTCAGGAGGATCAGAATCAGAATCAGAATCAGAATGCCTTTTATTGTCATTATACATTGGTACAACGAGATTAGGGCCATCCAGTTGCAGTGCAATAAAATAGAATAAAAATAAAAATAGTGCAAGAAAAGAGATAAAAATAGTGCAAGAGTATGTATCAAAAACAAGGTATAAAGAAAAATTCAACAATATAAGGAAAAATATATATATATATACAATTGACACTAGTGCAAGGTGCGACTAGGATATAAATATATTGCACAGAAATATATATTGTCCATGGGTGATTGGGTTATTGCACATGGTTAGGACTGCACGAGGAGGATCAGTGCATGCTAGAGTTCAATGTGGTTATGGCTTTGGGGAAGAAACTGTTTTTCAGTCTGTTTGTTTTTGTCCTTGTGAGCCTGTAGCGCCTCCCTGAGGGCATCAGGTCAAACAGGGCAGAGCCAGGGTGAAAGCAGTCTTTGGAGATCGCTTTGGCTCTGCTGAGGCAGCGGGAGGTGTAAATATCCAACAGGGAGGGGAGAGGGCGGCCGATGATCTTCTGTGCTGCCTTAACAACCCTCTGCATTCTCTCCCTGTCAGCAGCGATGGAGCTGCCAAACCATACTGTGATGCAGTATGTCAGCAGGCTCTCAATGGATGAGCGGTAGAAGGCCAGCAGCAGGTTGGTGTTGAGGTTGTACTTCCTGAGGACTCTCAGGAAGTGTAGCCGCTGCTGAGCCTTCTTGAGGATAGAGGAGATGTTGTTGGACCAGGAGATGCAGTCTGAGATGAGAACGCTGAGATACCTGAAGGTGTGGACCCTTTCCACACGCTTGCCGTTGATGAAAAGGGGGGCACGGCCTTCCTAGTGTTCAGAGCGAGGTTGTTCTCTGAGCACCAGGCTGCCAGCTGCTGGATCTCCTCTCTGTAGGCAGCCTCATCACCTCCGGAGATGAGACCGACCACTGTGGTATCGTCTGCAAACTTGATGATAAGTTGTTCTTGTGGGCCGGTCTGCAGTCGTAGGTGTAGAGGCAGTAGAGGAGGGGGCTCAGCACGCAGCCCTGTGGAGAGCCGATGCTCAGCGTGCAGGTGGAGGAGAGGTGGGTGCCGAGTCTCACAGTCTGGGGACGGTTGGAAAGAAAGTCTTTAATCCAGGCACATGTGAGAGGGTGGAAGCCGAGAGTATCCAGTTTTGTGGTGAGTCTGTCTGGGATTATTGTGTTGTAGGCAGAACTATAATCCACAAAGAGCATTCGGACGTAGCTCTGCGGCTGCTCCAGGTGGTTTAGAGCAGAGTGGAGAGCTACGGCGATGGCGTCCTCTGTGGATCTGTTTGCCCTGTATGCAAACTGGTGAGACTCGAGGACTGGGGTTAGGTGGTCCTTGATGTGCTGAAGAACCAGTATCTCAAAACACTTCATGATTACTGGAGTGAGGGCCACCGGGCGGTAATCATTCAGGCTGGTGATGGGAGACTTCGTCGGCACCGGGATTATAGTGGAGGTTTTCAGGCAGGACAGGATGACTGCTTGGTCCAGGGAGAGGTTGAAGATCCTGGTGAAGGTGGGGGCGAGCTGGTTGGCACACGCTCTGAGCACCTTGCCAGGTACTCCGTCTGGGCCAGCAGCTTTCCTGGGATTCACTGTGAGGAACACTCGCCTGACATCATGCTCTTTTACAGTGAGTGGAGTGGTGCGGGGACCAGGTGGGGGCGGGGGGAGGGCAGGAGCAGGTGAGTGTAGGTGCATTGGCAGACCGGGGTGGTGGTCCCTCTGTTTAGGAAGGGGGGCCGGAGGGTGTGTTCCAACTACAGGGGGATCACACTCCTCAGCCTCCCCGGTAAGGTCTATTCCAGAGTACTGGAGAGGAGAATTTGACCGATAGTCGAACCTTGGATTCAGGAGGAGCAGTGTGGTTTTCATCCTGGTCGCGGCACACTGGTCCAGCTCTACACCCTCCATCAGGTGCTCGAGGGTTCATGGGAGTTCACCCAATCAGTCCACATGTGCTTTGTGGATCTGGAGAAGGCGCTCGACTGTGTCCCTCGGGGCACCCTGTGGGGGGTGCTCCGGGAGTACGGGGTCCTTTGCTAAGGGCTATCTGGTCCCTGTACGACCGCAGCAGGAGCTTGGTTTGGATTGCCGGTAGTAAGTCAAATCTGTTTCCAGTGCACGTTGACCTCCACCAGGGCTGCCCTTTGTTACCGGTTCTGTTCATTACCTTTATGGACAGAATTTCTAGGCACAGCCAGGGTGTAGCGGGGGTCCGGTTTGGGAACCACAGAATCTCATCTCTGCTATTTGCGGACGATGTGGTTTGTTGGGTTCGTCAAATCAGGACCTTCAGTTTGCCCTGGGGCGGTTTGCAGCCGAGTGTGAAGCGTCCGGGATGAAAATCAGCACCCCCAAATCCAAGGCCATGGTTCTCGGCCAAAAAAAGGTGCCTTGCCCTCTTCGGTGCGGCGTCTGCAGTGATGCGGTCGCTGTATCGGACTGTCGTGGTGAAGAGAGAGCTGAGCAGGGGGGCAAAGCTCTCGATTTACCGATTGATCTACGTTCCGACCCTCACCTATAGTCATGAGATTTGGCTCATGACCGAAAGAACGAGATTGCGAGTACAAGCCACCGAGATGAGTTTCCTCCACAGGGTGGCTGGGCGCTCCCTTAGAGATAGGGTGAGGAGCTCGGTCACTCGGGAGGAGCTTGGAGTCGAGCTGCTGCTCCTCCACATCGAAAGGAGCCAGCTGAGGTGGTTCGGGCATCTTGTCCGGGCACGTCCCATTGGGAGGAGGCCCCGGGGAAGACCCAGGACATGCTGGAGGGACTACGTCTCTTGGCTGGCTTGGGAATGCCTTGGGGTTCCCCTGGAGGAGCTGGGGGAGTTGTGTGTGGATCGGGAGGGCTGGGTGGCTTTGCTTGAGTTGCTGCCGCTGTGACCCGACTCCGGATAAAGCGGAAGAAAATGGATGGATGGAAGTTCAGTGTAAGTACATAATATAATTTTAAATACTTTAAAAATAAATGGATGACACAAGAAAGTGAAAACACTTATTTCCACTGTGGTCCATTTAAAAATCAAATAACAAAACAGAAGTAATAATAAAATAAAATATGAATAATATTTATAATAATATCACTGATAATTACAATAATAATAACATGATGATAATAATAATAATAATAATAATAATAAGAATAATAATAATAATAATAATAATAGTGTGTATATGATAACAAGAACCTAAACAATTTATAAATACAATAAGACAGTAAATTAACAGGAAATAAAAGCTTTGAAAGGTTCAAAACACTTTCTGGATTCATACACCATTCCAACTTATTACAGAAACTTTGCACCCTATCTAGAGCCCATGGATCCCCACGGGCAACGCACTAGTGTTATTATATTAGTGGTGGACATGACGGAATTATTGTGATCATTTGAGCAATGTATGAAGTCGTACCTGCTACAATACTGCCATGAAGCAAATCGTTTCCTTCCTGCAATTTTATGTTTAAAATAGGCCCACACCATTTTTGCAGCTTAAATGTAGAACCATGAGTGAATGGCTGTTACAAGTGGTTGGGAAGAAAACTCCTTGATGACTTCTCATCAGCCATTTATTGTTTGTTTTTAATCATCCCACTGCTGTGACTGCACAAGCCTACCTTGATTTCTCTTTCGGAAAACGTTTCTTTTCCTCCTCTTCCTTACGGTTACCATGAGAAGTACACCTGTTGGGCTTTGTGTCTATCTTTGAATATCCACGAGGTGTTTTGCATTGATGGTTGATTTGTGGGCGTGTAGAGTGCGGCTACGAGGCAGCTCCACCTGCGTGCAGTTTTAAGTAGTGTGTATTTTATGAAGTGGATTTTGCTTGCAGGTGTTCATACAAACAATTTTATAACTCTAATTTGTTTGGCTCTTTTTTCCGTACATATATTTTAGCATGAATCCACTGCACTGTTTTTAACGAGGCTCCAGAGCCCTTAAAACGTGGACCTTCATTCTCCTGATAAGATCTCTGTATCGTCAAATGCTTCTGCTCAGCGACCGCTGTGACTCCACAAACTCTTTCCAGTCATTTCTCCATGTAGGATACCGAGGGCCCAGAGACATGAATGTCACTGCCGTGATAAGTGAATGTCTCGACAAGAGGCATTGCATCTAATGCTGCCGGGCAATTTGGAGAAGTGGAGTCGTTCAGATGCCTATAAATAATGCAGCCTTTGACTCCTGCTGTACTCAGTCTTATCATCTTTGCACGCTCTTATGTGATGAACGACTAAATATAGGCTCCGAAATAGCTCAGAATGTGTTTTCCTTCTCTTCATCAGACCTGTCGTTAACTACGTTTCGTGACACCACATCCCTGCTGTCTGTGCACAGAGAAACAACCGCATGCTTCCCTTTTCACTTAGAACATGATTTTCCTTTCTGCAAACACTAATTAAATCTTGCATCTGATTCTTGATCGCCATCGCTTCTCTCATGCACCTTAATTTGTTTCTCTTCCACTCTATTCTCTCACGCCTCCACCTGCTTAGAAATGAAGGAGTTTCCAAAGTTGCCCTGGCCCGCCCCAGTGGGCCAGATGGAGGAGGAGCTTCCCATCAGAGAGCAAGGTGACCTGTCACCCCGAACAACACCCATGCCGCCTTCCTTTATCACCTCACCACACACTCACCCGCATTCGCCCTGTGCTCCATGACCCATGCTGTTGTTGCACATCTGCTGTATCATTACGTCAAAGTGGCCTGCATCTGCCCGTCTGCTGTGGTTGTCAGATTTAAAGCACTCCCTCTTTCTACCAGTCATGCACGGGGAAGTTCCCTGTGAATTAGGTCGTCTGCCTTGTTCATGTTAAAAAAGGACCCGGGAGTTTTGTGGTACTCTTTAATCACTGCTTCTCTGGATTTCATTCGACCAAAATTAGGCACAGAGGAACACTGAATGTGCTTCAGAATAGGATGAGCACAGTGCAGCATTTGCAGCGAGTAGTTTGCAGCACACACTGCACAAAAAGAGAGGTTCATCACAGCTAGGATCACCTACTGAGGGTCTTGATTGAACTGAATGCATGCAGTGTGCACACATGACGCATCTGAGGTCCTGTGAGCTTCCTGCTGATAATCTACTGGACCGTCATGGTGAAAAAAGAGCAGAGCCAAAAAGCAAGGGTCTCAATTTACAGTCCTATCTTCACCTATGGTCATGAGCTTTTGTTAGTGATTGTTGGGTAACTTGGCAACTGGAGGAGAGTCACTGCCCTTTCACATTGAAAGGAGCCAGCTGAGGTGGTTTGGGCAACTGGTGAAGAGACCTGGGAGGAGACCTCGAGGAAGACCTAGGACATAGAGGAAGTATATCTCTCTGTTAGCTTGGGAATGAATCAGGATCCCCTAGGAAGAGTTAGGAGACTTGGCCAATAATAAGGAAGTGTGGGTTGAGCTGCTTAGTGTGCTGCCACAGCAACCCAGACAACCATTGGAGAATCAGCCAAAAAAAAAAAAAAAGAGAGAATGGTGCATTCCAGTTGCACTCAAAGGTCGTAATTACCCAGTTAAGAGTAAAATGTTTGAATTCCAGCTAATTTGAAGACCACATAACCCTGAGTTCATAACCCAAACATCAACACTGAGGGAAAGCTGGAGTTTTTATGGAGTTTTAAGCACTTCGCTCTGTTTTGTCCAATTTAAAAAGCCGTACACACAGTGCTATCCTATACTGCTGTCTATGGACAAGTATTTCTGTGTGAAATAATTGCATAATGTGTCGTTTATCAAGTGGTACCTTGATTATTTTTGCCTAACCAATACTAACAACATAATAACCAATAACATTTCAGTGCAGAATATGATGTGTCGAATTGTTGTATGTGGGTATCATTCTGCCACTGTTCAAATTATACCAACTTAATCTTTACTTTCATATAAATGATCTCTGAATAAATAACAATAATACATTGTTAAATATAACTAAATAAAAATTAAAATATTTCCTTTCGTATTTTTCACTCTTTTGGCATTTGGCGGGATGGCTTGCACAGGTGCTGTATACCTGTTTTTTTTTTAGTATTGTTAGTGCTAATTAGAAAAATAGTTTAGTGGGTTTTTAACATTTTCAGTAATTTGATGTTTGTGGTATATTTTCATTTTGTGGTGTTTTTGTCTATTTTCTGTTGTTACCATGGTTTTAAAGTACTCAGTTCTATATGTATTGTCCATTGAATGTCTGTGGTTAAGTGTAATGAACTAATCTAATATAACCTAACTGTGTAACTGTGTAACTGTGTAACTGTGTAACTGTGTTGCTAACAACAACTACACCACGCTACAAACTGTGCAGTAAATACAAACGCTGGCATACCTTCTGTAGCATCTGTCCTCTTCGGTGACTGGTCTTTGGTGAAGTCATATTTGTTTCGTAGCTCTCTGTACTCCAAAAGAACAAGCACAATAAAGGCTTTCTTGGAAGCATCCGATATGCAGTGTTTTGTGAAAACTGGAACACATTTAAGCTGGGTGTGATGTCATTTTCAGTCGCAAATTATGACTTCGGGTGCAACTGGAATGCGGCAATAGTTGTCCATTCTGTACCTCTCAAACCCAATCAATTAATTAACTAAATAATTTGGATTGATCCAATCAGCTGGGAGACAAGCAGCTGTTGTGTAAAGCAGGAAGTAATGTGTCTCAAAGATTCCACAGGACGAAGTTGGGAATTCCTTTTTGTGTCTGTCTGTGTGCCATGGAAGACTAATGGTTGTTAATCAGTGAGATGTCTCTGAGTTGCATGAGTGGTTTTTGCAGGAGCAGGATCTCTGATGTTCACCCTGGTCTGACTGTAATGGTTAAGCCCTCTTTGTCAGAATACAGTGTAAATAACTTGTCCTTTTTCTGTGCCTGTACACCAGCAGTGCAGTTTGATGGAGCAGAGTGGGACCATTCCTCATCTCCCACAGAGCGACTGCGTCCTCCGGGACTCAGGTCCAGCCCGCTGGCAGGAGATGGGATGAAGTTCCGAATGCCACAAGACGGCCACGCCCTGATGGGGGAGCGAGTGGACCCGACCCTTCCCCTAGCGAAGCAGGTGTATGTATGCTGTTAATCCTACAAGGACCATGAACGTAGTTTTCACTTGATCTCACCAATTCCATGATCCATTGCAGCCCTTAAAGTAACGTGTGAGTAAGTAAAGTGTGGATACATTCGAAAAAAAAAAACAACTTTCTTTTTAATGTAAAACAGGTACTCAGTTCACGTTTCAGAATCCGGGATAAACACTGTTACCAATCGATCACAGGCCTATATATGACTTTTATTTAGCAGTTCATGCGTGGCTAAATAGTGCATAATACATTGTCAAACTGAATACATGGCAACTCAGGACTTAGGGAAAATGCATGACTCAAGTATAGGGGAAACTAGGGCACATTGAATCAGTAGCTATATCTGCAAAACTACATATATATTTGCAGCAGTTATGCCATATTTTATGCATAAATACATCCCCCTTATAAATTAGTGTTTTGTTTTTGGATACAGTAAGGGTAAAACTAAATGGCAAGTGAAGCCAGTTTTTTTTCCTATAAAAAGTAAATTTTGTGGATGTCAGTGTCTTTGTATTTATTTCTCACAACAGAGGAAAGGTGGCCCAAAAAATTGTTATTAGTTAGAAGACTACCCCGTCCAAATGTGTTATGTCTTCTCCAGACAATCAGCTATTTGACAACATGACTCGTGTGTCATATGCACCTGGGGCACAGTGAATCAGTCTAGAAAGGGATTTACTAAGCCCCAGTATCAAGTCGATGACAAATATTACTTGTTGAAGCTTATACATTTATTTTTCCACAAATCATTTCTATAATTTGTGTGTATAAACAACTGTTTTCAAGTTTGAACAGAAATTATGACAGTTGTATATATAATAGTTTCTAAAGGACTTATATCACTATATAAGACACTCACACATTACATAGCTGGTTTGCTGGATTATAGTTTGTATATGCATCCGCATATATTTAATAATTTTGAAAAACTCTTTATAATCATGTTTTTATTTTTATTATTATATTCTACACTAATTCACGGGGCACAGTGAATCAAAATTTTTTAAATCAGTTTTAAACACCTGTAAATTACACTTGGGGAGACATAAATAACACAGCCTTATAAACAATAACTTGCTGTATTAAATCCACAATAGAATGACCTAAACCTATGCATAATGTGTTTATGCTGCCACAAAACAACATTTCTGATCCACTGTGCCCCAGCTTCCCCTACAGATAGTCACACCTCCAACCAGACAGAGTAGATATATTAGTAATAATAATAAAAAAAACCCTTCAAATTAGCTCTCAGGAAAGCTTGTTGCTGACAGAGAGTAATGTTGGTTGTTAAAAAATAAGAAATTTTAAGAAATCTAAACAATTTTTGGCGACACGAATGTCACAAATACAGTACGTCAAAAATCAACACAAATTACACGTCAAATAACAAGAAGGGGACTAAGAGAGTTTTACTTTTGGGAGGTGGGGAAGGATGACTGCCTGGATAGTTTCCATCAATGCCCAAGGGTGATTCCGTAGCATCACATTGTAGAGTCCACCACACTACAGAACCATGTTGTATGCTGTATGGCAACCATCCAGGTAGACAATCAGTCTATCCCCACCGCTCAAAAGTAACCATCTGCTTGCTGTGGTCAGGTAAAATATAAGCGTCCTCTTGGCTTTCAGCGGCTGCTGGAGTCCTCAACATTGAGGCAACGTCATACTGGATCACATGCAGAGAAAAAGCGCATCTCCAAATATGAGCTGTTTTTCTCTAAACTCAGCCCTCCAGTCTTCCTCACCACCAAATTTATTTGAAATTGGTTCATGCTTTTGAGATATCTTGTTGACTTTTTTGGTTTGGTTTTGATTTGGTAAAAAACAAAATTCATACATGTAAAATACACATACAAATAAGTTACAAAGGGCAACACATAAAGTGTAAAACACACTTATTTTCAATGTGGTCCTCTTGATAACAACAAATAATGATATCAAATAAAATACATAAATACTTAAGTAAAATAACAGAAATACATAAAATGCAAAATATAAATGTATTTATAAATATATAAATATAAAAATGCTCTAAAATAGTATAATCAAAATCACAGCAAACAGGCTAAAATAAAAACACCAAATGTAACAAAAGTTTTTTAAATACACATTTCTGGCTGATTTTCTATTTTACTCCATAAAAACTAACTTGTTTTTTTAAAAACGTGTCTTGAAGCACTAAGTTGAACTATCCAACATACCAATCATTTCCTGTATACATAAAAGAACTCTTTCCCAAACCGTTTACTCTTAGTACAAAATATAAAGTCTCACAATGTCATAACTGATTTCATTTTTCATTTTTATTGCCTTAATATTTTGTTAACATTGCTTCTGAACATTACAACATAGAACAAAGCCTTTTTTTATTGTATTACACTATAAATTTAAATATTAAAAGAGAACCCTAAAACTGATTCATATTTAATACACCAAGATGGCTGAAAAGACACAGTTATAGCAGAAATTAATCACAGCCATTGCATTATCTTTTTCGATAACACAATCTTGTGGCGTGTTTATATTCAATAAATAACAAACATAAGAAATTGTGCATTGTTCCTGTGATTTCTGGTACTTTTTTGGTGAGGTTTAATTATTGCACAATAATCGTTATAATTGTGATTATTTCTTAGACAATAATCGTACCTCAATGTAATAATAACCTATTATGGGTCAACCACTCATGCACAGATTCATGGCCCATTCTCATAGCATCTTCAGTCTCTGATACATCCTTTCCTAACACCAACAAAACCGAGTCAATCGCGTACATCAATAGTTTGCACTTCACTGACGCCTTCATATCATTTACATATATCATAAATAGAAGAGGCCCAAGAATGGAACCCTGAGGCACACCACACAATATACTCTTGAGCACTGGATAGTGTACCATCTACAAGCTGTGTCCAACCTGTAAGATATAATTCAAACCACTTTAATGAAATAAAATAAGCAGATAGACAGAAATAAAAAACATCAGCAAAAAAACAAAACAAAAACCTCTTCAGCAAAGAAAAACATGTAAAGTTCTGAAAGCGGTTTACATGAGAATTATTCTACATCAAACTGATGTAGGTAATTTGAATAACTACAATGTATTAAGCATATAGTTGTTTGAGCATGTAAATACAATTGGTTCCACCTATTAAATTCTCAAATCATTGCTATGAAAGTCATTTCACTGAGGAGAAAGCACCTTTACATCCCACAAACAAAGCCAAAAATCAATTTTACCGCATCACTGTGACTTATGAAAGGTGTGGACAGATTAAAACGTAACAATTACGTGTTTCAGCTAAACAGCACTCACCAAAGCTTGGAGAATTGGCAAAGGTTAGGATGAGACCTAATTAAGTCAGAACTTTAAAAACACACAATTACTGTGGTCTAGTAATTTCAGACATCATTGATGTAATTTATGTGCAGTTTTTGAGCAAATAAAAGTGCCGTTTTACTAATGAAATCCAAACACGGCATTCTTTAAGCACACATTTACATGCACACACACAGCTGTATACACAAACACACAGACATGTAAAACTACACTTGAGAATGGGAGTTGATTATTCTGGCCCATTACTTCCTGATGTTCTTTTAAAGGCTGCTGTGAGGTTTACTGTGCCGTCCAGCTTTTTTTTAAACAGACAAACAGCATCAGTGTCAACCGGCAGCATTCAGTGCAGTAAAATGTGAATTTTAAATATGAATACTGAAGAATGTTTATACAGTTAAATGCTCGTACTGGAAATACTGTTAACCATGTTACTGCTTAACATTTGTCTGTGACTGACTAATCTAAAAATGTATTTCCAGTGTGTGTTAGGCACAGTTCAGCTAATCAGCTAATTAGCGAAGTGAACATTTTCGTTAGCAGATTAGCTTTACAGCTAACTTTGAGAAAACAATTTGCAAATGAATTACCTTCCACTGAATTGCAGTTTTGCTAAGTTTAAGTCAGCTGATATTTTTTGAATGAAGTTTAACAGTCAATAACACTGTATATATACAGCAAAATCATTCATGTTTGCTCCTGTTGGAGTTCATACACTAATCCAATAAGTGAAATATATTATTGTTTATATCCATCTTTATCATCATCTGACATTGGCATGCTAAGCATTTTTGGGAACTTCCATGTTTACACTTCAACATTTTAAAGTTCAGTTCATTTGTCTATTGTTCAAGATTCTAGTGTTAAAAAACCCAGGCCAAAGCTAAATTCATGTAACAGAAGTTAGCAGTTATCTAAATGTTTAAGCAGTTTTTCAGTTTAGCACTGTTTTGTTTAACTGTTCAGTTAACGTATTAGCGGTTATGACACTAGGTTTTAGGTTAGCTGAGCATGAGCAGATTAGTGGTTATCGGAGCTAAATTGTAGGTTAGCTGAGCGTTAGCAGATTAGCAGTCATACAAGGTAAGTTGTAGGTTGGCTGTTCCCACCATTGACAACTTGCCATCAATAGTAGGCACAACAACTTCGGTCAACATGAGGCTTAAAACATATCTGTATAACATTTAATTCAACTGAAACAGGTTTTTTTTTTGGGTGGCAAACATAGGATATTATGTGATTGAAGTTTTCCACAGATGGCAAAGCGACACTTAACCTCTTTCTCTCGTTCATGTTGTTGTGTGTGTCATGTCTGTCAGCTGGTACCACGGTTCGCTGTCACGTTGTGAAGCAGAGTCTCTGCTCACGCTGTGTAAAGAATGCAGCTACCTGGTGAGGAGCAGCCAGAACAACCGCTCTGACTATTCCCTGTCACTACGGTACGATAGTCACACCACGATGGCCACAACAAACCAGGAAACACCAAACCACCTTCATGATTATCTTCCTATTTACTGAGATTTAACCATATTTTTGTGCCGTGTGTGTGAGGAGTGTGTGAAGACACTGCAGCTGCTGATTTTACCTTTCCATCTATCTCTCTCCAATATTCTCCTCTTCCTCTTGTCCGTGACCCGTACTTAAGATCACTGTTGCGACGACTCCTCTCCTGATGCTCATTTTCAGGCTACAGTTCTGCTTATCAGCTCTCCTTTGTAATTACTCCGATGATCTACTACCTTGGTCTCTCGCACCACTCTCCCATCATCCCTCAGTGCTCACTTCATCCTTGGCCCCTCTGTCTGTGGCATTCTTCCCTGGCCCCAGCGGGCCCTCTAAGTGGTAATCAAGCAGGTAGAGCACACTTCAGTGCACACATCATCCTCCCCATAATCACTAATGAATATGAATTACCTTCAGTGGGCTGTGGAAGAACAGGATCAGGCAGGGAAGGGGGACAGAGAGAGGAGGGGGAGTGTCGCCGTGTTGTGCTGACATACAAACATCCTCATGTGTTGCTCATTTTGATGGATAGAGTGGATCTGACATGCACACATCTACACATTCTCGCATATTTCATTAAACGCCAAGGTCACAAATGGCCCCAGTACACCAGAAGAAGTCAAAGTCCCACAGTCCTGCTTATTTTCATTTAACAGAAACATCTCACAGTGAGTCCCGACCTTCAGAAAGAGTAACGTGGCATTCGAAGCATATTATCAAAGGTTAAATCTCAGATACGGTTCACGGCTGCAGCTTAATGTCGCCTGTTTTGCTGGCAAATATCTCTTTGTGTTTAGATTAGATAAAGAGCTAAGGGTGTTGTCACAGGTTTTCTGTTTGGTTTAAAGGCCTCTTCACACATAGTATGAATGTGGTCATATTGCACATGAAGCAGAATCGTATGCAATACGTGTAAAATCGTAGCTACCTCCAGCGCCTCATACACCTGTTGCTACAACTATTTGCACACATCAGCGGCTGAAAGACAGAGTGTGCGCTGTGAGAGCCCATCAAACCTTCTCCCGGCAGGTGTCGGCCAAATTCCAGCTGATACACACGAACATCGAAAGGTGCCCTGACACGAGCATGTTTTTGATTCACGCAGCAACACAACCTGTGTCGTGATGATCCCACCCGCCATATTCACAGCTGGACGCCGTTCTTTGTTCTACCAGCTGCTACGTGCTCTGTGCTGGATGCTGTGTATATAAAATAATTACTTTGTGGTGGATTAATCATTTTTTCTGCAAATTGGCTGTTGAAAGCAGCTCTAATCACTTCCTGAATCACAGAGGAGGCTGCAGCTGGAGCCGTTCGCGTGCACGCGCGCACCTAACAAGCTGCAGAAAGCATTTTGAGCCATCTAAAAAGGTAATTATTTGACTTGTTTACTTTGTCATGGCTTGATAAAAAACGTTGTGTGTTTTTTCCTTCTTGTGTGCAGCTGTTAAAGTATTTATTTTTATGTTTATAACAGATTTAACTTCTTGTTATAATCCATCAGATGAGCTGCGCTCTGATGCGATCCACCACTCACTCTATTCACTTCTTGTTTACTCCACGTGACGAGCTGCACGCCGTGTTGAAGATTAGATCACGCCACATAGCACAACATTTCCGCGTGAAAGATTTTTTGAACATTTCAAAATTCTCTGTGCACAATAGCATGCCCTCTGGCGCCCCTCTGGCGTCCTGTCTGCACCAGTTAAAGATGATAAAAGATCATATTTGTATTGCCTGCTTGATAACAGGGATTCAATGAAATGCTGTGTTTTTATATGGTGTGTGGTTTTATTTTTCTTAAATACCTCCATGTCCTTGATATCAGGCATTTTCCCACACCTTTTACAGGGCAGTAATGGTAGCTCAGTGGTAACATTTCTGGCTGGCAATCAGAGCTTTTGGAAATTGCGGGTTTGAATCCCGTGGGTGGCATATATTTATTTTTTTCACAGCAGCTGCCTGATGTGGTTACACATGCTGCAGCTGCTCGCACTGTGTTCCCACGTGCACGAAACCGTCGCAGCAGCATCGTTCATGCCTGCCCATCAGCTTGATGTTTTCGTGGTTTGCCCTGAGTTGTACTTACTCATACTATGTGTGAAGGGGCCCTAAGATTTTAACACTGTTAAGAATATCAACCTGATACCTATTTATTTCAAAAAAATATATATTTGTGTAATATTAGGCCAGATAAGCAAAAATGTGAAATAATTTTACTTGGAAAGAGTTGCACCTGTAAGAGATATAATTCATATGCCTTATTATAAGTAGAGCAGGTAGCTCAGTAGGATGTGTTTGGCTCCCAATATGTAGACTTGGTTTGATTCCTAGTCAGGCTACCTGTCTGTGTCCTTATACAAGACACTTCATCTGCATTGCTTCAGAACACCCAACTACAAATATGTATCTTCCTTGGCTTGGGACGTAACCTGTGTGGCGCCTTTAGCTACTCTCACACAGAAAGTGGGTGTATGGTGTGTTAGTGGCAACCGATGGTGTGCTGTACTCAGGCTTGGGGAGTAACGGAATACATGTAACGGAGTTACGTAATTAGGATACAAAAAAAGGTAACTATTCCGCTACAGTTACAGAAAAAAGATGTATTCAGATTACAGGTATATTTAGTAAAAATGGGGATTAGTTCGCAGGATTACAATTTTAATGCATTTTATGATATTATCTGTATATAATATTTTTTTTTCTTTGAAAGAAAAACGTGGACAGCATGACGTCTCCTAACCGGGCAAAATATTGACAAAGTTCCCGGATGTTAATGCATTTTCAATAGAGATTTGCGACTGAATACACTCAGAAAAATGCTCACAAAATACGTGTTAAAATGTCATTTTTACCTGGATATCGAGCCAGTAAAATTAAATTATGTCAGGAAAGTATTAAACTTACTCTGACACACACACATTCCCAAATATTAGTGTTGAAAGTTACACGGATCTGCGCTGTTCAAGCTGCTGAGCTGAGGCGTCCTGCTGCAGCTGTTCAACGCAGCGCGGCTCCTAAAACCATTACAATATATTTATATACATATTATATTTTTACACAATTATCCTTTATTGACCGAGTTTCATTCTTGAAGTCAGTGGTGTGTGTACACATCTCTATGTGTGGATGTGACGGTGAGCGGCACAGCGCGGGTCATTATAATCTCATTATTTTAAGGTGCAAATTAAAAAGAAATCCCCAGTCTTGTCAAACAGTTTTAATCACTAACGACAAGTATTTTAACTAGACATTGGTCTAGCAGTGGAAAATATCAACTAGACATAAGTGAAGAGTTAATGGTCCGTGTCATCGGCCGACACAGGTACGGCAGGAGATATACAGCTGTTTGTCATCCATATATCACGGACAACGTGACAAGAATAACCAAAACCACTTACTTATGGAAGGAAATATTGTCTCCCTTGTTCCTCTGTTTGTGGCTTTGCCAACATGCGCAGCTTTCCAGCATATTCCACCTGTTTCTTGAACTTCTATGCACGCAAATCACTAACTTGCCTGGAATTAAAATGGCGATCACGCCTCCTTACTGACAGTATTTACTTAATGGTTTTCATTATGCTTTTGTTCTTATTTTGAAAGTTCAATAAGTGGACTGATATGTTAAACATGGTGCGAATGCCATGTGAAAGACTAAAGTAAGATAATTTTATGTTTACTGAACAAGTAGCAGATTTTTTGTTTTGTTTTGTATATTGTTCTGCAAGCCACTTTTAATTACAAATTCATCCGCACACGCCTGAGTTTTCATTATCCTTCATTTGTTTGGCATTTTTTGGTGAAAATTTAGCAAGTGAACACTGGGTGTGTTTAAAACAATATTGTGGCGCTCTTAATTCATAATGTGAAGTAAAACAGAGCATCCCATGTAAAAGAAACAGTTTTATTTTTGCTTAATAAACTGTACTATGTGGTCAAGACTATTTATATTTAGTTTCTTTTGTCTGTATTAGCATATTTGATATTGGAGTAATCCAGAAGTAATTGAAAGTGTCAAATTACATTACTTTAATATTATGGTACTTAGATTACATTACTGACTACATTTTTCAACAGGTAACTAGTAACTGTATCGGAATACATTTTTAAAGTAACCCTCCCAACCCTGGCTGTACTTGTTGTGATCTCACCACCAATCTATCTCAACGACAGATATCTGAAGCTTTGGTACAACAATTATTTGCATGCCGTACCTGCAGCAGAGCTTTAAGCAAGAATACCTGGACTCTCTTTATGAGCGGGCGGCTCATATGCCAGGGCCCGGACATGTACCAAGACACGCGCCGCATCCTCACTCGCACCCGCACCGGTTCCCATCAGCCCACATGATGGTGAAGCAGGAGCCCACAGACTACTCCTACGATCCCGATGTGCCTGGATGTCCCTCTATGTACCACCACAACGAGGTCTACCCAAATCCCCAGCACAGCAATGAAGGTTATCTGTTTGAAAGTGATTCCCGTGTGGTTCCAGAGAAGTTCGAAGGTGAGGTAAAGCAGGAAGGGGGCGGAGTTTTTCGAGAAGGGACACCGTATCAGCGCCGTGGCTCTTTGCAGCTCTGGCAGTTCCTAGTGGCCCTGTTGGATGACCCAGGCAACGCCCACTTCATCGCCTGGACAGAGCGCGGCATGGAATTCAAACTGGCCAGGCTGTGGGGCATGCAGAAGAACCGTCCAGCCATGAACTATGACAAGCTCAGTCGCTCGCTGCGCTATTACTACGAGAAGGGAATCATGCAGAAGGTGGCTGGGGAGCGCTACATTTACAAGTTTGTCTGTGAGCCCGAGGTGCTCATCTCCCTGGCCTTTCCTGACAATCAGCGGCCCAGCCTGAAGGCCGAGTTTGAGCGTTATGTTAACGAGGAGGACACGGTGCCCCTGTCCCACTTGGACGAGGGCGTGCCCTACACCACACAACAAGCCCCACAAAATGTGGGCCCCCAGCCCTACTCCAAAGGCTACATGTACTAAGGCCACCCCTCCCAGAATCTTCCTGTTGTAACAACCCATCAGCATACACCCCGCCCCCATGCACCTCTTGCACATGCCCAACCCACCCACTTGTATATAAGGCTATGGTGTTTTTATTTTAAATTAATCTCATTAGGGTTTTGTTTGTTTGTTTTCCTTTTTGAGTTTTTAAGACCTGCATTCCTCTTATGTCTGAGGCTTATTCAATCCACAAACACGACTGTGGTTGAAGAGATTTCCACATAAAGTCTTCATAAAAAAAGGCGGGGGAGCGATCAGAGCACCACAGCAACATGTCTGAGTTTGACGTGACTTTATTTATAGAGCACATTTAAAACAACCGGGGTTGACCAAAGCGCTGTACATGTGAAAAAAGGATAATCAATAAAATGCAGCAATTACAATAAATAGTAATAAAATACATAACACAGTGCTATAAATAGAATTGAATAAATGAATTCAAATTCAATTCAAATAAAATTTAAATAAAATTTTGCCAGAAGCCCACTTAAACTTGATTAAAAGCCAGACAGAAGAGGTGAGACTTTAGGCAAGGTTTAAAAACTTCGATCGATCCCGCAGAGCGGATATGCCAGGGCAGGCTATTCCAGAGCCTAGGGGCCACAGCCACAAGTCAACTTTAGTTTAGTTTTTACCCTCATTTTTGGGGTGACCAGTAGCAGTTGATTCGTGGATGTCAGCGCTCTGGCAGGGGCATAGACATGAAGGAGCTCAGCCAAGTACTGGCGGGCTAGGCCACTAAGAGCCTTAAAGGGGAACAGAAACACCCATGGATTATTTATAGCATGAATAAACACAAAAAAATGCATTCTCTTGATTGTTCAAGAAACACTAAAGACCATAAAACAGCTCCAGAAAACCTTGTTTTAGTCGTGGTCTGAGAGGCTTTGATATCAGCTGGCTGCCGCCATTTATGCAGGTCAGGCGGGTGACGTCACTGAGATTCTGAGATTCCCTGCCAGGGGCACCAACAAAGAGGTTATATATGACTACTAGAGTCTGCACTCCCAATGCTGCCCACGAAACGCGAACGTCCCTTCATGGACAGACACATGACGCCTCCTAACTGGCCAAAATATTGACAAAGTTCCCGGATGTTAATGCATTTTCAATGGGGATTCGTGACTGAACACACACAGAAAAACACTCACAAAATTTGTGTCAAAATGCCATTGTTAACCCCTAAATGTGAATCAGCTGCAAATCGTGAATTAGTCGCAAACCGTTAATATATATATATATATATATATATATATATATATATATATATATTTTTTTTTTTTTTTTTTTTTTTTCAGTTTAAGTAGTTTATGGATTTCAGATTATGGCTCAATTGCTGCAGAAAATCTTGATCGCAAACCCGATCTCCACAAAAATGTTATTTTTTTGGGGGGGGGGGTCACTCCAGCCTGTGATCTGAGCAGCTCTTTTTGGTGTGGTGCGCCTGACCCTGCTGGGTGCGTCCCGCTCCGGGGACGGTGTCAGGTGAGGGACGGTCCACCTGTCAAACTCACAGAGGACAGAAACGTCTCCCTCCGGTAAATGGCTCAATAATCTTAAAACAAACATTGTAAAAAAAACAAACACTAGTTTCTAACCTCAGGAAGGTAGACAACAAGCTACAACCTTATTTTTATCCATATGAGCCATCCTCTGAGCTGGAAAAAAAATAATGCTGACCTGAACGAGGAGGAAACGGAAGTGCAGGGCCCGTCTACAAAGTGTAAAAACAAGACACCAGAAAAATATTCAATAAATTCAGGTGTGGTGTCACCAAATTCACTGAACACATCAGTGGTCTCCTGCTGCTTATACTACAGCACTCAGTTTGGAAGAATGTGCAAAAACTGAATTTTATTGATTTATTTTTTTTATCATTAAAATAAGTCATAAAAGGAGCAATAAAATTCACTAATTCACTATTTTTTAATTTTGCACATTTTTCCAGACTGAGTGCTATAGTTAACACAGGCACAGGCACGAAACATACACCTGTTCATCAACCAAATGTCATGGACAAAGTGACAAGAATAACCAAAACCACTTACTTATGGATGGAAATATTGTCTCCCTTGTTCCTCCATTTGTGGCTTTGCCAACATGTGCAGCTTTCTGGCATATTCCACCTGTTTCTTGACGAGACTAATAGAACTTCAATGAGCGAGCTCAGTAAACAGCAGAGGAGACCCCAACCAGTGACGTCAGCCGGAAGTGCCCTCCATTGACTTCAGCCAATGGCAATTTACATGTCAATTTAGCAGCAAATTTGATTCAAATAATATTATCTATACTGCGCTCAAACATTCTGCAAGTGTATGAAGAACACTTAATTTTTACCAAGGAATGCACAAAATTCTCAAAAAAGCGTTTCTGTTCCCCTTTAAAAACAAATAATCAAATTTTAAAATCTATTCTTGAGTTACAGTATTGTCTGCACACAATAAAAATGCCACTCATCTACATTGTTGCTGTCCAAATCCTATGCTGTTACAGGCGCAGGGCCTTATGGTGACCGGTTCCACCTGTTTCCCTTTGCTTCTATAATTAGTCTTCCATCAGGACTGGCTGCCTTGCTCTAAAAAAGGAAGGACTAATCTGATGCGTTCTGCTAACTTTCACACTGAATTCCCATCTCTCCTTCTCTCCGCCTTTGTCGTTCCCTCTGAGTGCCATTAAGCCTGCTCATCCATTCATCAATGCCTTTCTTTCTAACTCATTTGTCACGTGGTGTTAAATCTTCGCTCCCAAAAACTCCTGAAAGTGCAGAAAAAGGAGCCGGCATAAATCCTGATGGCCATTCCCGCTGTCACTATGTGAAATATGTGTGCCAGGCTACATGATGCTTTATATCCCGCACTCCATGTCTCTGCACTTTTTCCTCTTTCTTTGTCTCGCTTCTCAATCCCTTCTTTTTTTCTTCTCAATTTTGTTTGCAGGAGCTGCCAGGGCTTCATGCACATGAAGTTCACACAGTGTAAAGATGGTAAATATGTTCTAGGACAGAACAGTCCACCCTTTGACACCATACCAGAGGTCATCCACTTCTACACCACACACAAACTCCCGATCCGAGGTGCCGAGCACCTTTCCCTGCTGTTCCCTGTGCTCGTGCAGACACTCTGATGCATCGTTTCCACAAAGGCTCGAAAAAGCTCAAGAACATTTCCACAAAGTTGAGAGCTGAACGTGATGATATCAACTTTCCAGATGGTTTCTAAAACTGGTCACTCAGAATTCCCAGTTACTTGGTGTGTCCCAACATGCCCTGGATTATTTCTATTGCACTGTATTGACAGTAAAGAGCTGTTTGTTGTTGATGAGCCGCTGCATTGTACTGGACGTGTTTACTGTGCAGCAGCATACTGATATGCTGCTGATCGTTGCTGCATGTACTTTTGAACATGTTATCGTGATTTCCTGCAGACCAGCAACGCACTTTTTGCAGCAGAGATATGCCGCCGTGCAGTTTTTAGTGTTGGAACAGCGGTTTGCATTTGTCTTCCATGCAAATGGACATGTCTGACATGAATACAACTCCCGGACCTGCATCGTTGCACTGCAATCACACATTTACATTTTGTTAAAAGGATTTTCAACATGCAATGCCAGTGCCCTGTTCTTGCTGGACTGGACCATTTTTCATGAATCACCACCATCACCACTTTTGCTGTGCATGTGCCAAATGCCCATAACGTCAGTTTACATTAAATTTAACACCGGAACTTGAACACATCTTTGCAGTAACTCCTCTCTCGTGCTCTCTCTAGCTCATCTCCATCCTGAATCAAGCTGGCTGACTCCAGGGCATCGAAAAAATTTCGACTTCATGTAATTTCTTTCACAGCTCATTGAAATGCATCTGATTGAACATTTATATATTCTGAAAGTGGCTCCCGTTTACTGAAGATTCGTGAAAGACTATTAAAATGCTGCTATTCTTGTATTGCATTCATCAGATGAAAATGTAGTTAAACCTAGTTTGCTGATTTTTTTTTTCAGTATATGAAATACAGCAAGTGGGAGACTTTCACATCATCACCTCTGGATAATGAAGCGAGGGTTTGATTTCCTATAAAGCCTCTGTTACACGGGTTTGCAGGGAGAGCTGAGGGTTGAAGTGTCCCTGAACAAAAACAGTCAAATTGCCCAGTTTTTGGGCACATCTCCCCCATGAGAAATAATTTCTGAAAAAAGAGATAGGCCATATAAAAGAAACTGTTGACATGACTAATGTTATCATATGTGGTCACGTTAGTGCTTACCATTAGCATATGTGAACACACGTTAGCAGTTACTGTTAAGATGTTCTTTTGATGCATCCAAATGGTTTGCATCAGTTGCAGTTAGCATCATAGCATATGCTAATGCTAACTAATTTGTCACTGAGACAAAGAAACATAAATTAAATTGTACTGTTCCAGTCAAAAGGAAACCTTTCTTAACATCCAGCTCAGGAAGCCCCTTAATAAATCGGAAAACATAGTATATGTTTGTGGGAACTCATGGTTTCCAGTCTAAACATAGTAGGATTTTGGGTCACAACTAAAAATGGTGCATGTCTGTTTCGTGACGTAAACACTTTCTCACATGCAAGTAACGGCCTCATATCTAGATGCCCAGTCCATAATAATAGCAGTATAAACAATGTGACAAATGCGTTTTTTGCAAGTGGCAACACTCAAGCTCTCATTTTGACCCCAACCAGGAAGTGAAGTTCTTTGAGTGGCTGCTTGAGGCTGGCTCCAAAACATAGCTCATTCCCATATAAACCCATCTTAAACTATCCAAATTTAGAGTACAAATAAACATGTGTACAGCTTGGTCAAAAAACAAAAAAACAAAAACAAAACAAAATGGTTTTAGTCTCTATAGATACTTTCCTCCTCTATGACAACTGTAGAATGGGTGATTTTTTTTTTTCTAAGTTCTTAGTTTAAGATGTTCAATTAATAAAATTCTATATAATTGTGTGCGTGGTTGATTTGAGTGACAGAGCCTATGTCCATAGGGGACTCCTCTTGTAGTCTCTGACCAAAATGGAGCCCTTGCTTTTGTCTCTGTTTGGAGTATTTTATTACAAACACCTGGAATAATACGTCTTGTTGTATGGTAAAACACCCTAACGCATCATCTAAGACGTCCCTGTTGCAATATTCATGCTGAGTGAAACTTTCGTCTTATTTAATATTGTATGCTAATGGTGTTAGTGCTTTTAGCAGCTGTCGGTAATACACAATTACTGAGGAAATACATGGCGGATAACTTTTTCTGTCCACACCAAAGTAAACCGTTGTAAGAACCACTGTGCAGTTCCCAATAGTATGATTTAATAAACACCCAAACCCAGTTTAGCTGTTAGCTTGCACTTGGGAGGGGGGGGGCGTGTTCAGACTTTTTCCATCACATATGGAGGCTCTGTCCAGTATATATTCAGTCTATGGTATTTTGTATAGACTAATTATATACAGGAAAAATGCTCAGTGGTGTCACCCATAGGTTTTCTAAAAAGTGTGGTGGAAATTTGCAACTCAAATGGGGTGGCTCTGTATGCATTAACTCCACCTAACTCCTAGCCAACTCATATATGAGCAAAGAGGTGGAGTGTAGCTAAGACTGGCATGATGTGAATGACAAGTGATGCCCAAATTCATCAACCTTTATTTAAATTATCTTACTAGCTAAGGCTAACAGACTGGGCAGCAGTTTTCATAACAGGGTTAGGGTTAGTGTGGGTATTCAAAACTATGACCAACATATTGCCTCTATAACCATTTCACCATCAATGTACTAAATGTCACCAAGCTATCGATACCTGCTCATTAGTGCCAACAGTGCTAACATACAAATAAAATAATTCTAAATTATTACTCAATAGAAATACTGAAACACATACTTATTAGATGATCTGTTAATATAATTAACCACAGAGCAAGCCATGTTATATCAGATAGTTGTAATAAAATGCTCAGAAAGGACAAACACAGTCAAATACACAACAGGTAGCAGCCTGTGCTGGAGGAGCCATCAACCTCTGTCTAACTCAAAGGGGCCACACCCCAAATTAGTTATAAGATTGTGTCTTAAAAGAGCTTAAACAGATGACTTAAAAGCAAAATTCACCCGCTGTACAGTCATCAGGACTGAGGGAATTTGCTATAGAGACCAAAACCGTGTTTATTTTGTTTTTGGACCAGGCTGTAAAACTGTATATTGCTGCTGTAAAGTTTGACATTTTAACATGGGCTTCTACTGTGGGGGTTGACTCACTTTTTGAGCTTCAAGTGGCCATTTAAGGAATTGGTTGTTTTGGCACTTCTGCATTGGCTTCCAGAGGTTAGGGCTTGGTTTTCTGGAGGTATTTGTCTACCTGGCATAATCATTACATATATACAGCTATTACCGAAAAGAATAAACATTAATTTGTGTTGCTTGGCATGTAAAACATATAAAACCTCCACTGTTTTTACCTCTATTATTTTGTACATGGAGCCAGCGTTTGGTCGCGAAGGTTTTCCCTCACAGCAGTAGTATTTCAGGTTGTTTTCTACACATGCACACTAATGGGATGCCGCTGTCCTGCTGATTTGATGTATTTTTGATACGGGCATCCTGTATGTTGATGGGATGCTTGTGGTGACTTGTGTTGACTTCGCTGACCTCTATGACTTTTTGGCTGCTTGTGTTTTATTTGGTTGACAGTAGTGTGTTTGTAAGGAGAAATCTGTCACTGTTTTCTCACTGATTTACAGTCAAGCAGAGTTTGGATTATGAGCTGAAGGCAATCACAGATCACTGAAAAATGTTGGTTAATGATGACACATTGTGTTCTATTTTTGTTCATAGAGTTTTTAGTAAGGCATATGATTACACGCCAGTTGGTGAGCTGTATTTGTTTTAACGGTGTTCCCATGTTCCACTGCCTGGTTGCAGTGCTGTGTGGATAAAACTCATTTCAAGCATGTTCAGCTAAAATGCTGTGGCATCTCTATGCCACCAGACAGTTTCTAACCAATGAATTAATTCATTTCTTTATCCTTAATCCTGGGTTTCCTGGGTTATTATTATTGTTATTGTTGTTGTTATTGTTATGGCTGAAACAAAATTTTAATAAAAACGTGAATTTTTTTTTTCTCATGTGTTTATTTTTTCCTCAAATATTCTGATTGGTTGTCGCTGATCAAATTTTATCTACTAGAATCAATTGCAGCCTGGAGACACACAGGACTTGGCAAGACTGCATCCTACACACACACACATTTGCTTTCCTTCTTCCATTAACAGCAGGGCTGGGAGCAGGAAGGTGAAGAACAGGAGGGTGAGGCGTGGCTGAGGAGGGGTGAGACAGCCCTCATTATTTGGGCTCGGCTGCAGTGAAAGGCACTGGGAATGCTTTCATTACTGAGCCAAATGAAATAGCAGAGACTGATTACCCGCGTGACAGAGAGAGAAGACGAGCTCTCACTTTCTGCTGGTGAGAAGGAGTGAATGAGGGACAAAACGGGAGGGAGAAGGAAATGAGGAAGGAAATGGAGAGGAGACGCTGTCTCACTGTGCAAGACTGTAAACAAGTGTGTGTGTGTGTGTGTGTGTGTGTGTGTGTGTGTGTGTGTGTGTGTGTGTGTGTGTGTGTGTGTGTGTGTGTGTGTGTGTGTGTGTGTGTGTGTGTGTGTGTGTGTGTGTGTGTGTGAGAGAGAGAGAGAGAGAGAGATAGGGAGACAGTGGGGAGGCAACTGTAGTCCCATTTTTCAAACAAAACTCCCTGGAGAGGAATATGAATAATAACGGCAGCGGTGGTGCAGCATGTTTTTTTTTGTTTGTTTTTTTTTTAAAGAAGAAGAAGAAAAAAAAATCAAGCAACAATCACTCACATTTTGCAGCTTTTGTGAAGCTTTGACTTGACTTTGAGAATTTTTGTTTTTTTATGAGCATGTTTGTGCAGGCACAAACAAATGGCACCCTCCTCCCTGTGTGGTATAGAGATACTCGTAGTGTGTGTGTGTGTGTGTGTGTGTGTGTGTGTGTGTGCAGGTGTCTTATCGGAATCAGAATGTCAGATCTGGTGGGTGTAATCAATTTGCGGCAGCTGTTAATCCATCAGACAAGCTTGGAGGAAGGAACACCTGTGACCATCACAGAGCCAGAGGACACGTGCACGGCCTAAAAAAAGACAGCACAAACTGTTTAAAGAGGGCCAGCAAATGTTCAATATGTTATATGTATCAGAAGAGTTTCTCAAAAAAAAAAAAGTTCAAATGATCGTGGTAAAAGCTCTAGTTAAGTAACTACTTTTTAGAAAGAAAGACAGAGCAGGTGGCTCAGGGGGGCAACCAACTCACTTTGATTTCTGATCATGCTACCTGTCTGTCCTTGGATAAGACACTTTTCTTTTCATTGTCTCAGTCCAGCCAGCTGTAAATGAGGAATTAACGTGCAGTGAGCTGGGGTCTGGCCCAGGTGGGCCTCAGGACCGACACACAGACTTCTTTCTTCTTCTGAGTGCTTAAAGTGGATATGACACTTAAAGACAACATAGTCTTATTACATGTAACAAAGGTTATATAATTCGGTCAACCTAAGCATTTTGGGAAAATGGACGCAATTCTCCCGTTATATTTAACATTTGAACGTCCCGCCACTGAAAAATGTGCACGCCCTGTGACCAGCTTCCTGCTGAGCACCAAGCCTAAAATACGTCACTACGTGTAGACCGCATCGGCTTGTGCGCCTGGCGGCCGTTGTTTACACTTTTTTTAGCGGCAGAAACTTTGATTAAACACAGCTCTCAGGGACTTGTTTGTCAATATGCCTGACCAGTGTGTCGCAGCATATTGCACAAACACAAGGGCGAAAGGTTTTAGCCTTTTCAAGTCCAGGCAGATTGATCAAAAGCCGCGCCGTTGTGCGATGCACGAAATGTCAGGCTGCCACTTGCTCCGTTCGCACACACGCATTTGCTCCCGACAGCAGACACTTTCCTCTACCTCCTCCATGTTCTCACCGCTCACAGGAACACCTAAAATGTCAACCCCAAATAATATGTTCACAATAATCTTGAAATGGTCAAAGAACTTACGTAGTAAACACAGCGGCGGCATGTAAACACGGCGGCGGCACGTAAACACAGAGCATCTCAATGCAGCTCAATGTTACTGAAATCTTGCAGCGTGGTGACCTCTTCGAGGTTTTGTGGGATTTGAAACATCAATAGGGTGAACTGGGTAAAAACAGCAAGAATGGTGACAAAGGTGTCAGTTTGTTCAGGGGTCAAAATTTAAAGTTGCTCCAGTTTTGGTAAAATTGATGCAAATTATTAGTTGATTTAACAGGGTTTTAAAAAGGAATAGTTTAGACCATGTATCATGCTTAGTTATTGTGTTACAGGGTAACATATGTCACATGTCATAGAATCCAATGGACGTTGACCTTGTTTGACCTTTACTTTGGAGACCAAACATTCAACACAGTCAAAACTATTCCATTTATTAATCTTTTTGGGCTGTCCGGCCCCCATGTGATCAGATCTGTACATACATATAAGCATTTTAGGCAAATGTGCACCCCCCACGGCATGCCAGTGGCTTTTTGCGAATTTCACATCCAGCTCGACAGTGATCGTCTGCTGACTGTTTTCGTGATGATAGTGCGAATGGCCACACATTTAAGTGCCAAACAAGCGGTGTTAGATGTTTATGTCAGCTGGAATTTGGCCGACACCTGCTGCGAGAGGGTTCGATGGGCTCTCACAGCACACACTCTGTCTTTCAGCTGCTGGTGTGCGCAAATAGTTGTAGCAACAGGTGTACGAGACGTTGGAGTCAGCTTCGATTTTACTTGTTTTGCATTTGATTCCTGCTTCATATGCACTTCATGCGCAATTCGACCACATTTGCACTATGTGTGAAGGGGCCTTATGAATCGTACACATAAACAAGTGAAATCAGCAAATAGTCAGTATGTAAATTGTAGGTAAATACAAGAAATGTGATTACATCCAAATTTTGGCTACAATTTGAAAAAAAAAAAAAGCTCAATTTTGGGCCAAAAATTGGCAATGTTTGCTGGAATTTGGTGACTGCTGCTTAGACAGCTGTCTAGAGCAGATCGAGAGCAGAGTGTAGAGCAGGTAACTGAATGGATAAATCTGTTGACCCAGATTTGCATCCCGCTCTTGCTACATGTCTGTGTCCTTGGGCAAAACACTTAATGTACACTATGTACACTATGTCAGTCTACCCAGTTGTAAACAGGTACTGCTTTGGCTGTGGAAGCAACTTGTGTCAAACTGGCTTCTCTTCCTCCTGGGGGAGTCACAGACTCTCATCCACTTGATGCTGTGTAATACAGATGAGCACCAGCACTAAAGGCTCTCAGATCCTCTGTAGAACTTACTTAATTATACAGCAGACGAAACTGGGAGATTTTCTGACAAGGAAATGGATCTTCACATGAGACATCAAAGCGCATGGGTCATTTATAGGAGCAGCCACCTCAGCTCCCTGAGGTGAAGCAGTTCAGTGCCTCATTAATATAATGCCTTTTCCTGTGTACGAAACTTGCAAGAGGTAGTTGTGCAACACCTGTGTCAACATGGCTGCTAGTGGTACTCCACCAAATGTGCTGTCAAGGCTGAAGGCTAAAATGGAAGTGAAACACTGTAGAAACCACTGTAGAAACCACACTGGAGAAGGTGCACCTTCTCCAGTGTGAAGTCTGCAAACTTCGCCTCATTCATTTCTTCATGCCTTCCCCCCAAAATAACAGTCTGCTGCAACTTTTGGATGTCACAATATACAGCCATATAGTGTTGTTTTTAAAATTATGGCTTCCAAAAACTCATTAATACACCGGAACCACTGACACACAAACATTTGCATGAAGTGGGGATCCCGAACCTTTCTACAAAAGTGAAACACAGCATCACAAGTTTGAATGTGCTTTTTGCAACTGTGCATTAATGTAACTACTAGGGGTCAGTTCTTAATGTGAAAATGCACATATTTAATTTATGTTAGGTTTCCTTGTAAAATTTACAGCATTAGTTCTAAGCGCAACACTTTCATATCCAAAGAAAATAGTTATTATAACTGTAATATCCCTGACTGAACTGATGTTGAATCAAAACCAATCAAATCAGGAAATTAATCAAATTGGGACCTTGTGAATCAGAGTTGAATTGGTTCTGGAAATCAGTGACGATACCCAGATCTATATGTAGGTTTTTATGTGAACATGGTGATCAAAAACTCTGGACTTTACTTTAGACCAGGTTTTCTATGCTGCTCTTGTGTTGTCCTGCCTCACAGCACTAATGCACCAACACTGCCTAAGCTCGCCACATTTTAAAAACATTAACCTTTTTCATGTTACTTCAAATACGTTTTGTTGGTTGAGTCGTCTGCGTTAAATAAACATCTTGAGGTAATCAGCTGCTTCAAAATGTTTGTGTTGGACTAACATTTCCAGGTTTCATATAATGGATGAAACAATCAGGCCGTGTTGTTTGCATGGAGCGAGCACTCAGCCAGCTGTGCACACTCAACGCCACAAGTCAGGGACCAGACGCAACATTCAGCCTGAGCTCGCCATCCTCACTCATCCCCCCCCCATCCCAGACAGGCTAATCCCTGCAGATGTATCAGGCGGCACAGGACATGGACATAGAAGTCGGTCTGAGCAGGTGTGTGCACGTTGTCAGGGAGCAGCTGCTGGTTTTTGCAGAGTTCGAGGAACAGGAACAACATGAAAGTGAGACTGGTCTGCTGCTCCACCTGTCTGTTGTTCCTGGTGTGCACGAGGCTGTAATAAAACATGTTGTAGAGATGACTGTTACAGGAAAAGATGGCATTTTGGGGGAAAAGATGGGGGGGGGGGGTGGGGGGTGACCTTTGCCTTGACTCCCCAGCTGGTCCGTGGATAAAGCCCCCTGCTCCTGCAGAGCTTATCACCAAAATCTGTCTGGGTCTCCACTTTTTTTTTTTTTTTTTTTTGCCACATGTAAATACGCTGGATTGGATCGGGGAGCTGCGGATTCGATGAGGAGAAAGAGAATTCTCTGTGTCATCTAGAAGAGAGAATAGCCTCCCTTCGTGCGGTGGATGGAAGGGGATGGGGGGTGTCTGAAATGGGACCTTTGGCTGCCCTCTGCCTGGCTCCTCTCCATGTAAGAGCGGCTTCAAAAGGGCCTTCAGGATGACAGAAGTGTTTCATACTGACACGTTCAGTGCTTCACACCAGATGGAGGCTTTGTCCTTTGAGCCACACACACACACACACACACATGCACACACACATTTCCTTCAGTACACGCAGACATCAAAACAGGTGACACGTGCACACGTGTCATGCGCGTGCACCTCCATAAAACCCGGATCATGATGACAGAGGGTGGTGTGAATCTCTTGTCCTCCGCCGTGTTCACATTAGTCATATGCAAATAAGCACTGTGCACAGAGAATGACACAAATCCACCGTGTCTAAGTCGCCAGTAAAGACTCGTCACGGCGGGTTAGTTAACACCATTTACTGAGGTAACTTCGTACACTGACTGCTTGTTTCAGGTGTTTTAAAAAAGTTGTCTCATAAAGCTAAATTTGAAGGTATACTGAAAAATGTTCATGAAAAATACTTTATTCATGAAACGGAATAAAACTGGCTTAAAACTGCAGTTTTTAAAGCTGCTATGTTGAATTGTTCGTTAACAGACGTGGAATTTATTACTTCCAGCTCTGTGGTCATTAATATATAATTACCTGCAACAATTAATTGATTGTTTTGTAAGCTCAGACTGAACCCTTAAAAGCAACATTTGTTTTTTTTTATATTTGACCACAACTCAACCAATCCTCCTTTTATTTCAGTAACCACTGATGCTCAAGAATAGATGTCGCTCTGGCGGTTTCCTGCAAATTCCCATTTTTAACCTTTGATCCACATCATTCATTCATTTTCATGCCACTTATCCAGATCCAGGTCGTGGTGGCAGGAGACCCAGCAGCTCATCCCACACTTCCCTATCCTCAGCTACCTTATCATGGTGGAGGGGTTTGCAGGCTCCAGTGATTCTGGGAGCTGTTTAACCTGGAGCATTAGCTCCTGGTAGGGCCACCCTTGGCAAATTGGTCCCAGGTGATGATACTGACAAAGAGTGACTCAAAAAGACCCTTTGTGATCTACAGAAGTGAAGAAGGCATATGGAGGAATCTCCTCCTGGAGCCAGGCCTGAGGGGGAGTTTGCCAGGCAGTGCCGGGTCTACAACTGTGGGGCTCATTCAGGTTCAGCCCCAGAAAACATAGTTTCCCCTTTCACCTCCATGTGGGTTCACCACCCGCAAGGAGAGAGTAAAGGGTTTGGTGTGTTGTTCTAAGTGCAGTAAACAGGACTAAAAATCTTCTTAGGCTGTAGCCCCCCCCTCCCAAAAAAAGATCCCTGGTTGCCTGTCCCAGCTATGACTTGAGTTGTTTGGATGGAAGTTTGTTGCCGCCCAGCATTATTCCACCAACACCTCTGTGAAATGGGTCTGATCGCTGCCAAACTCTGCCAAGCAATGGATTATTATAGTGACCTTCCGGACAGGGTATTTTTTGCTGGAATTTTCTGCCATTGTCAGGAGCGGCCCAATTTCTGTTTATTATGCATCTCTCAGGCTTCATCTTTGCTGCCATGATTGTTGTGGTCTTGCTAACATCTCACAGACCACAAGATTTCAGGGTGGTTGCTGATTTCAACACACTTAATCATGAGGAATCACTGCCTTAAGGCGTTCACCTTGGTTAGATGGTCCACTACAGACTGAAAACAAACTTAACACTCATTAGTTATTAAATCTGAGACCATGGTCCACTGTCGGACAAAGGGACAAAGGGACCCTCTGGGTCAGGTGAGAGTTACTGCCCCAAGTGGAAGAGTGTAAGTATCTCAGGGTCTTGTTCACAACTGGGAGTAAGTTGGAGCGTGAGATTAATAGATGGATTGAAGAGGTGTCTGATGTTTTATGGACGTTGTGTCAGACCATCGTGTTTAAGAAGGAGCTGAGCCGGAAGGCGACGCTCTCAGTTTACTAGTCGATTTACGCTCTATGGTCATGAACTTTAGCAAATGACCGAAAGAATAAGATCGTGGACACAAGAAGCAGAGACTTCTCCATATATGGGCTCACACTACTGGGCAGGGTGAGAAGCTCATATATCCAGGATGGACTTGGAGTAGAGCCGCTGCTTCTTCACATTAAAAGGTGTCAACTGAGGTAGTTGGGGCATCTGGTGAGGGTGCCTCCCGGTCGCCTCCAGGCATGTCTAACTGGGAGGAGGCCCCAGGGAAGACCCAAGACATGCTGGAGGGATTGTACTTCCCAGCTGGCTTGGGAATGCCTCATGATCCCCTGGGAAGAGTTACAAGATTTGGCAGAGGATAGGAAAGTGCGGGATGAGCTGCTTAGTCTGCAGCCACTGCAAACCAGACCTGGATAAGTGGTACAAAATGAATGAATGAATGAACTTAGTAATTAAAAATAACATTAAAAAAAACCTCTTATTTGTATGTATCGGTGGATTATAAACCAGCTTTAGAGGTGCATAGTGCCACCAACTGTATCAGTGTGTGTGGAATAATGCCATTAAAAATAATCAAAATGTACAATATATATCTTAACACTTAGGAAACAGCACAAGTTACAATCTGCAACCTGCCATCCCTACAAGACCTGTACACCTCCAGGGCAGTGAGGCAAGCAAGAAAGATAGTGGCCGATCCCTCTCACACAGGACACAAACTTTTTGTCACCCTCCCTTCTGGCCAAAAGGACCAAAACATCAAGACACAAAAACAGCTTCTTTCCATCTGCAGTTAGACTTATGAATAATGCCAGAGAACCCCTTTTATCCTGCTCCCCAAACAAGGTACAAAGTATCTACAAAGTACAGATTGATCATCCTTGTACTGAAAGGTACTGTACATCTGCATGCCTTTGCACAGCTCCATTCCACTACTATGTTATATTTGACAGTAAACATAGTTTTGCCCATTTCTCTATTTGACTCCTTCACTTCTTCGAGAAGTATTTTTTCCTTTTCTTTTTATTGTTGTTTATGCACCAGTTACACCAGATCGAATTCTTTGTATTTGAGAAAGAACTTACTTGGCAATAAATTCGATTCTGATTCTGAAGTTGGATCATTTTCCACAATCACTGATTCCAAAGGTATGCTTTCAATTTAAAAAAAAAAAAAATGAAAAACACTGAAATTTGCCAACTACCCTTCACCTGGGCAAAGATCTCTGCTCATATTAAATCATGAGTGCAGCAGGTTAATCCTCAGTTGACTGTGTGGGGTTGGGTCAGATCCCAGATGTATTCTTTTGTGTGCTACACAAACACTGTAAATCATACCAGGCTAATATTTTGCAAATCTTTCTGCCATATTAATAACACATTCATTAATAAAACGTTTTGGCCAAGACATTTTCTGAAAATTATGAAAACTTTGGTTTGAGGGTCTGATTGGACCCCAGAAGAAACTACACTGCTTTGATCCACTTTCATTACTTTTAACCACTTTTATCAAATATACTCTGACAAACAGGAATTGTGTGCATTTCTATTTCTCTTTCTTCAGGGAAAGATGACAATACTGGGCCAATCATTTTGTTTTTTGGACCAAATGAAAAGCTGAACCTTAAAACATGTAAAAATAAATAAATAAAATACAGCCCAAGTTGAAAAAGTAAACCTTCACTTCAGATAAAACTCCCCCAGCGAGTGAACAGCAGATAATACAGTGAGAAATGACAGCCCAAATCCCAAATTATACATGTTATACACGTATCTTAATAAACCTGGGTTGGTATTATTGTAGCTTGACAATTTACACAGAGGATCAACACAGGCGTTATTCTTAAATGTCAAAAGCAGTAAGTCACTGATTTAATATAACAACGACACGTATACACTCATACAACGGAATAAGGTTTTATTTTTCTTTGCTATATAATGTTATCAGGCACTACACCAACCCAGACAGAACAAATGTCATTTACAGTCTGCAATCAAGAAATCATTTAAATGGAACACTCCAGGTCACCAGTGGTTAGTGGACATGTGAGTGGTTCTTTTTTTTTTTTTTTTTTACACGTGCCGATGACAAGCAACCGTGTCTGTGGAAGCTGCCATTAGTAATGGTAAGATTAATATTTGTGTTTATTTCACTCAGCTGTGGCTGAGCCAAGTCTGGACACACCACACATAAGACAAATCTGTTCCATGTAGATTTTTCCTCTGGCGCCACCTATAGGATGTTACCTTTCACCCCATTAGTGGTAATCAAACATTTTCAAAGTTATCTCAGTTTTTCATACATCCAACTGTCTGTGTGTGTGTGTGTGTGTGTGCGTGCAGCTTTACATTTTCAGTCATGTTTTCCTCTCACAGTGCTCTTCAAATGGTGAAGAAAAAAAAATTCAATAAAAATATGTCAGTACCATGATGATTTTTTATCTCGTTTACTCTGCAGACTTTTGTTGGTCAGCCATGTGATCACTTTTTTCAATACCCTGATGAGTGACAACCTGCATCCACAGGTTTTTTTTTTTATATGCACACAAAGAAAAACACATATCATAGTTCAAATTGTGTTTAAATGGTAAAGATTTTCACAGAAAATAAACACCTTTAAAATGATTTAAGAATGCGTAGAAACATGTGCAAAATAACGGTTCAAATTTGTGTTTTCTGCTTATAATCACCAAAAACACACAGCAAACGTCAGTTCCAAAAACAAGGAGGAAATCTGTGAAACATCTCTTCTTACACACTGAGAAAAACCTCCAACACAACAGTTAATGTAAGACAGTATACTGGTTAATGCCACATTGATTTTGGAGAGTGGTTCCTTTAGTATGTGTTGAGATTTTGCAGTTGAACATGGAAAGTAAAATCCCCTCAGTAGATTTCACAACATGCATCTGCGTTTGTTTGCTGCTCATTAGCTTTTCATTAAAATTCAAAAGGTGAATTTTGATGAAGAAAATAATAATCAGGGTGGATTTCACATTAAGTAGTGTTTGCAGAAAGAACAGTTGTCGTCTTTGTTGGTGTGTGATTGTGTCTGCTATTTAAATACAACAGAGGAAGCACCAACAACTGACCACGTGTCCCTCTGCATGTAGCACAACTCTACAATATCCACTTCACCATATACATCCTGGGCCCTATCTTGATGATATATGGTGCATGATTTAAAACAGTTTAAAGTGCATTTAGAGTGTGTGTGCAACCCCACTTTGCTGGTGATATAGTGTGTAATCTGAGGATAAAGTAGGGCACAGGGTGAAAAGGAGGTTGGATTTAGTCACTTAAAAAGTCATATGTGTGTTTTTAAGCATAGACAGATTGTCATCTGATACCCGCTTTAAGAACTGGGATTCACTGGAATCATTCTCCATCTAATGTGGAGGCAAGAAGGAAGGAAGGAAGGAAGGAAGGGAATCTTGCGTTAAACATGTGCCAAATCAACATGCAGATCCATATCAGATTTGACGTGGCAGTCCCGAGTGAAATGGGAAAAGCTGAAAGAACGTAGTGAGAGATGTGTGCCAACGCATCAAAGCACACAGGCGGACAGCAGCTATCTGTCTATCTATCTAAGCTCTATCAGATGAATTAATTGAAGCAAGGAGGTGATGTTTTATATTTGTCAGTTACTATTTCCTAAAATTTTGTTTAATGGTTGTTTTCAACTCAGTTTTATTCTATGTACAAGCAGGGTGTATAGGCAATTCTACAGTAACGGAATTGTATGACAGTAAAATACGGCCATATTTTAGCTTAAAATAAAAAATTTGCCCTGATTGCAACTGTGTTACCGTAGATTTAAGCACCTGCACTTTATGACCCCATTGATATGCGGCGTATCTGAATATTGTGCTGTATAAAATATAAGCAACGTATGTGCTTGTGCACATGTAGACCGTGCAGTGACTGCAGCTGTTGAGTCTCTTGTGTTATATTGTGCTTCAATACCAAAGGGAGCAAAAGAAGTGGAATGAGGCCCCATTTAAGCACAGCACATGATGCATTGTTTTGGATACAGATTCTGCAACATTGTTTTGAAACACGGTTGTTGCAAAGGTTCCAGAACATTGTTTCAAGTTGACCATCACTAATATGCAGTACGAATGAAAAGTTTTGGTCCTATCCCTAGCCACATGTTCTATCTATTCTTAAATTCTGGTTTAAGTGTCCCATTTGGCACGGTGACAGCGGTTAGCACTGGTGCCTCACAGGAAGAAGGTCATGGGATTGCGTTGCGCCCTTTCTGTGTGGAGTTTGCATGTTCTCCCTGTGTCTGTGTGGGTTTCCTCCATATATATATACATACATACATATATATGAAAACATGCTTATTTAGGGTCTGCTCCTTTCTCTGCCCCTGACCAAGGCAGAGTCTCTACATCTGGAGTTGGTCCCCGGGCACCGGACTGTGGCTGCCCACTGCTCCTAGTGGTTGGATTGTGTCCAACTGTAATTAGTATGATGACAAATTTTCATTGTATGTATATATGTACAATGACAATAAAGGCTCTATTCTATTCTGTTGTTTGTTTTGTCCCATATTTGCTCATTTTTGCTGATGTTTCTCCCTGCAGTTGCCAGCTTAAATTGTGAGCTGATGATGATTTTGACATTCACCAGTGGGTGAAGCAAACTGAGTGTTCAGACAGACTGCATGTACATTGTAGCACAGCTGTTCCTAATTTTCCATAATTCATTCATCCAGCGACCATCAACAATCCAGCAGGTGGCAGACAGGCCTATGGGATACTACATAGGCAAAACAAAGTTGCTCTTGCCACTGATATGGTGCATCACAGTTAATCACCATCTAATCACTTAAATAGAAATGAATGGACTGCATTCATATAGCGCTTTTCCATCTAAATCAGATGCTCAAAGCACTTTACACATCAACTCCTCACATCGCAGGGCACCCACTACACACTGGGAGCAACTAGGGGATTAAGGACTTTGCCCAAGGGCTCTTAGAGATTTTCTGGTCAGGCTGGGATTGGAACCGAGGATCCTCTGGTCTCAAGCCCAACGTTTTAACCACTAGACCATCACCTCCCCTAAATCATCCTTGTTATGTGCTCTATTAATGTGGTGAATTTCGAGATGATAGCATTTATTGTTTTTGAGTTATTGTAAAGTAGAAAAAAGCTGTGTTGTTGAAAGTAATGCTCCAGCAGTGCGCCCGACAACACATTATTTTAATAACAGTCATCGGTACACAAAAGAGTGCAAGTGCACTCTAAAGTTTAAAAAAAAAAAAAAAAACAGGGCATGGCCATAAAAATGACACCTGCATTGGTCTGAAGCCAGTAATAACACCTGCGCTGTGCGTTGCTCAATGCATTGAGTGGAAGATAGGGCCCTTGACGTTTATGAATGTCAAATCTGTGCAATAGTAACTTTTCATTTCAGAAGATTTGAATTTGCAATAAACCAAGAAACAAATTACTGTACACGTAAGAATATCCATAAAAATTACATCCATGTTGTGTTGGATGTTTTGCACAGCACATTTAATATTTCTGAAAATTTTAACAGACATTATTGACTAGGACAAACACGACATGTCAGTTTTTCAGATGTTGTGAATGTTAATACACATTTGCTGTAGGTAGTGGCTTTAAATATTAATTGCACTTTATCGATGTATTTCTGTCTTATCGCCGTTGCACTGGCTGCCGTGCATTTAAGAGAAAGTGGCTGCACACCACCATAGACCTCATGATGTATCTGATGTTTGTTCTGCACACAATAGATGACAGTCTTGTCAACGTTTTCTTGAAAAAAAGACTGCCATCTAGTGGGTTTGGAAAAAACTGCAAATGCTTCATGATGCCTCACTTGGTCGTCAGTATCAGTTCTGCCTAATTTTTTGTTGCTTTAACCCTCAGTAAGATGTGTCCAGTTAGAATTTACTGAGTGGTGGGAGCGCTCCAGCTTTGACCAGCACAGCGGACAGCAGGTCGGCGGGTCCAGAGGGGTGGGGCACAGCGGTGGTGGAGGGATCGCCATGCTTGTTGTCAGAGCTCATCGGCGTGGAACCTTTCTCTTTATTCATTTTGGACTTGCCCAATCCTCCACCGAAACTAGTCTTGCTGTTCTCTGCTGTGGGGACAACAGTACCCAGGTGGGGGTTTCCCACTGTAGGACTCCCGATGGACTCCATGCTGCTCTGACAGCAGCACAGCAACCTGAAGAAGGCGGCCCTCATCTCCCTGCTGGACAGGGTGTAAATCAGAGGGTTGAGTGCTGAGTTGAGCACAGCCAGAGCGATGAACCACTCCACCTGGAGGAGCACAGGGCAGCTGTGTGGACTACTACAACCCACATCCAGCAGCAGCAGCAGGAACAGCGGCGCCCAGCACATGACAAACACTCCAAGGACGATAACTACCGTTCGCAGCAATGCCAGCGAGCGCTCTGAAGGCCGACTGCTGACCCTGCGCCCACTAGACGTCACAAGGCGGTAGATCCTAATGTAGAGAATGACGATGGCCACCAACAGTGCGCTGAATATACTGATGCAGAAGGCCACGTAGCTCTTAGCGTAGAGTGGCAGCACAGTAGAGCAAGAGGGCAGATTGTTCAGGCAGTTCCAGCCCATGCTAGGCAGCGCACTGAGCAACATTGACACAAGCCAGCAGGCCGCCAGGAGGCCAAGAAGTCTCCAACGACTTGCCGTCTCACATGGACGCAGATGCACCATCGTCATGTGTCTCTCAATGCCGATGGCCAGAAGGCTGAACGTAGACGCGCTGAGCGCCACAAACATGCTCCCCTCTCTGGCCAGCCACTGCATCGGGGTCAGGAAGTAGGTATTACGTCCGGAGGTGAAGATGTTCACCACGTAGGCCACTCCAGCCAGCATGTCTGACAGCGCCAGGTTTCCAATGAGGAAATACATGCGACTGTGGAAACGCTTGTTCCTCCAGAGAGCGAGAAGGACCATCAGGTTCTCCAGGACGATCAGCACGCAGATGAACAGCAGAATGGCCTTCTTACAAACCCCACTGCTGCGCAGCGGGTCCCACTTCCCTGAGTTGTTGTAGTGGTTGACGATGACAGCGTTCATGCCTTCCTCCAGGGTGTTTCCCATGCTGCCTGAACTTCTTGACCTTCTCAGTCTTACCAGCAGAGGTCGCCACCGCACTGGACACAGCAAAGCTTTTCAACTTGGCAGCATCACAACTGGCCTGCTCCAGGACCTGCCAATCAAATGTAGATAAAATTACTGACAAAGTCAGATTAAAAATCTGTTTTCAAGGGTCTCAAGCAAATTAAAGTAATTTTAAAAATGAAATATTTGTTTTATTAATATTTATTATTGCTATTATTATTATTGTTGTTGTTGTTGTTATTATTACTATTATTATTATTACCTTTGCCAGTGAAGTTGGAGGAGGTTGTGTTTTCACCCCTGTTTGTTTGTCTGTTTGTTTGTTTGTTTGTGAACAGCCTGGAGCCCACAATTTTTCATATATCGTTATGAAATTTTTACATATGATTCATATCCTGATAGGCAAGAACTGAATCAACTTTCCAGGTCATAGGTCAAATGTCAATGTCAGGAAAAATATTGGAAAAATGTAAAAATCCCAATCTTTAACACTGAACAAATTTTCAAGAATTCATTACTCTGTTCTTTCATATTTAAAAGTGTTATGTAGGATGGTATCCTTTATCGACTGACAAAGTTTGATCCAGATCTGATCCGGATTACAGATTTTGTGGCCATTTAAATTTAACATTGAAAACCCCATTTAATGTATATTTTACATCATATCTTAATCAAACATGCCCCAATCACTCTCATATTTGAAAGTGAGGTGCAGACTGACACTCACTATCGCCTGACGAAGTTTGATCCAGATCTGATCCGGATTTTGGATTTTATGGACATTTGATTTTAATATTGAAAAGCCCATTTGGTCTACATTTTGCATTATATCTCAATCAAAAGTGCCTCATTCACTCTCATTTTTCTTTTATGAATTTACCTACACCACCAAAATTGGATGGAGGTTCCAATTTTATGGCTGTTTGTCGATGTTATCAGCCGGTAACCAAGTGCTAAAAAGCAATAACAAATTGTATAGCAGAGATAACCAATGTTCTGTGAAAATTATCTGAAAAACAAAAAAGTTGAAAAAAAAAAAAACACCACAAAAAAACTTTGATTCACGTGCATGAACTCAATACATTCTCCTGACATTTGATCACATCTAATTTAGTTCATGAAAAGCCACTTCTAACAGGACTTTGGCATTGAAAATTTTTTTTCGAAGATAAAATTTTGTGGAACTGGAAACTAGTGTTGGCAGAGGTTTGCGCTCTATAAGTACGGTGCTCTAGTTATTATTATTATTATTATTATTAATATTATGGTACATTGTATGCTATATTTCTATTAAAACTATACATAGTGTATCCATTGATTAAAAATAATAAGTTACTTAGCACCAAATTTTCAACGTTAAACACTGAACTAGTTCTTAATTACTTCACAGTTTATTTTGTATTTTAAAGCTGTGCAAAGCTACAAATTTGTGCAATGATGGTGACGAAATAGTCTTTTCACATATATAGCACAATTAAACGTTCTATAAAGATATAGAACACAAAAGTGACACAATGTTTACATACCATCATATATACATCAATATTATCGATGTATATATGATGGTATGTGACTGTAAAAGTGATGATAAATTATATGCTGTAAATGTCAAATAATGTGACTCCTAAATATCGATCTAAATGTCTCAAAATAACCCTGAAATGATGCTGAGATGACTTCAGTCCTGATGAGGGTTTTATTAATGATTAAATTAAATAGTGCATGGGAGCCATAAAGAGAATTTCATCAAGATGACAGTTTTATTTATGTTGTTATAAATAATTTTACAAGAAGCTCTTTAAGACAGTATGGAACTGCAGAGTGCGCTGATTGTGAAGAATACAGACCCGCAGTGGAAAGCCGTTATTTTTCACTCCAGCATCAGTCAAACAGTTGATAGCTTTTGCAAGTTAACGGTCCGAACTCAACATCCCCGCGACGGATCGACGCGTAAAAGTAGAAACACTTTTTTCTCTCTCTCTCTCCTTGTGCTGATGTGCTGGTGGAAAATGTTTAATTGTTAAAAACAGTTATTCTTTGAAAGTCCATATCTCCTCTGTGTCCATATGTCAGCTTCAATGTGAAACTTGTGCTCGGAATTTGGTGCGTGAGCCGCGCACTGCAGCTGTGCCCCGCCCAGCCGCTGAGGGGCGGGATTTCCCCCCTGAACGCTCCTTAACTTTTTGAAATGCCTCTTTTTTGTTTGTTTGTTTGTTTGTTTTTTGTTTTTTTGTTCCCACACACCCCCTTTTCTTTTAGGGTTATTTTAAAAAATACTTAAAAAAAAAAAAAAAAGGTGAATCCAGAACGTCTTTGTTCCCCCCAAAATAAATAAATAAATAAAACTAATTATCTCCAAACAACTTTCCTTGTCGCAAATTTATTTTTATTATTTTATTTATTAATTCATTCATTTATTAATTCCATTTATTATTTTAATTTTCTGTAAATAGACACTAAGCCTGACATTGACATTAAAATAAAACTTTTGCTTTACATGAAAGAGTAGGTGACATGATATTTAATATATTTTTGAGAATTTAAGACTAAAATTAAACAACAGTTTGAAATGAATATTTCCCACGCGGTTACTGAAGTGATAAATAATCGGATTTTGAACCGTGCACCATAAAAAACTCCAAACTTGCAAGCGAGGCTTGAGATTGGAGAAGGAGCTGGAAGTGACGTGAGCGGGAGAACCATTTTCTTCGCAGTCACATTTGTTGGGAGTCGAGCGTATTTCTGTGTGAAAGTGCTTCATTTCTGGAGTTATGATGTGTTGTGGGCTTTTGTTCGAACACTCGTGCAGACGGAGTCATCTTATTTAAGTTTCCTAAGCATCCCGTTCATCAAAATGAGTGGGTGCAACAAGTTCGCCACACGAGAGACAAGGGGTCACCCAGCGACTCGTCTGTCCTGCACTCGCGACATTTTGAAGACAGCTGTTTTGACACTGGCCCACTGAGGAGGCAACAGCTTGGTTTCGATGTTCAGTATCCCTAAATACTGCTACCAACAGCTGTGCTGAATATAATGTCCACGGCCTCATCTGGGAGATCAACAGGGTGAGAAATTTTTATTTAACCAGGTTAGTCCCATCGAGATCTCTTTTGCAAGGGAGACCTGGACAATTATAAAGTTTCCAATTCACCTAACCTGCAAGTTTTTAGATGTAGAAGGAAACCAGAGCACCCGGAGGAAACCCACACAAACATGGGGAGAACATACAACTCCACAGAGAAAGGCCACAGGTGGGAATCGATCCCATGACCTTCTTGCTGTGAGCCAACAGTGCGATCTACTAAGGCACCATGCTGCTGTGAGAAAGCTGCTGGCAGCAGAACTCCGAAAACTGTGGACAAGCAGGCTAAACAGGCAGTGGTTAGACTGCAATCTGCCCTTCTCTTTATCAGTTGATTATGACCAAAATAGCTGGCATATCCCCAAAAACGTCATGAATATTCATTAACATCTGTAGATGGAAACAGAAGTAATAACATTCAAATATGTTCCAGCTTAGTGACTGTAACTGGACATGGGCTTCAAACAATTCCTCCCAATAAATGAGGCCCTTATCAAAATGACTAGTGTACAAACAAATATTATAATCAAGCTGTGAGTTGCCCTAATCAGATCTTCTGACTTTATTGATTTATTTATGTTCAGACATAGAGAGAGGTCCTGGAAAAACCAGGAACTGAATTTTGATGGGGCTGTCGCCGTACACGTGAGTTTGGTAACGTGGATTCCAGGGCATTTAGTGTTTCTGACTGATCTTCATTCAGCAGTTTCACACCCTGTAAGTTGTAGAATCCGTATTGATTCAGGAAACGATGTGGATATTTTTTCTTTTTTTTCAGTGTCCACATAAAACAACATAAAATGTGTGCATGTATGTGTGTGTGTGCGCATGTATGTGTGTGTGTGTGTGTGTGTGCATATCTCTGTCTTTGTATGTGTCTGTCTGTGTGCTGCTGGAGCATAGCTTTTGGGGAGCGGATTTTCCATAGACCAACAAAAAGTTGGTCTGAAGCTCAACACAGCTTTTCTCTGCTTTGCAATAACTCAAAAACAATACATGCTATCATCTCAAAATTCACCACATTAATAGAGCACATAATAAGGATGATTAAAACGTTGGGCTTGAGACTAAAGGATCCTCAGTTCAAATCCCAGCCTGACCGGAAAATCACTAAGGGCCCTTGGGTAAGGTCCTTAATCCCCTAGTTGCTCCCAATGTGTAGTGAGCACCTTGTATGATAGCACCCTGACATCGGGGTGAATGTGAGGCATTATTGTAAACTGCTTTGAGTGTCTAATGCAGATGGAAAAGCGCTATATAAATTTAGCCCATTTCCCATAAAACTTTGGTGGACATACAGTGTATATGTGCTCTTTTTCACAGGCATCAAGCATCATCGCGGCCCCCAAGTCGTACAGTCACAGTGAATGCAACATTGTGTAAACATGGTTGAAGTAAAGGTAATTTGAAAATCTTTGTTTTGGAAGGATTTCTGGTTAGATTTTATGTATAAGTTTGATATGTTGTTTTAGTTATTTTGCTGATCTGTAATGAACCTGATGCTATATAAATAGTTTGAGGTTGCTTGTTGCAACTTTTGTCATTCATTTCCTCACCAGTTGACTGCTGCCGGATCTTGGTGGTAATTTGCCTTCTGATTTGTGTGACGTGCAATTTGTGTGTGGTATACCAAAGCAAAACTATTTACATACATGGTATATATTGCAATTCAATAACTGTCATTTTTATGTAACACGTATCATCAATCAGTGTTTATTACCAACTTCACCTTTTTTATTTAAAATTCTTGCTCTACTTGGTTCATTTTAAATACTTGTCAATGTATTGACAAAGTTGGGGCAAATTTGCTTCAACCAATACTTGAGTGAGGCACGTCTTAGGAAATTTAGACTGAAAGTTGACCTCAATTCATAGACAAGGTCAACTTGTACATCTACAGTAGACATGGTGAGTTCATTAAATAATTCTTGATCCATTGTTTGCATAGAGTATGTTGGTGAATTGATGGAGATTGTGGAGGTCCTCTGGCGGGATGACCATGCCGGAGATGACAACATTGATGAGCAGCCTGAGAGATGTTCATTGACCAGAGACACAGGAGGTGATTAGAGCACATGTGTCCAGATTTCCAGCTGTGGAGATGAAGTTCCATAGATGTGTAGTATTTTGCCTCCCATAAACTTGTAGACCACTATGACCAAAATAGTTTTGTTCCATATTACACTGTGTAATTGTAATGTATGTCAGCATCTCATGGAGGGTAAACAATATCTGTGGAACAGATAGTAATACTGTTGTACGTTTATTTATTTGTCTGTCTGTCTGTCTGTCTGTCTGTCTGTCTGTCTGTCTGTCTGTCTGTCTGTTGGCAGGATTACGTCAAAACTATTGCACAGATTTTGACAACATTTTCACTACAGATAGCTATTAGACCATGGAAGACTCCACTGAATTTTGGAGATGATCCGGATCTGAATCCAGATTCTGGATCAAGATTTCTCTTTACATATGCTTTGAAGGATTATGTCAAAACTACTTCACAGATTCTCACTAAATTTGCACCACATATAGATATTAGGCCATGGAAGACTCCACTGGATTTTGGAGGTGGTCTGGATCCAGATTCTGGAACAAGATTTCACTTTTATTGGTTTTGAATGATTACTTCAAAGCTATTTAACAGATTCTCACCAAATTTGCACCACATATAGATATTAGGCTATGGAAGCCTCCACTGAATTTTGGAGGTGATCTGGATCTGAATCCAGATTCTGGATCAAGATTTCTCTTTATATATGCTTTGAAGGATTATGTCAAAACTACTTCACAGATTATCACTAAATTTGCACCACCTATAGATATTAGGTTGACTTCCACCATGTTTCCAATTGACTTGGTCTTGAATCAGCTGGTCGCGTTCTCCCAGTGATGTGTCAACATAATGGCTGCTGCTGAGGGCTGCAATCGAGTGCAGTCAGGAAACGGCTTTTGGAGTTTAGATTTCCCTTCACCCGCACACTGATCATTGACTTTTATTGTTCAGGATTTTTTTTAAATATCAACATTTCATCAATTCTAGTTCTTATTTGTGCACATTTCTTGGTGTCACCTACTCTTTATGGTAAATTTTTGGCTAAGTAGAAATGTTGAGTTTTTGCTCAGCATTTCTAGATCTGGAGGTTGATAGATGGTTTGGGGTGGTTTGTTGATGGCATTACAAAAAATTTTAAAAAAGTAAATTAATCTATGGGGTGCTGTTTGTGATGGAGCACGAAATGCGGGATGGGGTCTGGGGGATTATGGGTAGGGTTAGGGAAGGGAGAGAATTATGTTATAATTAGAGTTAGGAGAAGAGGAAGGATTATAAATAGTAAAGTTAAAAAAAAAAATCATGAAAAGCACCCCATTTTCCTAATGGGGCACGAAAAAAAAAACAAAAAAAGTGAGACTGAGTGAAGAAGGAGCTGAGCCAGAAGGCAGGGCTTTCAGTTTACCAGCTGATTTACACTCCTGTCCTCACCTATAGTCATGAACCTTGGGTAAGAATAAGATCACAAATACAACCGCCGGAAATGACATTCCTCCGTCAGGTATCTGGGATTATATTATGGACAGGGTGAGAAGATCAACTATCTGTTGTGTGGGCCGCCAGAAGAGGATGTACTGCTGGCCCACCACCAAAGGGCGCCCTGCCTGACGTGCGGGCTTCAGGCACGAGAGGGTGCTGCCGCCACGGACACAGCCGGGAGTGACAGCTGTCACTCATTAATTCCTGACAGCTGTCACACATTCTTCATCATCGCACTCCATAAAGACCAGACGTCATCTCCACCTCATCGCCGAGATATCATACTTCATTGGAGGTAATACTCTCAGCCTTTTTGTGAGATTTATAAATCTGTTATTGTGAGTGTTTGCAGGAGAACCGGTCGTTTTTGCGGAGGCTGTGCAAGACGGCGCTCCTTTTCATCTGAGACCGCTGCAACATATTGAGTGAGAGGTGGAGGTGGCATTCCCACCGCTGTTGTTACTGGGTGTACACACACCCACACTTGACTGTCTTTGTTCTTCGCCAGCAGTACCAGATCCGACAGTCGGGGACGGTGATCACCTGGGAATTCGGGACTTGGCGGCTCCAGTATTCACCAGGTTCTGTGGGGGCGGAAATCGTGTGGTTCCGGCTCTTCTCAGGACAGACGTCTTCTATCCTCGAGCCTGCCCACACGTCACCTTTGTAATTTGACTGTAATTATATTCTGAGATTGTCTGTATGTTCGTTGTGCACGTTTCACAACATTAAATTGTTACCTTTTGGCTCATCTATTGACCGTTCATTTGCGCCCCCTGTTGTGGGTCCGTGTCACTACACTTTCACAACACTATCCAGAAGAGACTCGGAGTAGAGCCACTATTTCTTTGCATAGAAAGGAGCCGGTGGAGATGGTTTGGGCATCTGGTGAAAATGCACTTTGGTTGTATTCCTAGAGAGGGCGTCCAGACACGACCAACTGAGAGCAGACCCCGGGGGAAGACCCAGGACAGGCTGGAGAAATTATATTTCCCAGCTGGCTTGGGAATGCCTCAGGATCCTCCAGGAAGAGTTACGTGACTTGGACGAGGATAAGGAAGTGTGGAATGAGCTGCTTGGTCTGCTGCCACCATGACACAGACCCAGACAAATGGCAAAAAATGAAAATGATAGATAGATAGATAGATAGATAGATAGATAGATAGATAGATAGATAGATAGATAGATAGATAGATAGATAGATAGATAGATAGATAGATAGATAGATAGATAGATAGATAGATAGATAGATAGATAGATAGATAGATAGATAGATAGATAGATAGATAGATAGATAGATAGATAGATAGATAGATAGATAGATAGATAGATAGATAGATAATGTATGGAATGTATAGGGATTGGTCTTACAGAATGATACCCTCATATCTTTACAGAAAAAAATGAGTAAGAAATGTATATTTTGAGTACCAAACAGATGTAATTTGCAAAAAATTAACACAAGGGGACTGGGAGAACCCAGGGATGTTTGGTTTGCAATGCAAGCACATGATCTGTTTGTGCCACCATTGTGTCACATGATGTGAACTAGTCTGAATGTACAATGAACCACAGTATCAGTTTCAGTCTACTGATATAAGTCATTTAAGCTGTTTTCATCTCTAAGCCACAGCTGAACTGCAAAGTTAGTTTTTTTTTTTACTTTTCTTTTCTTTGGTGGGGGGCGCCGGACAACCACATAAGTGATGGTGATTGGCTAAGGAAGAGTAAAATTTTATGGTATTGTCAACCAGAGGCAGAGATGGGCAGGAGGTCATGCACAAATACAAACCCACGCGCATTCGGTCATACACAACACAGACACACACAAGTTTTGTGTTTCGGAGTGGCTATAGCCCCAACCGTTGGTTCAATTAAGTAAATACGTGAGCATATACGCCCAACCACAATCGACCAATACGCCGCCTTGTAAGTTCACTTCCGGGGGGAAAAAGGGCGGATATTTGCTTGCTAGCTGCAGGAAGGTTCGCAGCCCATGAAGGGCCTGTGATCTAAAGCGGTTCTGTTTGGCTCAGCTCACCCAGGGAACTGTATCAAACTAACACCATCTTACAGGCAACAATTTTGTTCATAAAAACTGTTTCATCGTCATTAACAGGCTTCCGTTCAAAATGCTTATGAAGTTTGTCTGCTTTCATCCATTGCATTGTTTTTTTCGCCATAATTAAAGATGGCGCTGTTAAATGTGTCAAACATACGCCGCGTTTCACGTTGCAATAGAGCCTTAAAAAAGTGGTGTAAAAAATGTAGTTTAGATGCACAAAACATGTCAAATACACGATCACGGTTGGGCAAATAAGGTAAGACATTATATTTATCTGCCCAACGGTTGGGCATGTAATGTTCAACGTATGTCTTATCTGCCCAATGGTTGGGCGTGTAATGTTCAATGTATGACTTGTCGGCCTAACGGCTGGGCGTGTAATGTTCAATGTATGACTTATCAGCCTAACGGGTGGGTGTGTAATGTTCAATGTATGACTTATCGGCCTAACGGCTGGGCTTGTAATGTTCAATGTATGACTTATCTGCCCAGTGGTTGGGCGTGTAATGTTCATTGCATGGCTTATTGGCCTAATGGTTGGGCGTGTAATGTTCAATGTATGACTTATCGGCCTAACGGCTGGGCTTGTAATATTCCATGTATGACTTATCTGCCCAATGGTTGGGCGTGTAATGTTCAATGTATAACTTATCTGCCCAATGGTTGGGTGTGTAATGTTCAATCTATGACTTATCTGCCCAACGGTTGGGTGAATAGCCTTTGCCTTTGTGTTTTCCAACTGGAACTACAGACATTATTTTCCCCTCACTGAGACAAAAGGCAAGATTATACATATGATCAAGCATAATTTAATTTTTGATTTATTTGATAGCCAGTTGTGTCCGGTTGAGGTGCAATAAATGTCAAAAGTTCTAAAATATCTATTATGTTTGATTGTTCTACTATTATAAACATAGTGATGATAATATCTAGAATAATATTGTAATACCCCTCGCTGCAGGGAGTCAGCCAAGGACCATGGTTCTCTTCCAGAGCTTTTATTTTTAACACACCAAAGACAACAGAGTTGCTGTTGCAGCCACAACTCACGCTGACGACACCTTCTTTTCCTCTTTTTCTCTTCCTGCTCACCACACCCTCACTCCCCCTCCCAACTCGAGAACAGTTAACCCTTGCGTGACAACGTGAACATTAGAACTATGATCATTACACTGCCCCCCCCCCTTTATGAAGCCCCTCGCCCTCGAGGGGTCAACAAATAATCCCCAAACCGTGGAGGTCTCCGTCTCTGTCTTTGTGGCCTGCGTGGGGCTGGCCCACGCTCATTCCCAGATGGCAGCAGAGACATAGTGGATGTCACTGGAAATGGGACTGGGGAATCTGGTCCTGCTGAGCGTTCTGGGCTACAGAGTGGGGCAGAACTTTGTTCAAATGAAGGGAGAGCCCCTCCCCTATAGGGTGCCAATCTATCCCGGTGGAGGGCTACTTTCCTGCCCTTTGGGGGCACCTGAACCCTATAAACCACCTCCCCGACATGCTCTAGCACCCTGCATGGGCCAACCCAGTGACTGTCCAGTTTTGGACAACGCCCCTTCTTACGTTTGGGCGAATAGACCCAAACCAGTTCACTGGCCGTAAAACTTCTGCCCTTGCTCCTCAAATCGTAATTCCTCTTTTGTCTCATGCCAGCCTTCTCCAGCTGGTCCCTGGCAAACGTGTGGGCTATCTCGAGACGATCTTGCAGCTTTCTTGCATACTCCGGCCCTGGTGGGTCCCGTGTTGTGTCTGGTGGCCGCCCAAAAACCAGCTCAGCTGGTGTCCGGATTTCCCTAGCCAGCATCAGCATGGCAGGGGTACAGTTTGTAGAGCTCTGGACAGCAGAGCGGTAGGCCATCAAAACCAGGGGAATGTGTCTGTCCCAGTCGCGCTGGTGGGTGGCAGTAAGGATTGCTAGCTGCTGCTGCATTGTGCGGTTAAAACGCTCCACTAACCCGTCACTCTGTGGATGTAATGGTGTGGTGCGTGTTTTCTGCACATTCAACCGGTCACACAAAGCTGTGAAAACCTTGGACTCGAAGTTCCGGCCCTGGTCACTGTGGATTATGTCAGGTGTTCCAAACCGGCTGAACATGCCCTCCAACAGGGCGTCTGCCACTGTTTCTGCTTCTTGATCCAGCAGAGCATAAGCTTCTGGCCATTTTGTAAAGTAGTCCATCGCACAGAGCACATACTTATTTCCTCTGTCAGACACTGGAAAGGGGCCCATGATGTCCACCGCTACCCTCTCCATGGGCTCCCCAACTGCTTGCTGCTGTAGAGGGGCCCGGGACTGATCAAGGGGTCCTTTATAGGCTGCACAATCATCGCAGCGCTGACAGAAATCCTCGACATCACGGCGATGCTGACCCCAGTAGAACCCCTGGCGCAGCCGACGGAGGGTCTTAGTACTCCCGAAGTGTCCTGAGCCTGTACCCCCATGGCACGCTTTCTGCACTATCTGTCTAAGGGTTCTGGGGACCACTACCTGCCATCTCTCTTCCCCTGTGGCAGGCTCCTTCCATGCTCGCTGGAGTACCCCATCTAGCATGCGTAACATGCTAAACTTACTCCACAGGCCCTTAACAGTCCCCGACAGGCCCATCACCCCCTCCCAGGATGGTCTGACCCCGCTTTGGACCCACTGCCGCACACATTTCAACTCTTTGTCGTTTTCCTGCTGAGAGGCCCAATCCGCAGCCCCAACAACCTCTAGAGAGCAGCATGTTTGTTCAGCAGCCAACCCCACCCCCCTGAGTTCCATTTCCCTGGCATCCCTGCGGTCGCAGTAGCTGCAACCGTCCACTGCACATGGACGCCGGGACAGGGCATCAGCATTGGCGTGCTGGGCCCCTGGTCGATGCACGACACTGAAGTGAAAAGACTGCAACTCCTCCAGCCACCTTGCAACCTGGCCTTCCGGCTCCCTGAAAGATACCAGCCACTGAAGGGCTGCATGATCAGTCCTGATTGTGAAGGGCACGCCACATAAATAATACTTGAAGTGCCGGGCAGCCAAAACAACAGCAAGAAGCTCACGTCTGGTCACACAATAGCATCTCTCACTCTTATTGAAAACACGGCTGAAATATGCCACCACCCGCTCCCCTTCAGGACCCACCTGCGCCAATACTGCTCCCATTCCCACATCACTGGCATCCGTATCCAGCAAGAATGGCAAAGTGGGATCCGGTGTGATGAGAACAGGGGCATTTGTGAGAGCTTGCTTAAGGGTAGAAAATGCCTCTTGGCAGTTTGGTGTCCACATGAAAGGCTGGTTGTTCTGGAGGAGACGGAAAAGAGGGGCTCCAATGCAGGAAAAACCCTTCACGAACCTCGGATAGTAAGAGGCCAGCCCGAGAAAACTCTTGAGCTGCTTCTGGTTATCTGGGACTGGCCAGTCCCAGATAGCCTGAATTTTTACCTGGAGCGTGCTGATGCCTTCGCTGCTCACTTTGTGGCCAAGGAACTCCACCTCCCGCTGCATAAAGTGACACTTCTCCGGGTGCAACTTCAACCCGGCAGCAGCAATCCTTCCCAGCACCAGCCTCAGGGAGTCCAGCGCAGCCTCGAAGGACCTCCCATGGACGAGGACATTGTCCAGGTACACTAAGCACTCCTGTCGGGGAACCTTGGCCAGAACATTGTCCATAAGCCTCTCGAATGTCCCAGGCACGTTACACAGTCCAAAGCTGAGAACCTTGAACTGCCAATGTCCCCTGCTGGTGCTGAATGCTGTCTTTGGCCTGGATTCCTGGGTGATGGGCACCTGCCAATACCCACTGCGCAGGTCCAGTGAAGAGAACCATGAGGAGCCGGACACCAAATCCAGGGTCTCATCAACTCGGGGAAGGGGGTAACAGTCTTTTTTTGTCACCTTGTTTAGGGGCCTATAATCCACGCAAAACCTCCACCTTGAGCTATTCTTTTTAGGGACCATGACCACAGCCGAAGACCATGGGCTGTCTGAGGGCTCGATTATGCCCGCCTCCAGCATGGCTTGAACCTCACGATCAGCAGCCTCCTGTCGAATCATAGGCAAGCGACGGGGTCGCACTTTGATGGGCCGTGCATCCCCAGTGTCAATGTTGTGCTCCGCCAGGTGTGTGAGGCCCACTTCATTGTCACTGAGTGCAAAAATGTCCTTAAATTCCCACAGAACCTGCCACAGTTCTACCTGCTGCCAGACCAACGCAGCTTCCTTGCCAGATACCCCGGATGGCCTCCCCGCGATCCACTGGGGCATCCAGCGGAGCTAAAACATCTGCAGACAGCACAGCTGGGGTGAGTGGTGTGGGCGGGCTGGGCTGGATCTCATCCAGATGAGGAGTGGCTAGCTCTGAATGTGCAGCAGTGCATGAGGTGGGCGCTGCCGGGAGAACCTGATTGTAGTGCGGGATTAGTGGGGTAGTCTGCCCTCCCAGCAAGATGAGCATACCTGCCCCGAGGTCCACTACACACCCTGTGCTTCTGAGAAAGTCCAGGCCCAAGACACATGGGTCTTTCACCTCAGCCACCCATGCCGAAAAAGTCACTGTCAAACTCCCTACTGTGAAAACAAACGTTCCTCTGCCCTTCATTTCAGCCGTCTGACCAGTCACTGTCCGCAGCCTTACTGACGTCGGCTCTAGAACGGTCCCTTCTGGGACGACATCAGGTCTCACCAATGTGGCAGTAGTTCCCGTATCCACGAGGGCTGGGCAGGAAACATTTCCAATCAGCACAGGAACATGGCAGCGGTCACCCACCTCTGTCCAGCCCACAGTCTCTACCGCATCAGCATGCGGATCCCGGTGAATGGTTGACGGGGTCCGTGTCATCCGGGCTACACGGACCCTTTCCCGTTTCCCTGCTGACCTTTAGCTTCTGGACAGCGACGGAGCATGTGTCCTGGCTTGCCACACCCCCAACAGACAGCAGGCAGGTTGTGTTGCACTCCGCTCACACTAGGTCCCACTGACAGATTTTTCACAGCACGTACCAGCTCCTCTACCCACACCGGTCTCTGTTCTGGCAGCTCTTTCACAGTGGTAGCCATCACTGGTGTAGGTGTTGACGGCTTTATGGCACAGGTGGCGACCTCCCTCTCTAGGGCCAGTTCAAGCGCCTCAGCTAGTGTCACGGGGTGGGCGAGCTGTACGTGTAAGCGCAGCTCCACAGGTGTCAGGGCATGGATGAACTGGTCACAGACTAGCTCATTCAGGATTGTGCTTGGCATTCCTTCATATGCGCGTCTGCCCAAGCTCTCAATCTCATGTGCCAGGGATCGCAGGGGCTCATCCGGCCGCCTGACATGGTGTTTAAACTCACACCGCAGGGAGTCTTTCAGATTAAAAAGTCCAAAGCGTCTCTGCAGAGCTCCGACCAACATAGAGTAGTCCCCTCTCTCCTCTGGGGTCAGGAGCAGGAGGCAGTCTGCAGCTTCCTCTGTCAATGAAAGTGCCAGCTGCACGGCTTTAATCTTCTCAGACCAGCCCGCAGTGGCTGCTAACAGTTCGAACTGTGCCCGGTAAGCTTCCCAGCTCCCTCTGCCGGAGAACAGCGGTGTCGTGGAGCGGGTGACAAAGAGCTTCTGGGCACCGCCATCTTTGTTAGTCTCAGGTCCCGTGCTACATTCAAGAGTGGGCTGCATGGCGTCCCGACGGCGGGTAACAGTGCTGTCCAGCCGCTGTGAACTCCAGCACTCCGAGGCAATCACGGTGTTTTCTGGAATGTCTATTGCGCATTCATCGGCCTCCTTCTTTACCTGCAGCCGGGCACTCGAGCTAGAGGACATCTTCTCCCCCCGCTTAAAGCAGTGGCTCATGCAGTGGGCAAATTCCGAGCTTCTGACACCAATGTAATACCCCTCGCTGCAGGGAGTCAGCCAAGGACCATGGTTCTCTTCCAGAGCTTTTATTTTTAACACACCAAAGACAACAGAGTTGCTGTTGCAGCCACAACTCACGCTGACGACACCTTCTTTTCCTCTTTTTCTCTTCCTGCTCACCACACCCTCACTCCCCCTCCCAACTCGAGAACAGTTAACCCTTGCGTGACAACGTGAACATTAGAACTATGATCATTACAATATATTAAATTTTATGGGTGTCTTATCTCACATTGTTCCACAGCAACATTAAAATAGTGTAGTTTAGTGTACACTGTTTACTGTTAATAATTTATCTATTAAGTGTACATTTAATTCACTATTCAGTTTTATTATAAATAATTGAACATACAGTTGAATTTAAAGTTTAAAGCCCTTTAAATTCCTTCCCCACCTCCTGACTGTACTGACATCCACACCGGCGTCGCCATAGACAACACGCATTTGTCTTTGGATGACAGACAGCACCAATTTGCTTCAGTCTGTCCTAAAATTGCTACATTTAGTTGTCCTAACACATTCTATTCACTTCATTCACACATTCTATTCATCCTTCATTAGCTTGGTAAGTTCTTCTTGTGATCTCTGATAAGATCCACCAGTCTACACTTAATGCTGTTTTACCAACTTATTTGTCAAAAATCACTTTGAAATCTATATTTCATCCAAATAAAAAAAAAAAAAACTTTTGATAAAGCACACAAAGTGATATGGCAGGCCAAGAAATGATGTCACAGCTCTTTTCCTATCTGTGATTTGATGAGTCATTGTTTTCAAAATGGAAAAATTGCTTCTCCAGTGTATGAGATAGGTCAGACCTCTCCCAGTGGAACAGACTAGTATGGACGGGAAGGCAAGTGTCACACTTTCCTTCTCCTTTTAAGCGCTTATTCTCTAAAATGTCATCAATATAGTGAAGACGGGGCTGGCTGGAGGTTGTAGAAAGGGGATTTCATCTTACATGTTTGATTGCAAAGTTCAGAGCAATGACCGATTACAAGAAAACCATTTCAGACAGAACTTGAGAAGTGAAGGACAAGTTAATGTCACAGTTTTAAGATGTTATGTTTCCATCACTGGCTACGTGGCGATGTGTGTTTCATTATGTCGTTATGTAAGTGCGTGGCTGAAGTGTTCAGTCGACCCCTGCTGCAAATATCAGACTTCATAAAATTCCATGGTACATTGTTGTGGATGGTTACTGCAAGGTAAGATGATGTGGGTATTATGGGAGATAGAGACACTTGTTAATTAAACATTCAGTGGACACCTATCCTCAAACTCTATGTGTTTACAAAAAACAAGGGCAATGTACTTGTGCAAAGTATTACCAAGGCACAATCTACAGGAGGAAGTTTGGTAACAGTCCATGAAGACCATGTGGTTCTGATATACAAACAGTCTCATGGCAGTACGTGGGACTGGGTTACAAAAAGTGCATTAATCTATGGGATCGTGATGGGGTACAAAAATGGGGCGCTTTTCGTAACAGGGGTACGAATTAATTTCATGATGGGGTACAAAATGTGGGATGAAATGGGGGAGTCTGGGGGGTCATGGTTAATGTTTGTGGAGGGTAGACACTTACGCTATGGTTCTGGTTAGAGTTAGGAAAAGGGGAAGATTATAAATGACAAAATAAAAAAAGGGGGGGCACGAAAAAAACACAAGACGAGGCTGGATATATGGGTTTCAGAGACTCTGCCCCCTGGTGGCAAAAATCCAGCCCAGTCTCACGTTTTTTTTTTCGTCCTCCTGTCATGAAATGATTCAAATTTTCCTAATGGGGTTTCTTTTTTATCTATTAATAACCCTACTCCTTCCCCTAATCCTAACCATAACCACTCCTGACCCCCCCCCCCCCCCCAATATGACAAACCAATAGATGAATGTATATTTCGTGTTGCTGAATCACGACATGCCGTGAGACTGGGTTGCAAAAATCAGACCAAGAACATGTCTGAGGTTTTTGTAAGGTGACCTTATGTACCGCGTTTTACCTTTATATGTGAAGAATCCTCAAGATATCAGAAGGTTTTCAAGGCTCCTCCCCCTGATGGCTGCAATTAGCATCAAAACACAGCCAACACTGAACTTGACTGAGGTGTTAGTGAGCTGACCTTGTGTACAAAGTTTTACCTTGATACACTAAGTCTTTCTCAAAGTATTTTGTACACAACATTTCCCTCACTTGTACCCCTGGTGGCCACAATTAGCATCAAAATACAGCCAACACTGAACTTATCCGAGGTCTTAGTGAGATGAACTTGTGTACAAAGTTCTACTTTAATATGCAAAGTACATTGTTATACAAAGTAAAATTTTGTACACAAGTTCATCTCACTAAGAACCTCAGAAAAGTTCAGTGTTGGGTATGTTTTGATGCTAATTGTGTATCTTTTCCAAGATATCATATACACAAGGTTTACAAGGGTCATCCCCTGATGACCACAAATACCATCAAAACATACCCAACAATAAACATGTTCAAGGTCTTAATGAAATCTGTACAAACTCCTTGATATTCTTTATCAAGATATCATGTACCCATCAGCCACATAGACACACAAAGACAGACAAACAGACACACATAGTCAAGTAGTCCCTAAACCTGCTGTGCCAAAGTAAAAGTGTATGCATCAGGAAGTCCAGTGGTTTAAAACATATATCATGAAGTTATTTTGATCTGGCTCCAGTTATATCTCAATCTGCAGTGGTGTCTAATAAAAAGGCCAAACGACCTCAGCTTCATTCCCCCCCGCCAACAAAAACAACATAAAAATCTCAAATGCAGATTCCCATAAAATTGCTAAAGCCCCTGTGACTATTATCCAACCGCTGGCTGGTGCAGTACCTGGAAGTGAATGTAGGGACTTTTATTTTGCGAAGATATACGGTGTGTTTTGTCAGTTTTCCCACATTGTGAGATGCTGAAATGCACCCCAGGGAAAACCTCATTCACCCTGGAGGAAAGATGCTGGAAGATGTAGAACGAAACTGGGAACCAAGGCAAAGGCAACTGCAGGACGGCTGACAAAGTGAAAGATGATCGTGCTGCGGACAGAGGAGAGAAATAAGATGAGTTTAAGTTGGACGAAGGTGACTGAGTTGTTTGTAGCCGCAATCTGTAAATCAGATGGATATGCATTTTGTGTTTGGCAAGTGTTTTTTTTTTCTTTTTTCTTTTTCTTTCTTTTCTTCTGCAGATCTCTCAGTGTGTGATGAGGTATCACACCGACAGCTGACCAACTATCCTTCAATATTGGTATTCCCCCTTGCAGGTCAGAAGGGAGATATGGAAAATCTCTCAGTTACTATGTGCAATCCCAAATGAGTGTTTCTCCAATTACTTGAAATGAGTATGACTGGGTTTCACCAAGATCCTCTCAGGATCGGCCTCTTGACTGAACAGTGTATTGCTTCTTGCACTTGAACGAAATCTATCGGATTTTCAGAGTATGAGCGTGTCCTCTTGTATTTTTTAAGACAGACTGAGGTTGGTATTTATTTATATCCTTCAATGAGGTCAGGATGGGGTGAAATATGCTGGTTCTGTGCATCACCACATCTTCCACATTACTGAACCACCTTGCATCTTGGATGACAACTACCTAGGCAGACAACCGGTCCATCTGCCTCTTCAGTTTATTTCATTTCAATTCATTTTCATTTACAGTACAGGCCAAAAGTTTGGACACACCTTCTCATTCAATGCGTTTTCTTTATTTTCATGACTATTTAGTACTGTACATTGTAGATTCTCACTGAAGGCATCAAAACTATGAATGAACACGTGGAGTTATGTACTTAACAAAAAAGGTGAAATAACTGAAAATGTTTTATATTCTAGTTTCTTCAAAATAGCCACCCTTTGCTCTGATTACTGCTGTGCACACTCTTGGCATTCTCTCGATGAGCTTCAAGAGGTAGTCACCTGAAATGGTTTTCCAACAGTCTTGAAGGAGTTCCCAGAGGTGTTTAGCACTTGTTGGCCCCTTTGCCATCAGTCTGCGGTCCAGCTCAGCCCAAACCATCTCGATTGGGTTCAGATCCGGTGACTGTGGAGGCCAGGTCATCTGCCGCAGCACTCCATCACTCTCCTTTCATTCATAGTTTTGATGCCTTCAGTGAGAATCTACAATGTACTAAATAGTCATGAAAATAAAGAAAACACATTGAATGAGAAGGTGTGTCCAAACTTTTAGCCTGTACTGTATATAGCGCCAAATCACAACAAAGTTGCCTCAAGGCGCTTCACATCAGTAAGGTCTAACCTTACTAACCCCTAGAGCAAGCACACAGGCGACAGTGGTAAGGAAAAACTCCCTCTGATGATTTGAGGAAGAAACCTCAAGCAGACCAGACTCAAAGGGGTGTCCCTCTGCTCGGGCCATGCTACCGACATAACTGACAAAACAATTTACAAATTTACAAACAGCCACGAGAAACATGAGCGTGCTTTATGGTTTTGCCAGTTGGTGGGGTTCTCAATACTCAGTTCTCCCTAAGTAACTTGATTTGATGCCAAATTATTCTAGTGGTACCCAAGGTATCTCCAAAGAGACAGAGTACCAACGACATCTAGTCGTCACCTTAAGTCACTGGTTAGTCTCACAACTAAGACAGAAAGCACCAAGACCCTACAGCCTTGGACATTAGCTTTAAGCTCTCGATCTTAAAGGCAGAGGACTCAGAAACATGAACATCACTGCCAAGATAAGAGAATAATGTCGCTGCAAGCTACATTCACTGCAAACAGGTACATTTCTGAAGGTTGAGTCCATTAAATCATTAAAAGACTGAAGTCTTCATCCAGGACATTCATAAACCCACACACTCAAATTCATCACTGAGCTGCAATCAGGGTATTCATTGATTCCGGAATGATCACAGCATAGCCAGTGAAGTCAAAGTCAGCAATCAAACAAACAAACAGCCATTTTTTTTATTATTTTATTATTTTCAATATTTTACAAGTGCCCCTGAAATTGCAAATGAAATTGACATGAAAAGATGCACAAGGCTACAATATAACTCTCCATGAATTGTAAATTTGAATGAACAGTCCCTGCTACATTCACTTAATCTAGTTCTGTCAACCAGTCCCACATACCTTGGTTGTTAAAATATTAAACGGAATATACTGTAAAATACAATACAATTGATTGTATATTTTATATCTATTTTTTGAACAACCACATTATGTGGTAAGGATTAACAAAACTAGATTAAGTACATATATCTTGTAATTTGCTAAAGTGTACACTGTATCACATGCAGACACACAAAAAAGGTCAGATTCAATTCACTTCAGCTAATAATGTGAACGCAGGTCAAGTTCTAAACCCACCTTACAAATAGGCAGACTGTCCTTTCTAATTCTGCATTCAAATGAGGCAAAAATTTGGCAAGTAGTGCCAAAATGGTGACATTTGGAGCAGTTCCATTTGAGCTCTATAAAGCCTATAGGTGATGTCACTGACAGTTTGTGCAGTCTACGGGAATTACGTGTGTCGACTCTTTTGGCTCACTTTCATTCTGTTCTAGTCATCACTTGTTGCAACTTCCTGCTTTTACCAGAGTTCAATTGTCCTCTTGGGTTTCCATAAAGAGCTGTCAAAACACAGAGTATGCCTCAAATACACCGTGATAAACCTAGTCTCATTTCTCCTGTCTTAGCCCTACCTCTGGTTTCCAGTGGCCTTCAGCAGGTAAGGCTCTTCAGGAATGGTGTGACAAAGGATAGCGGCTGAAATCGTTCCCTCAGAAATGGGACACCACCTGTTAATGTTACGTCGGTAGCTGATGTCATACATACCACACCAGTCAAGACACCCGTTTCCACAATGTCAATTCCATTAAGTTTTGCCACTTCTCACAAACACATTTATCAATCAGTTGGTTCTTTGACATTCTGCATATTCTAACAAGTCACTCGACTGTTTTGTAATGTTTATAGTTGACCAGAGTTTATTAAAATTTTATGTGCAATAGGTTGCTTCTTCTAAATTTAAATATTACGAGCGAAGCGACACCCAAGCAATGCAAGCTCATTCATGATACAAGGAGTCCCAAACAGGAAGTACCAAATTTTGAGTCCACAGTGAAATAGGAAATGTCAAATGTGGAACACTTCCTGGATCGACACTTCCTGTATTGACAATAGAGGAGATCTTGTGGAATCTTGTGGGAATTTAGTGGCAAATTGGCACTGAAACATGAAGTGCCAAATTTTGAGTTCACAGTGAAACAGGAAATGTAAAATATTGAACACTTCCTGGAGCTGCAGCAGAGGATATTAGCCTGTTTTTTATTATGTTGCTTTTGCGCTGGTATGCTTATCCTCTGTAAGGTTTTTGTGTAACTTTTTGTTTGTCTCAATTTTTAAAAAAGAAAAGAAAATTTTAAAAAAGAGAACGAGGATAACTCACGTGAATAGAGGGGATCTCGCGGGAATTCAGTGGAAAGCTATGACTGAAACAGGAAATGCTAAATGTTGAGTCAACATTGAATCCAGGAATGCTAAAGAGAAAGGCAGCATACACCTTGACAGCACATGGGGTCAGACAGTGACTATTTAGTGTGTAAATTGCATGAAGGTTACTAGCCATGCTAATGCTCCCCAGAAGTATTTACTGAAAATAAAGTTTGAAGGACCTAAATGAGATGGTGAGGACTTTCCAGACATGTGAGAGGCAAATAAAAAAATGCTAAAAGTGGCAGGGGTTAAGATGGCTGTAGTAGGAGAGGTCTGGGGTGCAAAGCTGAAGGGTTTTAGCCATGCTAATGCTCCCCAGAAGCATTTACTGCAGAAAAAGTCTGAAGGACCTAAATGACATGGTGAGATGCTGAAGAGCTTCACATTATGATGTGGCTATTGAAAGTATACAGTCACCGGCCACTTTATTAGGTACACCTTGCTAGTACCGGGTTGGACCCCCTTTTGCCTTCAGAACTGCCTTAATTATTTATGGCATAAATTCAACAAGGTCTTGGTAACATTCCTCAGAGATGTTTTTCCATACTGACATGATCCTCTCACTTCTGACATAAACAAGGCATTTTTGTCCACACAACTGCCGCTTGCTGGATAGCATCTCTTTTTCAAACCATTCGCTGTAAACCCTAGAGCTGGTTGTGTGTGAAAATCCCAATAGATCGTCAGTTTCTGAAATACAAAGACCAGCCCATCTGGCAACAGCAACCATGCCACATTCTTCTTCTTTGTCTTTCGGCTGTTCCTGTTAGGGGTCGCCACAGCAGATCAGTCGTTTCCATCTAACCCTATCCTTTGTATCTTCCTCTGTCACACCAACCACCTGCATGTCCTCCCTCAGCACATCCATAAACCTCCTCTTTGGCCTCCCTCTTCTCCTCCTGCCTGGTGGCTCCATCCTCAGCATCCTTCTCCCTATATACCCTCTGCACATGTCAAAACCATCTCAATCTCGCCTCTCTGATTTTGTCTCCAAACCGTCCCACCTGAGCTGTCCCTCTGATATGTTCATTCCTAATCTTGTCCATTCTCGTCACTCCCAAAAAGAATCTCAACATCTTTAGCTTGGCCACCTCCAGCTCTGCCTCCTGTCTTTTTGTTAGTGCCACTGTCTCTAAGCCGTACAACATAGCTGGTCTCACTACTGTCTTGTAAACTTTCACCTTCACTCTTGCTGATATTCTTCGGTCACAAATTACTCCTGCTACCTTTCTCCACCCACTCCACCCTGCCTGCACTCTCTTCTTCACCTCTGTACCACACTCTCCATTACTTTGAACAGTTAACCCCAAATATTTAAACTCATCTACTTTCACCACTTCTACTCTTTGTAACTGCACTATTCCACTGGGCTCCCTCTCATTCACACACATGTACTCAGTCTTGCTTCTACTGACTTTCATTCCCCTTCTCTCCAAAGCATATCTCCACCTCTCCAGACTAGACTCAACTTGCTCTCTAGTCTCACTAGAGATCACAGTGTCATCTGCAAACATCGTAGTCCATGGAGATTCCTGTCTGATCTCATCCATCAACCTGTCCATCATCACTGCAAACAAGAAAGGACTCAGAGCTGATCCTTGGTGTAATCCCACCTCCACCTTGAATGAGTCTGTCATTCTGACTGCGCATCTCACCACTGTCACACTATTCTTGTACATGTCCTGCACTACCCTAACATACTTCTCTGCCACTCCAGACTTCCTCATACAATACCACAGCTCTTCTCTTGGCACCCTATCATAAGCTTTTTCTAAGTCCACAAACACACAATGTAACTCTCTCTGGCCTTCTCTGTACTTCTCCAACAGTATTCTCAGAGCAAACATTGCATCCGTAGTGCTCTTTCTCGGCATGAAACCATATTGCTGCTCACAGATCTTCACCTGTTTTCTAAGCCTAGCTTCTACTACTCTTTCCCATAACGTCATGCTGTGGTTGATCAACTTTATGCCTCTGTAGTTACTGCAGCTCTGCACATCACCCTTGTTCTTGAAAATAGGAACCAGCACACTTCGGCTCCACTTCTCAGGCATCCTCTCACTTTCCAAGATTTTATTAAACAATCTGGTTAGAAACTCTACTGCCATCTCTCCTAGACATTTCCATGCCTCCACTGGAATGTCATCTGGACCAACTGCCTTTCCACTCGTCATCCTCTTCATAGCAGCCCTCACTTCTTCCTTACTAATCTCTTGTACTTCCTGATTTACTCTCACCACATCATCCAGCCTTTTCTCTTGCTAATTTTCTTTATTCATCAGCTCTTCAAAATATTCCCTCCACCTTCTCAGCACACACTCCTCACTTGTCAGCACATTACCATGTGCATCTTTTACCACCCTAACTGGCTGCACATCCTTTCCAGCTCTGTCCCTTTGTCTGGCCAAGTGCAAGTCCTTTTCTCCTTCCTTACTATTCAACTTCTTGTACAGCTCACAATATGCCTTTTCCTTCGGTTTTGCCACTTCTCTTTTTTGCCTTACACCGCATCTCCTTGTACTCCTGTCTACTTTCTTCATCTCTCCGACTATCCCAAAACTTTTTCACCAACCTCTTTCTCCTTATGCTTTCCTGGACCTCTTCAGTCCACCACCAAGTCTCCTTGTCTTCCTTCCACTGTCCAGATGTCATACCCAGTACTGTCCTAGCTGTCTCCCTCACCACAGACATTTCCAGTTGTCCAAAATTGCTTCCCCTACAACCAGTGCTTCTTTCACCTGCTTGCTTAATTTCACCCAACAGTCGTCCTCCTTCAGCTTCCACCATCTGATCCTTTGTTGAGCTCTCACTCTCTTCTTCTTCTTTACTTCTAAAGTCATCCTACAAACAACCATCCTATACTGTCTAGTGACACTCTCTCCTGCTACCACCTTACAGTCTGTGATTTCGTTTAGCTTGCATCTCCTGTAAAGAATGTAGTCCACCTGTGTGCACCTTCCTCCACTCTTCCTCACCCCTTCAGTTTCCAATATCCCACTCATCACCCTGTCAGACACTCGCTTAACCTCCAACACACTTTTAACATACTCTTCCTTTGAAATGACCCCAACACCATTTCTCTTCCTGTCCTCACCGTGGTACAACAACTTGTACCCACCCCAGATGCTCCTGCTCTTACTTCCCTTCCACTTGGTCTCTTGCACACACAATATGTCTACCTTTCTCATCTCCATCATATCAGCTAGTTCTCTCCCTTTACCAGTCATACTACCAACATTCAAAGTCCCCACTCTCGTTTGCACCCTTCTAGTTTTCTTCTTCTCCCGCTGTTTGTGGAAATGTTCTCCTCCTCTTCTTCATCATCTTTGCCCAGCACTAGCCCAATTTCCACCGGCACCCTGTTGGGTAACAACACCGGTGGCGGACGTTGTTAACCCGGGCCGTGACCGATGTATGGAAATTTGATTCTTAGTCTGCATAGTTATATATAGCATATAATATAGCACCTTCAACTGCACCACAGACTAAAACAGTTAAATGTGGTCTATTAAACATTAGGTCTCTCTCTTCTAAGTCCCTGTTGGTAAATGATATAATAATTGATCAACATATTGATTTATTCTGCCTTACAGAAACCTGGTTACAGCAGGGTGAATATGTTAGTTTAAATGAGTTTAAATTAAAAATTAGGTGGGCTTCATTGATAATTGGCAAAGCTTCTGGGGAAAACCTGGTCTTGTTAGGAGAGACGGCATCCATCCCACTTTAGAGGGAGCAGCTCTCATTTCTAGAAATCTGGCCAATTTTTTTGGGATCCTCCAAACTGTGACTGTCTAGCGTTGGGACCAGGAGGCAGAGCTGTGGTCTTATACACCTCTCTGCAGCTTCTCTCCCCCTGCCAACCCCTCATTACCCCATCCCCGTAGAGACGGTGCCTGCTCCCAGACCACCAATAACCAGCAAAAATCTATTTAAGCATAAAAATTCAAAAAGAAAAAATAATATAGCACCTTCAATTGCACCACAGACTAAAACAGTTAAATGTGGTCTATTAAACATTAGGTCTCTCTCTTCTAAGTCCCTGTTGGTAAATGATATAATAATTGATCAACGTATTGATTTATTCTGCCTAACAGAAACCTGGTTACAGCAGGATGAATATGTTAGTTTAAATGAGTCAACACCCCCGAGTCACACTAACTGTCAGAATGCTCGTAGCATGGCCGGGGCAGAGGATTAGCAGCAATCTTCCATTCCAGCCTATTAATTAATCAAAAACCTAGACAGAGCTTTAATTCATTTGAAAGCTTGTCTCTTAGTCTTGTCCATCCAAATTGGAAGTCCCAAAAACCAGTTTTATTTGTTATTATCTATCGTCCACCTGGTCGTTACTGTGAGTTTCTCTGTGAATTTTCAGACCTTTTGTCTGACTTAGTGCTTAGCTCAGATAAGATAATTATAGTGGGCGATTTTAACATCCACACAGATGCTGAGAATGACAGCCTCAACACTGCATTTAATCTATTATTAGACTCTATCGGCTTTGCTCAAAAAGTAAATGAGTCCACCCACCACTTTAATCATATTTTAGATCTTGTTCTGACTTATGGTATGGAAATAGAAGACTTAACAGTATTCCCTGAAAACTCCCTTCTGTCTGATCATTTTTTAATAACATTTACATTTACCCTGTTGGACTACCCTGCAGTGGGGAATAAGTTTCATTACACTAGAAGTCTTTCAGAAAGCGCTGTAACTAGGTTTAAGGATATGATTCCTTCTTTATGTTCTCTAATGTCATATACCAACACAGAGCAGAGTAGCTACCTAAACTCTGTAAGGGAGTTAGAGTATCTCGTCAATAGTTTTACATCCTCATTGAAGACAACTTTGGATGCTGTAGCTCCTCTGAAAAAGAGAGCTTTAAATCAGAAGTGTCTGACTCCGTGGTATAACTCACAAACTCGCAGCTTAAAGCAGATAACCCGTAAGTTGGAGAGGAAATGGCGTCTCACTAATTTAGAAGATCTTCACTTAGCCTGGAAAAAGAGTTTGTTGGTCTATAAAAAAGCCCTCCGTAAAGCTAGGACATCTTTCTACTCATCACTAATTGAAGAAAATAAGAACAACCCCAGGTTTCTTTTCAGCACTGTAGCCAGGCTGACAAAGAGTCAGAGCTCTATTGAGCTGAGTATTCCATTAACTTTAACTAGTAATGACTTCATGACTTTCTTTGCTAACAAAATTTTGACTATTAGAGAAAAAATTACTCATAACCATCCCAAAGATGTATCGTTATCTTTGGCTGCTTTCAGTGATGCCGGTATTTGGTTAGACTCTTTCTCTCCGATTGTTCTGTCTGAGTTATTTTCATTAGTCACTTCATCCAAACCATCAACATGTTTATTAGACCCCATTCCTACCAGGCTGCTCAAGGAAGCCCTACCATTATTTAATGCTTCGATCTTAAATATGATCAATCTATCTTTGTTAGTTGGCTATGTACCACAGGCTTTTAAGGTGGCAGTAATTAAACCATTACTTAAAAAGCCATCACTTGACCCAGCTATCTTAGCTAATTATAGGCCAATCTCCAACCTTCCTTTTCTCTCAAAAATTCTTGAAAGGGTAGTTGTAAAACAGCTAACTGATCATCTGCAGAGGAATGGTCTATTTGAAGAGTTTCAGTCAGGTTTTAGAATTCATCATAGTACAGAAACAGCATTAGTGAAGGTTACAAATGATCTTCTTATGGCCTCGGACAGTGGACTCATCTCTGTGCTTGTTCTGTTAGACCTCAGTGCTGCTTTTGATACTGTTGACCATAAAATTTTATTACAGAGATTAGAGCATGCCATAGGTATTAAAGGCACTGCGCTGCGGTGGTTTGAATCATATTTGTCTAATAGATTACAATTTGTTCATGTAAATGGGGAATCTTCTTCACAGACTAAGTTAATTATGGAGTTCCACAAGGTTCTGTGCTAGGACCAATTTTATTCACTTTATACATGCTTCCCTTAGGCAGTATTATTAGACGGTATTGCTTAAATTTTCATTGTTACGCAGATGATACCCAGCTTTATCTATCCATGAAGCCAGAGGACACACACCAATTATCTAAACTGCAGGATTGTCTTACAGACATAAAGACATGGATGACCTCTAATTTCCTGCTTTTAAACTCAGATAAAACTGAAGTTATTGTACTTGGCCCCACAAATCTTAGAAACATGGTGTCTAACCAGATCCTTACTCTGGATGGCATACCCTGACCTCTAGTAATACTGTGAGAAATCTTGGAGTCATTTTTGATCAGGATATGTCATTCAAAGCGCATATTAAACAAATATGTAGGACTGCCTTTGTGCATTTACGCAATATCTCTAAAATCAGAAAGGTCTTGTCTCAGAGTGATGCTGAAAAACTAATTCATGCATTTATTTCCTCTAGGCTGGACTATTGTAATTCATTATTATCAGGTTGTCCTAAAAGTTCCCTAAAAAGCCTTCAGTTGGTTCAGAATGCTGCAGCTAGAGTACTGACGGGGACTAGCAGGAGAGAGCATATCTCACCCGTGTTGGCCTCTCTTCATTGGCTTCCTGTTAATTCTAGAATAGAATTTAAAATTCTTCTTCTTACTTATAAGGTTTTGAATAATCAGGTCCCATCTTATCTTAGGGACCTCGTAGTACCATATTACCCCATTAGAGCGCTTCGCTCTCAGACTGCGGGCTTACTTGTGGTTCCTAGGGTTTGTAAGAGTAGAATGGGAGGCAGAGCCTTCAGCTTTCAGGCTCCTCTCCTGTGGAACCAGCTCCCAATTCAGATCAGGGAGACAGATACCCTCTCTACTTTTAAGATTAGGCTTAAAACTTTCCTTTTCGCTAAGGCTTATAGTTAGGGCTGGATCGGGTGACCCTGGACCATCCCTTGGTTATGTTGCTTTAGACGTAGACTGTGGGGGGTTCCCATGATGCACTGTTTCTTTCTCTTTTTGCTCCGTATGCATCACTCTGCATTTAATCATTAGTGATCGATCTCTGCCCCCCTTCTCGGCATGTCTTTTTCCTGGTTCTTTCCCTCAGCCCCAACCAGTCTCAGCAGAAGACTGCCCCTCCCTGAGCCTGGTTCTGCTGGAGGTTTCTTCCTGTTAAAAGGGAGTTTTTCCTTCCCACTGTGGCCAAGTGCTTGCTCATAGGGGGTCGTTTTGACCGTTGGGGTTTTTCATAATTATTGTATGGCCTTGCCTTACCGTATGGAGCGCCTTGGGACAACTGTTTGTTGTGATTTGGCGCTATATAAGAAAAAAGTTGATTGATTGATTGAAATGAGTCAACACCCCCGAGTCACACTAACTGTCAGAATGCTCGTAGCACGGGCCGGGGTGGAGGATTAGCAGCAATCTTCCATTCCAGCTTATTAATTAATCAAAAACCCAGACAGAGCTTTAATTCATTTGAAAGCTTGACTCTTAGTCTTGTCCATCCAAATTGGAAGTCCCAAAAACCAGTTTTATTTGTTATTATCTATCGTCACCTGGTCGTTACTGTGAGTTTCTCTGTGAATTTTCAGACCTTTTGTCTGACTTAGTGCTTAGCTCAGATAAGATAATTATAGTGCGCGATTTTAACATCCACACAGATGCTGAGAATGACAGCCTCAACACTGCATTTAATCTATTATTAGACTCTATTGGCTTTGCTCAAAAAGTAAATGAGTCCACCCACCACTTTAATCATATCTTAGATCTTGTTCTGACTTATGGTATGGAAATAGAAGACTTAACAGTATTCCCTGAAAACTCCCTTCTGTCTGATCATTTCTTAATAACATTTACATTTACTCTGATGGACTACCCAGCAGTGGGGAATAAGTTTCATTACACTAGAAGTCTTTCAGAAAGCGCTGTAACTAGGTTTAAGGATATGATTCCTTCTTTATGTTCTCTAATGCCATATACCAACACAGTGCAGAGTATTTACCTAAACTCTGTAAGTGAGATAGAGTATCTCATCAATAGTTTTACATCCTCATTGAAGACAACTTTGGATGCTGTAGCTCCTCTAAAAAAGAGAGCTTTAAATCAGAAGTGCCTGACTCCGTGGTATAACTCACAAACTCGTAGCTTAAAGCAGATAACCCGTAAGTTGGAGAGGAAATGGCGTTCACTAATTTAGAAGATCTTCACTTAGCCTGGAAAAAGAGTCTGTTGCTCTATAAAAAGCCCTCCGTAAAGCTAGGACATCTTTCTACTCATCACTAATTGAAGAAAATAAGAACAACCCCAGGTTTCTTTTCAGCACTGTAGCCAGGCTGACAAAGAGTCAGAGCTCTATTGAGCTGAGTATTCCATTAACTTAACTAGTAATGACTTCATGACTTTCTTTGCTAACAAAATTTTAACTATTAGAGAAAAAATTACTCATAACCATCCCAAAGACGTATCGTTATCTTTGGCTGCTTTCAGTGATGCCGGTATTTGGTTAGACTCTTTCTCTCCGATTGTTCTGTCTGAGTTATTTTCATTAGTTACTTCATCCAAACCATCAACATGTTTATTAGACCCCATTCCTACCAGGCTGCTCAAGGAAGCCCTACCATTATTTAATGCTTCGATCTTAAATATGATCAATCTATCTTTGTTTAGTTGGCTATGTACCACAGGCTTTTAAGGTGGCAGTAATTAAACCATTACTTAAAAAGCCATCACTTGACCCAGCTATCTTAGCTAATTATAGGCCAATCTCCAACCTTCCTTTTCTCTCAGAAATTCTTGAAAGGGTAGTTGTAAAACAGCTAACTGATCATCTGCAGAGGAATGGTCTATTTGAAGAGTTTCAGTCAGGTTTTAGAATTCATCATAGTACAGAAACAGCATTAGTGAAGGTTACAAATGATCTTCTTATGGCCTCGGACAGTGGACTCATCTCTGTGCTTGTTCTGTTAGACCTCAGTGCTGCTTTTGATACTGTTGACCATAAAATTTTATTACAGAGATTAGAGCATGCCATAGGTATTAAAGGCACTGCGCTGCGGTGGTTTGAATCATATTTGTCTAATAGATTACAATTTGTTCATGTAAATGGGGAATCTTCTTCACAGACTAAAGTTAATTATGGAGTTCCACAAGGTTCTGTGCTGGACCAATTTTATTCACTTTATACATGCTTCCCTTAGGCAGTATTATTAGACGGTATTGCTTAAATTTTCATTGTTACGCAGATGATACCCAGATTTATCTATCCATGAAGCCAGAGGACACTCACCAATTAGCTAAACTGCAGGATTGTCTTACAGACATAAAGACATGGATGACCTCTAATTTCCTGCTTTTAAACTCAGATAAAACTGAAGTTATTGTACTTGGCCCCACAAATCTTAGAAACATGGTGTCTAACCAGATCCTTACTCTGGATGGCATTACCCTGACCTCTGTGAGAAATCTTGGAGTCATTTTTGATCAGGATATGTCATTCAAAGCGCATATTAAACAAATATGTAGGACTGCCTTTGTGCATTTACGCAATATCTCTAAAATCAGAAAGGTCTTGTCTCAGAGTGATGCTGAAAAACTAATTCATGCATTTATTTCCTCTAGGCTGGACTATTGTAATTCATTATTATCAGGTTGTCCTAAAAGTTCCCTAAAAAGCCTTCAGTTGGTTCAGAATGCTGCAGCTAGAGTACTGACGGGGACTAGCAGGAGAGAGCATATCTCACCCGTGTTGGCCTCTCTTCATTGGCTTCCTGTTAATTCTAGAATAGAATTTAAAATTCTTCTTCTTACTTATAAGGTTTTGAATAATCAGGTCCCATCTTATCTTAGGGACCTCGTAGTACCATATTACCCCATTAGAGCGCTTCGCTCTCAGACTGCGGGCTTACTTGTGGTTCCTAGGGTTTGTAAGAGTAGAATGGGAGGCAGAGCCTTCAGCTTTCAGGCTCCTCTCCTGTGGAACCAGCTCCCAATTCAGATCAGGGAGACAGATACCCTCTCTACTTTTAAGATTAGGCTTAAAACTTTCCTTTTCGCTAAGGCTTATATTTAGGGCTGGATCGGGTGACCCTGGGACCATCCCTTGGTTATGTTGCTTTAGGACGTAGACTGTGGGGGTTCCCATGATGCACTGTTTCTTTCTCTTTTGCTCCGTATGCATCACTCTGCATTTATCATTAGTGATCGATCTCTGCCCCCCTTCTCGGCATGTCTTTTTCCTGGTTCTTTCCCCTCAGCCCCAACCAGTCTCTCAGCAGAAGACTGCCCCCTCCCTGAGCCTGGTTCTGCTGGAGGTTTCTTCCTGTTAAAAGGGAGAGTTTTTCCTTCCCACTGTGGCCCAAGTGCTTGCTCATAGGGGTCGTTTTGACCGTTGGGGTTTTTCATAATTATTGTATGGCCTTGCCTTACAGTATGGAGCGCCTTGGACAACTGTTTTGTTGTGATTTGGCGCTATATAAGAAAAAAGTTGATTGATTGATTGAAATGAGTCAACACCCCCGAGTCACACTAACTGTCAGAATGCTCGTAGCACGGGCCGGGGTGGAGGATTAGCAGCAATCTTCCATTCCAGCTTATTAATTAATCAAAAACCCAGACAGAGCTTTAATTCATTTGAAGCTTGACTCTTAGTCTTGTCCATCAAAATTGGAAGTCCCAAAAACCAGTTTTATTTGTTATTATCTATCGTCCACCTGGTCGTTACTGTGAGTTTCTCTGTGAATTTTCAGACCTTTTGTCTGACTTAGTGCTTAGCTCAGATAAGATAATTATAGTGCGCGATTTTAACATCCACACAGATGCTGAGAATGACAGCCTTCACACTGCATTTAATCTATTATTAGACTCTATTGGCTTTGCTCAAAAAGTAAATGAGTCCACCCCACCACTTTAATCATATCTTAGATCTTGTTCTGATTATGGTATGGAAATAGAAGACTTAACAGTATCCCTGAAAACTCCCTTCTGTCTGATCATTTCTTAATAACATTACATTTACTCTGATGGACTACCCAGCAGTGGGGAATAAGTTTCATTACACTAGAAGTCTTTCAGAAAGCGCTGTACTAGGTTTAAGGATATGATTCCTTCTTTATGTTCTCTAATGCCATATACCAACACAGTGCAGAGTATTTACCTAAACTCTGTAAGTGAGATAGAGTATCTCATCAATAGTTTTACATCCTCATTGAAGACAACTTTGGATGCTGTAGCTCCTCTAAAAAAGAGAGCTTTAAATCAGAAGTGCCTGACTCCGTGGTATAACTCACAAACTCGTAGCTTAAAGCAGATAACCCGTAAGTTGGAGAGGAAATGGCGTTTCACTAATTTAGAAGATCTTCACTTAGCCTGGAAAAAGAGTCTGTTGCTCTATAAAAAAGCCCTCCGTAAAGCTAGGACATCTTTCTACTCATCACTAATTGAAGAAAATAAGAACAACCCCAGGTTTCTTTTCAGCACTGTAGCCAGGCTGACAAAGAGTCAGAGCTCTATTGAGCTGAGTATTCCATTAACTTTAATAGTAATGACTTCATGACTTTCTTTGCTAACAAATTTTAACTATTAGAGAAAAAATTACTCATAACCATCCCACAGACGTATCGTTATCTTTGGCTGCTTTCAGTGATGCCGGTATTTGGTTAGACTCTTTCTCTCCGATTGTTCTGTCTGAGTTATTTTCATTAGTTACTTCATCCAAACCATCAACATGTTTATTAGACCCCATTCCTACCAGGCTGCTCAAGGAAGCCCTACCATTATTTAATGCTTCGATCTTAAATATGATCAATCTATCTTTGTTAGTTGGCTATGTACCACAGGCTTTTAAGGTGGCAGTAATTAAACCATACTTAAAAAGCCATCACTTGACCCAGCTATCTTAGCTAATTATAGGCCAATCTCCAACCTTCCTTTTCTCTCAGAAATTCTGAAAGGGTAGTTGTAAAACAGCTAACTGATCATCTGCAGAGGAATGGTCTATTTGAAGAGTTTCAGTCAGGTTTTTAGAATTCATCATAGTACAGAAACAGCATTAGGTGAAGGTTACAAATGATCTTCTTATGGCCTCGGACAGTGGACTCATCTCTGTGCTTGTTCTGTTAGACCTCAGTGCTGCTTTGATACTGTTGACCATAAAATTTTATTACAGAGATTAGAGCATGCCATAGGTATTAAAGGCACTGCGCTGCGGTGGTTGAATCATATTTGTCTAATAGATTACAATTTGTTCATGTAAATGGGGAATCTTCTCACAGACTAAAGTTAATTATGGAGTTCCACAAGGTTCTGTGCTAGGACCAATTTTATTCACTTTATACATGCTTCCCTTAGGCAGTATTATTAGACGGTATTGCTTAAATTTTCATTGTTACGCAGATGATACCCAGATTTATCTATCCATGAAGCCAGAGGACACTCACCAATTAGCTAAACTGCAGGATTGTCTTACAGACATAAAGACATGGATGACCTCTAATTTCCTGCTTTTAAACTCAGATAAAACTGAAGTTATTGTACTTGGCCCCACAAATCTTAGAAACATGGTGTCTAACCAGATCCTTACTCTGGATGGCATTACCCTGACCTCTGTGAGAAATCTTGGAGTCATTTTTGATCAGGATATGTCATTCAAAGCGCATGTTAAACAAATATGTAGGACTGCTTTTTTGCATTTACGCAATATCTCTAAAATCAGAAAGGTCTTGTCTCAGCGTGATGCTGAAAAACTAATTCATGCATTTATTTCCTCTAGGCTGGACTATTGTAATTCATTATTATCAGGTGTCCTAAAAGTTCCCTAAAAAGCCTTCAGTTAATTCAAAATGCTGCAGCTAGAGTACTGACGGGGACTAGAAGGAGAGAGCTATCTCACCCATATTGGCTCTCTTCACTGGCTTCCTGTTAATTCTAGAATAGAATTTAAAATTCTTCTTCTTACTTATAAGGTTTTGAATAATCAGGTCCCATCTTATCTTAGGGACCTTGTAGTACCATATCACCCCAATAGAGCGCTTCGCTCTCAGACGCAGGCTTACTTGTAGTTCCTAGGGTTTGTAAGAGTAGAATGGGAGGCAGAGCCTTCAGCTTTCAGGCTCCTCTCCTGTGGAACCAGCTCCCAATTCAGATCAGGGAGACAGACACCCTCTCTACTTTTAAGATTAGGCTTAAAACTTTCCTTTTTGCTAAAGCTTATAGTTAGGGCTGGATCAGGTGACCCTGAACCATCCCTTAGTTATGCTGCTATAGACGTAGACTGCTGGGGGGTTCCCATGATGCACTGTTTCTTTCTCTTTTTGCTCTGTATGCACCACTCTGCATTTAATCATTAGTGATCGATCTCTGCTCCCCTCCACAGCATGTCTTTTTCCTGGTTCTCTCCCTCAGCCCCAACCAGTCCCAGCAGAAGACTGCCCCTCCCTGAGCCTGGTTCTGCTGGAGGTTTCTTCCTGTTAAAAGGGAGTTTTTCCTTCCCACTGTAGCCAAGTGCTTGCTCACAGGGGGTCGTTTTGACCGTTGGGGTTTTACATAATTATTGTATGGCCTTGCCTTACAATATAAAGCGCCTTGGGGCAACTGTTTGTTGTGATTTGGCGCTATATAAAAAAAAAATGATTGATTGATTGATTGATTGATATATGAAAAATTGTGGGCTCCAGGCCGTTAATAAACAAACAAACACAAGCGATAAAATAACCTCTGCCCAACTTTGCCCAACAAACAGGTGAAAATGCAACCTCCTCCAACTTCACTGTTGGAGGTAATAATAATAAGAATAATAATAATTAATTCTTAATAAATATTAATAAAACAATCTGATATTTTTTTACAGAGTTATGAATTTTTGAAAATAAATTCAATCTAAAGACAGGGATTTTACTGACTTTGAACTTTGACCTATGACCTTGAAAATAGAATCAGTTGTTGCCTATCTGGATATGAGTCTTCAGTAAAAATTTCATGACCTCCTCCAGCTTTTATGGTGAATGTAAAAAAAAGGTCATAAAATTAAAATAAACGATGCATATTTTCCCCTATCTGCACTGAATACACCCGATTACTCACTTCTTTGGATCATAATGTCCCCAATGTCCTAATTGTTTTGCTCATTTCAAAAAAAATTTCCTGATTGGTCAAGAAGATCTATTCCTCTTACCAGAGTTTACATGCTGTAGCATGCTCCAGTTTGGGATCTGATTGTTCTTTTAGCCACTAAAGTAAACAGTTGCGTGCCAGAATTTGGCAACGTGAGACCTGCTTTGAAAGAGAACAATAAGTCCCCATTCCAGGACATCACGCTTCACACACCTCTGTGGGGAGTTCACTGTGTCCTTTGGTGTGTGACATGGTCTCTGATTTGATGCCTTAGGATGCGATCATATAAAATGTTCCGATTTTTTTTTTTCTTCTATTTCTAAAGAGGACCCTGTTTCTTTTCTGTTTTCTCTTCCTGAGATAAATGTTGTCCCTGAATCAGACAGGTTAGAATAGCACCACACTGCTGCAAACTGAGGCAATGATGAAACAAGAAGGAGCAGCCCTTTCTATGAACCTCTCTTCTCCCTTACACTCCCGTTGGTATCGCTGATTTTGAGGAGCCACAGGCCTCTTTTGCACATCAACTCAGGCATCGCTGATTAATGAATGACTTCCAGAACTGTTGACTTTACCCTGAGCAGCCAGAGACGTACAGACACTCTGACAAGTCATTAATAACTACGTGAAAACACGCTGCAGGCCTTCACTCTTTGTTGGTACAAGCTGGAAACAGACTTCCGGGATGTTTGGTTCTGTCGCATAAAGAGGAAATGAAGCCACGGCTTAGCTGATCATTAAAAAAAATGACCGCAGAGTCCTGTAAATACTGGTGTAGTGGTGATGCATGTAGTATACGTGCTTCAGCTTCACTGCGTCCCCTGTGTGTCTGCAGCACTGTGCGTCAGGGCAGTCTGACGTAGGCTGGAGCGGTGAGTTACACATTTCGGAATGCAAAGTGGAGTGGGAACAACGGAGGATGTGCGGTGGTGGAAAAAGGAGGTCTTTTGGGTCTTAACCCTGCTGGCCTGCTCTCCTGCAGTCAACCATCCACTGAAGAAATGCCTCAGAGGAGAAAAGGGGCAATCTCACCAACATTTTATAGGACAGCCAGATGATTTTGTGTATAGATACTGTGTATAGGGAAATGGAATAAAATCAATCAATCAATCAACTTTTTTCTTGTATAGCGCCAAATCACAACAAACAGTTGCCCCCAAGGCGCTCCACATTGCAAGGCAAGGCCATTACAATAATATGAAACACAGTCTACGTCTAAAGCAACATAACCAAGGGATGGTCCAGGGTCACCCGATCCAGCCCTAACTATAAGCCTTAGCGAAAAGGAAAGTTTTAAGCCTAATCTTAAAAGTAGAGAGGGTATCTGTCTCCCTGATCTGAATTGGGAGCTGGTTCCACAGGAGAGGAGCCTGAAAGCTGAAGGCTCTGCCTCCCATTCTACTCTTACAAACCCTAGGAACTACAAGTAAGCCCGCAGTCTGAGAGCGAAGCGCTCTAATGGGGTAATATGGTACTACGAGGTCCCTAAGATAAGATGGGACCTGATTATTCAAAACCTATAAGTAAGAAGAAGAATTTTAAATTCTATTCTAGCATTAACAGGAAGCCAATGAAGGGAGGCCAACACGGGTGAGATATGCTCTCTCCTGCTAGTCCCCGTCAGTACTCTAGCTGCAGCATTCTGAACCAACTGAAGGCTTTTTAGGGAACTTTTAGGACAACCTGATAATAATGAATTACAATAGTCCAGCCTAGAGGAAACAAATGCATGAATTAGTTTTTCAGCATCACTCTGAGACAAGACCTTTCTGATTTTAGAGATATTGCGTAAATGCAAAAGGCAGTCCTACATATTTGTTTAATATGCGCTTTGAATGACATATCCTGATCAAAAATAACTCCAAGATTTCTCACAGTATTACTAGAGATCAGGGAAATGCCATCCAGAGTAACGATCTGGTTAGACACCATGCTTCTAAGATTTGTGGGGCAAGTACAATAACTTCAGTTTTATCTGAGTTTAAAAGCAGGAAATTAGAGGTCATCCATGTCTTTATGTCTGTAAGACAATCCTGCAGTTTAGCTAATTGGTGCGTATCCTCTGGCTTCATGGATAGATAAAGCTGGGTATCATCTGCGTAACAATGAAAAATTTAAGCAATACCGTCTAATAATACTGCCCAAGGGAAGCATGTATAAGTGAATAAAATTGGTCCTAGCACAGAACCTTGTGGAACTCCATAATTAACTTTAGTCTGTGAAGAAGATTCCCCATTTACATGAACAAACTGTAATCTATTAGACAAATATGATTCAAACCACCGCAGCGCAATGCCTTTAATACCTATGACATGCTCTAATCTCTGTAATAAAATTTTATGGTCAACAGTATCAAAAGCAGCACTGAGGTCCAACAGAACAAGCACAGAGATAAGTCCACTGTCCGAAGCCATAAGAAGATCATTTGTAACCTTCACTAATGCTGTTTCTGTACTATGATGAATTCTAAAACCTGACTGAAACTCTTCAAATAGAACATTCCTCTGCAGGTGATCAGTTAGCTGTTTTACAACTACCCTCTCAAGAATCTTTGAGAGAAAAGGAAGGTTGGAGATTGGCCTATAACTAGCTAAGATAGCTGGTCAAGTGATGGCTTTTTAAGTAATGGTTTAATTACTGCCACCTTAAAGGCCTGTGGTAGATAACCAACTAACAAAGATAGATTGATCATATTTAAGATTGAAGCATTAATAATGGTAGGACTTCCTTGAGCAGCCTGGCAGGAATGGGGTCTAATAAGCATGTTTGATGGTTTGGATTGAAGTAACTAATGAAAATAACTCAGACAGAACAATCGGAGAGAAAGAGTCTAACCAAATACCGGCATCACTGAAAGCAGCCAAAGATAACGATACATCTTTGGGATGGTATGAGTAATTTTTTCTCTAATAGTCAAAATTTTGTTAGCAAAGAAAGTCATGAAGTCATTACTAGTTAAAGTTAATGGAATACTCAGCTCAATAGAGCTCTGACTCTTTGTCAGCCTGGCTACAGTGCTGAAAGAAAACCTGGGTTGTTCTTATTTTCTTCAATTAGTGATGAGTAGAAAGATGTCCTAGCTTCACGAAGGGCTTTCTTATAGAGCAACAAACTCTTTTTCCAGGCTAAGTGAAGATCTTCTAAATTAGTGAGACGCCATTTCCTCTCCAACTTACGGGTTATCTGCTTTAAGCTACGAGTTTGTGAGTTATACCACGGAGTCAGACACTTCTGATTTAAAGCTCTCTTTTTCAGAGGAGCTACAGCATCCAAAGTTGTCTTCAATGAGGATGTAAAACTATTGACAAGATACTCTAACTCCCTTACAGAGTTAGGTAGCTACTCTGCTCTGTGTTGGTATAGGACATTAGAGAACATAAAGAAGGAATCATATCCTTAAACCTAGTTACAGCGCTTTTTGAAAGACTTCTAGTGTAATGAAACTTATTCCCCACTGCAGGGTAGTCCATCAGGGTAAATGTAAATGTTATTAAAAAATGATCAGACAAAAGGGAGTTTTCAGGGAATACTGTTAAGTCTTCTATTTCCATACCATAAGTCAGAACAAGATCTAAAATATGATTAAAGTGGTGGGTGGACTCATTTACTTTTTGAGCAAAGCCGATAGAGTCTAATAATAGATTAAATGCAGTGTTTGAGGCTGTCATTCTCAGCATCTGTGTGGATGTTAAATCGCCCACTATAATTATCTTATCTGAGCTAAGCACTAAGTCAGACAAAAGGTCTGAAAATTCACAGAGAAACTCACAGTAACGACCAGGTGGACGATAGATAATAACAAATAAAATGGTTTTTGGGACTTCCAATTGGATGGACAAGACTAAGAGACAAGCTTTCAAATGAATTAAAGCTCTGTCTAGGTTTTTGATTAATTAATAAGCTGGAATGGAAGATTGCTGCTAATCCTCCACCCCGGCCCGTGCTACGAGCATTCTGACAGTTAGTGTGACTCGGGGGTGTTGACTCATTTAAACTAACATATTCATCCTGCTGTAACCAAGTTTCTGTTAGGCAGAATAAATCAATACGTTGATCAATTATTATATCATTTACCAACAGGACTTAGAAGAAAGAGACCTAATGTTTAATAGACCACATTTAACTGTTTTAGTCGTGGGTGCAATTGAAGGTGCTATATTATTTTTTCTTTTGAATTTTTATGCTTAAATAGATTTTGCTAGTTATTGGTGGTAAAATAGCTCCCTTGATTAGTTTGGAAATTAGAAAAGATTCTTACAGCAGGATTGCATAGTTTCTCTATATTATAAGGACAGTAGAATATAGAATTTACACTCTAGCCATGCATGTGTCACATTTTGTTGTGCCCAGAATTAAAAAGTCCTTTAGTGCAGCAATAGGTGAATATTTACAGAGGAATCCTTCACATGGTGATGCAAACACCAAATTAGGCACAGAGACCCTCTTAGACATTACTCTTTTGAAAAAGCAGCATGTCCACTTGTATTTACACTAGGCAGCCAGGTCAGTTGAAGAATTACACAGAGGTCAAAATTTAAAAATGCTCCAATCACATTGAAAGGTGTTTCATATTATTTGTCTGATCATACAGATTTCAAAAAGGTATAGTTTGGACCATCTATGACTGAATTCTGTGGAGTTATTCAGTACGTTAATGTTTCCCATAATCCCCCTGGCAGCCCCCTGTGCTTCTTTGAATGCACTGTGGCTCCAGCAGAGGTTTGGTGTCTCACAGCGCATCGAAACAATGGCTAGTAATAATGTGGTGTTGATCCAGCAAGTTCATGGACGATTATGATGATGACACATTCTCCCAAGTTGAGAGGGCTATCTAGAGATTTAGTACCTATGATGGACTTCTGCTGTGCCCCGATGTTGTCTTGTTGTCCATACTTCACGAGGTTTGGTTACATTGTGCCCTGAACCGGAACTCTGCTGAAATTGACCTCTTGTGTGAGTCACAGATTGCGAGATGGCGCGAGATTCACAACTGCAAAACAGCGAATAGGGTTATGGAGTTTATGGAGTTACGGCTCCAGTCCATGTTGAAGAACTGCACAGACCAACTGTCCCTGGTCTTCACAGATATCTTCAACACCTCACTGGAGACATACCAGGTGCCGGCATGCTTCAAGACCTCCACCATTATCCCATCCCCCAAAAAAACAAGAACTTCAGGACTTAATGACTACTGACCCATCACCCTGACCTCTGTGGTGATGAAGACCTTAGAGCACATTGTCCTCTCACACCTCAAGGCCATCTCTGACCCTCACCTGGATCCCCTGCAGTTCACCTACAGAGCCAACAGGTCGGTAGATGATGCAGTCAACATGGCCCTCCACTTCATCTTCCAGCGTCTGCACTCCCCAGAACCTATGCCAGGATTCTGTTTGTGGACTTCAGCTCTGCTTTCAATATGATCATCCCGGCCCTGCGGCAGGACAAACTCTCTCAGCTTGGCATGCCCAACTCACTTCCTGTCCAATAGGAGGCAGCAACAGTACTGGATCCCCCCAAGGCTATGTTCTTTCCCCTCTACTCTTCTCCCTGTACACCAACAGCTGCACCTCCAGTCACTAGTCTGTAAAGCTCCTGAAGTTCACAGATGATACAACCCTCATTGGACTCATCTCTGATGGGGATGAGTCTGTCTACAGAAGGAGATTGATCACCTGGTGGTCATGGAGCAAACAGAACAATCTGGAGCTCATTGCCCTCAAGACAGTCGAGATGGTTGTTGACTTCAGAAAGAACTTAGTCCTGGCCGCTCCCCATCACCCTGTGTGACTCCCCAGTCGCCATTGTGGAGTTGTTCCATTACAAGGGGATCACAATCACCCAGGACCTCAAGTGGGAGCTGAACGTTAGCTCTCTCATCAAGAGAGCACAACAAAGGATGTACTTTCTGCAGCAGCTGAGGAAGTTCAACCTGCCAAAAACAATGACTGTGAACTTCTACACTGCCATCACTGAGTCCATCATCTCCTCCTCCATCACCGTCTGGTACGCTGCTGCCACTGCCAAGGACCGGAGCAGACTGCAGTGTATCATCCACGCAGCAGAGAAGATGATTGAATGCAATCTGCCATCCCTACAGGACCTGCACACCTCCAGGGCCCTGAGGCGAGCAAGGAAGATTGTGGCCGACCCCTCTCACCCAGAACACAAACTCTTTGTCACCCTCCCCTCTGGCAGACAGCTGAGGTCCATCAGGACTAAAACCTCAAGATACAAACACAGCCTCTTTCCATCCGCAGCTAGACTAATAAATAATGCAAGGTGTTTAAAATGTTAGGCAGCACAGTGGCTTAGTGGTTAGCCCTGTTGTCTCACAGCAAGAAGGTCATGGGTTCGATTCCCGCCTTTGGGCTTTCTGTGTGGAGTTTGCATGTTCTCCCCGTGTTTGTGTGGGTTCTCTCTGGGTGCTCCGGCTTCCTCCCACATCCAAAGACATGCAGGTTAGGTGGATTGAAAACTTTAAATTGTCATGTGTGTCCAGGTGTGAATGTGTTTGTCTATATGTGGCCCTGCGCCAGACTGGCGTCCTGTCCTGGGTGTACCCCTCCTCACACTCTATGACTGGTGGGATAGGCTCCAGTCCGCCAGTGACCCTTAAGTGGACTAAGCAGTTGAAGATGAGTGTGTGTGTGTGTGTGTGTGTGTGTGTGTGTGTGTGTGTGTGTGTGTGTGTGTGTGTGTGTGTGTGTGTGTTTAAATGTTTTAGAATCAACAGTTTGATCATAAAACTGGATTTACCACATGTAATTTATTCTGATTTAAATGAAATAAGTTAAAAAATTTGGCAAAATTAAGGTAACAATTTGTATGAAGATTTCTCTGTAAAACTGAGGTAAAATAAAGACGTTAGAATAACTTAAATAAATATTTTGGCTACTCAATAGCACCAAAATCTTTTAATTACATTGGTTCAACTTAATTAACCTTGTAAAGGACAATACAAATTAAGGATATTAAATCACATAACTCATGAGTTAGTCTGACTATAAAAGTCTCATGGCATTTAGTCAGCACTGGCTGAGTTGGAATTACTTAAAAAAAAAAATCCATGCCCACCCACTGAGCAAGCACACTGGCAACTGTAGTAAGGAAAATCTCCCTCAGGGGCTTTTTTGATTACAGGAAGAAACCTCGACCAGACCAGTCTCAGTTGTGTTCCACACTTTCACCACATGCAGATACACTTCTGATAGCAGGAAGTCGTTAAAAGCCGGAATCTTAGTCTTGACCCAGGACTACTGTAAACCCAAACACTCTGGTTCCTCACTCAGGTTCTCAAGTGCTGTAACGGATTCCGCAAAGATCACAGCATTGTCTGCAAAGTCAAAGCCAGTAAACCTTTCCTCACCAACAAAACCACCTATAAGTCACTGGTTTCCACAACTCTGCCCAACATCCATTCCATACAGGCACTGAACAGTGGAGGAGCCAGAACACATTCCTAACTGGGAAAAACTCAAAGCCTCTGCCTTCGCTCCATACAGCACTCACAGTATCTGTGTATAGCTGGCTATGGTGTCCAGTAACTTCTTGGGGATTCCATGAATTCTCAGGATGTCCCAGAGAGCAGTCCAACCAACAGAATCAAATGTAGAGATGGTCCCTGGCTGCCAGACTGAATCAAAAATTGTAATGCCAGGAGAACAGCTTCCCACTAATACCACAGATCCCTGGAGCTTTCTGACTCTCACCTGTTTAAAGGTGTTTGTAATCTCACCAAGATTTGGTGGTTCAAGAACCCTTAAGCCAGAAGTGTCTAAGTAGCCAGGCATCTGTCAGGACAGAACTATCTTCTGCCATAACTGCAATGGGACGAGGTGTAGGTTTTGGATGAACGTAGTGTAAGCAGATCAAGGGTCACTCTACCACAGATGGTGCACCACCTGATCACATACCGAGGACCACCATAGCTCACTTTCTTAGCTCCCTGTACAGCCTAAGATTTCCATCAACCTATTCACTACGACTCTGAAACACCTCCTTCTATGGACACTAGTGGCTCCAATCCAAACCTCAGCAACTCTCAGGGTCTGCTGGTGGAAGAATTACCACAACCTATTCGTATAATCAGTTCTGTCCAAGTCTGCAAGTCCTGCAACCAAATTGCACGTAAATTCCTAAGAAACAGTCTGATCTTGAAGTCCGGCCAGATTTAATCTTGGGCACTGAGCAGGCAGTAGTCTATGAGACTTCAACTGAATCCTCAGGGAAGCCACAAGAAGTCTGTGGTTGGAATTCACATAGTGGGCACTTCTCTAGACCCTACAGTTCTGCAGAATTCTCCAGCATTTTCCCACAAGGACACCTATACAGCAATGTATGTATCTTCAACCATTTCCTTGACCATATCAGGTTTTTCTCATTCTGGCATTATCTGTATGTGTCCCTGTTAAAGGTCTTGAGCAGAGCTCTGATAGTGTATCTGGAAAATAGTGTTGCTGGTGGGTTATCAGAAGCGCTCTGAGGTCATTAAGAGCTCCAGGTGACCGTGTGTCTGAGAAGCAACCTTACTGCTCCTTTAGATAGCCATTCTATCTGCTTCAGCTCAAAATAGCACCATCAGTGGATACACAGATGATAACAGAAGGATGTGCCACGTATTTTCACGTGAGCCTTTTTCTTATCTGTGGTGGACAATGAGCACTCACACTTTAAGACTATGGAAAGTGAGGAGATGAGACTGGACTTTACATTTATCAGCAGGAGGAAAAGGGAGAAATCAACAGGAAGGAAGAGGAATAAGGTGTGGAATGTATTCGGCATCTAGTCAGTCAAGCTAAAGCAAATGAGTCAAACACTAGAAGCCTTTTCAGAACTTTGTTTGAAAAATGTTAAAAATCAAAAATGGAATAGTCTGTGAGAGAATTTATGCTGACATCCCTGGAAATTTCAGCATTTCTGTTTCAGAATTGCTGTCTTTACCGAAGGCAGCTTAAAAGCTAAATAGGCTTCAAGTCTTTGCTTTGCCAATCATGTTAAAAATAATTTCGACCTCAGTCACGTAAACATTCATGCCAGACTTTCTCAGAACTGTTCCTCTGATGCCTGGGAAAGTTTAGTCTTCGGTGTGTGTGTGTGTGTGTGTGTGTGTGTGTGTGTGTGTGTGTGTGTGTGTGTGTGTGTGTGTGTGTGTGTGTGTGTGTGTGTGTGTGTGTGTGTGTGTGTGTGTGTGTGTGTGTGTGTGTGTGCGTGCATACATGCATGCGTGCATAAGTATGACTGTGTATGTGAGTCTGTGTCCTTTGCACCAGACACAGTACTGTCGAATCACCAAACACATGGGGTTAACAATCCCAATCCAGCAACGCAGACAAGGACATTAATCTTTCAAATGAAGGATTTATGAGTCTGACTTAAGTGTGGTAGAATTTTTTTGGCTGACTGTATCACATCTGATTTCTGCTGTCATAGTTGTTGCTCCCTTGAGAAGGTGATAAATACTGTGATCCAGGGCAATGTTCAACTCATTCAAACAACATCAGTTCACTAATCGCACCCAAATCACCCCCAAAGCATAGCAGTAATAATTAATCCCATGTTTATGTATGATCCCACCAAGTGGTGTAACATATACAGAAAGTAGCTGTGGACCAAGAGCTGACTAATGGTTTGCTGTATGAAAAGATGTGCAAACTCCGTCGCACCGGCAAACATATGATATGAGTGACCTGATGTACTAACAGTATGCACCAAGGATTGTCTTTCAAATGTGCAAAATAACACATATTGTCCATTTAATATGTCTGCCTTAATGAATATGCAACTAGAAGCACTCAGAGAGCGCAAACCTCCGCCAAGGCCATAGGGTCACTGATGTCACATGGAATACCCTTTGGCAAAGAAACTTATTCCACGTCGTTTCATGCATCTACCGTCAAGTTTCAGATTCAGTGGTTAACCCTCTGGGGTCCGAGGGCATTTTTTGGACAGTTCACTTGCCTGGCATAAATGTTTTATTATTACTGTTAACAGCTCTCCCTGCATCCCACAATCAAGTTTTATGTCTCTTTTTTTCAAGACAACCTGTACTTTCAAAATATATATGCTATAGTTGTGTTTTATAAGTGTAATAAAGGTTTACAATCAGAAATAAGAAAGGAAAAAGTAAAGCGGGGAATAAATTTTCAACACATTTATTCATAACACATAGCAAACTATAATAAACTAGTAACACATCACTCCTAAAAACAATCTTTGGTGTGTCACGTGAGGTGAATCTGCCCTACGATTGGATTTTGGAAAACCATGTGATGGTGAACCAATTCCGATTGGACACTCACATTGCTCACTTCATCACACAGCTTCTATGAGGAGTACAAAGATGGTGGACAGTGGCTCGAAAGTCCGTGGAGTTACCTTATCAGCAAAAAAAAGTACGTTTCTATCTAATATCATTAAAAAGTTATTTATAATTTAGTAAAGTTGGTCTCAGCCATCGTATACGACGGTGTCGGCCCCAGAGGGTTAAACCCTTAGATCTTCAGCAAATGTATTTATAAAGAGAAACTGTATGAACCACACAAGTTTTTTTTTTATTTTCTAATAACAAGTTTATTCAATGAGGAGAAACAAATGCTAAATTATTGTTGTGTCATAACTTAATTTTTGTTCGCGGCCCGACCTAGGAAACTAAATATTCACAACTTAAAGAAAATTAAATGTAACAGTTACAATGCCTTTCAATTTCACCTTTTCTCACCAAAGTTACATTTCTGTCTGGGTTTTTTTATCCTTCTTTTTCTCAAGTTGCACATCTGTCCAGTGCCATGTCATCTTGGCAATCACTTGGTGGCAAGATAGTTTGCTTCTTGATTTCAGAGACCCCTGTGCATGGTTAACTTGGGAATGTCGTTCCACTGTCCAGTGCCCACACGGGGGCTGAAACAACACATCAGCACCCATGCCATGAACAACTCTACTGACAAATAAAACATTCACAACTCTATGATTTTCATTCTATGTCATGGCCTCTCCAGTTATGTGAATATGAAGAGAATATATTGACTCTGAATTCAGTAACAGCGCTATTTAATAATAATGTTAAAAATAATAGTTAAGTCACAGCTGGGAGCATGTGCTGGTACCACACTTCACTCCATCCAAGACACCTGGAACCAGGCAACAGCTGGTCCATCTCCATATCTATAAAATAATATATTTATTCTGGATACCCTAGCCCACCACAGTATGCAGACACAGGGAATGTGTACACTGAGTCTATGTCCAGCAGGGTAATTTAAACAAATACAATATAAACTAGAAGGGCACTCAGTAGAGCGCATTCCTCTGCCACGCCACATATCAATATCGAAGGATGTGGATTCACAAAAGGGCAAACTAATACATTATGCTATATTCCAGAGTTTAATCCGGATCATCACCAAATTTTAATCGATTGATCCTGAACATACTTCCCATCAATCCTCCAAATTTGGTTCATATGCGTTCAAAACCTTTTGAGTTATCCTGTTAACCGACAGACAGACAAATGCCGGTGAAAACATAACCACCTTGGCGGAGGTAAATATCTGTCTGTTAGCAGGATTATGTCAAAACTACTGTATGGATTGTGATGAAATTTTCACCACAGATAGATATTCGGCCATGGAAAAACCCATTAAATTTTGGAGGTGATCTGGATCTGGATCCAGATTCTGGATGAAGTTTTACTTTACATGGACTTTGAGAGATTACTGTTAGCAGGATTATGTCAAAACTACTTCATTGATTTTGATGACATTTTCAATACCTATACATACTAGGCCATGGAAGACTCCATTCAATTTTGGAGGTGATCTGGATCTGGATCCAGATTCTGGATGGGGATGAGGCTTGGGAAGATTACGTCAAAAGTATTTTATGGATTCTCACCAAATTTTCACCACAGATAAATATAAGTCCATGGAAGACTCCACTGAATTTTGGAGGTGATCCAGATCCGGATTGGTGGACGTCAGAAATCTGATTGCTCTTGTTATGTGTGCACGGGATGAACCGCCCCTCTGATGCCTTATGCTGCATTCACATTTTGGCGGTAAAAATATCATCATACTCATTCTTAGTTATCTGCAGTCACAGACTTTATGTGACAGCGCGAGTTGGAGTCATTTTTCAGTGTTAACAATTAAACTAGCTTTAGCATTAAACTAGCTTCTAAATTTAACTGACCTACCGCTAGGCCCAGTTAGCACGTAATCTGAAGTCTGTCCCTACGTGTGGCATTTCATGTGCGAGTGACCTGCTCTTTGCCTTAATGAATGAGTCTTACCTCTCTGTTTGAGAGGAAGTGTGTAGGTGGCTGACTCATCACCAGCTCCTCTTGGAGTCACCATGACAAGCACTCCTGAGTGGTCCACGCTCCTCAGCAGCTCTGGTGGTCAGCCCACGTCCCAGTTCAGGATTTTATTTTTGTTTGTTTGTTTGTTTATTGCCAAAACATGCAAAAACAGTTCATTGTGTTGTGCATAAAACTCAGTCTCTTCCTCTCAGTGCAGCTTCTTCAGAGTGATACCAATCTGCTGTCTCACCACAAAAAACCTTCATCCAAACAAACTAATGAAACTGGCCTGGACAAAGGTGATGGTACCCTTAACTTACATATCATTTTGTTGCACAACCTTTTGAGGCAATCAATGCAATCAGGTGATTTCTGTAACTCTCAATGAGACTTCTGCAACTGTTGATAGGTATTTTGGCATACTCCTGAAGAGCAAACTGCTCCAGCTGTCTCGGGTTTGAAGGGTGCCTTCTTCAGACTGCATGTTTCAGCTCCTTCCACCGATGTTCAATTTCAATTTCAATTTATTTTCATTTATATAGTGCCAAATCACAACAGAGTTGCCTCAAGGCGCTTCACACAAGTAAGGTCTAACCTTACTAACCCCCAGAGCAACAGTGGTAAGGAAAACCTATCTCTGAGGAAGAAACCTCAAGCAGACCAGACTCAAAGAGGTGACCCTCTGCTTGGGCCATGCTACAGACACAAATTACAGAACAATTCACGAAGCGAATATACAGGAAATGCTGTTCGTGCACAGGACAGGAGGGTCTCCAGCACAAATACCACACCCATCTCTGGATAGAGCTGCACCTTAACCCTCTGGAGTCCGAGGGCATTTTTTGGACAGTTCATTCGCCTGGCATAATTGTTTTATTATTGCTGTTAACAGCTCTCCCTGCATCCTACAATCACGTTTTATGTCTCGTTTTTTCAGGACAACCTGTGCTTTCAGAATATATATCCTTTTATTTTGTTTTATAAGTGCAATAAAGGTTTACAAACAAAAATAAGAAAGAAAAAAGAGAAGCGCAAAATAATTTTCCACACACATTTATTCAAAACACACAGCAAACTATAATGAACAAATGTTTTGACACTTTTTAAAGGTAATTTGAGGTCTTGTGTGAAAGACTGTACAACAAAAAAGTTCAAACAATAAACACAAATGCACATTTTGAACAATATATACAAAATGGTCTATGCATTTTTTGTTCATCTCAAAGCAATTTCTGTCTGCTATTACACAAAGGGTACAACACAAACTTCTACTTCTACTCTGTTTTGGACTGTTCTGTGCTGCTCCTAAAGCAGCTTTCATGTGAGATTGTCATCAGAGGCTCTCCGTCTGCTCCCTCTGCTTTCACTGATCGCTGTGCGTAATGGCGCAGGGTGCACTGAGTATGTACTAATAGTATGTACTCATTGGAGCACCCAGGGGGCTATTCAAACGAGCCAACTAGTAACATATCACTCCTGAAAATGATCTTTGACTTTTCACGTGAGGTAAATCTGCCCTACTATTGGATTTTATAAAACCATGTGACGGTGAACCAATTCCGATTGGACACTCACACTGCGCATGTCATCACACAGCTTTTATGAGGAGTACAAAGATAGCCGAGGGCTGGCTCGAAAGTCAGCGGAGTTAACGTTTCAGCAAAAAAAAAAAAAAGTAAGTTTCTATCTCATATCATTAAAAAGTTATTTATAATTTAGTAAAGCTTGGTCTTAGCCATCGTATACGATGGCGTCGGCCCCAGAGGGTTAAACAGAAACAAAAAACAGAATCAGGCATCAGAAAGACAAGAAATACAGTATAATTTGTCAGCATTGAACAACAAGAAAAACAGGAAATACTAAGGTGATTTCCTGCCCTAAGCTTCACTAAAAGACCCAGAATTTAGGTAAAGTTGAGGCCGCGGCACGCTCCGTTTCCTAATAAAATGAATTAGAGTAAAAAAACGTAGAATTATACTATGCCAGTATGCTAGCCATACGAAAGGGAAAATAAATGCGTCTTAAGTCTGGACTTGAAAGTCTCCACAGAATATGACTGTTTTATTGACACAGGGAGACCATTCCACAGAACAGGGGCACGATAAGAGAAAGCTCTATGACTCACAGACTTCTTATTTATCCTAGGGACACAAAGTAGTCCTGCACCCTGGGAACACAAAGCCCAGGCCGGTACGTAAGGTTTAATTAGGTCAGCTAGGTAGGGAGGTGCCAGTCCATGAACAATGTTATAGGTTAGTAGCAGAACCTTAAAATCTGATCTCATTGGGACAGGAAGCCAGTGAAGGGATGCAAAAATGGGTGTAATCTGGTCAAACTTTCTGCTTTATGACAAAAGTCTGGCTGCAGCATTTTGAACCAATTGGAGAGCCCTAATGCTGGTCTGTGGTAAACAAGAAAATAGAACATTTTGCAGTAGTCCAATCTAGAAGAGATACTTTACACAGTTGTATACATTTCTGACCGTTGGGGTTTTACATCATTATTGTATGGCCTTGCCTTACAATATAAAGCGCCTTGGGGCAACTGTTTGTTGTGATTTGGCGCTATATAAAAAAAAAATTGATTGATTGATTGATTTCTTTCAATAGAATTCGATAGAATTCGGTTCAATAGAATTTAAATCAGAGATCATAGAAGGCCACTTCAGAAGAGTCCAATGTTTTGTTCTTAGCCATTCTAGGGTGTTTGTAGCTGTGTGTTTGGGGTCATTATCCTGTTGGAGGACCTCCGTATGACCTGTGACTAAGACCAGGCTTTCTGACACTGGGCAGCACATTTCACTCCAGAATGTCTTGATAATCTTGAGATTTCATTGTACCCCACATAGACTGCATGTAAGAAGAAGCACAGGTGAGTTTGTAAATGAATGAGAAAAGAATGACCAGTGTTTGAATGGCCAAGCAAAAGTGGCGCAAAGGGGTCAAATGTGGCATGAGCAGAAATGGGAGATGAAAAACAGAAACAAAACAGATATAATTATTAAAATGTCCAAAACTAAATATTATTTTTTCTGAAATTGCCATAAATCTGTTTAATATTCAGTGTTGAGGAGCTCATAGATAGTCTGAGTTTGCATGCTCACATGGTAACAAGAGAACTCGGCCCACGGGAGAATTTGGCCTGGGTTAGGGTGAGGGTTGGTATGAGGGTGTGAGATAGGGGTAGGATTAGCTCTGGACCAATTTCACACCTGGGGCCGAGTTCGCACCAGGCCACATTCTCTTCTATCCACTCACATGCACTTTGGAATTTTCCAACCATGTGACCCTGCTGTTCGATCTGAATGAAGTATGTTTGTCAATGAAATACAGTCTGAATCGAGATCAGTCACAGCCAGCAAACAGTCTGTGTGGGATTCAGGGTCGGAGTATGAACAAATTTCAGCCCTGGCATTTTTCCTCTGGACCAGCCCACTATTATCCTTATTATTATTATTAGTAGGAGTAGGAGTAGTAGTGATGGTCGTATCAGTCTCTGTCAATCCATCAACCCATACAAATGAAAAACAAAATAGGTTGAGTTTTGATCTTATTTTGACCAAATTTGGTAACACAAAAACCAATGCCATCACCCTAGTGGAAGTCACAGAGGTATTCTAAAAACTCCTCAGTAGCAAGTTGTCAAGGACGGACGAAATTCATCCTGAGTTCGTCTCTGTTGTTGGGCTGTCATGGCTGATACTCTTATACAATGTTGCATGGAAGTCTGGGACAGTATCTCTGGATTGGCAAACTGGGCTGGTGGTCCCCGTCTTTAAAAAAGAATGACCAGAGAGTGTGTTCCAGTTGCAGAGGAATCACACTTCTTAGCCTCCCTGGGAAAGCCTATGCCAGGATACTGGAGAGGAAACTTAGATCGTTAGTCGGACCTCAGACTCAGGAGGAGCCTTGCGAGTTCCATTCTAGCCATGGAACAGTGGACCAGCTCTTTACCCTTGCAAGGATATTAGAGGGGTTTTTGGAGTATGACCAGTCTATATGTGTTTTGTGGACTTGGATAAGGCATATGACCGGGTCCCTTGGGGTATCCTGCGGGGGTGCTGCGGGAGTATAGGTTCCTGGATTCGCTTCAATGTGCAATCTGATCCCTATATATAACCAATGTTGGAGCTGTGTCCGCATTCTCGGCATTACATTAGATCAATTTCCGGTGTGTGTTGGGCTCCACCAGGGTGCCCCTTGTCACAATCCTGTTCAGGATATTCATGGACAGGATTTCAAGGTGCAGTCAGGGACCGAAGGCTGTCCTGTTTGGTGACCTCAGAGCTGCATCTTTGCTTTTTGCAGATGATGTGGTTCTGTTGGCTTCATCAGGCAGTGACCTCTGATACACACTGAGCAGGTTTGAGGCTGAGTGTGAAGCGACTTGGATGAATCAGCACTGCTAAATTTGAGACCACGGCCCTCTGTTGGAAAATGGTGGAATGTTCCATCTGGGTCAGGGAAGAGTTACTGCCCCAAGTGGAGGAGTTTAAGCATTTGGAGGTCTTGTTCAAGAGTGGGGGTAAGTTGGAGCATGAGATCGATAAATGGGGCAGTGTCTAAAATCTCACAGTTGCTGTACCGCAGGGGTGGGCAATCATGTGCCATGAAGGGCCAAGACACTGCAGGTTTTCCTTGCAACCAGTCACCTCAGCAGGTGATTCCATTGATGAACAGGTGTTTATGTTCAGGGGAGAAGCTCATCAGCAAACCCACCTGCTGAGATGATTGATTGCAAGGAAAACCTGCACTGTCTTGGGCCTCGTTGCCCACCTCTGGTGTACCGGACCATCATGGTGTAGAAGGAGCTGAGATGGAAGGCGAGGCTCTCAATTTCCTAGTCGATTTTCGCTCCTATACTCACCTATGGTCATGAGCATTGGGTAAAGACAGAAAGAAAAAGACAGCGAATACAAGCAGCAGAAATGAGATTCTTCCATCGGGTATCTGGGCTTACACTCCTGGACAGAGTGAGAAGCTCAACTATCTGGGAGGGACTCAAAGTAGAGCCGCTGCTTCTGTGCATCGAAAGGAGCCAGTTCAGGTGGTTCGGGCACCTGGTGAGGATACCCCCTGGTCTTCTCCCTAGGGAGGTCTTTCAGGCACGTCCAACCAAGAAGAGGCCCGTGGAAGACCAAGGACACGCTGGAGAGATTATATTTCCTAGTTGGCTTAGGAATGCCTTGGGATCCCCTTGTAAGAATTACAGGACTTGGCCAAGGATAAGAAAGCGTGTGATGAACTGCTTGATCTGTTGGCACCATGACCCAGACCAGGATGAGAATGAACGAATATTACCAACATATAAAACAATCCCTAAACTGGAAGAAAGTGAATAAAAGACTGAATGGCTATGTATTAAATTTCATATGCATTATGTCACCATAATTTGAATGATTGATATTCATCATGAATTTGTACATTCTATTAAGGTCACTTCTTCAGTTTCCTCTACAGAACAGTTATGCATCAACACAGCTTCTTCACAAATGTTATTTGAGTATGTTAGACTATGGGACGGCCTTCCTACAGAAATCTGCACCGCGGCACTCCTGGAGTCCTCTGGCAAGTATGTCGACTCCCTTCCAGTATTGTCACTTCCTTGTACATAGACACACTGTACATAACTGCAGCCCTGCTTGCACAAACTCAGTGTAATGATACTCATTATGAGGTTTATAGTGGAAGAAGAACAAAGACAACGGAAAAGTTGTGATGACCTATTACAGAAATACAGGGAGAGAATTTTCATGAGGTAAAACAGTCAAAACAAGCATTTCCAGTCATTTTCAAGTAAAATATTTAATGTGACCAAGGATGTTGTCTAATATAAGACCAGGATCTGCTGTCTAGCATCAGTGGTTACGAGATGTGAGATTTATATGAAATTATTATGTCTGCCAAGGATGTAATAAAATCATCTGCGTGTATTTATTTATTTGTCTGTCTGTTGGCAGGATTACATCAAAACTGCTACACAGATTTTGATGAAATATTCACCACGGATATATCTTAGACCAAGGAAGACTCCAATAAACTTTGGAGGTGATCTGGTTCTGGATCCAGATTCTGGATCAAGTTTCACTTTATATAGGCTTTGAAGGATTACTGTTAGTAGGATTCTCACCAAATTTGCACAATAGATACATATTAGGCCATGGAAGACTTCATTAAATTTTGGACTTGATCCGGATCTGGATTCTGGATCAGTTCAATTTTTTAGTTTAATTTATTTCATTTATATAGCACCAAATCACAACAATGTTGCCTCAAGGCGCTTCACACAAGTAAGGTCTAAACTTACCAACCCCTAGAGCAAGCACACAGGTGACAGTGGTAAGGAAAAACTCCCTCTGATGATTTGAGGAAGAAACCTCAAGCAGACCAGACTCAAAGGGGTGACCCTCTGCTTGGGCCATGCTGCCGACACAATTGACAACACAAATATACAGGAAATTTTGGGAAGCTTTGGGAGTCCATGCTGATGCACAGGACGGGAGGCCTGCAGAAGAAGACACTCACTCCCATGTCTGGATAGAGCTGCACCTCAAACAGAGAGAGAGAAAAAAACAGAATCAGGCATCAGAAAGATAAGAAATACAGTATAATTTGTCAGCATTAAGCAACAAGAAAAAAAAAAAGAAATAATAAGGTGATCGCCGGCCACTAGCCCTAAGCTTCACTAAAAGACCCAGACTTTTCCGCACCGTTTCCTCATAAAATGAATTTAAAATAGTACAAAACATAGTAACATATTGGCAGTATGCTAGCCATATGAAAGGGAAAATAAGTGCATCTTAAGTCTGGACTTGAAAGTCTCTACAGAATCGGACTGTTTTATTGACGCAGGGAGATCATTCCACAGAGCAGGGGCACGATAAGAGAAAGCTCTGTGACCCGCAGACTTTTTATTCACCCTCGGGACACAAAGTAGTCCTGCACCCTGAGAACGGTAGCACCAAGTTTCTCTTTATTTGCACCACAGATAGATAAATGGTAAATGGACTGCATTTATATAACGCTTTTCCATCTGCATCAGACGCTCAAAGCGCTTTACACATCAATGCCTCACATTCACCCCGATGTGAGGCTGCTGCCAGGCAAGGTGCTGATTACACACCGGGAGCAACTAGGGGATTAAGGACCTTGCTCAAGGGCCCTTAGTGATTTTCCAGTCAGGCTGGGATTTGAACCAAGGATCCTCTGGTCTCAAGCCCAACATTTAACCACGAGACCATCACCTCCTCTAAATACATCAGGGGAGGGCATGGAAGACTCCACTGAATTTTGGAGGTGATCCGGATCCGGATTGGGGAACGTCAGAAATCTCAAATTGCTCTTGTTTTGTTTTTGTTGCTGTTTTATTTTTTGAACACACTGAAAACTTCCTTATATGGAATTATTAACTGCACAACAGCACACAATGATGAATAACCATATTTTTAGTCACTCTGCAGCTGATAATATGGGAATCTGTGAGGCAGCTGTTTCCATTGACCTGGAGACTCAGTGTGTTCACGTTCATATATGAACAGGCCCACACAGCGGAGTCTCGTCTGCCCGTTGTTCCACATCTGTCTTGTCAGGGAGCGTGCTTCAAGGATGAGCCAGCAAAGGTGGCCGTGATGCTTGAGGCTTTGTTTATTGAAGCAGTGTGAAGAGGACACGGGAGACGAGTGAACTGGAAGAGTTGCATGGGAATAAATGACGGGAATGTGGTGTGAAAATAAGCATAGCGGTTCATGTGTTCAGGTTCAAGGTTCATGTGCCCCCCCAATAAACATTCAGGAATGGTCTGTTCTGAGATCACCTTTTCCAATGGTTTGGTCTTTTAGTTGGAACACCTCAAACCCACTATCTCCAAAACGACTTTACAACCGAGTTAAAGTAAATTAAACACACACACAGACACATGCAGGCGTACTCACACCAAACGGTTTTCAACCTTGTCCTTGGCATGGACCTCCATGCTGTAGTCCTTGGAGTCTAAACCAAAACAATCAAACCACTAATGCAGGAAAATGAACATGTCCACATGATCCATTAAAGGGCAAGCCTGAAGACCACAGCCAGTGCCCAAAATACACATACACAGGCTAACACATATCCTGCATGAGCACAGTACATATCCTGTCCAACAATCTTGAATCTGGTCTTGCACACCTCATTAGCAGGCTGTAATACCCCTCGTGTTTTATCACAAAAGGAATAAAGGCAAATAATCACAATATATTTCCAAAAAGCTTAGGGTTTGTTGAACTGAATGTTTTTCATGCGACTCTCACCCTGATGGATTGTTTTCTATGGATGTAGACCAAAAGATAAAGACATTATTTCTCAGTGGACTGCCAGTTCTCCAAGATAGTCACTCAGTCACTCGGCATTCTTGTGGCTTTGGAACATTTTAGGTTAAATATAGCCTTTGAGGGGTACAAAAGCTGTAGACTTAGAGAAACACCTAAATGCAGTAAGTCACAAGTGAGAAAACAATCAACTGAGGTTGTTTTTCTTACATTGTTCAGTGTTATTCTCTCCGTTAACTGACAGAGCAGTGGAGGAGGTACTAAAAAACGCCTGTTTGCTTGTGTACATCACAATAAGAAATACAGATTTTAAACTATACTTTGTTAGGACATGTCTCTGAGGTCATGGAAGAGTTGATTAATTTTAGGTAAATTACATTCCAGACAAAGTGGGAGCTGTGATTTGTTTTCCACTTGAAAATTCTCACATTCCTACCTCAAGTTGTTGTAGTTCCCAACCACCAAATGTACAGACACAAAATACCCCATATCCCACAAACAAATACCCGGGTTCAGAAGCTCCAATGCAGACTGAACCCATCTCCGTGCAGAAGAGTCACATTGAGATGTGATACGAGTTCATCCCACATCTATTCTCATTCCCCAACTCTTTCCAATTCAAACACTCCTCTAAATGTACCAGCTGCATGACATCATCAAGCTCTACAGAGTTCCTGCTCTGTCATTTATAATTAATCTTTCAATTTAAATAAAAAAAAATAGTTTAAGTTTTAAAGTGTGTATGTGTGTGTTTTTGGGCATGGACTGTTGTTATGTTGTTGATTTTTTTGTATTTGAAATTATTATGTATAGGTTATTTTATACATACACACACACACACACACACACACACACACACATATATATATGAGAAATGTATTTGTACATAATTGTTATTTCATATCTTTTTTAGTATTTTATTTTAACTAATGGTGTTTCGATTAAATTTGATTATGTAAAATACTTGTACTTTGAAATGTATTAACATGATAGTCTTATACAAAATAGAATCATAATATACAAATAATGAATGTTTATGAGTTCGATGGTATGAATATTTCATGAGGTGAAAGATGGAATGTTCCATTCTTTTTTTTTCTAGCAGCCTGGCAGCTAGTCCCCTCTACTGGGGTAGAATTGAGCTCAGCTCCTCACAGCTGCCTGACTGCTGCAAAAGACGTAGCAGACAGGAACCAACATGTATGATTTTAGGGTTTACAAATGTTTTTGACTGTTACTAACTATGTCAGCAAAAAATGCTAGTGGACTAAGTTAGCGGAACTAAATTTAGCAGAAGCTAATTGGTCCACTAATGGTTTTTGAAGTTAGCTGAAAAGTTAATCTGAAAACAAAAAAGTTAGCTTCGATAACTAGCAGTGAGCAGATTAGCAGAACTGTGTCCACCACTGCCCACTAGTATGTGTGTAGGCGGGGTTTGCAGCGTGCAATGGTACAAAATGTATGGAACCAAATTTGCACAGTAAATGGAACCATGTTTGCACGCTAAATGCAATGCAAAACAAATGGGGCAAATAATCCATGTCATGTGACATACAAAGCACCAATCAAATGACAAGGATCCACTCAGCGGTTATATAATTATTATTACTAACTGTCACCACAAAATTTTAATTTTGAAAATGGATTTTAGCCTTCAAGAGTACAATCTGACATTAGATTAAATCAAGTTGTTGTGTAACAACATGTAGACTGTAACTAGTTAGGATCATATGATTTATGTGATTCTGAGCACTGAAGCCCAGCGGCCGTTAAGTCATGATGTAATGGTTCATAACAACCTGCGTCCACTCTCAGCTCATGTGATTGTGTGGAGGGAGCAGCGGGTTGGGTGTGATTGCAGATGTGCTGTGGATTCAGACAGTAGGCCGGTTGTGCGCTGTATCTATGGCACGTGTGTGTACACACCGGTGAGCCCGCTGTGTGAAAGCCCCATGTGTCTGAGCGTCAGTGACTTAATGACACCACTTACTGGCCTAATTCACACTCAGGTTCTTGTGCATATTTGAAAAACAACATCTAAGGAAATCCAACCAACAGAGAATCAGTTGTGTCTGTCAGATTGGAAGGGAACACATTTAGAGTTTGCATTTTGTCAGCTTTGATCCTTAGAGCAATCGCAATAAAAATCTTTACCCGTAATGTCTTTACATTGAGAAAATTTTACAAACGACATCTTTCTAACAACTTCCAGGGTGAGTTTGGACAAAATGGTAAATGTAATGTGAGTGGTTTGGGTAGAGAACTGAGTGATATGAGAGTCCATGGGTGGAGGCGGACTAAAACCGGACGGACCAGGCCAGATCCACACACATCTTTCCACTTCTGTGTTTTTATTTAAGCTCGTTACGTCTCACAGGAAATGCCCTCCACTGTTTCCATGAGGACTGCAGCAGCCAGTGAAGAAGACCGTGCTCGGAACACCGCTATGGCCTGACTCCACTTTTCCTGCCTCATCTTTAAGCAGTTCCCATAAATGTCATAATATATTAGATCACAATGAATGCTCAGTGGTAAACCCTTTCCCACAGTTAATCAGAATTTTTAGACTGGGCAGGTTTCTGCCAAACTGTACTACTTTTCATTAGGTTGGGAGGAAGAAAATTAAATAGAAGCCGATGAAATTTGGGATGCTTTTGAGTAAACGTCTTTTTCCTGTTTGTCTGTGTGGATATCATACGAGGGCTGTCCGTAAAGTAACGGTCCTTTTTATTTTTTTCAAAAACTATATGGATTTCATTCATATGTTTTTACATCAGACATGCTTGAACCCTCGTGCGCATGCGTGAGTTTTTCCACGCCTGTCGGTGACGTCATTCGCCTGTGAGCACTCCTTGTGGGAGGAGTCGTCCAGCCCCTCGTCGGAATTCCTTTGTCTGAGAAGTTGCTGAGAGACTGGCGCTTTGTTTGATCAAAATTTTTTCTAAACCTGTGAGACACATCGAAGTGGACATGATTCGAAAAATTAAGCTGGTCTTCAGTGAAAATTTTAACAGCTGATGAGAGATTTTGAGGTGATTCTGTCACTTTAAGGACTTTTCACGGTGCGAGACGTCGTGCAGCGCTCTCAGGCAGCGTCATCAGCCTGTTTCAAGCTTAAAACTTCCACATTTCAGGCTCTATTGATCCAGGACGTCGTGAGAGAACAGAGAAGTTTCAGAAGAAGTCGGTTTCAGCATTTTATCCGGATATTCCACTGTTAAAGGAGATTTTTTTAATGAAAGACGTGCGGGCGGATTGCAGCATCGGCTCGCAGCCGCCGCGACGCTCCGTCACAGGAAAAACACCTCTGTTGGAAGCCTTAAGGACAAGTTGGAACATGTCCAGCTGATAAACAATTTCTCATATACACACTCCACTGAAAGCCATCAAAAGCCAACTGGATTTTAACAAATGGTTATCAACACGGAGGTGTTTTTCCTGTGCCGCCGTGCCGCGTCGGCTGCGTCCCGACGCGCGGACTCGTCCGCACGTCTTTCATTAAAAAAATCTCCTTTAACAGTGGAATATCCGGATAAAATGCTGAAACCGACTTCTTCTGAAACTTCTCTGTTCTCTCACGACGTCCTGGATCAATAGAGCCTGAAATGTGGAGGTTTTAAGCTTGAAACAGGCTGATGACGCTGCCTGAGAGCGCTGCGCGACGTCTCGCACCGTGAAAAGTCCTTAAAGCGACAGAATCACCTCAAAATCTCTCATCAGCTGTTAAAATTTTCACTGAAAACCAGCTTAATTTTTCGAACCATGTCCACTTCGATGTGTCTCACAGGTTTAGAAAAAGTTTGATCAAACAAAGCGCCAGTCTCTCAGCAACTTCTCAGACAAAGGAATTCCGACGAGGGGCTGGATGACTCCTCCCACAAGGAGTGCTCACAGGCGAATGACGTCACCGACAGGCGTGGAAAAACTCACGCATGCGCACGAGGGTTCAAGCATGTCTGACGTAAAAACATATGAATGAAATCCATATAGTTTTTGAAAAAATAAAAAGGACCTATACTTTACGGACAGACCTCGTATTTGGTAATAGTATGTGGGTGTCAGGAACTTTGCTGTGTGCAGTACACATACAGTACAGTATATAGCAGCTTCTTTGGCTGGTCCGGTGACTTATATTTCAAAGTGACGTATGTGTCAAAAAATGGTCATATACAACCACAAATTGACACAATCTACACATGTGACAAGCTGCTGACAAGAAAAATACCAGAATGAGAAGTACGAGGTCTGTCAATAAAGTATAGGTCCTTTTTATGTTTTCAAAAACTATATGGATTTCATTCATATGTTTTTACATCAGACATGCTTGAACCCTCGTGCGCATGCGTGAGTTTTTCCACGCCTGTCGGTGACGTCATTCGCCTGTGAGTACTCCTTGTGGGAGGAGTCGTCCAGCCCCTCGTCGGAATTCCTTTGTCTGAGAAGTTGCTGAGAGACTGGCGCTTTGTTTGATCAAAATTTTTCTAAACCTGTGAGACACATCGAAGTGGACACGGTTCAAAAAATTAAGCTGGTTTTCGGTGAAAATTTTAACGGCTGATGAGAGATTTTGAGGTGATACTGTCGCTTTAAGGACTTCCCACGGTGCGAGGCGTCGTGCAGCGGTCCCAGGCGCCGTCGTCAGCCTGTTTCAAGCTGAAAACCTCCACATTTCAGGCTCTATTGATCCAGGACGTCGTGAGAGAACAGAGAAGTTTCAGAAGAAGTCGGTTTCAGCATTTTATCCGGATATTCCACTGTTAAAGGAGATTTTTTTAATGAAAGACGTGCGGGCGGATTGCAGCGTCAGCTCGCAGCCGCTGCGACGCTCCGCCACAGGAAAAACACCTCTGTTGGAAGCCTTAAGGACAAGTTGGAACATGTCCAGCTGTTAAACAATTTCTCATATACTCACTCCACTGAAAGCCATCAAAAGCCGCCTGGATTTTACAAATGGTTATCAACACGGAGGTGTTTTTCCTGTGCCGCCGCACCGCGCCGGCTGCGTCCGAACGCACAGACCCGTCTGCACGTCATTCATTAAAAAAATCTCCTTTAACAGTGGAATATACGGATAAAATTGTTGTGTGTTGGGGGGTTTGGCTGGATATTTTGGTGTTTTCTTTTCTTTGCTCTCCAGGTGGTATGCAAACTGTTTTTTTGTCTGTGGAGAAGGTGCTGGCAGAAGAGTCCTTCACCCTCATCAGCATTATTGGCTGCACTTGTGGAGGATGTTCACATGCAGGCCTAATGACTTGCAGCACCTGTGGATGATGCTCACATGCAAACTTAAAGACTTTCAGCTGAAGCAGATAATGAGATGGCTTTCTGCATTTAAGCCATGAGTGATTCAAGCAGAATTGCCGGGAACTCGACCTTGTGACGTTCGTTTGTGAGACGCTGAGGACCGAGCCTGGGTTTGACACATCGTGCCTGTGAAGGAGGACGGGTGAGGGACACATGCTGTCAGCACACATCAGAGGTGATGATTGTCTGAATAAGTGTTAACAGTAATTTGATATTTTGTTACGCAGTATATTTGAACATTGATGAGAATTGTGCAGCTCGCTTCTCACTGCCGTGGCGTACGGACTGATGATCCTCCACCTGTTGTGAGAAGCTGCTCATTTACATAAAGCTTAAATTCAGACCTGAATGTGTTGCTGATAGTGTGTGCCTTTGAAGGATATTTGATGTAGCTGTTGACTTACCTCACCTTTTCCATCCTTCACAGAGTCAGTTTGTCGTGTCCACCTGGGGGGTGTTCGGCGGTGAGTCTGGGTCCAGAAGCGTCGGGCTTCGATCCATTTGGGCGCTGGAGAGCGCGCCGTCCTTCACCTCGCCAGACAAACCGCACATTTATGTTGTACACAGTTATTGCACAGAAGGGAAATAAATTTGTTTTGTTTTTGGAACCGCTTTCTGGTTATTTAGCGCTGGGTTCGGTCAGACGTTGGTCCGCTCCTCAACCTGCATCTGCACATAACAAAAATGCTGAAACCGACTTCTTCTGAAACTTCTCTGTTCTATCAGAATGTCCTGGATCAATAGAGCCTGAAATGTGGAGGTTTTCAGCTTGAAACAGCCTGACGACGGCGCCTGGGAGCGCTGCACGATGTCTCGCTCCGTGGGAAGTCCTTAAAGCGACAGTATCACCTCAAAATCTCTCATCAGCCGTTAAACGTTTCACCGAAAACCAGCTTAATTTTTTGAACCGTGTCCACTTCGATGTGTCTCACAAGTTTAGAAAACATTTTGATCAAACTAAGCGCCAGTCTCTCAGCAACTTCTCAGACAAAGGAATTCTGACGAGGGGCTGGACGACTCCTCCCACAAGGAGTGCTCACAGGCGAATGACGTCACCGACAGGCGTGGAAAAACTCACGCATGCGCACGAGGGTTCAAGCATGTCTGACGTAAAAACATATGAATGAAATCCATATAGTTTTTGAAAAAAATAAAAAGGACCTATACTTTATTGACAGCCCTCGTATGTCTTGAGTCTTGTGGAATGAATGAAATTAATAAATCATGCTCTGAAAGTGAAAGACCATGCTCTTACATAAAGATGGGGATTAACCTTCACACGCTCTTAAATAAAAGGAGGGAATAACCTTCATACTACTCACTGCTTGACTTGTTTGCACTATGGAGGACAGTTAGAGGATAACAAGGAGGCTAAGTTAATGTCAAAATGCATAGGAGTTTTAAAACATTCAGTTACATTTAGTTATTGTCTGTTCAGTGGTGGCAAAACAAGTTATTGTACAATAACATTACTTAGCCTCTTAGCTTCTGCCCATTTATGTGGAGTTTGTACTATAAATAAATAATGTGCCAGTTAAATCAATTTTGTTTCATGAAGCAGTTGCACTACATTTCAAAAATAAATGTGACTTATAGGCCGATGCAACATATATATATTGGGGCAGCACAGTGGCTTAGTGGTTTGCACTGTTGCCTCACAGGAAAAAGGTCATGGGTTCGATTCCCACCTGTGGCCTTTCTGTGTGGAGTTTGCATGTTCTCCCCATGTTTGTGTGAGTTCTCTCCGACTGCTCTGCTTTCCTCCCACATTTAAAGACATGCAGGTTAGGTGAGTTGGAAACTTTATAATTGTCCAGGTCTCCCTTGAAAAAGAGGTCTCGATTTCAATGGGACTAACCTGGTTAAATAAAGGTTAAATTAAAAAATATGTTGTGTCATCTTTATGACACATTTTTGGATAGATTCGACTAATGTTCTGGTGTGACAGTCTGGAAAATACAGCAATTTGGTGCCTATGAATATTAATTTGGACATAATGGATTAAAAACTCAGTTTACTCATTTATGGAAAAAACAAGATCCCGGCTACAAGAGAAAATGAGATTCCTCCATTGGGTATCTGGGCTTATACTTCTGGACAGGGTGAGAAGTTTGACTATCAGAGTAGAGCTGCTGCTCCTTCGCATCAAAAGGACCCAGCTGAGCTGGTTCAGCATCTGGTGAGGATGCCTGCCCCTTGGTCATCTCCCAAGGGAGGTGCAACTAGGAGGATGCCCCAGGAAAGACCCAGGGCACGTTGGAGGGATTATGTTTCCCAGCTGTCTTGGAGTTACAGGACTTGTCTGAGGATAAGGAAGTGTGGGAGAGCTGCTTGGTCTGCTGCCACCACGACCCAGACCCGGATAAGCAGTAGAAAATGAATGACTGAAATGAATAGATTAAAAAATTATTTCTATAGTCAGGAAAAGGTCAAATTATCTGTTTAGAAGCTTGGATTTAGAGATACAGAGAAATGAGTAACAATCAAAAAAATGATAATTTGTTTAAAATCAAGCTGTATATGATGATCCCCCCCCCCCCCCGGCTGCACCTCAACCCAGTTAAGGCAACATAAACAGAGAATTCTTGGACATTGCCAGCTTGACTCCCTGAGTACCCTCATTAATACCGAATGAACATCTGACTGATGACACAACTTTCTATGAGGTTGTGTCATGTTCATGGAATTGAAAGCAAGAAGACTGTAAAGAATCAGCTGACTGTGTATTTCTATTATGTATGTAATACAATAAATGTAATCATTTTCTTATATAATACAATATTTCTGGGAAGTCATGACTTTGGTTTTGCGTTTGGCTTTTTTTTTTTAAACTGAAGTGGTTTTAAGGGAAGTAGTCAACCTACTCTGACAATGCTCCCTGTATTTCTACCCCCCTACTGCCCCCCCCCCCCCCCCCAACAAAAAAAGACCTTGTTTCACTTTGTCATTCCACATTCTTGTTCAATGACTTGAAATTGAGTAACAATGTTCCACCACAGCACAACCTGTGCTCATGACTTAGATCCTGCGTTCCACACAAACACTGCCCAGGCTGCGTTGTGTGAGTTCACACGCAGCCTAGTACAATACACGGAAACCCAAGTCTCCCGAGTCTGATGATGTCACCTTTTGACTGCAGCCATCGCTGAGAGCTGAATTATTGGGCACCATAAAGCACCGTATTTGCACTTGTGACTATCTGTAAGCTGGCAAACACATCAGTTATCTTCCCGGTTAGATAAGAGAGGGAACATTTACCGATGTTTCTGGCTATTTCCCTCTCATGACCATCATAACACTGCCTCTCTCATACAGAAAATACTATCCTACTGATCTGTGGAGCATTCTGAAAGAAAAACATAGGTATTGAAGCATTAAAAACTGTCAAGGCAGCACGTGCACCGGAGAGGCGCGCTGTCGACTCTACGGCCTCCTGTGTTTTGTTGTGTCTTGCTGGGTGTTGGTTTAGTCGTGAATCCGAATGAAAGCTGTAAATCCCAGTTAATCTGTCACAACGCTGGCAGAGCTGGGCACTGAGCAGCTACGCTATCTGATCATCAGGTTTGTCCTGGTCGGCTGCAGCCCTGCAGAGACACAAACATCCTGTTTAGAGAGAGAGAGAGAGAGAAAGAGAAAGAATGACAGGGGGAGAGTGAGCAAGAGACGGCAGTGACACGTCACAAACATTTTATGTTGACTGTGTTTCTTTGTCCTGATTGTTCACAAAGTTGAGACAAATACTTATTTCAGTACACAGAATCAGGGGTGCTGAAAAAGGGGAGAATGAGGAGAAGGATTCTAGGGTTCCATGACTGACAGAGGCCCAGAAAGGCCCCTAATACCCATTACAATACAGACAAAATAATATGGGGGGGGGGGGGTGGCGCACAGAATATTTAGATCTATAAAAGCATTAGACTTGTATTTGTATGTAACATCAAGTGCAAAGTAGAGAAGCTTGAATCTTCGACTGGACTAGGTTGCTTGACGCGAGGACGTTGGCTTCTGTTTATTCTTCTCTACAAGAGTCAAGACAGAAGTCAGACTACCAAAGCAAGAATTTTAGCTGAGGAAGCTTCTGCGATTTGAAGCAAAACGTCCTCGCGTCAAGCAACCCAGTCCAGTCGAAGATTCAAGCTTCTCTACTATGGAAACCACCTGGACAACTGAGATCCTACACAGAAACATCAAGTGCAAACTGAACATGAACACAGTTCCAGCTGTACTACAGTATGTATGAAAATTCAGTAAGGTATATCTTATATATTATATTCCATTTCTAAGGTGGAACTATGCTAGTATACTAAGGTATATTTAAATATCTAAAAAGGAAGAGTAAAATAGGAAAGTAGAAAAGAGTAGAGTAGAGCCAGTTAGGTGCCTGGTCTTGAGAACCAGGGATGGTAGGTTGAAAAGCTTTTTTATCCCATGGGAACTCTCCCTACCCACCCAAGCGGCTCAAGAAAAAGTATATATAATAATAATAAATAATAAGACATAAGAAAGATAAGACATCATATATATAAGTTATATTTAAATATTAAGGGTAATAAACAACATATACAATCAATATGGTACTATATAATATACAGGAGTAGGTATTAAAACCTAAATATAAATGCAGGAGAAGATTGTAGTATAGGTAATTTAGTATGTAGACTAGTAGTAAAATTAAATTGTAGTTAGTAGGCTAAGCTATAAATCTTGTATTTTATTATAGAAACAGAAGCTATGATGTAGTAATGTGTATTGGTATCTATCTAAAGTAACTCTGCTAGCATACTATAGGAAAATAAGCATAATCTATATGCTATCAAATGGAAACCTAAGAACTTAGGTACTATATGTTGATATCTTTAAAAGAACACATAAACTGATGAATCATTAAAAATCTACACCATGTAAAATAAAATTGTAAATAATGAAAATAAGCTAGTTTTAGTTAGAAGAGCTAAATTAGCCGTTTATAAGCCAACCGTACCTGGCAAGCTAACAAGATAAAAAAAAAAAAACGGTAATTAGTGTATAAAGTATAATAGCGTAGTTAAACCTACAATAATGGTATTAACAAATACATATCAAAATAAATGTGGACAAAAGTATGAATAATAATAATAATAATAATAATAATAATAATAATGAATAATGTGGGTTATCAAACAGAAAAGATGTGAGAAAATGAGAAGCCAAGCATGGAGTCAACACAGCCTGACCTATCAATCTCAAACTTGATAAACGTTATTTATTGATTCATTTTTAAAAAGTAAAAAAAAAAAAAAAAAAAAAAAAAAAACTGGCTTTTTAAAGTAAATGTAGGGAGAACTGTTGCTCTGTAGGTTTCTGTTCTTGGATCAGCTCATACACAGAACAGCAATGCCATCTTGTGGAATGTTATTTATAGTGTTGCAAATTCAGAGCAAAACTAATCAAAGACAAACTTTTTAAAAGAAACCTTCATATTGCAGTTGTGTGCATTATTCTATAGACAGTGTTGAGCACTACAGAGGATGTGGGTTTTTCCACATACTGTATACTTCCTTGTGTAACATTCCTTTAGTTGAATTGTGGTTGGATTTCTGTGTTGGTGGCACTGAACATAAACAACAACTACATTGTAAAAATTATAAAGTTGTTAACTCAGCATTTTAAAGCAGGTTTGTTGGGGGCATGCCTTGTTAGTCATGTCCCCGAGGGAGTCTTCCAAGGGATCAATAAAGTCCTATCTAATCTTTGTCTTTTTTACCTGTCATATCTGTCTCCCGGGTGACGGGTGTCTGTACTCTAAAAACTGCACCACTGTCTCGACAAGAAAAATTGATGTAACAATTTGTGTAGATTTTTTAAAAAGTTATTTCAACTTAATTAGAAGAGTCTTGTGGCATTAACTCAGTTGAAAGTTGAAATACTCACGCACACTCATCTTCAACGGCTTAGTCCAATTAAGGGTCGCGTGGGGCTGGAGACTATCACAGCAGTCACAGAGCGCAAGCCAGGGTACACCCTGGACAAGACGCCAGTCTGTCGCAGGGCCACATATAGACAAACAAACACATTCACTCCCGCACGCACACCTATGGACAATTTAAAGATTCCAATCCATCCACCAGCACCCGGAGAGAACCCCCGCAAACACAGGGAGAACACGCAAAATCGAACCCATGACCTTCTTGCTGTGAGGCAACAGTGCTAACCACTAAGCCACTGTGCTGCCAAAAGTTGAAATAACTTTTTAAAAATCGATGCAAATTGTTACATACATTTTTCTCATTGAGACAGCAGTCCTTTTTTAGAGTGTGGGAATTTGTGGGTTCCCTGGTTGTGCCCCCCCTCAGCCTGCATCTGTATCATCTGGCATGGGTGTGTGTGTGTCCCTGCTGTTAGCGGTGTTCATGTGTGAGCATGTGTCTGCCTCCCTGCGTCATGTTTGCTCCCCTACGTGTGGGTGTGTTACGTCATCTGTCTGTATTCCTGTCGTGTCTTGACGTTTGTTCCCCACCATATGTCCTCTGTTTATTGCTCTTGGGTTCTTCATGTACATATAAGATTGTCTTTGTGTCCCCGGTTTTTACGCGGCCCCTGTTTTAGTCCTGCCTTTATCTTCTCTGATGTCAGGTGTCAGGTTTTTGTTATGTGATCTCTGTACTGTTTCTTCATGGTGTTGTCTATTTGGTTCTTGTGGGTTTTACAGTTCTTGCACTTTATGTTTGGTTTGATATTTCGTGATCTTGTTTTGTTTCCATTCACTCAGGTTGTCCATTTATTTTTGTCTCTTGATGTATTCCCTTATTTTTCTTGTGCCGCAGCGTTTCCGTTCTTACTTTTGCATACCTGTCGTTAATTAGTTAAGCTGTATTTAAGATGCACCTGTACGTTTGTTTTTTGCCAGTCGATTATGTCAGTCATTTGTTTCCTGTCACGCATCCTGTCCATCTCCATCTCATTCCCATATCAGTAAGTGTTTGCACCCCACTGTGTTTTGACAGTTGTTTTTAGTTATTTACCTGCTCATTATCTCACCAAGTCTTGCATAGTTTTTGTTTGGATTTTTGTCACATGGAATTGCCTTGTCACTGTCTGTCTGTTCACTGTCACCTTGGAAGATTAAAGCACCATGTTTGTCCAGAATTTAACCCCTCATGTCCTGGCTGTCCTGCATCCTGGGGTCCTACTTAGACTCATCATCTAAGTAACTGAGTAGTTTTGCTCTGAAATTACAATGCCATAAATAACATTACAGAAGATGGCATTGCCCTTCAGTGCCCACAAATCCAGTCATTTGTGGCACACAGCATCACAGAGGCGGCATATGACTTCCCAGTAATACACTTTATTAATATTTTGGCCTTCTGGCACATAGTCACAATGCACCACCTCACGTGAGTCAAAGTAAACAATCAACATGACTTTGACATTGCTACAAACATGCCGTGCTTTCTTTGGGCTCAGTGATGTTGGATGTTTCCATTGCAATGACTGAAATTTGGGTTCCAGATTGTATCCATAAACCCACGTCTCATCACCAGTGATGATGGTGTTTAGGAAGTCGGGGAAGCTGTTGGTACATTCCAGCATGTCATGAGAAACTTCCAGACACAGTTGTTTGTGCTCTGCAATTAGGACAATTTGCACAATCTGCACAATTTCTTTTATGCCTTCGGCATGCACAAAGCCTCTGTCAAATGGAATGTACCAAACCTGTGCTTATCCCCATCTCATCCACAAGTTCTTGGACAATAATTCTCCAGCAACATGTGCCATTAATCGTAACGCGTGGTAACAGGTTGCAGCAGTTCCTGAGGACACCAGACGCCTCTGCCCTGAATCATCACACTCGTGATCAGCAGCCAAGAATGTATATATGTAGCGGCTGCACTCTGCGTTGTATTGTTATTACTCCGCCCATTCGCTCCCCTCCGGACGCGAACTCACGATGTCCGGCATGGGAGTCGGACTCTGTAACCAGAAGGCTAAAACCCAGGGCTCTGGCCTTGTGACCAGAGAATCCTTTTGAGCTGTTGGGAGTGAGGTTTACTAACTACATCTGCACAGCGACACCTGCTGGCCTCCGTTACACTCACCCCCCTAAACTCACTCCCACCCGGGTCATGGCACCATTGTAGCGGCTGCACTCTGTGTTGTATTGTTATTACTCCGCCCATTTGCTCCCCTTGGGACGCGAACTCACGATCTCCGGCATGGGAGTCGGACTCTCTAACCAGAAAGCTAAAACCCAGGGCTCAGGCCTTGTGACCAGAGAATCCTTTTGAGCTGTTGGGAGTGAGGTTTACTAACTACATCTGCACAGTGACACCTGCTGGCCTCCGTTACATATACTTCGTGGCATTTGTGACTTTTCGTTGTTATGTGTAAACGCAGCATAAGATTTATATCTTAATCAATCGTGCCCCAGTCACTCTCATATTTGAAAGTGAGGTACAGGCTGACAGTCACTATCGCCTGACAATGTTTGATTCGGACTGATTTTGTGGACATTTGAATTTAATATTGAAAAGTCCATTTGGTGTACATTTTGCATTATATCTAAATCAAAGTGCCCCAGTCATTCTCATTTTCTGTTATGGATTTACCTACACCACCAAAATTGGATGGAGGTCCCAATTTTATGCCCGTTTGTCTGTCTGGAAACCAAGTTGCAAAAAGCAATGACAAATTGTGCATAGTAAAAATAACCAATGTTCTGTGAAAATTATCTGAAAAAGGATTCAGAAACTGAAAAAGTTTAAAAAAAAAAAAAAAACCTGACAACATCCCCTCCCCAAACAAAAACTAAGGCGTGAACTAAATATATACTTCTGGCATTTGATCACATCTAATTTATCTTATGAAAAGCCACTTCTAACAGGATTTTGTCCTTGAAAACTTTTTCCAAGGTAAAAATTTGTGGAATTGGAAACTAGTGTTGGCAGAGGTTTGCACCCCACGAGCGCAGTGGTCTAGTTCAACAAATATATTTTATTGTATATTTTATTTATTTTGTGTGTCATTATGAGTTTTGGAGCTTTACAGACAGCACGTTGTGGCCACATCTTGTAAAAAACAGCCTCATGTTGTCATATGGGTGGTTAGTTCATGTGTGCATTTTTGTATTTTCATTGTATTCATGTTTGGGTTTATTCTTTTGTTCAGGTTTTGTTTGCTTTGTGTTTGTCTGACTGCACATGCTTGTCGTGTGCTTGGGGTTTGGTCTGGGTGTGTCTTGTCCCTTTTGTTTGCCACGCCCTCTTCCTGGTTATTTTCCCAACCTGTGTCTCATTGTCTCTAATCACACCTGTTATTTAAACCCTCTGTTTTCCCCCATATCTTTGCCAGTTGGTTGTTCCTTGTGTCATTGTTCCAGCATTTTTCTCAAAGTTCTTGATCTTCTTTTTTGCCTTGTCATGTACTGAACCGTTTGCCTATTTTTGACCTCATCTTTGTCTTATGATTTGGATACCGTTGCTGATTCTGCCTTGCCCACCTGTGTACTGACCTTTGCTCTGCTTTTCAGTAAACCCATTTTTACACTCTAATTCTCAGTATGAGTCTTGCAATTGTACGCAGCCTTTTTGGGTCCAGGTTCCTGATACACGTGGGGCTGTGGAGTGCATGTTTTCTGTAGAAGCCATACTAATAAATCCACTGTAAATCCTATTGATGGGCAGATGAACACGCCAATCAAATCTGATAGAGGTGTTTTTTGATTGTCAACTGATTCACTTAATACAAAGTGTGCGTCCTTTTGCCCCAGGGAATCGACACACAGCACCTGTTGTGGTCTGTCCCGTGTCTGTGTTTTTGTCCTTGTTAGTGGTCTTTATGGTCTGTGTCCTTATGTTAAGTGTCCATATCTGTTCGTGATATTGTTTCCCTGTTTTGCACTCTTACATTCTTGAGTTCCATTTTGGTTTTCTGTCTTTTCTTCCCTGGTTTTGTATTTGGTTATTTTATGGTTCTCCCTTTAGTTTGAGTATGTTGGTATGGTCTGTTTTCTACTCACTTCCCACAGGTCCTTGGGGTTCATGTCACGTTGTCCTCATCAGTTTCTGTTTCTCTTTCTCTCTCTGTGTGTGTGTGTGTGTGTGTGTGTGTGTGTGTGTGTGTGTGTGTGTGTGTGTGTGTGTGTGTGTGTGTGTGTGTGTGTGTGTGTGTGTGTTTTTTCTCCTCAAATGTCTACTCACAACACCCCATAATGGCAACATGAAAAATGTTTTTTTTTTGACATTTTTGGAAATTTATAAAAAATAAAAAACTAAGAAATGACATGCATACGAGGGCTGTCAATAATATAACGGTCCTTTTTATTTTTTTCAAAAACTATATGGATTTCATTCATATGTTTTTACGTCAGACATGCTTGAACCCTCGTGCGCATGCGTGAGTTTTTCCACACCTGTCGGTGACGTCATTCGCCTGTGAGCACTCCTTGTGGGAGGAGTCGTCCAGCCCCTCGTCGGAATTCCTTTGTCTGAGAAGTTGCTGAGAGATTGGCGCGTTGTTTGATCAAAATTTTTTCTAAACCTGTGAGACACATCGAAGTGGACACGGTTCGAAAAATTAAGCTGGTTTTCAGTGAAAATTTTAACAGCTGATGAGAGATTTTGAGGTGATTCTGTCGCTTTAAGGACTTCCCACGGTGCGAGACGTCGCTCAGCGCTCTCAGGCGGCGTCACCAGCCTGTTCAAGCTGAAAACCTCCACATTTCAGGCTCTATTGATCCAGGACGTCGTGAGAGAACAGAGAAGTTTCAGAAGAAGTCGGTTTCAGCATTTTATCCGGATATTCCACTGTTAAAGGAGATTTTTTTAATGAAAGACGTGCGGACGGATCCGCGCGTCGGGACGCAGCCGACGCGGTGCGGCGGCACAGGAAAAACACCTCCGTGTTGATAACCATTTGTAAAATCCAGGCGGCTTTTGATGGCTTTCAGTGGAGTGAGTATATGAGAAATTGTTTAACAGGCAGGACATGTTCCAACTTGTCCTTAAGGCTTTCAACAGAGGTGTTTTTCCTGTGGTGGAGCGTCGCGGCGGCTGCGTCCCGACGCGCGGACCCGTCCGCACGTCTTTCATTAAAAAAATCTCCTTTAACAGTGGAATATCCGGATAAAATGCTGAAACCGACTTCTTCTGAAACTTCTCTGTTCTCTCACGATGTCCTGGATCAATAGAGCCTGAAATGTGGAGGTTTTCAGCTTGAACAGGCTGATGATGCCGCCTGAGAGCGCTGAGCGACGTCTCGCACCGTGAAAAGTCCTTAAAGCGACAGAATCACCTCAAAATCTCTCATCAGCCGTTAAAATTTTCACTGAAAACCAGCTTAATTTTTCGAACCATGTCCACTTCGATGTGTCTCACAGGTTTAGAAAAAATTTTGATCAAACAAAGCGCCAGTCTCTCAGCAACTTCTCAGACAAAGGAATTCCGACGAGGGGCTGGACGACTCCTCCCACAAGCAGTGCTCACAGGCGAATGACGTCACCGACAGGCGTGGAAAAACTCACGCATGCGCACGAGGGTTCAAGCATGTCTGACGTAAAAACATGAATGAAATCCATATAGTTTTTGAAAAAAATAAAAAGGACCGTAACTTTATTGACAGCCCTCGTATAACTATTCACAGCCTTTGCTCAGTATTTTGTTGATGCACCTTTGGCAGCAATTACAGCCTCAAGTCTTTTTGAATATGATGCCACAAGCTAAGACAGAGGGAAAAAATTAATTTACTCAATTTTGAAATAAGGCTGTCGCATTGTAGGGTAGGTGAGCAGAATTGTCTTTGGAGGCCAGAAGGGGCCTCTGCATGGGGAACAGGAGGTGAGGCTGGGCATGGCTGGCTGAGACAACACAGGACAAACAAACCAATTTAAATCCAATCTCAAAAACGTTCACACAATGCAGAATAATCTGAGATCTATGAATGAGAGCTGAGTGTACTATCAATCAATCAATCAATTTTTTTATATAGCGCCAAATCACAACAAACAGTTGCCCCAAGGCGCTTTATATTGTAAGGCAAGGCCATACAATAATTATGTAAAACCCCAACGGTCAAAACGACCCCCTGTGAGCAAGCACTTGGCTACAGTGGGAAGGAAAAACTCCCTTTTAACAGGAAGAAACCTCCAGCAGAACCAGGCTCAGGGAGGGGCAGTCTTCTGCTGGGACTGGTTGGGGCTGAGGGAGAGAACCAGGAAAAAGACATGCTGTGGAGGGGAGCAGAGATCGATCACTAATGATTAAATGCAGAGTGGTGCATACAGAGCAAAAAGAGAAAGAAACAGTGCATCATGGGAACTCCCCAGCAGTCTACGTCTATAGCAGCATAACTAAGGGATGGTTCAGGGTCACCTGATCCAGCCCTAACTATAAGCTTTAGCAAAAAGGAAAGTTTTAAACCTAATCTTAAAAGTAGAGAGGGTGTCTGTCTCCCTGATCTGAATTGGGAGCTGGTTCCACAGGAGAGGAGCCTGAAAGCTGAAGGCTCTGCCTCCCATTCTACTCTTACAAACCCTAGGAACTACAAGTAAGCCTGCAGTCTGAGAGCGAAGCGCTCTATTGGGGTGATATGGTACTACGAGGTCCCTAAGATAAGATGGGACCTGATTATTCAAAACCTTATAAGTAAGAAGAAGAATTTTAAATTCTATTCTAGAATTAACAGGAAGCCAATGAAGAGAGGCCAATATGGGTGAGATATGCTCTCTCCATCTAGTCCCCGTCAGTACTCTAGCTGCAGCATTTTGAATTAACTGAAGGCTTTTTAGGGAACTTTTAGGACAACCTGATAATAATGAATTACAATAGTCCAGCCTAGAGGAAATAAATGCATGAATTAGTTTTTCAGAGGAGGTAAGTCAACAAACTGGTGAGGAGTGGAAGAATGAGCCAGTCTTCAAATTGCACAGGAATGGATGACAGGTTGTAGGTGCGAAATGTCAAAAGGTTAGCCACACGCAGCCTAGACTCACAAAACAAACAGACAGACATACTAGGGGAAGGGAAACACAGCAGTGGATACTAACATAAAAGATAAAATCTGTTGTGGGTGTGCCCTGTTAGTCCCTGCTGGTTCATTTTGGGCTCGGTTCCCCATTCTGCTGGAGGTTTCTTCCTGTTAAAAGGGAGTTTTTCCTTCCCACTGTAGCCAAGTGCTTGCTCACAGGGGGTCGTTTTGACCGTTGGGGTTTTACATTATTGTATGGCCTTGCCTTACAATAGGTGCCTTGGGGCAACTGTTTGTTGTGATTTGGCGCTATATAAAAAAAAATTGATTGATTGATTGATTGATTGATTGATTGATTGATTGATTGATTCTGCATCTGTGTCTTGGTCTGCGTGTGTGGGGGGGGTGGGGGGCTGTCTCCCTGCTGCGTGTCCCAGTGTCTGTGTGTGTTATGTCATTCCACCTGTCTCTCTGCACTCTGCGGTGTGTGTGTGTGTGTGTGTATATGTGTATCAGTCCTCCCAATTCCTGTGTGTGGGCACCCCTCTCCCTTTGGTCTGTGTGTGAGTGCATGTGTTGCATGTTGTGGTTTGAGTCCTGTGGGTGTGTTGAACGGGTGTGTGTCTTGTGCTAGTCACCTTGGTCCGTTCTCCTTGTGCCTACTCCGTGAACCCTTGCCCTTCTTGGTCATTCATCTCCTTATATGGAACTCCGGTCTGGTCTCTGCCTCTTCCCCTTGTCTCTGTGATATTGGTTCTTCTGTATTTTATTATGTTACGCTCCTGGTTGAGTTTATCAGTTATCGTTTGGTGTTTGCATTTTCTATTCAGGTGTAATTATGTGTTATGGTCATGTTCAGTCACCTGTGCATGTCGTAATATCTGTCACCCCCATGTTGTTTCTCACATGTTGTTTCTCACATGTGTCACCTTTTGATTACTGCTCCTATGCTTTATTAGTTTGTGTATTTAAACCACTCCCTTGGCATCTTTGTTTTGTGGGTCCATTGACAAGTGTTACATGTCTTCTGTGTCATGTATTGTCCCATGCGGGTGTAAGTAACCTGTTCTGTTTATTGCACCCCTTGTTGTAACGGCTGTCTGAGTTTATCCTCATCGCCTCACATCCCAGATTCTCCTCACCCTGAGTGGGTTAAGATTTTATTTTTGTTTGTTCCTGTCCATCCACTGGTTTTTGTGATAGACTCGTGTTGTGTTGGACTTCACCTTTGTGTCTGGGCTGACCTGCTTATTGGGGTTCTTGTATACTCATAGCACCTACCGTAACAAAAATCCTAATAACAAAGCTCCTCCATCCCTCTCACTGAACTTGGCAGTGTGTTAGCGGGTTGTCACCAGGGCAGAGTGAACATCTGGGTCCCACTGCCCTCTCTTTCCTCCTCTGAGAAAAAAACACCTGTCTAATTTTTTGCAAAATGTCAAATGACATAGATCTATTTAAATGTCATAAATAAAACAGATTATGAATGTTTTCCCCTCATGCAATGGAAAGAATATTTTCATCATTAAACGCTGGTGAGATAGTGACTCCTTAAATGTTCTATTTTTTGAGTCATTAAAATATTCTTACCATTGCACTCATAAACAATCATTCTTTGTACATTGTTTACAGTGATTTCACCCAAATTAAGCTGTAAAGATTTTGCAACACAGAAAGTGTTGGGGGAGGTTGAAAACAATATTTTGCATGATTTTGTACACCACCTTTGGAAATATGTAAAATCAGACATTTTTGAGTAAGTATGTGTTTTCTTAATGTAAAACATTTCTTTTATTTCAAGGTTTGACATATGGTAATGACAAGAAAAATTAAATCTGAGTAGTAAGTCAGCTGCCATGCTGTGCAGGGGTGGTGGGCAAGTAGCTTGGTACAATGTGGAAGGTTCCCGGTTCAAACCCCGCCCCTGCCACATTTCTTCACGTAATGTGGAGTTGCGTCAGGAATGGCATTGAGCGTAAAACATACCAAATCAATATGCAGATCCACCTTGGACCTGCTGTGGCAACCGCAAGTGAAAACAAGGGACCAGCCGAAGGGACTTGTTTAGTAAGTCAGATGTCAGTTTATGCAATGCAAAAAGGAGATAGGGTTTATCAAAAGAGAAAAGAGAGAACAACCAGCCAAACAAAGAAATAAAATGAGGATATTATAAGCAGAGGTTAATAATACCACAAGTAGGAGACAGAGTGATGCACTTACCTTGAAGTGTTTAGCCCCAAACTATTACATACAGGGATGCAGAATAACTTACAGATGTGGTCCTCCAGCCCTGCAGATGACCTTTTCATGGGAGCTGCTGGTGTGATTGTTCTCGTTGGCCATCATAAAACACTTCACTAACATTGGCAATTTCAGTGGGAGCACCTCTGCAGCTGTCTTCTATGGGAGGGGGCTACACATCATTAGAGGGGTGGCAAAAACTGTGTGGAGCCTGTATGAATCCCAATTACAGGAAAGCACCCCAGTCTTAACAGGACCCATGTCAATACATTGCACTGTGATCAAGCGAGTGACTTCATGTAATGCCGGCTGCATTTATTTATGACCTCCACCAACCACATTGGATGGAGGTTATGTGATCGCCTGCATTTGTTTGTTCGTTTGTTGGATAGTTAACAGTCTCACAGGCACAGTTCTGCATCTATCATCCTAAAATTTGGACATATGGTTCAGATAATCCTAGAATAGAGTGTGTTCATTTTTCAAGATCGTACCTTAAGTGTCAAGGTCACAGAAAAGGTTTCATGATTCATGCTTTTGTTTCTTCTAGATTAGATTATTGTAATGTTCTATTTTCAGGGTTACTGCAGTCCAGCATCAGGGGTCTTCAGCTGGTTCAGAATGCTGCCAGACCTTTGGCACATAGCTGTAGGTCTGAACATATCACATCCATTTTGGCATCTTTACCCTGGCTCCCTGTTTCTGTGAGAGCAGATTTTAAGGTTTTATTATTGACTTATAAAGTTTTTCATGGACTGGCGTCGTCTTATCTGCCTGATCTGGTGGAACCTTACGTGCCGGCCCGTGCTTTGCGGTGGCAGGATGTGGGACTTCTCTGTGTTCACAGGGTGAAGAAGAAGTCAGCAGGTCAAAGAGCTTTTTCTCATCGTGCACCCACCCTGTGGAACGGTCTTCCTGCGACCGTGAAGCAGTCGGAGTGCGTGGACATTTTTAAGTCAAAACTTAAAACCCATTTTTATTCTCTTTCTTATGAATAGTTTAAATTTTTATCTGTTTTATTATTTTACATCTGTTTTTAATTATGTATTTTGATTTTTTTATTCATTTTAAATTATTTATTTAATTTTTATGCTGAATTGTTCTGTGTGAGGTGCCTTGAGATGGCTTTTGTTGTGATCTGGTGCCTTATAAGTTGATTAAATTGAAATTGAATTGAAATTGGAAAAAGTGACAATCGCATAATCAGCCATAACTTCAGCACTACTCACCATAGAAACTTCCAGTTTGGCTCATATTGTTCCTCTTAGAGAGACACTTTCTAACTGACCTTGGCCTTCAACCCTGACCTTTTAAAAGTTCAGTCAAGGTCAAAGTTGACCTAGAACATTTATATTGTGTATTTAAATCTGATGAGTAGAAGTGGTGTATTGAGTCCTACAAAACAGTGAGTTCACTTTTCAGCATCACAGTTTAAATTTCAAGATCAAACAAAACATGAAAAATGCATAATCAATTTTGACTCCACTTGAATTTCACCATTCTGAAGTGTCATTTTGGTCAATGTTTAGTTGGAATTTTTAAGTGCAGCCTTTTGAAGGACATCATTGGCTTCATTCCAGAAATATTTGATCCAACTTGAATTTTACCATTTTGAAGTTCTATTTCAGTCAACGTATAGTTCATAGTGTGACATCAAAAGTAACTACTCTGTTGGCAGAGTTACTTGAGCAGAGTCAGGTCCAGCATTTCACTTTTAAATAACCTAAGAGCTAAATGGACACAATGTACATCATTTGAAAGGCCTTGATCTTGGCTTCCCAATGGTGTTTGTGGAAAAATCCATGTGGCAGTTTTGTATTTGTTTTTTGCTACACTACTTTGGAGACAGTGACTGTCATTCATGACTAAATGGTATTTTACAGTGTAAGTACTGTATTATTGGTGTATTTGAAGATTTAGCCATAAAAATAAATAACAATGCTAGCAATGTTTCATTCATAGTCTAGAGTATCAAGCCCACACATTTGAAAAACTGATGAAAAATATGTTATATACAGCTATGATGAGTCATATTTCACCATATGCTTAGTCCATAACAAGAATATCTCATAAACATGATTCCTGTAATACAGTTAGATAAAGGGTATCTATATTTGCTAGTCATTACTGAAGTCATCTCACATTATGTTGGTCAGTTTATACACACATATTGTCATTTATTCCATTTGTTCATGGGTTAAGCCATTGCAGCAACACTCTGCACCTTCACACAGATATTTTGATTCTTGCACACACAATTGCAAGAGCACTTAGACCTCCCAGTGCAGTTGCAAATGAGATCATCAATGATCGCTGCAGCTCACAAAACAGTGAATAATATGGGCTGGAGATATTTCTCCTTCTTTCATCCAGAATCAAGAGGTGATCCCAGATTAGGCTTGGTTACATGTACATCCAAACCGTCACTTGCCACACGCATTGCAAAACATGCTTGTGGAAGTTATCTTCACAAGGAGGCAACTTAGTGAGAACAGCATACTTCTGGGATAATTTAGATATTAACAGATTGAGATAACTGTGGAATTACAGTAAACTTTTCATTAAAGTTGTGTGGAGGAAAAAAACTGCTGCATGGATTTTTCCACAACAAAGACCATCTGAAAGCCAAGCAAAGGGCATTTTAAGTGAAGTGTGTTGTGTCTATTTAGCACTTGGGTGACTTAAACTCAAAATTTAGAGGCCTTTGATTGATTTCACTCTTCATCTACAGTGCAGTGGAGTGCTTCATGCTCCGCTAGCTGCACGCGCAGCACACATCTGAACCCAAAATCTAAAAGAACCTCTCAAAAATTAAAGGAATTGAGGATGAAGTGTCCATCATCTCTTCCCTGTTGTGAGCCCACTGGACTGAGCATTGCGATCATGTGCGCAGCTGAACGGGCTGAAAGTTCACAGCTCCAGAAAATAACGAGTATTTCCGACTTTTCCCGAGTGTCTGCTTGGCAGCACCACTGAACTGAATTATTTAGATTAGGATGGATGGATGGATGATGGATGAGATTTATTGTCATTGTCATTACAAGTGCAACAACAACGAGATTATATCCACACTCACATTTCCACAGACAAACAGCAATTAATCCACAATTATTACTTGTTTACCATAATAATGGCACACATCAGAATTAAGACAGCACATATACATTTGACGTTATGTGCACTAAACTTGAAACAGTCCGTTATCCAAATTGAGGTGATGTGAGTGTGTGGTAGCCGCTGCAACTGGAGTCGTGCCACCGCCAGCTTGGGAGGGAACGTGGGCTGCAGCTAAAACTGCACCACCCCCACCGAAGGGGAAAGGAGCATGCTTCAGTCCTGTGAAAAGCAGTTTAGAAACAGCCAATGTTCCCCAGGCCGAAAAAAAATTCCTCTGGAGGAAAACAGTCAGGCAGTTTGACCTTCAAGCTTGATAAGCCTGTAATGTTATGGTTTGAGCAGTGAAAAACACTTTTTAACAGTTCCACTTGCACAACCAAATCCCAATTATAAATTAAGAATATTCACTGCCCTCTGAAATCTTCAACTTCAACTGCAAGGCACGCATCTGCTCCAAGATGTCATCCAATTTGTGTTTGAGTTCAAGAGTCATCACAGTCTGAAAATGCACTGCCTTGCCACCCTCATTAATCATGACGGACAAGCGAGGGGCCATGGTTCTTGATGCTGCCGTCTTGTCAGTTTTCCAGTAGATCAGGGCAGCACATAAGCCAAAAAGTACCAGCCCTGCTACCATAAGACCAAAAATGAATAAATCCTCGACGTCCTCAACGGAGAAAGGCGCCGAGCATGCCACACGCCAGGAACTCCAGAAGTCGAGAACATAGCCCGCAGGATACATTCCATCTGGGCAGGTAGGATCCCCCGTCCTGACCTTATTGTAGAAAAAATGGTGTCAATAGCGTTCAGAGACCAGCAGATCAATTCCATGGTTAATCCAATAGTAGTCCCATAGATCCAGTATCCAATATAATTTGAGGAATTCACAGTCTGGTGAAGTAGGGACTTGAAGGTTAAAAGCAGAGAACAGAGATAAGGGAGAGTGGAGGACATGTGACCGCCCTCGTCAGAGTCCCAAGCTGTTAGTGGGTAGTGGGTATTGTTAGTGGGTATGACTAATGTATTTATCCCAACCTCATATTTTTGAAAAAGAATTTTAAGTTAAAATCTTAGATTGTTTTTTCTCCATTTCTTTCTCTTTTTTTAATGTTTCATGATTCTGACAAAGGCTATTTTTATTCACTTGCGCTGTTCATGATGTGATATAATACAGCAGTTAAGTTGTCTTTTTTAAATATATCAAACATTGGATACCTTGTTTTATTTAAGGCCATGTTTTCTTTGCTCATTAACTTATTTTTAAAAATGGAAAGCACAGTTGTTTTTTTTCTGATCCAAAATGATCCAGTCCCTCCAAACCATGGGTTTTATGATCTGTTACACCCCCACAATACACCGTATATATAATGGACCAACCTAGCCTGGTAAACTAGACCCATTCACTTTGCAAATAAATGTGCTTGTCTGTGCCAGGCTAGAACCAGTGATGTCTCCTTGATGTCACCCATAGGCTTTCTGAAGGTCTGCTCTGAAGCTCAAGTGGGAGATCTTCAAATGTCATCGGTGGATTAGCTTTTCAGCTCATTCTAAACACCACTAGGGAACCAACAAGTTTCCACTAAATGCAGTTCTGTGAACTTTTACTCAGCAAACATATGTATTTTTAATTAACGTTTAGTACTCCAAAATGTATGTAAAACTTAAATCATACATGTTTGTTCCAGTTGGAGCTTATACATTAATCCATCTCTCTGTGGATGGCTGCTTGGCATTACGTGTGGACTCTTCAAAGGAATGCTGACAGGCCAAGCCCAGTTCACACACACCTTTGACACACTCAACTAAAACACTTTTGGTGCAATTCTGGATGGGGGCATCATGTTCTCTTAGCCACCGTGCTGCCCAAGTATTAAACAAATAAGGAATATTAAGAAATGAAAACAGACGTGGAAAATAATCTTAATCATCTAATCGTGCATTTAATCTGGTTTGACCTGTTTCTCTGTCTGCATGTTACCTTTGCACTTAAAGTCCTTATTGCAATTAGTGCTGTTTTGTTCTGGCAACGTCAGTATGTGGGGCATGTTGGGATCGCCTGGAGGCAAAGAAGAAGAAGAAGTAGTCACCTATTACTTGTCTAAATGACTATAGGCCAGTCATGCTTACATCTGTGTTGATGAAAACCTTTGAACGTCTTTTGCTGGGAGTACATTCAAGCCCAGATCCCTGTGTCTGTTGATCCACTCCAGTTCGCATACAGACAGAACAGAAGCGTGGAGGATGCTATTTCATTTGCCTTGAACTCAGTGTACAAACACCTGGACACAGAAAAATATCAGGCTAGAATGCTTTTTATTGACTATAGCTCTGCTTTATTTCTCTTGTCCCTGCAAGGTTCATCCAGAAACTGAGACTTTTGGGTCTGAGTGATACCATTTGCAAATGGATTTTTAGTTTTTTTAACTGGAAGACCACAAAGACTGGCTGTGTCTCTAATGAACTTATTTTAAGCCCATTGTTGTACACTTTGTACACTTATGACTGTGTTGTGTCCTTTCCTAACAATTTGATATTTAAGTATGCAGATGACAACTATTATTGGTTTGCTCTCTTCTCATGATGACTCTTTATATAGATCTGAAGTGCAAAAGGTGGTTTCCTGGCACGGGGAAAACAATTTGAAGTTAAATACTGCAAAAACTTTTGAGTTGGTTGTTGACCAGTAAAAATAGATCTTATGTTCCCATCATATTAAAGGGGCTGAGGTGAAAACAGTTGAAAACTGTAAATTTCTTGGAGTGTTTTTATCTGATGACTTGAGCTGGAATCTTAACACCAGTGAGATTGTTAAAAAGTCTCGACATCGTTTTTTTTTTTTTTTTTTTCTGCGTAAGCTGAAAGAATTCACTCTTAAGAATATTATTTTAAATTTCTATCACAGCTGTATTGAACGTCTTCTTACAAACACTATCGCTGCATGGTTTGGAAATGCCACTGCTAAAGAAAGAAAGGCTTTGAATAGAGTGGTTCGTTCAGCCAGTAGGACTATTGATGTGGAACTGTCTGTCCTGGAGGACATTTACAAAAAAAGTCCCGATCTTTGGCCATTACTAGAGACCTCCTGCATCCTGCCAATGACTTATTTGAGCTTCATCCCTCAGGTAGGCACTATCGGTCTATTAAATGTGGGACATCGCGGTACATAAAAAGTTTCTTCCCACAAGCTGTGGCAATGATCAATGCTCTGTGACTAGTTTTAAATGTATCTTAAATTATTTTGTGGCTTCATCGTTTTTATGGCGTTTTTTTAAATGTCTTTTTATTGTTTTGTGTATGTCTTGCTAGTTAATGCACTTTGAGCTCCTTACACCCTTTTTCCAGCATGGTTTTAATACTGCAAATGGCAAATAAATTTAAACTTGAACTTGAACAATGGCGACTCCAGACTTCACTCAGTTCCCTGTGGAACAACTTAAAGAATTCTTAGTGGTTAGCACTGTTGCCTCACAAGGAGAAGGTTCCAGGTTCGCCTGTGTCCTGTTCCAGTGTTTGTGTGGGTTCCCTCCGGCCAAAGACATGTAAAAGACTCAAAAATGTCCACAGGTATGAGTGGGAATGTAAAAGAGTTTGTTTGTCTATATGCACTGGCCCTGCGATAAACTGGCGCCCTCTCTAGGGTGCACGCCACCTCTTTCACAATGACTGGTGGGATAGGTTTCAGGTCCCCCCATTACCCTTAATTTGAATAATCATGTTCAGAAAATGGAGGGATGGGTTTAATACTTTGTGAACAAACTGTATGTTGAATGAAAAAATTATATGACACCAAAATCAATCCTTGTCATTTGATTGTATGTCAAGTGACATTCATTATTTGTCTCATTGTATGACTAATGTCATGGCATGTTTATTTTAGTTCTATTTTTTTTGGTGCATTTTTGTCCCATGCATTTCGCTGTCTTGAACGACACTGTTAGCTTTTCGTAAAAATGCTTCCATGATTTGAGGAAGCTAAATCCAGCCGCTGCAGTGTGCTCGAAGGCATCTTTCGTGGCAATAGTGGTGCTATCAGATGAAGAATTGGTTCCTGTGATTTTTCGTTGGATTGAGGAAAGGAGACATGTCCTAAAAGACTGAGGTGAAATGGTGCAAGCTGAGTTCAGTAGTGTGGCAGTTTTGCCTCGTTAAAGAATCTTTCAAGTCATGAAAATATTCTTACCTTTGCGCTCATAAACATTCATTATTTTTACACTATTTATTTTTTCATTTATTTATTTATGTACATCTTGATCATCATCTAATTTTGGCATGCTGAACCTTTTTAGAAATCTTAAAATTTGCGCTAAAATAAAATTTACAGTCAGCTTCTCACAAGTGGAATGTTGTAATATCCCATTGTAAGAGAACTGCTTGATTTTGGAATTTAAAAATAGTTTCTTCTGTTTTTTTAATCCCTGGTTCACAACCTGGGATCTGAGATCCACCAAAGATTACAGTTGTTTTGTCTGATGTTTTGTCTGCTCTGAGGTTATCAGAATTAAAAGTTCCCATATTAAAGAAAATCATGATAACTTACTTACTTGACAATTAAAACTAACTTAAAAGCTAATTTTCTTTGGGTGAGCCAATACATTTACTTTGACTTCTATTTTGTTGCAGACAGTATGTATCCAATATATTTCATGTTTTCATTTGTTAATATACACCCATTACTGCATTTCAGGTCTACAACACATTACAAAAACAGTTGGGATGGGGCATCCATCCATCCATCCATTTTCTCTCGCTTTATCCGGAGTCGGGTCGCGGGGCAGCAGCTCAAGCAAAGCCACCCAGACCTCCCGATCCACACACACCTTCCTCAGCTCCTCCGGGGGAACCCCAAGGCGTTCCCAAGCCAGCCGAGAGATGTAGTCCCTCCAGCGTGTCCTGGGTGTTCCCCGTGGCCTCCTCCTAATGGGACGTGCCCGGAACACCTCTCCAGCGAGGCGTCCAGGGGGCATCCGGAAAAGATGTCCGAGCCACCTCAACTGACTCCTTTCGACGTGGAGGAGTAGCGGCTCGACTCCGAGCTCCTCCTGAGTGACCGAGCTCCTTACCCTATCTCTAAGGGAGTGCCCAGCCACCCTGTGGAGGAAACTCATCTCGGCCGCTTGTACTCGTGATCTCGTTCTTTCGGTCATGAGCCAAATCTCATGACCATAGGTGAGGATCGGAACGTAGATCGATCGGTAAATCGAGAGCTTTGCCCCCCTACTCAGCTCTCTCTTCACCACAACGGTCCGATACAGCGACCGCATCACTGCAGATGCTGCACCGATCTCACGCTCGATCTGTCCCTCACTCGTGAACAAGACCCCGAGATACTTAAACTCCTCCACTTGAGGCAAGGGCACTCCACCGACCTGAAGAGGGCAAAGCACCTTTTTCCGGTCGAGAACCATGGCCTTGGATTTGGAGGTGTTGATTTTCATCCCGGATGCTTCACACTCGGCTGCAAACCGCCCCAGTGCACGGTGAAGGTCCTGATTTGACGAAGCCAACAGAACCACATCGTCCGCAAACAGCAGAGACGAGATTCTGTGGTTCCCAAACCAGACCCCCTCTACACCCTGGCTGCGCCTAGAAATTCTGTCCATAAAAATAATGAACAGAACCGGTGACAAAGGGCAGCCCTGGCAGAGGCCAACGTGCACTGGAAACAGGTTTGACTTACTACCGGCAATGTGAACCAAGCTCCTGTTGCGGTTGTACAGGGGCCGGATAGCCCTTAGCAAAGGACTCCGGACCCCGTACTCCCAGAGCACTCCCCACAGGGTGCCCCAAGGGACATGGTCGAATGCCTTCTCCAGATCCACAAAACACATGTGGACTGGTTGGGCGAACTTCCATGAACCCTCGAGCAGCCGATGGAGCGTATAGAGCTGGTCCAGTGTGCTGCGACCAGGACGAAAACCACACTGCTCCTCCTGAATCCGAGGTTCGACCATAGGTTGAATTCTCCTCTCCAGTGCTCTGGAATAGACCTTACTGGGGAGGCTGAGGAGTGTGTTCCCCTATAGTTGGAACACACCCTCCGGTCCTCCTTCTTAAACAGAGGGACCACCACCCCGGTCTGCCAATCCAGAGGCACTGTCCCCGATCACCACACAATGTTGCAGAGGCGTGTCACCCAAGACAGTCCCACAACATCCAGAGACTTAAGGTACTCAGGATGGATTTCATCCACCCCAGGAGCCTTGCCACCGAGGAGCTTTCTAACCACCTCGGTGACTTCGGCCTGGGTAATGGATGAGTCCGCTTCTGAATCCCCAGTCTCTGCTTCCTCTTCGGAAGACGTGACGATGGGATTGAGGAGATCCTCAAAGTACTCCTTCCACCGCCCGACAACATCCCCCAGTCAGGGTCAACAGCTCCCCACCTGCACCGTAAACAGTGCTGGTGGAGAGCTGCTTCCGCCTCCTGAGGCTTCGGACGGTTTGCCAGAATCTCTTCAAGGCCGACCGATAGTCTTCCTCCATAGCCTCCCCAAACTCCTCTTCGAACCTCCTGGAGAGGGGCTGGACGGGATGGGGCAATTTATTCTAAATATAAGGAGTAAATTGTTACTTTTAGAGCCAGTTTTCTTGAGACAAGTCATCTAATGGATACATGAACATTTACAAGTAACTGAATATGTCTCAGACTCCATTTACATAAACAATTCAGAATTACAAACATTATAGTCCTGTATGGTTACCAAAGCCTTTAAAATAATTTCTGTTGTATTTGAACCAATTACTTGAAGTGATATGTTCAGCTTTGTGAATATGTACAAAGCGTCTGGCTACTGCATTCTAAATGAGCAGGATAAAAAGGTCACATCAAATCTTTTTGCATCAATAAATAATTATTTTATTGTATGCAATATAGATACAGCTGAAGCCTTATATTTACATACAATGTACAGTAGTGTTCAGAATAATAGTAGTGCTATGTGACTAAAAAGATTAATCAGATTTTGAGTATATTTCTTATTGTTACATGGGAAACAAGGTATCAGTAGATTCAGTAAATTCTCACAAATCCAACAAGACCAAGCATTCATGAGATGCACACTCTTAAGGCTATGAAATTGGGCTGTTAGTAAAAAAAAAAGGTAGAAAAGGGGGTGTTCACAATAATAGTAGTGTGGCATTCAGTCAGTGAGTTTGTCAATTTTGTGGAACAAACAGGTGTGAATCAGGTGTCCCCTATGTAAGGATGAAGCCAGCACCTGTTGAACATGCTTTTCTCTTTGAAAGCCTGAGGAAAATTGGACGTTCAAGACATTGTTCAGAAGAACAGTGTAGTTTGATTAAAAGGTTGATTGGAGAGGGGAAAACTTATATGCAGGTGCAAAAAATTATAGGCTGTTCATCTACAATGATCTCCAATGCTTTAAAATGGACAAAAAAAAAAAAAAAAAAAACAGAGACGCATGGAAGAAAACGGAAAACATCCATCAAAATGGATAGAAGAATAACCAGAATGGCAAAGGCTCACCCATTGATCAGCTCTAGGATGATCAAAGACAGTCTGGAGTTACCTGTAAGTGCTGTGACAGTTAGAAGACGCCTGTGTGAAGCTAATTTATTTGCAAGAATCCCAGCAAAGTCCCTCTGTTAAATAAAAGACATGTGCAGAAGAGGTTACAATTTGTCAAAGAACACATCAACTGGCCTAAAGAGAAATGGAGGAATATTTTGTGGACTGATGAGAGTATTGTTCTTTTTGGGTCCAAGGGCCGCAGACAGTTTGTGAGATGACCCCCAAACTCTGAATTCAAGCCACAGTTCACAGTGAAGACAGTGAAGCATGGTGGTGCAAGCATCATGATATGGGCATGTTTCTCCTACTATGGTGTTGGGCCTATATATCGCATACCAAGTATCATGGATCAGTTTGGATATGTCAAAATACTTGAAGAGGTCATGTTACCTTATGCTGAAGAGGACATGCCCTTGAAATGGGTGTTTCAACAAGACAATGACCCCAAGCACACTAGTAAACGAGCAAAATCTTGGTTCCAAACCAACAAAATTAATGCCTCGCAGATGTGAAGAAATCATGAAAAACTGTGGTTATACAACTAAATACTAGTTTAGTGATTCACAGGATTGCTAAAAAAGCAGTTTGAACATAATAGTTTTGAGTTTGTAGCGTCAACAGCAGATGCTACTATTATTATGAACACCCCTTTTTCTACTTTTTTTTTTATTAATAGCCCAATTTCATAGCCTTAAGAGTGTACATATCATGAATGCTTGGTCTGACTGACTCACCTGTCTGCAATTAACACCACCTGTTTACAAACCCTGGTCCTGCCTCTCCACAATAGCCAGAAACTCAGCACTGCCTAGTGGTACCTGGCCTCAGTCCTCTGGCTCTGTTGCGGCTGCTCTTGGTTCTCTATCCACAAACCATCTTGCCCTGGGTCTCAGTTCACAAACCATTCTGTTCAAGTCGGTGTCTCCCTGATCTGGTGTCTTCTCCTCCATATTTGTGCAGCATTCAGTTACTCTGTTTACACAATATTATATATAATATAGTTGATTTCATTCTGTCTCCCTGCATTTTGGGTCTTAACCGTGTCTTGATTTAACCTAAACAATGCCACATTCCATTTCATCAATTGATAAGTGAATTAAATCAGTTAAGCCAAGTCTGTGTGCATGCGCTGGTGGGATGCTTTGCTGCATCCATGACACCAGAGAATCACCTTGGGCTCTGGATGGCAACAACCCAGACAGACGACCACTCAAATCCCATCTCTTGAAAGTAACCATCGATCTGCCGCAGCCAGGTGAAGCCTCTCTGAGCCACTAGAGTCTGCTTTTGGAATGCAGTCTTCCAAGAAGACAGCTTTTACTAAGTGAAACTGGTGAAGTGATGGACGCTGGCCCTGCACCCTAGGGTGCTGGACTTATCTCGTGATGCCCTGCCTGTAGTGCCAATGCTCATCTCAATAATGCACTTTTGTTTTTGATGCTATTTTGGCTTTTCTGTTTCTTGAGCTTGATAAAGCTTTGTAAAAACCTTGTAAGTGTTAGAATGGCCTAAGCAGTTGGTCACCCCTCTGAGTCTGGTCTGCTTGAGGTCTCGTCCTCATTATCATCAGAGGGAGTTTTTCCTTACCACTGTACACTTATGGGGGGTTGGTAAGGTTAGACCTTACTTGTGTGAAGCGCCTTGAGGTAGCATTGTTGTGAGTTGGCACTGTATAATTACAAAAACTGAATTGAATTGAAGCATGGGTGACACCTTGTCCTTCTCTGACCAATGGGGTCTCAACACTCATTGCTGGTTGATGCATAGAGAAACATGCCACAGGGCCAAAATGTCTAAACTGGTGCTCCCTCACAATCCAAGGGTTACTCCTCATCTTAGTCTCTCTAATCAAATCAAATCAATTTTATTTATATAGCGCCAAATCACAACAAACAGTTGCCCCAAGGCGCTTTATATTGTAAGGCAAAAGCCATACAACAACTACAGAAAAACCCCAACGATCAAAACGACCCCCTGTGAGCAAGCACTTGGCGACAGTGGGAAGGAAAAACTCCCTTTTAACAGGAAGAAACCTCCAGCAGAACCAGGCTCAGGGAGGGGCAGTCTTCTGCTTGGACTGGTTGGGGCTGGGGGGAGAGAATCAGGAAAAAGACATGCTGTGGAAGAGAGCAGAGATCAATCACCAATGATTAAATGCAGAGTGGTGCATACAGAGCAAAAAGAGAAAGAAACACTCAGTGCATCATGGGAACCCCCCAGCAGTCTATAGAAGTCTATAGCAGCATAACTAAGGGATGGTTCAGGGTCACCTGATCCAGCCCTAACTATAAGCTTTAGCAAAAAGGAAAGTTTTAATCCTAATCTTAAAAGTAGAGAGGGTGTCTGTCTCCCTGATCCGAATTGGGAGCTGGTTCCACAGGAGAGGAGCCTGAAGGCTGAAGGCTCTGCCTCCCATTCTACTCTTAAAAACCCTAGGAACTACAAGTAAGCCTGCAGTCTGAGAGCGAAGCGCTCTATTGGGGTGATATGGTACTATGAGGTCCCTAAGATAAGATGGGACCTGATTATTCAAAACCTTATAAGTAAGAAGAAGAATTTTAAAATCTATTCTAGAATTAACAGGAAGCCAATGAAGAGAGGCCAATATGGGTGAAATATGCTCTCTCCTTCTAGTCCCCGTCAGTACTCTAGCTGCAGCATTTTTAATTAACTGAAGGCTTTTCAGGGAACTTTTAGGACAACCTGATAATAATGAATTACAATAGTCCAGCCTAGAGGAAATAAATGCATGAATTAGTTTTTCAGCATCACTCTGAGACAAGACCTTTCTAATTTTAGAGATATTGCGCAAATGCAAAAAAGCTGTTATGTGCTGACGCGGGTCAGAGAACCGAACCAGCATCTGACAATGGCCCAGCGCTAAATAACCAGAAAGCGGTTCCAAGAAACAAATTTATTCCCCCTCATGTGCAATAATTCATGTACAACATAAATATTCAGCTGTCTTGGCAAGGTGAAGGACGGCGCGGTCTCCAGCGCCCAAATGGATCAAAGCCCGGCACTTCTGGACTCAGATTCACCGCCGAACACCCCCCAGTTGAATACGACAAACTGACTCTGTGAAGGACGGAAAAGGTGAGGTAAGTCAACAGAGCTACAACAAATATCCTTCAGAGGCACACACTATCAGCAACACATTCAGGTCTGAATTTAAGCTTTATGTAAATGAGCAGCTTCTCACAACAGGTGGAGGATCATCAATCCGTACGCCACGGCAGTGAGAAGCAACTGCACAATTCTCATCAATGTTCAAATATACTGCGTAACAAAACGCCAAATTACTATTAACGATTATTCAGACGATAATCACCTCTGATGTGTGCTGACAGCATGTGTCCCTCACCCGTCCTCCTTCACAGGCACGATGTGTCAAACCCTGGCGCGGTCCTCAGCGTCTCACAACCGAATGTCACAAGGTCGAGTTCCCGGCAATTCTGCTCAAATCACTCATGGCTTAAATGCAGAACGCCATCTCATTATCTGCTTCAGCTGAAAGTCTTTAAGTCTGCACGTGAACATCCTCCACAGGTGCAGCCAATAGTTCTGATGAGGGTGAAGGACTCTTCCGCCAGCACCTTCTCCACAGAAAAAAACAGTTTGCATACCACCTGGAGAGCAAAGAAAAGAAAACAGCACCCAAATGTCCAGCCAAACCCCCCAACACACAACAAAAGTTGTCCTATATATTTGTTTAATATGCGCACTGAAGGACATATCCTGATCAAAAATGACTCCAAGATTTCTCACAGTATTACTAGAGGTCAGGGTAATGCCATCCAGAGTAAGGATCTGGTTAGACACCATGTTTCTAAGATTTGTGGGGCCAAGTATAATAACTTCAGTTTTATCTGAATTTAAAAGCAGGAAATTAGAGGTCATCCATGTCTTTATGTCTGTAAGACATTCCTGCAGTTTAACTAATTGGTGTATGGCCTCTGGCTTCATGGATAGATAAAGCTGGGTATCATCTGCGTAACAATGAAAATTTAAACAATGCTTTCTAATAATACTGCCTAAGGGAAGCATGTATAAAGTGAATAAAATTGATCCTAGCACAGAACCTTGTGGAACTCCATAATTAACCTTAGTCTGTGAAGAAGACTCCCCATTTACATGAACAAATTGTAATCTATTAGATAAATATGATTCAAACCACTGCAGCGCAGTGCCTTTAATACCTATGGCATGCTCTAATCTCTGTAATAACATTTTATGGTCAACAGTATCAAAAGCATCACTGAGGTCTAACAGGACAAGCACAGAGATGAGTCTACTGTCTGAGGCCATAAGAAGATCATTTGTAACCTTCACTAATGCTGTTTCTGTACTATGATGAATTCTAAAACCTGACTGAAACTCTTCAAATAGACCATTCATCTGCAGATGATCAGTTAGCTGTTTTACAACTACCCTTTCAAGAATTTTTGAGAGAAAAGGAAGGTTGGAGATTGGCCTATAATTACCTAAGATAGCTGGGTCAAGTGATGGCTTTTTAAGTAATGGTTTAATTACTGCCACCTTAAAAGCCTGTGGTACATAGCCAACTAATAAAGATAGATAGAAAATAACGCAGACAGAACAATCGGAGAGAAAGAGTCTAACCAAATACCAGCATTACTGAAAGCAGCCAAAGATAACGATAGGTCTTTGGGATGGTTATGAGTCATTTTTTTCTCTTATTGAACGCTCTAAGTAAGCGTTCATTTGATACAAAGAGAATCCAAAAAGATCAAGTTCCAAAGACATCAAGTCGCTGCCTTAGGTCACTGGTTAACTTCACAAACATACAGTAAGACAAGAAGCACCAGCACATTCATTTAATTTAATCTTTATTTAACCGGGTAGGTCAATTGAGAACCAGTTGTCATTTACGATGAAGACCTGGCAAAAAGATGTAGATATAAAGACCTGGGAGTTAATTTTCCTTCAAAGATATCACCATCGCCAAACACCTCTGTCCATGGACCTTATGACTCCACAAGCTCTTCCCAGGTATCTCTTGATCTCAAAATCTGAGGACCCAGAGACATAAATCGCACTACTGAGATAAGTGAATGTCTCTACAAGTGCAACACTTCTGATGGCCGAGTCCAGGGCCTCATTAAAAGCCTAGGACCATATTCACAAAGCATCCTAAGGCTAAAAGTAGCTCTTAGTAAAGTCATTCTAAGAAAAATCTTAGAATTCCTTGAATTCTTAGACATTTCTTATGGCCCCAAGCATTTCTTATGATGACCAAGTGATTGGTTCACTAGGTTTCAGTGTGTAAGGTTCCCGTTGTGTAAGGAACCCCACCTCTGCCACATTTCTCCATGTACTGTGGAGTTGTGTGAAGAAGGGCATCTGGTGTAACACTTCTGCCAGTTCAACATGCAGATCCATCTCAGATTTGCTGTGGCAACCCTGAGTGAAAAAACAAGGGAGCAGCTGAAGGGACTGGTATAATACAGAGGACAAGATTATCTATGTACATACAATAACAATAAAGGAAGTGATGGTCTAGTGGTTAAAGCATTGGGCTTGAGACCAGAGGATCCTCGGTTCAAATCCCAGCCTGACCGGAAAATCACTAAGGGCCCTTGATCCCCTAGTTGCTCCCGGTGTGTCGTGAGTGCCTTGTATGGCAGCACCCTCACAATGGGGTGAATGTGAGGCATTATTCTAAAGTGCTTTGAGTGTCTGATTCAGATGGAAAAGCATCCATTGCAGTTATTTACCATTTGCCCCTTCACACATAAAACGATGTTGGGCGAAAGAAGCAGAAACCAGAAGAAAATCCACCAACAAAAAACAAAATGGGTAACTGCGAAACATTCCACCTGCTGTTGGGACGGATGCATGGTCAGACAGGTGCGCATGATACCGCGGCAATGGTTTCGTGCACGCTCATGTTCGCACGCATGTGGAAAGTCCTGCACACAGCAGCAGAGCAAAAAAAAAAACAAAAAAACACCACAATTCATAATAATTAATTCCTGTTATGAAGAGCAGATTTAGCCTCCGCCTAGATGTACACCAGGAAGTACTGAAATGATGTGTATTACTGTTCTCCCTTTATGTTTTACATGAATTACCTGATGCGCTCATCTCATGAAGACATCAGTCGGGCTCTTGTCTCATGAAGAGCTGGCTCCCGTGTCATGAAGAGCTGGCTCCATGTCTTGAACAGCCAGCTCCTGTATCATGAACATATCAGCATGGTGTGTGCAGCGCGCAGTGATTCGCTGGTGACCATATTGCAAATGTGATATGTGTTTTAATTATTACAATGTGGGGAAATCCCACAGTTACATGCATCTCGTGGTGGCATCCAGCATTGCAGTGAACTGACACGGCAGTCAGCTGACAGGCGCTGTATGTCGCAGCAAAGTGTATGAGCAATGAATGAGTTCACGCCTTTACCCTTATTTGTTTTATTTACTTTCCACTCTTTTTGTCTGTCATGCAAACAGCAATTTACATGGTGAAAGTGACATCAGCCTGCCCGGCCGGTTCATTAATTTCACACCGTGCCACACGATCAGAGACTGGTCAGTCCTCATGTGATGGTGTCTGTGCATAATTATCAGCATGTCATGAGGGCATGAGCACCTGCTCACACATGTGCATTGTGTGTTCTCCGGCTGAGTTGCAGTACACAGCAGTCAGCTGTTCCAGCAGCACACTGTGCTGAACAAGGCCCGAACTCTGGGGCCCTCAGCCAAAGCTGACAATGTTGGATTCATGGAGTGTGTGTGTGTGTGTGTGTGTGTGTGTGTGTGTGTGTGTGTGTGTGTGTGTGTGTGTGTGTGTGTGTGTGTGTGTGTGGTGTGTGTGTGTGGTGTGTGTGTGTGTGTGTGGTGTTGGGGGAGACGTCGACAATGACACACTCCACGAGCCATTTGTTTTGGGGGTGGGAATGACGATGATGACACATTCCACAAGCCATTTGTGTATGTGTGTGTGTGGGGGGGGGGGGGGGGGGTCGGCACAGTCACACCCATGTGTGTTGCTTGATAACACACACTCGTGTTGCACTTAGACAATTTTCACAGACAGCTTGAATGTGGTCATCTGCTCTTTACTCTCGTGCTCAGAGCATGAATAGCCCCGCCTTTTCTAAGTGCCCAGCGAGCGGTGTTGGATGTTCGTGTGTGGTACCTGGAATTTTGCCGACACCTGCCGAGAAGGGGTCGAATGGGCACTCGCAGGGCACTCGCTGTCTTTCAGCTGCTGGTGTGCACGAATGGTTGTGGCGACAGCTGTATGAGGCATTTGAGGCGACTCCAATTTTTCACAAGTGACATGCAATTCCTCCTTCGTGCGCCACTCGGCTTCAATCGTGTTATGTCTGAAGGGGGCCTTAGAATTTTCCCTTGGTAAGATAAAAGTTATTCACAAAGCATCTTAGGCCTTAAGAGAGCTCCAAGGTGCAAAACTGTTAAGAGGAGGGAGGAGGACTTTTAAGAAGCCTAAGAGTGTGTTAAACAGACAAGATGGTGGAAAGACAGAGAGGAAGGAGAGACATTCACCGTATGTTCTATTGCAGTGATTCAGTAACATGCTTGATCGTGCAGGGATACTAATGTTTGTGACTGACCTCATCAGGAATGAGCTTACTTTCCCTCTAACGCCTTACATGAAGGTCATCACAACACTGTGATACCTGGCTATGGAAAAAATGTAAATTGCATGTAAATTCATTCATACAGTTATTAATATCAAAGTAAGCGATGCCAGCAGCCAGAGCCTTAATGGTAGTACTTCACTTGTGTTCTGCAATCTCTGCTTTTGCTTTGGACTGTGGCACATACCAGTGCTTCCCACACCCGTCACTTGTGCACACAAGAAGAAAGAAAGATGCGTTGATTTGTTGGGTAATTCATTCCTAAGTCTGCCCCTCCCCTTGTACCATGATCCCTGGACCCAATTTCCCTCTTAAAACTCTTATTCTCCTCCACGAACTGTGCCAAAAGCAGGCAAGCTGCTCTTCTGTCCAGTTGGGCTTTCTAGATCTTTTTTATACCTTTTGTTTGTTTGTTTGGTTTTTTTTGGGGGTTTTTTTTGGTCATCCTGCCCAATCAGACCACTTTTTATAATGACGGCAGCAATCACAGGAATTGCTGACAGCTGAGTCTGCAACCATATCAAATATATTAAGTAGTAAAATTACTAGCATGCAGTGAAGAGATGGCAGCCGTGGGGTATTTCTTTGGCCTAATCCTGCCTTCTTGCCAAAGATGCTTTATTTTTCCCACTTTGTTGCTCAAGTAATGAAGGTGGTGCAGTTTTAACCCTCTCCCCTTCTTAGTGCCGTTGGGGTGCTGCACACCTATGTGGCTCATACTCAACCTGTTTGAACTCCCATTCTTAGCTCTCTGTTTGCAACAGAAAGGGGAAACTGAGATTGCCCCCTTTCTTACACCATGAAAGGGGCATTGGCTTGTCCCATTGGTTTGTTGAGGTCACTTGCAGTGCTTATGTGGCTTAGGGTTGACTTGACCAGATGTGTGGCTACATCCTAGGCTGTAGCCACTTGTGACACTGGTTTTCACAACACTGAGTCCAAGCAAGCGTTGATCAGTGCAGCAGACAGAGCGCGTCCCTGAAAAAAACATCAGTATGCAACAGGAAAAACTCAGATTCTGCAGAGACATCTTTGTTATCTTACATAGACAAAAAAAAAAGAAGAAGTTGCTTTGGGATTGATTTGGTGCATCAAACTTCACCCTGATCTCATCAATTCATTCTTTATTAGGATAGGAGAGGTGATGGTCTAGTGGTTAAAGCTTTGGGCTTGAGACCAGAGGATCCTTGGTTCAAATCCCAGCCTGACTGGAAAATCGCTTAAGGGCCCTTGGGCTGTTGCTCCCGGTGTGTAGTGAGTGCCTTGTATGGCAGCACCCACACATCGGGGTGAATGTGAGGCATTATTTGTAAAGCGCTTTGAGCGTCTGATGCAGATGGAAAAGCGCTGCATAAATGCAGTCCATTTACCATTTATTCGCTCTTGTCTGGTTTCTTGCTTGGTCACTCTCATTTTTTTTCTATTTTATTTCCTCCAACAGAGCTTTCTTCAGTTTCTTTGCTGGCTCTGCAATGGTGTCCACAATGAGACTATTGGCATAGCTTCTTATAGCTAGCTCCTGGCTGAACGATTTAAAATCTAGATTTAAAATAGATTTTAATCTGTCGATTAAAATCTATTTTCTGGTTGCTGCATACCCCAAAATCATTTTGCACAATTTGCAGCTCTCTCAAGAAGTGTTCTTTCACAGGACATTAGTATTACATAGTGAAATATCAGACATGGGGGGTGTCGGGGGTCTGTGGCAATGACAGAAACGCCATAATTTCTATTAAAGCTGTGTGGCCCTCCAAATTTCACAAAATTGACAAAATTTAGTTTCTACTGAAACCCAAGCATTATAATGTCGGTTTATTTTTGAAACATGTTGTAAAATTACAACTCATTTTAATGAAGAGAACATATTTATCTGGAGGGAGTTCCATAAGGAATAGTTTCTTTTCTTTTTAACACTGTTTTCAGGAGGAAGTGCGTGTGTGCCATAAAGTTGGGCATAATTGGTATAGGGAGTGCACATAATTCTTTATGACACACAGCCAGGCATGAGTCTGTCCTCTGACCAGGGGCGTAGGCAGAAATCATAAAACGGGTGGGCCCAGAAAAAATCAGAGGGGCCCAACCTTAGGTAGAGTGTAGGTATTATAATACACCGTTTGAAAAAGTATGCCTCGTTTGGACATCGCAAGCAACATTATCACTTAGCCTACAGCACTGGCAAAGTGAGCATACAGACGCTACACGTCAGAGTCGCGTCGTAAGTACTCTTCATGGATAACAATGCGCGTGCTCTCCCTTTGCTCACTGCCTCCGGAGGTACGGATGCGGGACCCGCAAAGAATCCAAGTCCTCTCTCGGTGGCCATGGAGCTCTGCGGCTGTGGTCAACATCCGCATCAAAACAGTGAGTGTAGTCTCTGGACCTGTTGCCAGATTTGGCGCAATTCCACACAGCAGACAGGAGGGCGGTGTGAGTGGCCCGCGGCTGCATTTACCGAGCCCGCAGAAAGTGCATCGGACGCAGTGAGAGCAATTGTGGTGATGCCGACTGGTGCTGCGAACGGCCAGCCTGATAAGGACGCAGAACACAATGCGCCGTTAAAAAAAAATGCATGCAAAATTGCTCTAAAAAAAAAATCCGCGAAACTGCGAGGCCGCGAAAGGTGAACCGCATTATAGCGAGGGACCACTGTACTCTGAAAATGAATTAATAAAAATCACAGAAGATGAACCAGATTTTTTTGACAAAATGTATTAATTGTCACTCAGTGCTAATGCAATACCATATCATAGGAATACAATGAGGCAACAACAGGTGACTGTCGAGTGTCGACTCAGCCTTCTCATTGGATGGGGCGGGCCTGGCTGACAAGTGGGCGGGCCCAGGCCCATCCAGGCCCACCCCTGGCTAGTAAGCCTCTGACTCTATAGTGTGCGCATGCATGAGGTTTTGAAATTACTGGACGTTACCTTTGACTTCACGTGATGCACATAAATGGTGCATGCATGCAACATCCATGTATAGTACATCAATTCAGAGGTGTTATCTGGTTACAGAAACAGCATTTTAAGATTTAGAAGTGTTTATTTCACATTAACTTTTACAAAATATATGAGAAACATGTTAGATTTATACCGAAATAAGATGTTTCAGAGTGCTTTCTGCCATAATGGATTATTTGTTGAAACGAGCAGCAAACCATCGTCACCGTGCATATCTACTCTGATCGGCTGTTGCCATGTGCTTCCCGGCATCCCTTGCGCAAGTCATGGGAAGCCCCTATGTGATCTCTGACATCGCTATCATAAACTGTATGGGTCGCTACGTAAGTAGTTCAAGACCATCTGTTCTTTTGAAATTTTCCCCTTCAGTGGAATTATAGGCTGAGGGCAGCTGACATGAACAGACACAACAAGCTCATCAGGAGAGCTGGCTCTGTCCTGGAGGTTGACCTTTTGTCAGTGGTGGAGGTGTCAGAGAGGAAGATGCTGAGGAAACTGCTCAGCATCCTGTACAACACCTCCCACACCCCTGCATGCCCCACTGACATCCTGTCAGAGCGCCTTCAGCCATAGATTGAGACCACTGAGGTGCACCACAGAATGCCACAGAAGGTCTTTCCTACCTGTGGCAATCAGACTGTACAATTCCTCATCCTTCTGCAGGACGAATACATATTGAACAGAGCTATTCAGGGTTATTAAGTTATTCAGAGTAAATTTGTTGTACTTATTGCAAAAAAATAAGCAAAACATTGTTTACTGTTTAAAGTTTCTGTACTCTGACTAAATAAATTTCCTTTATTATAAATAAAGTTGATCTTATTTTATCTTTTTTTTTTCCAGACAACACCAATTTTTATCATATTGGCAATGTCAATATTATAAATCCCCCAGTTAAGGTCTAATAAATAAGTTTATATGGTGCTGGAGAAAATTATTTTATGACTTAAATAAAAAAAACCCAAAGGCTGTGTACTTTTAATACATGAAGTTGGTGTACCATTAAAATGCATTTGAAGCCACTATTTTAAGGATTTTTTTTAAAAAAAATCCATATTAATGCTTTAATAACGGTTTTCAAGACTTCTGACCGCCAGTCAGCAGTTCATTTTGTCTGTTCTGTCTGTCCACTCTTTTTTACACACAACATACACACACACACACAAATGGACTTGTCACTCTATTTTCAAAAGACACTACATGAAAATTTGATATTATTATAACCTAAATATTTCTCTGACAGAGTGGCAGCGATAAAAGAATACGTCTTCATACATATTAAACGTAATTTTTAATGGACTTTTTCTGCTTATTTTGTTGCGTTTCAAAGTTAAATAAAAAAACAAAACAACAAACAAAAAAACAGAACTGATACCAAAAGTAGGAGGAGCATTTATTTTTAAACAAAGTTTTTCTTGTGAAAACTCAGCACTTGAAAGTGAAGATTAAAAAAAATAATAATAAAAATAAAAAAAAAAAAGTTATTTTTGAAATAGTGTGTAGAAGTTTTGGTCGCTGCTGCTGACACGGAGCTGAGCAGAGCGACAACATCCGGGCACCGTCAGTCAGCCTGCGCAGAAACAGAATGGCGGAGGTAAGTGAGAGAAACGAGGAGTGTAATAACGCGAATTATGAGACAAACCGCATCGATTTGAACGCTTCATGTCAGCGGCTTCGGTACACACGGCTGTCGACGCTTCGGCCGGCCGCTGAAGGCCGCGGTAAGGGAGTTAGGAGGCATTTAAAGTGGCGAGAGGAGGAAGAAACGGGGAGAGGATCTCCGGCGTATCGCCTCTCGCCGCCTTCTCGGCTTTAAGAGACATTCTCCGTCCCTCCGTGTGTGTGTATGGATAGAAAAGCTGTATAAAACACAAAGCTCAGCCCGGCGGGGTGTGTCGCCAACTATTCCAGGTTACTCTCTGGAATAATAATAAAAAAAAAGTAGTATGACTCCGCCGCCGGTAAACTGCGAGCGGCTTTTGGGGAAATATCAAGAAGTAGTTATTTCCTTCTCGTGGCAGCCAGAGAGAAAAGAGAGAGAGAGGAGAGATAGAGAAAGAGAAAGGACGTTCAGCATCACAAGTTCCAGGAAGCGCCCCGGGACAGACAGACAGACACACACTGGACTTTTGTCACCTTTTGCTTCCAGGAATCGTACAACTCATGGATTGGAATTTTTTTTTTTCTTTTTTCCAGATAGAACTTCTCTTGTACTTCCCCAAACCTTTTTCTAACCCTTGACAAATCTTCAGTAGGTGGTGGTTGCTGTCCATTCGGCTGCTCCTGTTTTGTTTGGGGTATACAGCCAGATCTGCATTGGTATTTGGCACAAGTTTTACGCCGGATGCCCTTCCTGACGCAACTCCAGGGTAACCTGGAGAAACAAACAGCGGTGACAAAAAATTAAAGTCAAAGGAATTGTAGCAGAAATGGTGTGGCAGGAAAGTGCTTAAAGAGACCTTCAAAATGGTGTTTAAATAAGCAAAGGCTATACACCCAACCGTTGGGCAGATAAATATAATGTCTTACCTTATTCGCCCAACCGTTGGGCAGATAAGTCATACATTGAACATTACACGCCCAACCGTTGGGCAGATAAATATAGTGTCTTACCTTATTCGCCCAACCGTTGGGCAGATAAGTCATACATTGAACATTACACACCCAACCATTAGGCAGATAAATATAATGTCTTACCTTATTTGCCCAACCGTTGGGCAGATAAGTCATACATTGAACGTTACACGCCCAACCGTTGGGCAGATAAATATAATGTCTTACCTTATTTGCCCAACCGTTGGGCAGATAAGTCATACATTGAACGTTACACGCCCAACCGTTGGGCAGATAAATATAGTGTCTTACCTTATTCGCCCAACCGTTGGGCAGATAAGTCATACATTGAACGTTACACACCCAACCGTTAGGCAGATAATATAATGTCTTACCTTATTCGCCCAACCGTTGGCAAATAAGTCATACATTGAACGTTACATGCCCAACTGTTGGGCAGATAAATATAATGTCTTACCTTGTTCGCCCAACCGTTGGGCAGATAAATATGTCTTACCTTATTTGCCCAACCGTTGGGCAGATAACTCATACATTGAACGTTACACGCCCAACCGTTGGGCAGAAAAATATAATGTCTTACCTTATTCCCCCAACCGTTGGGCAGATAAGTCATACATTGAACGTTACATGCCCAACCGTAGGGCAGATAAATATAATGTCTTACCTTATTCGCCCAACCATTGGGCAGATAAGTCATACATTGAATGTTACATGCACAACCGTTAGGCAGATAAATATAATGTCTTATCTTATTCGCCCAACCGTGATTGTGTATTGACACGTTTTGTGCATCTAACTACGTTTTTTTTTTTTACACCAATTTTTAAGGCTCTATTGTGGCGTATGTTTGACACATTTAATGGCGTCGTTTTTAATTACTGCAAAAACACCGCAATGGATCAAAAGAGACAAACTCCATAAGCATTTTGAATGGAAGCCTGTTAACGACGACGCAACAGTTTTTGACAAAATGCTGCTTGTTGGCTGTAAGACGGTGTTTGTTGACACTGTTCTCTGGGTGTGATGAGCCAAACAGAACCACTTTAGATCACCGCCCCTCTGTGGGGTGCGAACCCTCCTGCAGCCAAAGAAAAAATATCCGCCTTTTTTCCCTCCCGCGTTGAAACCAGAAGTGAGCTTACAAGCGCGCTCATTGTCGGTTGTGGTGGGCGTATATGCTCACATATTTACTTTATTGAACCAACGGTTGGGCGTGTAGCCACTCCAGTTTAAATATTTGTTCTGTGTCAAATATAAAGAAAGTTTTGAGCATTTGAAGTTCTGAAGATCTTGGTATTTACATCTTTTTTCTTAAAGGAAAAATAACAGAAAGCTGTGACCGGTTTCTCATAATTTACATCTCAAAGTGATGGTACTCCATCAAACCTACTTATTCTCATTTAAACATGTGATTTGCAACAAACTGCTTGTTAAACACTGTTTTCTAACAGTAGTTTCCAAGCTAAAATACACACAGTTACGCCATGGTCCGCCTTCTTGCCGACTCAACATCGGTTTTGGAGGATCATAAAAATATGCATGCAAAGGCTTCAACTGCCACCAACTTTGCAGAAAGGTAGATAATTACATTAATTAAATGTTCTATATGATTTGAAAACCGATTCTTACTCAGCTTCAAAGCAAATTTCTTCAACGTTTCAATGCGATATTTCATCATAGAATTTCCTAACTTCTACTCATCACAGGATGCCATTCAAAAACTAGATTGCAGGGGAGGATTACAACTAGGTCATCAAATAAGGGGATTCCCAATTTACTGCCTGGAAGTCTTTCAAGACAGTTACAGCTGATACATCCACAGCAGCAAACGCCATATTTAGATCATGTGCGTGTACCTAACTTAAGAAGTCCAACTTGGGCCTAGTTTCATGAGCAATCTAATCTTGTTTAGGCTGAATAAACTCACGTAGTTGACTAATTGTTTGACGTTAGTTGTTGTACAAAGCACTTAGTTGGCTAAAGTTTCACGTTACCTGACTAAACTTTTAGCCTTGGTACAGAGAAGGCTAGTCCTTATTTTAGTCGAAAACTTCAGTCTCTTACCTGAAAAAATGCGGTGATCATGTACCACCACTTGATGGAACACTCGAGCACCCCTACGTCGCTCGTATTCCTCCAATAGGAGAACTTCCTGGTTGTAGCAGATGATTGTCATGATCTGTTTGTGACAGTTACATTAGCCACTGGGTATTTCTGTCACGTTGAGCAGCGTTGTGTGCACAAAAAGGCTTGACAAAAGTGTAGAAGAAGAACTGCTAGGCTAAGAGCTAAGCACATGGTTCTGCAGTTCATATGTTGTCAGAAAATGTTAATAAAGCCAGTTAACGAAACAAAGGCTGGATAGGTCTTGACAACGGCCAACCTGGAAGTTAACAAAAACTCTCACACATTGGAGGCGTTTCTTGGCAACGGCGCTTGTGAGGCTGCTATGCCTGTGGGGGTGACTAACCGTAGTTGAGGAAGTAAGTTTAATAGACTAAATGTTAGATTGCGTTAGACAGCCTTGGTCTGAAGTCCTTCCCAGGAGCCATTTTAGTAACTACATGACCAGAGGCAGATAAAAAGATGACTTGTTTGTGCTTTATTCGATTTTCCAATGTCCATCTTCACAGGTCACAGTTTGCTTCCTTGTCTCAGTAGTAATTTGGGTACAACAAAGAACTGTGAAGCCGATAAACTGCAATATTTTGCATGTACCATACCACAGGTTGTGTACGTTTTTAAAAAATTACATTGACTATGAAATGAGATTGTCATGTCAGATATTTATCTTAATTATAATGCAGAACTTGATGTAAGAACTTCAAGATCTGGACACTCTAGGTCAGAGGTTTTCAAAGTGTGGGAGAGTGAGCCCCCACTCAGAGAACAAATGCATAACTAACACATTTTAACATAAATAATAAGGGATGGGTATTGCTAAGATTTATCGACATCTATCCATTATCAATTCCACTTATCGATTCCCTTATCAATAACGCCTGTGAATTTCTGTGTACTAAAAATAGGCTTTACAGATTTTCTATGTCAATAACATTTTATTGATTCTTAAATAAGTATAAAATTGGTCACTGGATCCTTGATCTTTGAACATAAATAGAAATGAACAAAATCTGTAGTTTTTTCCTCATTTCCTTTCAGACATTAATGGCATGAATGTCACTCTATACCTCTGAGCTGAGTTCTTACAGCTGGCTGTGCTACAAGTCACCATCAATGTAAGTTCATAAAGAATGCAGGATGTCTCATTTTGAGAGGGAAGAAAAAAAAACGTTTAGTGTGTTGTCTGTGTTACAATGTTTGAAAAGAGGTATCAGTTGATTTAAACAGTGATTCGCTTTGAAGTTATTAATTCCATCCGGACTCTAACTTGAGTCGGCAGAGAGCGGCGCAGTGTTTGGAGCTGTGCGAACGGCACGGAGGACCAATTCTCGTTTCTTACCTGCAACAAGACAAGAGTCCCAGTTAGTGACTTTAATCAGCACAAAAAGTGACTCACGATTGACATTTGTAAATGGCTTTGAGAGGGGTTAAGAAGTGAACTTGTCACTTCTGAAAAACAGTGAAGCAATGAACCACGAAGCAGCGGATCGGAGCATTGTTTTTGGTATTTCAAGCTTCCAAAGTGGTGCCGTTACAGAAGCGGTTGATTACGACCTGCTGCAGGGTCTGTAATCAACGTAAAAAATGATCATTTTCCAGACAAACACCCTCAAAAACAACGGCCCGCTCTGAAGGACCATAAGTGACTTGTTAAGCAAAAAGGATATTGATGTCGGTGGATCGAATCACCACTGCTCTGGATATTGTTGAAGATTTCAAGTGATATTATTTAGTCATTTTATTTCATGCAAGTCTTTTGTTCTATATGTGTATGGGGAAAACTGAGAGGACTGGACCATAATTTGTACTGTGTGTACTGTGACCTTAAAACCTTGATTTGTACTGAGCAAGAACACACAGATCTGATCAGATTTATTTTAAATCATAAAAATATATATAAAAAGAGCAGAGGACAAATGTACTTTACTTCCCATTTTTTTTTAAAAGAACTTAAAAAACAATGAAAACCTTTACCTGTATTTAAATATTATTTTAAAATACACTTCTTATATTAAATTGCGATATGAACAGTGCTAGTGAATGGAAAAATAGCTTTTGTCAACATTATAAAACTGTATTTAAATAAGAAAGCATTCAGACAACAAGCGGTTGAAGATACGTATGAGTATAGCATTCAAACTAAGCAGACCTGAATTTATAACTTCAAATTCTTTTTCACAAAGTTAAATATGTCTGATGAGAAGATAATGATGATGATAAATAATAATAATTTAATTTACATAAGGAATGCAGCATTCTGCTCTGTGTATTTTACACTAGGGGTGTGCAATATGGACAAAAGTAATATCTCAGTATTTTTGTGACTTCAGCAATTAGATGATATTGTAAAAACCTTCTTTTGTTGCTTATTAATGACATTAGTGGACACAATGTTAATGCAAGCATTCTTATTTATTTACTTAAAATTTATGCATAAAGTAAAAACAGTCACAAGTGCACGTCTTACTTGGATCAATAAAGTTTGCTGAGTGTGTTGTGTGCAGGCGTCTTAGCTGATTTAGGCTTTTCTTTGGGCAGTCGAGTATGGAAGTAAATCTGTGCCATCAGAGTTTGAATTAGAATTTTTAAGGTTGAATTTTTTCGCATCAAAATCAGAGCCTGAAGTTGAATTTCTAAGGTTGAATTTGTTTAGCATCAAACTATAGAGGGTTTTCATGTGACGTATCGGTCACGTCATTTTGTGGCCCGCGGCCATTCTGGATTACGACGCAGTGGCTGCTGTGATACACTTCGTGCATTTGGCGAACAATTGCAGAAGTTTTCAACGTAGGTGTGAAGAAGCCTCACGGCACCGTGTCGCTGTGAGAGATCCGCCGCTAACAGAAATCCACTGCTCCCAGAATTTTATTTTATTCGCAATAAAATATATAACAATACATAAAAATACTGCAGAGGATAACACAAGAACGCTTCCAATACGGATGCTTATTTACATTGTGGTCCTCGAGCACCGAGCTGCCTATCCGCAAGCTGCCCTTCCAGCGCCTGGTGAGAGAAATCGCTCAGGACTTCAAGACAACCTCCTCTTTCAGAGCTCCGCTGTGATGCTCTGCACGAGGCCGGCGAGGCTGACCTGGTCGGCAGCTTCGTAGTTCACAATATCGCAGTGTGACAAGGTCGGCCAGTTCGTTACATTAACACTAAACTCACTATCTGGTATAAGATACGGATCCACTGAACCGACTGCTACACATCTATCACGATAATTAGCTTTATCTCGAGGATTTAAAGCCTCGTAATAACCGGACATTCTCTTCATTTTTCAGCCTCCTTGTAATCCAGAATGGCGACAGTACCTGTCCTGCAGCAAATCGGTCACGTGATTGAAAACCGTCTATTGAGCCTCAAACCCCCCCCCCCACACACACACACACAAAAAAATTAAACCTCAAAAAATTCAACCTAAAAAATGTCCTCCTTAAAAAAACATAAAAGCAGGGAGAAGCAATCGATCCCTGTCTAATCATCCAACCGTATAGCAATTTATCACGTCTTTGTCTTCTTCTTTTGATTTGGTCTCAATGTCTCATGAACAATGAAGCAAAACATGATTGGCTGAATGTATCACGTCTCTTTTTTCTTTCGGTTGATTTCGGTGTAACATGACCAATGGAGCAAGACATGATTGGCTAATGCTGGATGATTGAGACAGGGATCGATTGCTTCTCCTGCTTTTCTATTTTATTTAGGTTGAATTTTTGAGGTTGAATTTTATCCTAATCTCGTAATTACAAGATCCTGATCTCATAATTATGAGATCTTTTCTCATAATTACAAGATCAGCGGTCAAATTTTTTTTTTTATCCAGTAAATGCAATACACTTCCGTACTGGGTCTCCTGTTGTTACTTCATTCACAGCTCTGACAGGTTTAATTTTGCTACAGAAGTGAAAATCTGTGACGTTTTCAAGGGAATATTTTATTCGCACAGGTTTTGCATGTTTAAACACAGAAACAGTGTATGCATGTGGCCATGAACGCCTGTGCTTCACACATGATTACTTTTTAACAATTTTACATACATTTGCTTTTTCTTTCACATGAATATGATCACATTTCATATAGTCCCCCTTGACACAGTTCAGAGGGCCCTCCATAGTTCTATACTCCAGCACGAGTGGACCAGCAGTGGACTTCACGTCTAACATATGCAGGCAAATGGTGTTTGCTTGCCACTGGGGGCAACATACTATACCAGAAAGCACCACATGTAAAAAAAAAAAAAAGCCAGAAGAAGCTGCAACTTTAGATTTTTAGCATAAGTGTAGGTAATTAAGGCACCTTGACACTTGTACGAATTTCATCTCGGCATTGGCACGCAATCTTGTGTGCCAATGAGTAAATTTGTTGTAAACTGTGCGTGGCTGCATACCACTGCGCAAAGAAGATTTGGAAATGTCCAAACTTCTGGCATGCATTAATTACGTGAACTAGTCGTGAACATTGTGCAATGTATTTGAAAACACTGCATGCGTGTCATTGCGGACAGCGCATCTAAACAATTATGAGGAGTTGTTACATGTATAATAAACATGATTTTACAGATCCATGATCTAACTCATGAGAAGGAATGAAAAATGCAACTGTTTTAACCAATCCATTCGAAGATATATATATAGATATATATATATATACTCTAAATAATGTGATTCTGGGAGCGATAAGAGATGGTTTTATCAGCCAAGTTTGAGAGCAAATACGTCATTGGCTACAAAATGATTATTTTATATAGAGTGGCTTCAAGTGGGACAAAGCATGGCATCAGTGGATTTGTCACTGTTATGGAATTAGTGCATAGTGATTATTGCAGGTGTGCAGTACTTTTGGGCGTGAACAGATAAATGAAAGGATAATGCATGGACACGACTAACGCCTACTGGACACTCACTGGCAAGCTAAGAACAAGTACAGGACAAAATGGTAAACAAATGTGCAACCACCAGGAAAGCTTTCCATCTGATGTCTGCTCAAAGTTCTGAGCGTGCACAAAATTTCACCGGACTCGCTGGAGGTGACATCAGCTGCCAAGGAATGCATTTAATGAATGAGAAAAGGATTTGTACAGGACAAAAAGAGACACAAACAGATATCAACATCCGCTTCTGTTACTCATGTTTCCTCAATCCATCACAATGCAACAGCTGTTATAGCACCTTATCGCTCCTTTCAGTTACTGTTTGAGAAAGCTATGCTTGGGTTTATTGTGTGTTGAATCAATCTGCATTTGTTTATTGACATAAACATCAAACACTTCATTTCCATTGTTTTGCCGTGGTTCTGGCAGCAGAAACAAAGCATTGTTTATGAGTGTCGGGATGGTGCTTCAGAGCATGTCAAAAAGCCTCTGAGTCATTGGATTACCCATAGTTCTCTTTTTTGCATCAGCCAGAAGTGACGCAGATGTGCAGCGCTGCAGATGCAAACACTGGCCTTAAGCCTGATTGTATGAGCAACAATACCAACACACTGTCAGCTCTATCAGTGGTCTGTCAGTGCTGGAGAGCCCTGTGTCCTGTATAATGCATCCAGTTAAAAACAAACACTGGAACTAGTTTGTGGTGGAGGGTTGGACTCACATCAGCCTTACTGCACATGTGTGACCAGCAGTGCCAAAAGAATAGCTGTTATGTGCTGGATGGCTGGACCTTTATTGGATCCATTGATCTTTCCCAACCAGTAACCTGGGAGAGTGGCCTATACATAATGTATCTGTGTCCAGACCTCTAACAACAGTCAAGAAAAAAATAATTCTATGTAGCTATAAGTGGTCAACATTAACATGTTCTGGTAGAACTTTCTCCAGAAAAGCACAAATCTGGTGGTGCTATTGTAAGACCTCCAGCTGATGGAATGCATTTATTTATTCCATCATTGCTGTACACAAAAGTTTCCACATTGCATTGATTGGTCTCAAAACACAAAATGGCTGTTTTCCAAAGGTAGTGTAGAACCAGTTGAGCTTTGTGGGTGATAGGATTAGGAAATTTAGAAATTTTATCTCTTGATTCTGCTTATTTGTCTGATTCTTTGTCAAGGCCCTTATTGATGAGTGATCATTTTCTGTGTGGAAAAGGCCTATGCGGTTTTCAGTATCAATGCAGATGTTTTCCTTGTTGGTAGTTGCAGAGTTTACAAAATTCATGTGCGAGGAACTATGTATATGGGGGGTTTTGTTTGTTTGTTTGGTTGGTTGTTTTTGCAGTGTGAGGAACTGTTAGGCACAGTTTACATCAGCTTGTTGTAGATTGATAGAGTCAAATGACTGCACAACTACTGCTAATGATCTTGTTTGATTTCTCTAACGCTTTCTTGGGATCGGAAGATTTTATGTAAAGAGAAATATTGTCTTCAGTAACCAGATGTATGAAATAAGTTACAGGCTCTCTTTGTTACTCATAGAATTTTTAATATTTTGACCACAGTCATTCCAGAGTAATGGAAAAAGTCTGACTGCTGAGTGAGATTTACGTAATGAATCACTAAAATCTCTAAAGATTAGTTAAAAAAAATACCCATTCATGTCTAAAATATGTCAAACACATCGCAATTAAGGATGAATATTTTATTTGATGATGCTTTAGTTTGTCAATGGACAACAACAACAATGTTTATTTGGTGTTTTAAGGAATGTATATCAACTTTTTATTCACAGTGAAATTTACTTGTATTCAAATTTTTTTTATTTTTAACAAGTTCAGACTGTGGCCTGCTTCTGTAGGACGTGTCCATAAAAATCATAGAGGGATATGCTTTGCAAACTTAATACCCATTACTACATTGGATGATGTTGAAACTGAGGATGGCCCCGCAATATCAAGGGTTTCGTGTCTGCTACCTACCACTCGTGTGGAATGTCTTAAACCTAAACCTACTTCCAGGTATCTTATATATGCTACTCTGTAACCACCCCTAAACCCAAACAGTCCAACTGTCAACCCCACAGAGGTTCTTAGTCTGGGTCTCTTTAGCATAAGATCATATCCTCAAATCATTGTTGAGTAATGATCTAATTATGGATCATCACTTAGATATGATTGGGTTATGGTGAAACCTGGCTTAAACCTACAGCTGTCGTCCCCTTAAATGAGGCCTGCCCCACCAACATATACATTTAGTCACATATTAGAAATCTAGGTTTAGCTTATTAGCTGTTGGGGTCACAAATATAACACATTTGAGCATCTGATTCTCTACTCTGCCCACGATGCTATGTATTGCCAAGGTCAGAAAAATAAAAATCAGCTGTATTACTTTGTCACTGCATGTATGACCCCTGGCCCATACTCTGAATTCTTAGATGAATTTGGTGCATTCATCTCTAACTTGTCAATGAGTGCAGATAACATTCTGATTATTAGTGACTTTAACATTCATATAATAAGCCTTCTGATCCCCCCTGCAAATCATTTATGAAAATTGTGGATGCATTAGGATTCAGCAATGCATTCTGGACTCGACGCACATTAGTGGAAATACCCTGGATTTGGTTCTCACACATGATATTGCTGATACAAATACTGACATCATACCTCTTGCTTCGGTGGTCTCTCATCACTCACTTATTAGGTTTACAGTTTCTCTGCTGTGTTTAGTGGAACAACAACCTTATTTATCACTACGGCGATGCATCAACTCCTCAACTATGACTGAACTCGAACCTAGACTGCCTGATATCTTAGCTTCACGTTTGGAAAACATCTTGTGGATAGTTTAAACTCAGTGCTCAAAACTACACTCGACATGATTGTGCCACCTTTGTTAAAACCACGCCCCCCCCAAAAACACAGTCACCTTGGCTCAGTGACTACTTGCGTGACCTCAAGCATAAGGCTAGAGGTCTAGAACGGAAATGGCGTAGTTCAACGGCAGAAATATTCCACCTTGCGTGGCGTGATGCTATCTTAGACTATAAGAATGCACTACTGGCTACAAAGCGGATCTGTTACTCTCATTTGATCAACAAAAACAAGCATAAACCAAGTTCTTGTTCGACATGGTGGCAACACTTATACATGGACAACCACCTGTAGTTCGCTCTCCTTTTACAGCACAAGATTTCTTGGATTACTTTGAGAAGAAAATAGAAGACATTAGGTTGAGCATATTCCAGCATGCCATAACCCAGCCATTACACCATGCTATTGAGGTGGGCGCCATTACTGAGGCATTACCTAGATTTACAGAATTTGATAGTATCTCACAAGGCGTGCTGACAAAACTCGGAATGTCTACAAAAAGCACAACCTGCTTATTGGATACTATACCAACAAAAACTGTTTAAGGATCTGTGGCCCACTCTTGGGCTGACTGTGCTGGAAATGATTAATCTCTCATTAACTTCTGCATCTGTTTCCTAAATGTTTCAAATCTGCAGTGATTAAACCATTACTTAAGAAATCTAATCTTGACCGTAGTGTCTTGAAAAACTGTAGGCCAATGGTCATATCTATCATTTTGCTCTAAAATTTTAGAAAAAGTGGTTTCATGGCAGCTTGTGGGCTACCTTACCGAGAATAATCTTTTTGAGCCACTCCAGTGTGCTTTTAGTAAATATCATTCCACAGAGACAGCTCTCACTAAATTAGTAAATGATCTTCTACTTGCAATGGATTCAGACACCACTACAGTTCTGGTGCTGTTAGATCTCAGTGCTGCATTTGATACTGTAGACCATCATATTCTACTCGATAGGCTGGAGAATCATTTTGGGCTTACTGGGAGTGCCCTTGCATGGTTGACGTCATACATGACCAGTCGTTCTCACTGTGTTTTGTACAATAACACTACGTCTAACCTTAGTGACATGAGTTTGGGGTTCCACAGGGGTCCGTCTTAGGCCCCCTGCTTTTCTCCCTTTATATAGCCCCCTTGGGCACATATTGTGGCAATTTGGGGTTGCCTTTCACTGCTATGCTGATGATACTCAGTTATACATGCCGATACATGCTGGTAATCTCATCCACATAAAATCCTTAGAAGATGCCTTGTATCAGTGAGAAGCTGGATGTCTAGCAACTTCCTACTTTTAAACTCTGATAAGACTGAAATGATGGTTCTTGGTCCAGTGAGACATCGGCATCAATTTGACCAGTTAACGCTTGGCCGAGGCTTGTGTGTCATATATCACACTGGCAAAGTGAGGAACCTTGGGGTAATTTTTGATCCTACGTTGTCCTTGATCTCCCATTAGAGATATTATGAGGAGTGCTTTCTTCCACCTACAGCAGGGGTGGCCAAGTTCGGTCCTCGAGAGCCACATTCCTGACACTCTAGTTGTGTCCCTGCTCCAACACACCTGAATCCAATGAAAGGCACATTAAAAGTGTGCTAACGAGTCTTTCATTGGATTCAGGTGTGTTGGAGCAGGGAGACAACTAAGAGTGTCAGGAACGTGGCTCTCGAGGACCGAACTTGACCACCCCTGACCTACAAAATAAGCGAAGATTTGGCCCATCCGTCTATGGCTGATGCTGAGATGATGATTCATGGCGTTTGTCTCTTCTACATTGGACTACTGCAATATTCTATTTTCTGGTTTGCCGCAGTCAGGCATTAGGGGTCTCCAATTGGATAAAAATGCTGTTGCCAGAATTTTGACACAAAGCAAAAAGTTTGACCACATTACACCCATTTTGGCATCTCTTCACTGGCTTCTTGTCCCAGTGAGATCAGATTTTAAGGTTCTGCTACTAGCCTATAAAATTGTTCATGGACTGGCACCTCCCTGCCTAGCTGACCTTATTAAACCCTACGTACCGGCATGGCTTTGCGTTCTCAAGGTGCAGGACTACTTAGTGTCCATAGGGTGAATAAAAAGTCTGCAGGTCATAAAGCTTTCTCTTATCGTGCCCCTGTTCTGTGGAATGATCTCCCTGTGTCAATAAAACAGTCAAATTCTGTAGGCTTTCAAGTCTAGACTTAAGACGCAACTTATTTTCCCTTTCGTATGACTAGCATGCTGACATAGCATGTTTATATGCTTTTTACTCTTTTAATTTCATTTTATTAGAAACGAGCAGGCCGCAGCCTCAACTTTATCTAAATTCTGGGTCTTTTAGTGAAGCCTAGGGCTAGTGCCAGTGATTACCTTAGTATTTCTTCTGTTTTTCTTGTTGCTTAATGCTGACAAATTACACTGTATATTAAATAAATCTATCACATACAGTAGTGTTCAGAATAATAGTTGTGCTATGTGACTAAAAAGATTAATCCAGGTTTGAGTATATCTCTTAATGTTACATGGGAAACAAGGGGACCAGTAGATTCAGTAGATTCTCACAAATCCAACAAGACCAAGCATTCATGATATGCACACTCTTAAGGCTATGAAATTGGGCTATTAATAAAAAAAAAAGTAGAAAAAAGGGGTGTTCATAATAATAGTAGCATCTGCTGTTGACGCTACAAACTCAAAACTATTATGTTCAAACTGCTTTTTTAGCACTCCTGTGAATCACATAACTATTATTTAGTTGTATAACCACAGTTTTTCATGATTTTTCACTCTGCGAGGCATTAATTTTGTTGGTTTGGAACCAAGATTTTGCTCATTTACTAGTGGCTTGGGGTCATTTCTTGTTGAACACCCATTTCAAGGGCATGTCCTCTTCAGCATAAAGCAACAGACCTCTTCAAGTATTTTGACATATCCAACTGATCCATGATACCTGGTATGCGATATATAGGCCCACACCATAGTAGGAGAAACATGCCCATATCATGATGCTTGTACCACCATGCTTCACTGCCTTCACTGTGAACTGTGGCTTGAATTCAGAGTTTGGGGGTCTTCTTACAAACTGTCTGCAGCCCTTGGACCCAAAAAGAACAATTGTTACTCTCATCAGTCCACAAAATATTCCTCCATTTCTCTTTAGGCCAGTTTGATGTGTTCTTTGGCAAATTGTGACCTCTTCTGCACGTCTTTTAAATGGACTGGTAAATGACTGCATTTATATAGCGCTTTCATCTGCATCAGACGCTTAAAGCGCTTTACAATTATGCCTCACGTTCACATTATTTAACAGAGGGAATTTGCGGGGGATTCTTGCAAATAAATTAGCTTCACACAGGGCGGCTTCTAACTGTCACACAGCACTTACAGGTAACTCCAGACTGTCTTTGATCATCCTGGAGCTGATCAGTGGGTGAGCCTTTGCCATTCTGGTTATGGCTTCTAGCAATTTTGATGGTTGTTTTCCGTTTCTTCTACGCGTCTCTGGTTTTTTTTTTTGTCCATTTTAAAGCATTGGAGATCATTGTAGATGAACAGCCTATAATTTTTAATCAAACTACGCTGTTCTTCTGAACAGTGTCTTGAACATCCCATTTTCCTCAGGCTTTCAAACAGAAAAGCATGTTCAACAGGTGCTGGGCTTCATCCTTAAATAGGGGACACCTGATTCATACCTGTTGTTCCACAAAATTGACAAACTTACTGACTGAATGCCACAATAATATTATTGTGAACACCCCTTTCTACTTTTTTACTAATAGCCCAATTTCATAGCCTTAATAGTGTGCATATCATGAATGCTTGGTCTTGTGGATTTGTGAGAATCTACTGAATCTACTGGTACCTTGTTTCCCTGTAACCATAAGAAATATACTCAAACCTGGATTAATCTTTTAGTCACATAGCACTACTACTATTCTGAACACTACTGTAGTTTCAATTCTTTTTAAGTGCTGAGTGCATGGCACCTGATGGTATGTCTCAGAAATTTCTTAAAGGGACAGTTTAAATGTCAGGAGTCAGCTGATCTGGTAATAGGATGAGACAGGATCAACCACTATTTGATCCCTTGCTGTGTTTACCTGTGTGCGCACGTGTGCTGCAGAGGCCCAGAGAGTAGTATGACTTCATTTTACTGCCATCTGCTTTACATGACTGTTGGTGTGTGTGTGTGTGTTGGTGTGTGTGGTGGTGTGTGTGTGTTGTGGTGTGTGTGTGTGTGTTGTGGTTGTGTGTGTGTGTGTGTGTGTGTGTGTGTGTGTGTGGTGTGTGTGTGTGGTGTGTGTGTGTGTTGTGGTGTGGTGTGTGTGTGTGTGTGTGTGTGTGTGTGGTAGGTTGGTGAAAAGCCTCTGAATTTGTAGTTTGTTGTGGCCCAGTGGAGATCCTGAGGTACATCAATGGAGGTCCTCACAAGCAAGAGACGTTTGCAAATGTTAGAGGAGTAGGAGGTGTCGCCCTTCTCCCCCATGAAGATGGCAGCACAATCCCACACTGGGGTAAAAAAAATTTTTATCAGCCATTATAATTGTAGAAATAACATTGATTTCTATTTACTGACTAATTGGAAGACCATGGCAATCTGCTCATTCACTGGTTGTTGCCAGAGCGCCGCCATCTTAGTTAGAGTCTAACAACCAGGCATAAATAGAAATCGATGGGCATGCTCAATGTTTTCAGAGAGTTTCATCATAAATCTGCATTTTACTGTGCTATTACTGTGCTGTTAGATTTATTCAAATTCAGTCCCACATTTGGTACAGCCACTATTTGTCAAAAGAAATACAGAATAGCATCAGACTATTTATGTAAGAGATTGAACGAATTTGTTCGTCCCAGTCCAGATGTTGTGAAGCAGGATAGAAAATAATACCATCAGTTTGTCAAACACATTATGTCTGCAACGAGACAAGATACTAGTCTGATCCTTAATTAATTTCATTATGAAGTTAAAGATGGGAAATAATCAGGGGTGAAAGTAAGAGCGTCGGGTGCTCATATTAAACATATTAATATTAAAGCTGCTGTCAACCCCACCTGCGGTGCCGCTTTTTACACAGCGCTTCTCCACGAAAATTTCAAATAAATTTCAGATAAAATAAATAAAATAAAACAGCCAAGCCAGCCAGGGTGAAAGTAAGATTATTCAATAATTTAGGAGTATATCTCATTCGTGTATATTCTTATATTAATAGAATATACAACATCAAAGCGACTGTCATGTGACCCACCAAATTGAGAGGAAAAAGCATTTCCATTCTATGAATTTGCTTTACAGAATATCTCAGGATGGAAAACCTGATGTGAAGAAAAAACCAGAGGCTAATTAAAAATGGGTAAATTGAGACATGAAAATGAGACTTCTAATTGAATCGCTAAACGGATGTAAGATACAGTAGTTATCACGACAAAGCATTAATATTACATATATTCTCACTTATGAAAGCTCACTCCACAATCCTTAGTCATCTTGTTGCTGCACCCGACCTCTGCACAAAACGGCTTCTTAAGATCACTTTAACCCAAGTTTAAGTCAGCGCATCATCGATTTCTATTTAGTCTAATACCTGACAACGCGTAATAACGCTAAGCAAGAGGGCGGCTGCTGGCAACAGCTCAGGGGCTGCGTCCGCCATCTGGTGGATTAATATAGAAATCAGTGAAGAATACTCACACAGTATTCCTGAAAGTCCATTTATATTCACCTTCAGACATATTGGAACAGCAAGGCCAATTATTTGTGTTTTCTCATTCCGTATGTGGTTTGAGAGATATCTTAAAAATTATTGTGACGCATTAAAATAATTTGATGACCAAATTAACGCGGGCAAAGAAGACATTCCTGAAACAGCTGTATGTTCTGTTCTCCTCACTTATTCAACAATATCCTTCAGTGTTTTAACATTATTAATTAATTGAAAGAAATATTTGATTCATACAGCAATCACAAGGTGCATCTTATTTGCCTGTTCAAAATTTCAGTTCAGTTAAAAAATTCAGTTAAAAAAATCTAATTACATTGTATTGCTGAGTGTGAATGTCAATGTGTGAATTTGAAGTATATTAATATTGAACTTTCTTTTTTTTTGTTGTTGTTGCTGTTTTAAATATTATTTTAGAATTCAGATTTAAAATGTAATCACATACAAAGATGACATCTGGATATATCTGTGTCTGTATGTTATCTAATGTCCTCTACTGTGTCTCTGATCTTGCAGTGTTTCCTTCATTTCCTTTGGAAAATAAAGATATTTTGTTACTGTTACTAGGCAAAAAAAATAATAATAATAAAAGTTCTTATTTCATTGCTGTTACTGACTTTTCTTCTGACTGCTAAAGTTACATCTGATATAATGTCACACTTGCCTCAAATGAAAATCCAACAAACCCTAGATATGTACCATTTAAAAAAAAAAAAAAACAAATAAACAAAAAACTGTTATCCAGATGACTCAGTAGGTCATGTAGTTGATACTAACCTTTGGTTTTTATGGTGGGTTGGCCCATTTTGAGTCACATTTAACATTTTTAGTCACATTCTCACTCATTGAGTCTCACAGTGAGTTCTTTCTTCAGTTTTGAATTTTTTTTTTCTCATTGTACAATAATTCACTGGGCTACAATACACTAATCTCAATCAATCAATCTCTTGTTTTCTCCCATGTTTTAGGCCAGTGAGCCTCCCTTGGAGGAGCTGCTGGCTCTGTATGGATATACCGTCTCAGAGCCTGAGAATGAGACCTGTCACTTGGCTGCCAGTCTACCAGAAATGACTCTTGACAAGGTGAGATACACCTGGTAATTATCCAGATTTCCTCCAGCACTCAATAGTAATACCTCATTTATAGTATAGTAAGCATACTTGACATCGCATTGATATTGGCATAAGTTTGATACCAACATCTGTATACCTGTGAGGTTTACAGTTTAAATCATATTTATTATAAACTTTTTTGTATGTGCAAATTATTAATAAAATTGTAATTATCAGTACTGCAAAGGTTCAGTAATATCCTGTGTCTTGTCATCTGTAAATTGTAAACAACTTAACAGTTTCCATGATTGTATGTCAAAAATAATGTTGCTTTTAGAGTTTTCCCCTATGGCAGTGTTTCTCAAACCTGTTCCAGACCAAGGACCACTTTAACAATGAAACAAAATCTCGCAGACCACCTAATTCCCCAAATATCCAAAAACAATATTTCTGCTTACCACTCCAACAGTATATTACAGCTGTATATTGTAACACTTTTAAGTTTTTTTTTTTTATTTAAATGTGAATATACTTATGGAACACGAGGATGACTCACGGACAACTCTTTGAGAAAGGTGGAGAACTTTGCCACATTTACCACATCACAGCACCACCTTGGGTCTTAGATTTCAACCATCCAGACAGACTGCGGGTCCATTCCCACATCTTGAAAGTAACCATCTTATGACCTATCTCCTGCAGCCAGGTGAAATGTGGGTGTCCGCTTGGCCTTCTCCAGTTGGTAGGTTTGTCAACACTGAGGCACTTATGTGCTGGATCATGCCAAAAGAAATGCACCATATGTCTGAAATGTTGTGCCTGATATTCCCTCACAATGCTAGCAGTACTGCTTGTGTGAGAATCCTAAAGTAACTGTTTCACACAAAGTCATTTCAGTGGTACCCAAAGGTCCTGAAAGAGCCCTAGTACCAAAGACGTGTAGTCGTTGCCTTAGGTTATTGGTTAGTGTCCAGGTCTCACAACCATGCAGTTGTCCAGGAAGCACTAGAACCCCTAAAGACTTGGACCTTCATTCTTGTTGTGTGTTGGGGGGTTTGGCTGGACATTTTGGTGTTGTTTCTTTTCTTTGCTCTCCAGGTGGTATGCAAACTGTTTTTTTTGTCTGTGGAGAAGGTGCTGGCAGAAGAGTCCTTCACCCTCATCAGCATTATTGGCTGCACTTGTGGAGGATGTTCACGTGCAGGCCTAATGACTTGCAGCACCTGTGGATGATGCTCACGTGCAAACTTAAAGACTTTCAGCTGAAGCAGATAATGAGATGGCGTTCTGCATTTAAGCCATGAGTGATTCGAGCAGAATTGCCGGGAACTCGACCTTGTGACGTTCGTTTGTGAGACGCTGAGGACCGCGCCTTGGTTTGACACATCGTGCTTGTGAAGGAGGACGGGTGAGGGACACATGCTGTCAGCACACATCAGAGGTGATGATTGTCTGAATAAGTGTTAACAGTAATTTGGTATTTTGTTACGCAGTATATTTGAACATTGATGAGAATTGTGCAGCTCGCTTCTCACTGCCGTGGCATACGGAATGATGATCCTCCACCTGTGTGAGAAGCTGCTCATTACATAAAGCTTAAATTCAGACCTGAATGTGTTGCTGATAGTGTGTGCCTTTGAAGGATATTTGTTGTAGCTGTTGACTTACCTCACCTTTTCCATCCTTCACAGAGTCAGTTTGTTGTGTCCACCTGGGGGGTGTTTGGCGGTGAGTCTGGGTCCAGAAGCGTCGGGCGTCGATCCATTTGGGCGCTGGAGAGCGCGCCGTCCTTCACCTCGCCAGACAACCGCACATTTATGTTGTACACAATTATTGCACAGAAGGGAAATAAATTTGTTTTGTTTATGGAACCGCTTTCTGGTTATTTTAGCGCTGGGTTCAGTCAGACGCTGGTCGCGCTCCTCAACTCGCGTCGCACATAACAATTCTCTTGCAAAGATTTCAATCAAATCAAAATCAAATCAAATCAATTTTATTTATATAGTGCCAAATCACAACAAACAGTCGCCCCCAAGGCGCTTATATTGTAAGGCAAAAGCCATACAATAATTACAGAAAAACCCCCAACGGTCAAAACGACCCCCTATGATCAAGTACTTGGCGACAGTGGGAAGGAAAACTCCCTTTAACAGGAAGAACCTCCAGCAGAACCAGGCTCAGGGAGGGGCACTCTCTGCTGGGACTGGTTGGGCTGAGGGGAGAGAATCAGGAAACAGACATGTTGTGGAAGACAGCAGAGATCATCACCAATGATTAAAGCAGAGTGGTGCATACAGAGCAAAAAGCGGTGAATAAAAAGAAACACTGGGTGCATCATGGGAAACCCCCCAGCAGTCTAAGTCTATAGCAGCATAACTAAGGGATGGTTCAGGGTCACCTGATCCAGCCCTAACTATAAGCTTTAGCAAAAGGAAAGTTTTAAGATTAATCTTAAGTAGAGAGGGTGTCTGTCTCCCTAATCTGAATTGGGAGCTGGTTCCACAGGAGAGGAGCCTGAAAGCTGAAGGCTCTGCCTCCCATTCTACTCTTACAAACCCTAGGAACTACAAGTAAGCCTGCAGTCTGAGAGCGAAGCGCTCTATTGGGGTGATATGGTACTGTGAGGTCCCTAAGATAAGATGGGACCTGATTATTCAAAACCTTATAAGTAAGAAGAAGAATTTTAAATTCTGTTCTGGAATTAACAGGGAGCCAATGAAGAGAAGCCAATATGGGTAAAATATGCTCTCTCCTTCTAATCCCTGTCAGTACTCTAGCTGCAGCATTTTGAATTAACTGAAGGCTTTTCAGGGAACTTTTAGGACAACCTGATGATAATGATTTACAATAGTCCAGCCTAGAAGAAATAATGCATGAATTAGCTTTTCAGCATCACTCTGAGACAAGACCTTTCTAATTTCACCAAACACTTCCACCTAGTGACCTCAGGACTCCATAAGCTGTTCCCCAGGTATATAGTGATCTCAAAGGCAGAGAACCTAGAGACATGAAGGCTGATATAAATGTAAGTAAATGTCCCTTCAGAAAAAAATGGTTCAAAGCTGCTTTACGTTACTAGAAGTCGCTAGTTCCTTATTTCAGTGTCCAGACCCACGCCGCGGGATGTTGCGTTTATCCCCATTGGCCAAAAATGGTGTTATGCCGTGACTATCCAGGGTTGGGACCAGGAAGCAGAGTTGTAGTCTTACCACACCTCTCTGCAGCTTCTCTCCCCCTGCCATCCCCTCATTACCCCATCCCCGTAGAGACGGTGCCTGCTCCCAGACTACCAATAACCAGCAAAAATCTATTTAAGCATAAAAATTCAAAAAGAAAAATAATATAGCACCTTCAACTGCACCACAGACTTAAAACAGTTAAATGTGGTCTATTAAACATTAGGTCTCTCTCTTCTAAGTCCTGTTGGTAAATGATATAATAATTGAATCAACATATTGATTTATTCTGCCTAACAGAAAACCTGGTTACAGCAGGATGAATATGTTAGTTTAATGAGTCAACACCCCCGAGTCACACTAACTGTCAGAATGCTCGTAGCACGGGCCGGGGCGGTGGATTAGCAGCAATCTTCCAATTCCAGCTTATTAATTAATCAAAAACCCAGACAGAGCTTTAATTCATTTGAAAGCTTGTCTCTTAGTCTTGTCCATCCAAATTGGAAGTCCCAAAACCAGTTTATTTGTTATTATCTATCGTCCACCTGGTCGTTACTGTGAGTTTCTCTGTGAATTTTCAGACCTTTTGTCTGACTTAGTGCTTAGCTCAGATAAGATAATTATAGTGGGCGATTTTAACATCCACACAGATGCTGAGAATGACAGCCTCAACACTGCATTTAATCTATTATTAGACTCTATTGGCTTTGCTCAAAAAGTAAATGAGTCCCACCCACCACTTAATCATATCTTTAGATCTTGTTCTGACTTATGGTATGGAAATAGAAGACTTAACAGTATTCCCTGAAAACTCCCTTCTGTCTGATCATTTTTTAATAACATTTACATTTACTCTGATGGACTACCCAGCAGTAGGGAATAAGTTTCATTACACTAGAAGTCTTTCAGAAAGCGCTGTAACTAGGTTAAGGATATGATTCCTTCTTTATGTTCTCTAATGCCATATAACAACACAGTGCAGAGTAGCTACCTAAACTCTGTAAGGGAGATAGAGTATCTCGTCAATAGTTTTACATCCTCATTGAAGACAGCTTTGGATGCTGTAGCTCCTCTGAAAAAGAGAGCTTTAATCAGAAGTGTCTGACTCCATGGTATAACTCTCAAACTCGTAGCTTAAAGCAGATAACCCGTAAGTTGGAGAGGAAATGGCGTCTCACTAATTTAGAAGATCTTCACTTAGCCTGGAAAAAGAGTCTGTTGCTCTATAAAAAAGCCCTCCGTAAAGCTAGGACATCTTTCTACTCATCACTAATTGAAGAAAATAACAACCCCAGGTTTCTTTTCAGCACTGTAGCCAGGCTGACAAAGAGTCAGAGCTCTATTGAGCTGAGTATTCCATTAACTTTAACTAGTAATGAGTTCATGACTTTCTTTGCTAACAAAATTTTAACTATTAGAGAAAAAATTACTCATAACCATCCCAAAGACGTATTGTTATCTTTGGCTGCTTTCAGTGATGCCGGTATTTGGTTAGACTCTTTCTCTCCGATTGTTCTGTCTGAGTTATTTTCATTAGTTACTTCATCCAAACCATCAACATGTTTATTAGACCCATTCCTACCAGGCTGCTCAAGGAAGCCCTACCATTATTAATGCTTCGATCTTAAATATGATCAATCTATCTTTGTTAGTTGGCTATGTACCACAGGCTTTTAAGGTGGCAGTAATTAAACCATTACTTAAAAAGCCATCACTTGACCCAGCTATCTTAGCTAATTATAGGCCAATCTCCAACCTTCCTTTTCTCTCAAAAATTCTTGAAAGGGTAGTTGTAAAACAGCTAACTGATCATCTGCAGAGGAATGGTCTATTTGAAGAGTTTCAGTCAGGTTTTAGAATTCATCATAGTACAGAAACAGCATTAGTGAAGGTTACAAATGATCTTCTTATGGCCTCGGACAGTGGACTCATCTCTGTGCTTGTTCTGTTAGACCTCAGTGCTGCTTTTGATACTGTTGACCATAAAATTTTATTACAGAGATTAGAGCATGCCATAGGTATTAAAGGCACTGCGCTGCGGTGGTTTGAATCATATTTGTCTAATAGATTACAATTTGTTCATGTAAATGGGGAATCTTCTTCACAGACTAAAGTTAATTATGGAGTTCCACAAGGTTCTGTGCTAGGACCAATTTTATTCACTTTATATATGCTTCCCTTAGGCAGTATTATTAGACGGTATTGCTTAAATTTTCATTGTTACGCAGATGATACCCAGCTTTATCTATCCATGAAGCCAGACGACACACACCAATTAGCTAAACTGCAGGATTGTCTTACAGACATAAAGACATGGATGACCTCTAATTTCCTGCTTTTAAACTCAGATAAAACTGAAGTTATTGTACGTGGCCCCACAAATCTTAGAAACATGGTGTCTAACCAGATCCTTACTCTGGATGGCATTACCCTGACCTCTAGTAATACTGTGAGAAATCTTGGAGTCATTTTTGATCAGGATATGTCATTCAAAGCGCATATTAAACAAATATGTAGGACTGCTTTTTGCATTTACGCAATATCTCTAAAATCAGAAGGTCTTGTCTCAGAGTGATGCTGAAAAACTAATTCATGCATTTATTTCCTCTAGGCTGGACTATTGTAATTCATTATTATCAGGTTGTCCTAAAAGTTCCCTAAAAAGCCTTCAGTTAATTCAAAATGCTGCAGCTAGAGTGCTGACGGGGACTAGAAGGAGAGAGCATATCTCACCCATATTGGCCTCTCTTCATTGGCTTCCTGTTAATTCTAGAATAGAATTTAAAATTCTTCTTCTTACTTATAAGGTTTTGAATAATCAGGTCCCATCTTATCTTAGGGACCTCGTAGTACCATATCACCCCAATAGAGCGCTTCGCTCTCAGACTGCAGGCTTACTTGTAGTTCCTAGGGTTTGTAAGAGTAGAATGGGAGGCAGAGCCTTCAGCTTTCAGGCTCCTCTCCTGTGGAACCAGCTCCCAATTCAGATCAGGGAGACAGACACCCTCTCTACTTTTAAGATTAGGCTTAAAACTTTCCTTTTTGCTAAAGCTTATAGTTAGGGCTGGATCAGGTGACCCTGAACCATCCCTTAGTTATGCTGCTATAGACGTAGACTGCTGGGGGGTTCCCATGATGCACTGTTTCTTTCTCTTTTTGCTCTGTATGCACCACTCTGCATTTAATCATTAGTGATCGATCTCTGCTCCCCTCCACAGCATGTCTTTTTCCTGGTTCTCTCCCTCAGCCCCAACCAGTCCCCGCAGAAGACTGCCCCTCCCTGAGCCTGGTTCTGCTGGAGGTTTCTTCCTGTAAAAGGGAGTTTTCCTTCCCACTGTAGCCAAGTGCTTGCTCACAGGGGGTCGTTTTGACCGTTGGGGTTTTACATCATTATTGTATGCCTTGCCTTACAATATAAAGCGCCTTGGGGCAACTGTTTGTTGTGATTTGGCGCTATATAAAAAAAAAATTGATTGATTGATTGATGTCGTGGCGATTTCTGTCTGTCTGTCCGTCCCAAAAAGCATATAAGCATTCTGAAATCAACTCCTCTCACACTTTATAGGAGGATTTCATGAAATGTGGTACAAGTCCTTGTTATAGGTTGGTAATACGCATATTTTCATATCATTACAGTTGGGCTCATTTTACCAGAGTTATGGCCCTTGATTAACAAACCTAGACACTGCCAGTTTCGTGAGTGGGTACTTGCATTCTGAAATCACCTTCTATCACTATTTAGGAGGAATTTCAGGAAACTTGGTACAATTCCTTGAAATGTTATCAGAATGTAGCAAGCACTTGTACCAAAGCAGCATTTGCCAGTGGAGGATATTGTGCTCTCAGAGCACCCTTGTTTTAATATGGGTGGTGTTGCCAAGGAGCATGACTGTGTTATCATGAGGAAATTCTGGAGACATCTGCAAGAACTGTAAGATCTATAGAAGTGCCCAGTTTGTGAATTTTGACCACATATCTGTGGTTCCTTGAGGATCCAGTTGAAATGACACAAACTATCATCTCCTCAGTGCCACGATTAAATTTTTCCCGGGTTTAAAATCAGGCTATTTATCAGGAATTTACATGTAATCTGTCTTGGAGGATTTACAGACACGACTTGCAGACAGGCTGGCTAACTAAATGAAGTGTGCAAATTCTTCCTTAAACAGACCTTGAAAGTTGCTGGTGATCACATTGAAGTCTTGGTTGTCCAGAGAAGGAGGTGTTTCATATCTGACGGTTGCTGATTATTTTCAAGAGAGTCATACTGTATGGCTTGTGCATGTTTTAAGTCCTCAAATGATAAATTAATTCATTCACATCCCAATTTTCAATTTTTGCTAATAAAGTACCTCTAAGCATGAAGTTGGCAGATACCATTCAGTAAAGTTTTCTTAAAGACCAGTCTAATTCTGTAGACTTTTATGTCAGAATTTGCTTCCAAGAAGTATGTGCATTGATTTTTAAATCAACCAAAGTAAGGCAGAGTGGTAGATGAGGTGAAGAAAAGAGTGCAGGCAGGGTGGAGGTGGGTGGAGAAAGTGGCAGGAGTGATTTGAGATTGAAGGATATCTGCAAGAATGAAGGAAAGATAAGACAGTTGTTGAGACCAGATATGTTGTACAGCCTAAAGGCCATGGCACTAACAAAAACGCAGGGGGCAGGATTGGACATAACAGAGCAAATGATGCTGTGACTTCTTTAGGAGTGACAGGGATGGACAGGTTTAGGAAGGAACATATCAGAGGGACAGCACAGCTGGACGCTTTTAGAGACAAAGGCAAACCTGTGAGTCTGAGATGGTTTAGACATGCAGGTACCCAGGGTATATAGGGAGATAGGATGCTTAGGATGGTAGGAGGAGGAAAAGGGAGACCAAATAGGAGATTTATGAATGTTAGAGGGAGGGAAATGCAAGTCATTGGTGGTGACAGTGGAACATGCAGATGACAGGGCTGAGACGGATGAATGATCTGCTGTAACCAACCCTAACGGGAGCAACCAGGGGGAGATGTAAATGATACATGTGGATTTCAGTGAATGTTTGGAGTTTTTCAGACCCAGAACATATATTGCTATGAAATGGGGAACAAAATGGACTGCATTTTATGTAGTACCCCCCCCCCCATCTGAATCAGAAGCTCAAGGTGCTTTACATTGTCACCTCACATTCACTCATTCACTCATTCACTCACAAACTGATGTCAGGGTGGTGCCATGCAATGTGCTCAACTACACACCTGAAGCAACTGGGAGATTAAGGACCTTGCCCAAGGGCCTTTAGTGATTTTTTTTTTTTTTTTTTTTTTTTTTCCCTAGTCTGATGGGGGTCTTGAACTGAGGATCCTCTGGTCTGAAGCCCACTGCTTTACCAATAGACCCCCTCCCAAATAATAATAATAAAAAAGACTAGGATTTTGTATCATTGTTTTATTGATGAGCAGAGGCAGGCGCAGAATCCCAAGGGCTAAATGGACACAACATATCTCAGTTTGAAAGGCTTTGATCTTGGCTTTTTCAATGGTTCTCATTGTGGAAAAATCCATGCAAGCAAAAAATTTCTGCACAACTTTGAAGACACTGTCTGTCATTCATGACTGAGAGGTATTTTGCTGTGTAAAATTATTAGTGTATTTGAAGATTTAGCTGTATATAATAAATAAGAATGCTTGCAATGAGCTGACTAAGTTGACAAAATGATGAAAAATATGTAGATACGGTGGTTCATATTTCACCATATGAGATTACAAGATCATCAATTGTGGTTTGCCAGCGCTGGCAAACCACTGAATAATACGGGCTGGAGATATTCCTCCTCCTTTCATCCATAATGAAGAGGTGATACCAGATTAGGCTTGGCTACATGTGCATTTATTCAAACCTTCACTTGCCACATGCATCTCAAAACATGCTGCTAGAAGCTATCTTGCAAAGGGGCAACTTAGCATGAGCGGCACACTTCTGGGATAATTTGGATCTCAACAGATTGAGATCACTGTGGAACTGCAGTATATTTTCCTTTAATGTCACATGGATTTTTCAATGACAAGAACTAATTGACAGCCAAGAGAAAGGCCTTTTAAGTGATGTATGCTGTGTCCATTTAGCTCTTGGAATACTTAAACTTTCATGAACAAAATTCAGAGTCATTTGATTGATCTCGCTCCATCTATTACTGTTAAAAAATTATGACGTAGTGTCTAACTCTATCTCTGATACTTTTGTAGATATGAATAAAAGCAGGGTTGTATACCAAAAATAGACTGTAATGTGTAAAAACTGAAAAAATTCTTACTAGTATACAAATATTAAAGAACCACAGGATGTGTTGTTCAAAAATGTCATGTTCAAAAATGTAACAAAAATGATCGTTGTATTCTTTTATATGTGCCATTTCCTGGGCTTCATTCTTCTGTGGTGTTGTTACTCACAGGATCGGCTAACTGAGGATCTTTTTCCGAAGGAAGAGGAAGCATCCCGCGGTGATCTCACACCCTCTGTCACTTCAAACACCTCAGATCTGCTGCAACGCCTACAAGGTATCGCACATGTACAGTGTATATACATATACAATGGTGTGTGTGTCACATTAGGCAGTATCTCGTATATTGTGTCACATATATTGGGTAGCACGGTGACTTAGTGGTTAGCACTGTTACCTCACAGCAGGAAGCTCATGGGTTTGAATCCCACCTGTGGCCTTTCTGTGTGGAGTTTGCATATTTCTCCCCGTGTTTGCGTGGGTTTCCTCCAGGTGCTCCGGTTTCCTGCCACATTAAAAGACATGCAGGTTAGGTGAATTGGAAACTTTATAATTGTCCAGGTCTCCCTTGCAAAAGAGGTCTCGATCTCAATGGGGCTAACCTGGTTAAATAAATAAATTAGCAAAAATACGAGAGAATGCTAGCGGAATGGGGTGTGAGTCCAGAATGTAGTTAGCAAGGTTCATTGTTCAGTGTTGTTAGCTAATATCCGTAGCTTCTCCAAAAATATTAGTCCTGTCAACATTCAATTTTGACAGTGTTCATCTTTGACACAAAATACATAAGCATACCAAACAGCAAATGTCAGCTCTCCCCAGTTTCTTTGTGATTGAAGTTACATGCACACATGCACGGAGAGCTTTTTGTCTTTTCCACATTCTGCTGCAAGCAGGTGCTTCTATTTTTAGACATGCACAAACAGACAGTGACGGAAGACATCAAATGCAGAACAGTTTTCAGTCATGGTACTGGCAACATGAAACTTAACTCTCTACTGGTAATGGCAACATGAAACTTAACTAAACTGACTAAACCAAATGAACTACAAAAACACAATAAATCATAACACGAACAACACTGTTAAACTAACATGAACCACAGTAACATTTAAAACCCCCAGACCCTGAACTCCCATGATACATTGCAACATAATGCCCATTGTTTACTGGTTAGCTAAAATTGCTGATTTCTCAAAAAATATTTGTCCTATCAACTTTCTGTTTTTGCAGCTTCCATCTTTGACCCAAAATACATAAGCATACTAAATGGCAAATGTCAGCTGTCCCTGGTTTCCCCATGATCAAAGCCATACGCACGCACACACAGAGGCCACTTGGCTATTTTAATATTGAATATATATATATATATATATATATATATATATATATATATATATATATATATATATATATATATACACTCACACGCAATTGCATGAATGATTTATTGTCAATTCGCTGTTTGGGAACTGCCTCCTCTGGACATATTTAACATAAAGTACTGTACTGTTTGTATTTCTTAATAATTGAGGTAAATGGAATAGGCTCCAGCACCCCACGACCCTTAATTGGACTAAGCTTTTGAAGGTGTGTGTGTGTGTGTGTGTGTGTGTGTCTGTGTGAAGTCAGTGTATTGGGAATGTTCATGTATCCATCCCCTGACTTATTTGAAGAAAACGGGGTGTAAGAAAGAGCGTTTACATGTGCTACACTAAAGGGTGCCCTTACTTATCCACACCATCATTTTGGCATTTATGTTTATTTTTAATTCTTTTAATTTGTGATGTAGAGATTACTTGTCACTGTGAGTTTAAAGTTCACCATTCTCAAAATTTCTGTATAAAGAAAACTGATTTATTTTTCAGATTTGATCTGGGGAAAAACGCAAAAAAAAATTCTCACCCATAAAAGCTCATAGATGTACAAATGTTTTCAGGTGATTGTGACGTGTGAAACAAGAATCATGGTTCGGTTCATATTTGTGTTTACAGTGGGGAAAATAAGTATTTGACCCCCTGTCAGTTTTGCAGGTTTTCCCACCTACAAAGAATGGAGAGGTCTGTAATTTTTATCATAAGTACACTTCAACTGTGAGAGACAGGATCTAAAAAAACAAAATCCAGAAAATCATGTCGTGGTTTGTCTTTCGTCTTCTCGGGATGTCGTCTTTTAGATAACACAAACTAATTGCAAGTGATATGCTAGAAAAGGACACAACACTTTAGAATAATTCAGCCTTAAGCAAGATAAAATGCACAGAGTTTTTAAGTTTATTTAAGCCTTCGACACAGAGCTTAGACAAACTGAGTCCTCTAGAGAGACTGAATATGTGACAACCGCGCTCATCTATTTATTGGAGACCCGCGAGCATCGCTCCTCCTTCGACTTTTTTATTTATTTCATTCCCAAGACATGGTTTTCTATTGGAAGCGTCCTCTAGTGAACCCTAAGCAGGTGTTAGGCCATTATTTCAATGTGACAAACGCTCCCATTAAAACGTGAAGGATTTACAACTGATTTTTTTTAAAGACCTTCAGCCACAGGTGCAGCTGGCCTGAGGCCCCCCCGCACGTGGCCTCAGCCACAGGTGCAGCTGGCCTGAGGCCCCCCTGCACGTGGCCTCAGCCACAGGTGCAGCTGGCCTGAGGCCCCTGCACGTGGCCTGCGGGAAAGCACCTAAAAGGCCTTGGAAAGCCCCTGACAGACCGAATGACTAATAGAGCCCTTTTTTTTGGGGTTGAACACCTGCTAGTTCAGCCAGAGGACATACAGTTCAGATCAGGACACTTGATAGTTCATCATAGTTCAAATAAGGACCTAAAAATTCTTCTACAGTCCCTCCTCTGGGACTCGAAAGAGTCCCATTACATCAACTATACTCTTGGGTTGTTTACTGACAAGACATCTTCATTTGTGCATTGCAATTAAAAAGAAAAACACATCACTCGAATTACTGATAACTCTGGTGCGGATATGAATATCAGTGATACTTCACACTGTAAATATATTGAAGTGCAGGTGAACCTACATACTAAGGCACAAGGTGATCAGTTAGCTGGATTATATCAACGCAAGGTGACATTCAAACATTGAGTTTTGGTGTAATTCAAGGCACTTAAAATGGCCACATAAAACAAGTTACAGCAACCTCTTAATCATGGAAAAGTAAAGGCTTTACATTGACATTAGTGCAACCAATCATCTTCTGGCATCTATTGTCTCACTCAACCAGAGGCTCCAACCCATTATACTTGGTTCTACATATTATTTTGTTAAAGAGTCACACATTTATTACTTAAATGCATCAAATAACCCCTACGTTACCACTATTTAGTCAACCAATCAAGAAACTATTCTAAGGTTAGCGCAGCTATGTCTAGTTAAATGATAAACACAATAAATGGTTTCCCTTCATGTCCGTCCTTAAGTCATTTGCCTTAGTCAATCATATAATGGTTTTCATTATAGGCCATTTCTCAACATTTTCCACTTTGTTTTTCTTCTTTTTCAGCTTGTTTTCTAATGACCTTTTTGGCCAGACGCCAAATTTAGGCGATGCATGTCTCTTGAGGCATGCTATAATTTAAGAAAAAGGGGTCCTTATGGTGCATCTTTACTACTAAATCTACAAACACGCCGTGTAAGGGTCCCCTTTTTATAACTTTGCAATGTGATATCTATGTGTATGCATTTAGCTTTATCTGTGTTACGCAGATGATGGTAAGGACAGACATTTACCCAACCTTCGTTACTAACATATATCCTTCTTTGTTTTTATTTACACTCAGATTTCTGAAACCAGTCCGCAATTCAAACTCAAGAGCCAAGATCATAGTCCGTGTTCAGTGCCATTACGTCAGTCCGCGCTCCTCAGCATTTACTCAGCGTCTGAAGTTTTGGGAGAAGTTGGGGAATATGGGGAGGTTGGCCTTTCAGGGGTAGTGGGGGAAGGATCAGGAATTCTGGCTTTCAGACAGTCGTGCAGTTCTCTGATGGATCTTTCCAGCTCCTTGTGCTGCTTGGCCAGGTTGTACAGGGCCCCCAGAGAATTCTTGCCCACATTCAGGGTGGTGGTGGCCAGCCCTAGCTGTTCCCTCTCCATATGCTCCATCATACTGGCTAGCATGTCCATACTAGACTGAAGACCACACAGTTGAGTATGGAGGCCCTCCTGAGCACAAGAGATGTTGGCATTGTCACGGTGTATCCTTAACAGGTATGCAGCTGTCTGACTCAGTTGTGGCATGGTTTCCTCAAATAGCCCATGGGGAATGTGATTTGTGAGAGGCAGGAGCTGCTCCAAGGTTTTTGGAACAGACTCTTGTGGAAGACGAAGCTCTCGAACCAAGATTGCCATGTCCAGTGGGGTGACCATGACCAGATTAAGGTTGTGCAGTCCAGGGGACAGGAAGTACAAGGGGGAAGGCATTTCGTGTGTGGGGGGAGTATTGTTGATGTCGCACAGGCAAGTGGTTGGGACACTCTGGGCATTTAGCAGCCTGTACAAAGCTCCCCTCTGTCCTGGTGGGTGAGTTCGGCTAAGGTCCACCCCTGCTGATCCTCCTCCAGAGGCACTGGGCTGATCAGAATATCTCTCCTGCCTTGGGGGTGGAAAGCTGGGGACAGGTCCTAGCAGTGAATTGGGTCTAGGATGCACTCGGGCAGTTGCTGCATATGGCCGACCTTGGCTGCCTCCCCTGGAGGGTATCGTTGCCACTGGCACATGTGACTGTCTCCATGGCATCTGCGGAAGGGGTGTGTTCCTGAGTCCAAAGGGTCCTTCAGGTGATGGTGGAGTCCTTGGGCCGACTCTTGCTGCAGGCAGATTCTGTGAAGCCGTCATCGCCAGGTGCTGGAACGATGAAGATCCTTCTGTTGCCAACTGGTTTAGCTGCTGGATGGATGGCGGCTGTGGCGACCAATCATGTCTCGACCATCCCTCCTGTATATCCTCTTCTCCAAACAGTTCTGAGAGTCCAATCAGACTTGATAGAGGCAGATCAGGCATAGGTCCCTGATCAGGGGAGTCTGGTCTCTCAGCCATACTCCTGTGTCCTAGTAATATACATATACGTTCATTATTACAGCTCCATGTCATTCTTTCAGATACTGTCTATCCTATCCCTCATTTTTGTGGGTGCATGTGTGTGAATGTAAATGTGCGTGCATGTCTTCTTCCTCGTCTACAATATCACCAAGCACGGTCCATCCCAGTCCTCCCTATCTGGGGTGTACGCCACAATATTAGGGAGCTGGGGGCTGTCGGGGAGGATAATTGGTATTTCATCCATTTCCATATATTCTGGTTCTCTGTCTATTTCGTTTGTGCTTTCTTCTAGGGCTCGGATGGCTAACAGTGGGAGCTGTCCTACTGTGGATGAAATCAATTTATTGACCAGAAATTTTATCAAGGGAATACCACAACATATTACCAGCAAGACCGCCACCCCTGTTAGTGCCAAGACTACACCTATCTGGTATAACCAGTCTTTCCATGATATCCACCCTCTCCTTAGAGCCCCAAACAGTGAAAACAGTGGGCCAATATTCATTCCATTCCCTACAATGTATCCAGAATCATCAGTTTCATTTCTCCCTCCTATGGAGTTACTTAACAGTTCCTGTTGCATCTCTTCAAGTGTGATAAAGAGCTCTGTCAAATTTCCGTCTTCCCCTGTATGCATGGGAATAGCTGTGCAACATTCGGTGGCTTTGATCATAATACAAACTCCTTGTTCATCAGCCATCATCATCTCGATAGCTAATCTATTTTGCATTGTCATTAGCGAGGTGGCGTGCAGTTGTTCGGTTAAGGCTCCTACTGCTGCCAATGTCCAGTTCAGGTATCTTTGCTGATTATACCACAAGTAATTAATCCACTGCACCTCCTGGAACCTAGAACGGATTTTTGGAGTAACCCCGAACAGAGCCAATGCCCATCCCCATTTATCCGCGTCTTCATCTGCTTTAACTCTGCTACTGTCTATGGCTTCTAATTGTCGGGGTATCCCTTCTGGTATCCCGTTTCTTACTGTGATGTTGTAGTCTGTTTTAAACGTCATTATTCCTCTTTTCTTACGAAGTTTCTGTGGCATGGGTTGTATTGAATTTGGCATTTCAATTACTGTTATAGCTCCTGTGAGCATCACAGGAGCACAAAGGCCTTTCCAATTAGGGGACAGCGATGACAGGAGTTTCCTTCTTTGTCCGCATATCCAAAAGATGTCAGCTAAGGGTACCGTTCCCTTAGCTAAATTTGGAGTAGATACCCATGAAGCATGGGTGAGATTCAGTCCAATTACAGACCCCCCTGTGGCCGGTACTATTTGTTCACACTGTATGCCTGCTGCTGGCAGGGTGTGACAGATGGTAATGTTCCATGCTGTTTTGGCCGGTTTGTATTCTTGCTGCTTTTGCATACACTGTATGTGGTGTTTTGACTGGGTCGTCCCTACCTGCCAATCGCTTATGTATTGTGCTACTAATCCTTTAGCTATACAGAATGGGTGTATCATCCCTTTCTCTATTTTAATCATAGGTGGAACGGTTCCTTCTGTACTTAGGGGCACTGGACAAAGTTAATGTCGGCAGCATATTTTTCATCACCTACTGCCATTTTCATAACACATTGTGTATAGCATTCTGCTTGGTCTGAGTTATGTTGGGGGCTCCTATAACAGCTGTTGATATCAGGTAGGGGTTTAGCCTGAGGTATCACACCCTTCCAGTGACAGGCTATGCACGGCTTTTCACTGATCTGCCTAGCCAAAAATTTCAACCATTGGTAAAATAGATTTGTCTTCAACCCTTGTGTACGGGCTAGGTCTGTACTGGGATCCCATCTCCCTAAGTGACTGCTTGTTTCTAGGCTTCTAATTGTCCTCTTTTTCCTTGGTTTGATTTTTACCCATTTTGTGGCTTCATGTACTGTAACAGTTACGTCTTGCTTGGTTTCCCTGCATCCTCTTTTATCACAAATTACCTCTATGTTGAGTGTTCCCTCCTCTTCACATTTGATGCTAATGGCTTCGCCTAATATGTAATCCCCCAGCTTTCCCTGTATTCCTATGTTCTTGTAGGCTTTTGATTTAATGTATACCAAATTATATGTTTTTCCTGTGTTTAGAATGCCTTGTTTAGCTGCTATTGCGGCCATGGCCACGGCACAGTCCGTTGTATGTTTTGGATGTCTATTTTCTCCCATACTGACCACCAGTAGTATTGTCAATCCCTTGAATAATTCCTTAATCATTGCTCTGATGACTGTTGAGATGTGCTACTAGATGTGCTACTGAGTGAGCCGTCACTAGATGAGCTGTCACTAGGGATGTGTGGTGTATCTGTGCTTTCTCTGGGTTGTACTTCCTGTGGTTCTTCTGTCGGTAAATCTACTAAGTTGCTGTCCGAGTCTGATGTCTCCTGTGGCCTGTCTATCTGTCGGTCTGTATTTCTGTCTGTCTGTTGGCCTGCGTCTCCAGTTGTTTCTGAGTCTGCATCTGAGTCTGTCGCTGCTCTATCTGGCAGGGATCCACTACTCTCTGAAGCTGTGCGTCGTCTTTGTTCAATCAGTCTCTGTGAGCACCTTGGCCGGTGTTCGCCTGGCTGCAGGGAGGCGTGGCCTTCCCTCGGTGCTTCTTCTGGCTGCAGGGAGGCGTGGCCGTCCCTCGGTGCTGCTGTAGGGTCTCTGGCTTCTCTTGCTTCCCCCCTTGGCCCGGCGGCTCTGCCAAGACGAGCTTGCCGAGGCCGCAGGGGCGCTGGGCCACCAACCCTTCTCGGCGGGGCCTGTCCCACTTCTTTTTGAACACTTTGACGTAAACCAGATCACCAGGCTGGATGCTCTGATTTTCGAGTGGAATCTCTGCTTCTCTGTCTTCTGTAGCACCTTTGACCTGCAAAAAGATAGTTTTGTGTATTTGGGTTAACTGTCTCAGATAATTATGCCATTCGTCTTGTAGCTGCTCCAGCGATGGTCCTTCGTAGGGTCCTTTCAGGTATGGAATAGGCATCGGCCGACCTGTAAGAGCTTCAAATGGTGTCAAGTGGGTTAGTCGGTTAGTTTATGAGCGCATTGACAATAAAGCAAGCGGCAACGCATCCAGCCAGGTTAGTTTGCCATTGCTGTCTGCTATGTTTTTTGCTAGTTTGTTCTTTAAAATGCCATTAGCCCGTTCCACCGCCCCATTTGATTGAGGGTGATAAACACACCCAAACTTCTGTTTGATACCCAATTGTTTGAATGTTTCTTGTGTAACCTTGGCTACAAAAGCCCTACCGTTGTCAGATGAGATAGTATCTGGAATGCCAAATCTTGGAAAGACATCTCGGCACAAGAATTTGGCTACCGTTTTATGGTCTTGATTTGCAGAGGCTACTGCCTCAATCCATCGGCTGAATCTGCATATCACTACCAAAACATATCTCATTCGTTTAACTCGGTTTTCAGCTCCCATGTCTATGAAATCCATCATAAGATGTCTGAATGGCCCATCAGGGACCGGAATGTGGGCTAAAGGGGCTGTGAATGATTTCCGGACATTGTACTGTGCACATACCTCACACTCATTCAACAAACGGTCCACTGTAGCTGCCATATATGGTGACCACCAGACAGCTTTTAGTTTGTTCATAATTTGGACTCGCGAACAATGATCGGGTCCGTGGGCCCAAATGATTGCATGTTGTAATAAATTGGTGGGTAACACAAAATGTCCATGACTACTGCGCCACAGCTTGTCCGCTGGCCCCTGACTGCGTGTCTCAATAGCGCCTCGTTTAACCCACATTCGTTTTTCTTCTCCACTGGCCCTACTTTGAGCCACTATCAGTGCGTCAAGTGAAACCAGTGGGGCACAATCTTGGATGGTTAGCAGGGGAAACATATTTTCTCCTTGTGCTCCTTTGCAAGCTGCGTCATCTGCTAGGTTGTTACCTTGAGCTATGATGTTATTATTCTTTTGATGACCTGCACATTTAATGATGGCTACCTCAGACGGTAATTGGAGAGCATGTAACAGTTGGGAAATCGCTTCTCCATGAGTGACAGGGGTGCCATCTGCTCTCAGGAATCCCCTTTGTTTCCAAATGTTTGCATGTACATGACATACGCCATAAGCGTAGGCTGAGTCTGTGTAGATATTAACACGTTGATCTTTAGCTATCTGGCAAGCCATAGTTAAGGCTTTGATTTCTGCCAGTTGGGCTGAACAAGGCTGATCAATTCCTTGGGACTCCAGTAATTCAAAGGTCTCGCCATCCGTGTTTAGTTTAACTATCCCCATACCCGCATGCAATCCCGCGGCATCCCGAAAGCATGAGCCGTCCACGAACAGGGTTAGATCTGCATCTATGGCGTGATTATACAAATGTTCTCTGGCTCTCAAAAATTTCTCTGTCTCTGCCACACAGTTATGTGGAGTACCATCTAACAGTGTGGTCAGTTTGGTGGCGGGATTCACCGTGTGACAACGTTGTATTGTTATTTCTGGAGCGGACAACACAACTTCATATCCAGTGCGTCTAGCTTGTGTTAAGACAAAACGTTGACTGGTTAGCAGGGCATGTAACTGATGTGACGTGTACAACGTTACTGCATGTCCCATGATTATGGATGATGCTTTTTGAAATGCAAAGGCAGCTGCTGCTAGACCCTGATAGCATGGTGGCAATCCTGTTTCAATGTTGTCAAGCTTTGTACAATAATAGGCCAATGGTTGTTTTCCTTCATTTGTTTCCTGCATTAGTACAGCACAAGCATAACCAGCTTTTTCAGTAACATACAAATGGAAAGGTTTCCCATAATCTGGGTTACCTAACGCGGGAGCAGATTGCATGTCTGTTTTAGGGCCTCAAAAGCTCCCGTTGCCTCATCTGTCCAGACGAGGAGAGCTGCATTGCTTGTTTGCCCCACTGCTCTAATCATGGCACGCAAAGGTGCAGTTTTTATAGCATAATCACAAATCCACGGCCGACTGTACCCTGCCATCCCAAGGAATGAAAGCATCTGTCCCACTGTTTGGGGTTTGGGAGCCTTGATTATAGCCTCCACTTGGCTTGGGGCTATACATCGCGTGGTCCCACACAACTGTCTTCCCAAGTATTCTACTTGTTGTTTGCAGAACTGCAATTTGTCCTTACTTACTTTATGACCTCCATCTGCCAATGCATGCAATACAATTAATGAATCTTTTTCACACTGTTCTTGAGTCTCTGATGCAATAAGGAGATCATCCATATATTGCACCAATGTACTGGGTATGTCAAGGTGTTGTAAATCTTCAGCCAGGACTTTGTTAAAGATGGCTGGGGACAGGTTCAGTCCCTGAGGTAGCCGTGTATACGTTAGCTGTTGTCCCAGAAATGTGAATGCAAACAAATGTTGTGAGTCTGGGTGCACAGGCACACTGAAATAGGCTGAACACAGATCGATTACTGTGTACCATTTTGCTCCAGCAGGGATGCTTGATATTATAGTATGCGGATCAGGTACTATAGGTGCATCCATTTCTATTATTGCATTGATAGGACGCAGATCATGTACCAGCCGATACTCTTTGGTATTGTTTTTAGGGATAGGATAGATAGGAGTATTGCATGGGCTTGCAGTTTTTATTAAAACTCCAGCTGCCATTAGTCCCTTAATTACTGGTTTTATGCCTTCAATAGCCTGAGGTTTTAATGGATACTGCCTTTGGTGAGGCAGTTTTGCTCCCGGTTTTACTTTTATTTTTACTGGTAAGGCTGTTTTTACTAGTCCTACATCCGTTTTGCTTTTTGACCACACCACTGGTGGTATTTGCTCTAACAATTTCTCTTGTTGGGCCGATAACACCATCTGTCCCTCTGGTCTAGGATTGAGCTCCACTTTTTGAGCTATAGCCTCATCATTTACTTTTAAGTTAATTCGTACAAACTGCTGGTCTTTTGACAGATGTACTTGTGGACTTTCCATGTTTTGCCATTCTTCAACTTCTGAGGCTGTCTTTACCATTGGACCTAGGTCATGGGATTCGTACTTTTCTGAGACTAAAAGGGTCACATGAGGCGTGGCATTCGGCACTTGATACCATTGTTGTTCAGCTGAAGTTAGCTTGACAGAAGCTGCGGCCCCTTGGGGGCCTAAATAAATTTCTGTGGTGGTTATGTGAAACAGCCGTTGATTCATCAATGCATCCCAGCAGCATGCATAGTCAGTTTGTTCTTGTTTGGCATCGAACATCAGGGTGACATGTAAAGGTAAACTAGGTGTATATACTGCTGCATAGTGTTGTTCTGCCCAGGGCTTCCATTTTTCCCATTCCAGTTGGAGATTTGAATTTTCTGGTTGTAACTTCAGCCAGTATACCATGGGTTGCACAGGTCGGACCTTGTTTTCCATGTCCATAAGCACCATAATGTTGGTGAGTGCTTCGTCAGGAAAGTGTATTTGCAGTCCTTGATGGGTACACACTATCTGGGTTTGTAGCTTACATAAAATGTCTCTTCCCAGCAAATTCACAGGTGTATTTTGTGAGTATAACAGGGGTGCTTCAATTGTTTTTCCTGCAATCGTTACAGGAAGTGGGCGTGTAAAAGGTATTATTTGAGTTTTCCCAGAGAAGCCGATGGTCTTAATTACAGACCCAGAGAGGGGGAGATGAGCGCCCATTTTCCCTATGCAAGAGTATGTTGCCCCTGTATCCACCATGAAAGGGAAATCTCTGTTTTGTATATTAACGGTGACGGTTGGCTCTTCCTTAGGTATCATCGAAATAGCCAATGCCACCGTTTCCCCCTCTGTCTTCTTTAGGCCCCCCTATTGCCAATAGGCAGAGGGTCCAACCCAAGGTCGGGCCGGACAATTTCTCATTCGATGTCCAGGTTGTCCACAGCTCCAACACTCATTAGAGGGTTGATCCCCTATTGGGGGTGTTGATCCCATAGGCGGTCCCGCTTGACTGTTCCTGGGAGCTGAGTTCTGGAATCTGCTTCCAAATGAAGGTTGGCGAGATCCTCTTCGCCACCCTCCTCTTTGACCTTGAAAGTTCCGTGACTCTCCTCTCCACCCATGACTGTAGGTGGGTCCATTTCCGGGTGTGCCAGTGCTATGGTAGTGATAGTGATGCTCCACTGGTGCTGAGACTTCTCCTGTAGGAGTGCTTCCTGCTGCTCCTTGGGGGCTCTGTGTGGCTGTTACCACAGGTGCCTGTATGGTGGCAGCAGTGTTTGCCGTAGGGCCCGTGCTTGCCGGCTCAGAAGGAACAGGGGTCATCATTGGTGCCTGGGTCTTTGTTTTTTCTTTCTTGACTTTGGTTAGCTCTCCCAACTGCATCTGCACCAATTTTTTCGTCAGGGATTTTGCTGCATCTTCTTCTTTTTGTTTTTCTTTCTTGTAGATTTCAAGATGGTGACAAATATGCTCAGAGTATAAAGCCCAATTCATTTTTGATAGTCCCACGACTCCATCTAGGGCTTTCTGAACCTCATCTGGTAGAGCCTTTTTTACAGTTATTTTAAACAGGATTTCAGTTGCTGGAGAATGGTTCCATGCATTTCCTGTTTCCTCCGCCCATCTCTTCTGGAATCAGTGCAGGAACTTCTTTGGGCACTCTTCAGGTGTCCACTCCTCATCATCCAATTTAGAGGGATCCAAGACCTCAGGGTACTTTCTTCTCAGTCCTTCCCACATGGAGTTTCTATAGCGATTAAAGGGGACTTCATCATGTTGATTAGTGCCCATCATTTGTGTTAGTCCAACCTTTCCTGCTAATTCTTCAGTGTCATGTTTTCCCATGACATGCATTAGCAAGGCTTTTATGTCACCTAAAGACAAGGTTACCCCTGCAGTGCCTTCTTCTAAGGCAGTTATCCATCTCCCAGCTCCTTGGGTGATGTCTGGCAGCCTGTTGGCCAGCCCCACCATGTCTGTCCAGCTCCATGGGGTATACACATGATGACCATTTCTAACCACCAATGGGCATATGAGGTCTTCGTCCTCCTCTTCTTCTGTGGGGGCTCCATACTGTCTTCCAGATCGAGTGCGACTGACTGGTTCCAGGCAGTCTATCCAGTTGGTTATATCCTGTTCTAAAGCCGCTATGTCTTTGGCTACACATTGTTGTCTTTGCCTGAGTCGGGCCTCTTTTGCACTCTCAATGACGATCTCACCAGAAATTTTTCGGGTGGGTGGCTCTATAATGTGATTCCCTTGATTGGGCGTCGATTGTTGTAATATTCTTCTTTCCTCGGCGTCCCTATGTCTTTGTATTCTTTCCTTTGCTAGCCGAAGCTGCTCAGCTAGTTCTTCATTATCTCTTCTGGCCAGATCCAGTGTGTCACAGAAGCTTTTGTGCCACTCTTCGGAGCCTCTATAGCCTGTGAAGGTCCAGTCGGCTGACTTATGGTGGGAGGGGACGGTTTTCAGTGGACCTCAATGTGCAGGCGGAGCCTTCAGGTCTCTCTCTTTATCCTTGTCTGCCTCCGTGTCACTGTTATTTGTGGCCCCCCCTGCTGGTCGTAGTAAGCGACCACTTACTTTCGGACTTGGAGACCTTGTATGATCCATTTGACAGACTGAGGACCTGTCTCCTTGTGGCTCTCGAGCTTTTAGTGTCAGTGTGAATTTGCCCTCCACATCCATGCCTTGGTCCTCTTCACGAGTTCCTAATACAAATTGTCCAGCTGTCTTTCCCATATCATGACGTTTATATGGGGGTGGCTCTGCTTCCCAGCTCGGTGCACTGGCTTTAGTCTCTTTGGATCTTTCCTCTGTCATTTTTTCTCTTTTCTGCTGTAGCCTCTGTGCTTCCTGCTTGAACAAGGCCAAAACTTCTTTTTCTTCAGTGCGTTTTTTGTTGTTATTTACGTTCTTCTGCTGATCTTTAATTTCTTTTTTCTGTATTTCTACCACAACTGCTTCACACATCACCGGATCAAATGATCCCTCCAAAGGCCATTGCCTGCCCCCATGTGACCTTTTGTGCTACTTTCTCATACATTGGTTGGCCTTAGTGCGTTTTCCTGGATATTTTCTTAGTACTAAGTCTAGCGGGGTACTTTCCCGACCTTGACCTTGAGAGTTACCCATGTAACCCTGACAAACGCTATATGAGATGTTTCTATGGTGCTCTGGTAGTCCCTCAGGGGCTGTCCTGATCCAGACCAATAACTTGCCGGCTGTAACACCTGTTTTGTATTTTAAACCCTTAAAAGGATTAAATTTCCAACTGTTATGCCCGTCTTCTTTTTCTTTAACTAAATACGAAAATGTACCTGTTTCCCACCGAACCTTCCTTGGGACCACAGTCAGAGTCAACCTAGGAAACAGTTCTTCACCTGGATCGGTTGGCAGTGTTATTAAATGATTTAATGGTATGCTAATTTCTTTATTAGGATCAGCACAAAGCAGCTCCAGCCACGGGGTTAAACCCTGATGCCACAGACGTCTTATCAGCAGCTCCCAATTAATTAGAGGGAATTGTTCTTTCTTTTGCTTCAGATTGATTACCTTAGTAATCTGCCATAATTTCTGATTGATCTCTTGTTCGTCCTGCCAATGTTCTGCTCCTACCCTGTCAAAATAGGTCCTTTCCAGCCAAAAATGTGTCCTGATTCCCTGGGTTTCGATGTCTCCGTCAGTCAAGTAATGTTCTGGGAGTATTATTTCATTATCACTTAAGTCTCCCATCAATGACTGTCCCAAGCATTGATCAGTCTGTCAGCTTTTTCACTATAATCTAAGCTTTAACTCTTTTGATTTATAACCAATTTTATTTCTTTACTCCTCTTACAACCCTAACACTTCCTAATGTCTTTGCTCCCGACTTTCTATTTTCCTTCTAATTTTTTAACTTTCTGCTTCTCGTCTTTTTCTGCTATGTTTGTTTATTAGTTTTCTTTCTTTGAAATAATATCTACCTTCTCTGTATTTACATAGCAGTCTCTTCTCCTGTCTTTTTCTTCACTGTCTCTGTTTCACACTTTCCTCTCTGCCTGTCATGCACCTCCCAAGTCCTTCTGTTGGGTCTAAACGTCTCCTCCTCCTCGTACTCTTTACATTAATCTTGTATGTCAGCCAGCCTGCAAGCCCTCACAGCTTTGCCTGCAACTCCCCGCTTACTCTCCGCTCTCCCACACACCAGTCTTCAAAAGCTTTATACACAAAAATTATTAAAAACAGCTTTCTATATATCTCTATCTAGACCTCTGCCACCCTTTACTCCGCGGCTTTAAACAACCTTTTTATTCACTCAACACCAATGTGTTCTGTTTAAGTATGTATCTCTTCTTCACGTTAGACAGCTTCTCCGGCGCTGCCAGCAACTCGTATATATTATTTATTTATTTTTTCTTAACAAGCTACTCTTTGAGCGTACAATATTTCATTTACTTCTACGCCTTACCGCGCCTCGCGTGCGTATCCTGTGCTTAATATATTTTTTTTTTCACAAGCTCCTCTCTGAGCATACAATATTTCATTTATTTCTACGCCTTACCGCGCCTCGCGTGCGTATCCTGTGCCTTTCTGCACTTTCTTCTACTTTTTTTTTCACTTACTGAGCTCCTCGTGAGCTTAATGTGCCTTTGCACTGAAAATACTCTCTTTTTCTTTTCTTATAAAAAACTCATATTACTGTGTACTTAATTACTTATTCTTCTCCCACGCCCCACAAGCGTGTATTTGGTGCCTTACTGCACTATTTTCTGCTTCATTAATTCTCATGTATTCTGCACTAACTCTCTATTTATTTATTTTTTTTTTATAGTTTTTCTCTTTTCTTAAAAAATGACGTCCTTTATTGAGCTCTTTTACTTACTGTCAGCTGTGCTACTTTGCACTTTTCTCTTTAAATCTCTTTATCACGTACGGTATTTCTACTGCGCCCCCTCAGGCGCTTATCTTGTGCTTCCTCTGCACGTATTCTCTGTTAAACTCTTTTTCTCACTTATTTCACTTCAGTCTCTGTTAAACTCTTTAAATAACCTTGTATTACCTTGTATCTATTTGTCAGTATACTCCCCTAAATTAACCCCTACAGCGCATGCTATCAGCCGGCACGTTAGTAACGAATTTCAACACCAATTATTCCCCAAGCATCCAGGTTAGTTCTCCACGCACTCTTTTCCGCACCAGAGTTCATGAACATTCCTGACCTTTCACTCACACAGACATTCTTTTTCCCGGGAACACACACACCTTCTGAGCATTTTATCTACAAGGCCTGATAATTTTCAATCTTATCTTTTTTAGTCTCTTATCAATTTTCTTAGTCCAGGTTCTTTTGGGTAAGAGGCAATTAAAAAATATCACCTGTCAACTTGGGCGGAAATCCCGACTCACTCCTCCAGATCGTGCAGAAGTTATAAAAGGTTTCTGCTTACCTTTTAGTCGTGATCACTGTTATTTACGGTCTGGAGGGATGAGCTGGACTGCCCCAGGCTGCCGGAATGCCCCTGGACCCTCCTGAAGCTGGCTCGCCAAGTTCTGTCGTGGTTCGTCTTTCGTCTTCTCGGGATGTCGTCTTTTAGATAACACAAACTAATTGCAAGTGATATGCTAGAAAAGGACACAACACTTTAGAATAATTCAGCCTTAAGCAAGATAAAATGCACAGAGTTTTTAAGTTTATTTAAGCCTTCGACACAGAGCTTAGACAAACTGAGTCCACTAGAGAGACTGAATATGTGACAACCGCGCTCATCTATTTATTGGAGACCCGCGAGCATCGCTCCTCCTTCGACTTTTTTATTTATTTCATTCCCAAGACATGGTTTTCTATTGGAAGCGTCCTCTAGTGAACCCTAAGCAGGTGTTAGGCCATTATTTCAATGTGACAAACGCTCCCATTAAAACGTGAAGGATTTACAACTGATTTTTTTAAAAGACCTTCAGCCACAGGTGCAGCTGGCCTGAGGCCCCCCCGCACGTGGCCTCAGCCACAGGTGCAGCTGGCCTGAGGCCCCTGCACGTGGCCTGCGGGAAAGCACCTAAAAGGCCTTGGAAAGCCCCTGACAGACCGAATGACTAATAGAGCCCTTTTTTTTGGGTTGAACACCTGCTAGTTCAGCCAGAGGACATACAGTTCAGATCAGGACACTTGATAGTTCATCATAGTTCAAATAAGGACCTAAAAATTATTCTACAATCACATTGTATGATTTTTAAATAATTAATTTGCATTTTATTGCATGAAATAAGTATTTGATCCCCTACCAACCAGCAAGAATTCTGGCTCTCATAGACCTGTTAATTTTTCTTTAAGAAGCCCCTCTTATTCTGCAGTTACCTGTATTAATTGCACCTGTATAAAAGACACATGTTCACACACTCAATCAATCACACTCCAACCTGTCCACCATAGCCAAGACCAAAGAGCTGTCTAAGGACACCAGGGACAAAACTGTAGACCTGCACAAGGCTGGGATGGACTACAGGACAACAGGCAAGCAGCTTGGTAGAAGACAACAACTTTTATGATTATTTATTAGAAAGTGGAAGAACCACAAGATGACTGTCAATCTCCCTCAGTCTGGGATTCCATGCAAGATCTCACTTTGTGGGTAAGGATGATTCTGAGAAAGCTCAGAACTACACAGGAGGACCTGGTCAATGACCTGAAGAGAGCTGGGACCACAGTAACAAAGATGACATTAGTAACACATGATGCTGTCATGGTTTAAAATCCTGCAGGGCAGCAAGGTCGCCCTGCTCAACCCAGCACATGTCCAGGCCCGTTTGAAGTTCACCAGTGACCATCTGGATGATCCAGAGGAGGCATGGGAGAAGTTCATGGGGTCAGATGAGACCAGAATAGAGCCTTTTGGAGTCAACTCCATTTACCATGTTTAGATGAGAACAACCCCAAGAAAACCATCCCAACTGTGAAGCATGGGGGTGGAAACATCATACTCTGGGGTTGCTCTTCTGCAAAGGGGACAGGACGACTGCACCGTATTGAAGGGAGGATGGATGGGGTCATGTATTGTGAGATTTTGGCAAACAACCTCCTTCCCTCAGTAAGAGCATTGAAGATGGGTCATGGCTGGGTCTTCCAGCATGACAATGACCCCAAACACACAGCCAGGGCAACTAAGGAGGGGCTCCGTAAGAAGCATTTCAAGGTCCTGGAGTGGCCTGGCCAGTCTCCAGACCTGAACTCAATAGAAAATCTTTGGAGGGAGCTGAAACTCCAAACCTGAAAGATTTGGAGAAGATCTGTATAGAAGAGTGGGCCAAAATCCCTGTTGCAGTGTGTGAAAACTTGGTCAAGAACTACAGGAAATGTCTGACCTCTGTAATGGCAGACAAATGTTTCTATACCAGTTGTTAAGCTCTGTTTTTCTTGGGGATCAAATACTTATTTCATGCAATAAAATGCTAATTAATTATTTAAAAATCATACAGTGTGATTTTCTGGATTTTTTTTTTTAAAGATTCTGTCTCTCACAGTTGAGGTGTACCTACGATATAAATTACAGACCTCTCCATTCTTTGTAGGTGGGAAAACCTGCAAAACTGACAGGGGGTCAAATACTTATTTTCCACACTGTAGCTGTCATGGTTTGGTACAAGTTTGGTTTTTATCCCCCTGGTATGAAATGGGGGGGACGGGGGGGGTAGTATCACGATTAGCATGTCTGTCTGTCTGTTTTCACTTAGTGTGATATCTCAAGAACCAGTTGACGAATTTCATTCATAATTAACATAAGGGTGTACTTGGGTGATCCCTGACCCCAGTCAGTTATGGTAAACTTGGGGTCAGTGTCGAGGTCACAGTGAGATATTCAATATATTGTCATTGCCTCCCTTGTTAGCGCAGTATCAATAAGAACTCCTGATCACTCCTGTTACATATACTGTATTTCTGTTTTTTGGGGGGGTTTTTTATAGTTTGGGAGACCCTGCGACTTGTACTCTGGTGTGACCTATATACCACAAATTCACAAGTTTGTTATTAATGGTAATAATTATAATGACTATTTATATTGAACTTTCCCAAGAAACAAAACAACTAAACAAAATAAACTCCAATAATAAAAGAATAAATGCCAGTCATAAAAAAAAATCATTACAAAAAAAGCACAAAAATCTCAAAATAAAGAGCTCATAATACAGAAAAAGGTGCCACTTGTATATGATTTTTTTTCCTCTTCAAGAGGCACTTTTTGACAGGTGTGGCTTATACTGTGGAAAATATGGTAGTAGCCTCAATCTGTGAGCAGCAAAGAGACATGTGAGCACTGTGAGACAAAGTGTAAATGTAAACTTTCTTTTTTCATTTACGTTGGGATGAATTTACTGTGCAGTGTGTTAAGTGTTTTGGTTTTTGTTTGTTTATGTCGAACAATGCGTGGAGCCAGAGTGCCTTCAATAGTTTGTCCATTTTAAGTTTGTTTTATTTTTGGGCAAATGCTGGCATTTCATAAAACCTCACTCTGTACAGATTTGAAATCATTGTACACAGTGTCGTTATTCAGTGGTCTTCTCATTCACGAAATTTTACACTAATTTATACAAAATGTCAGCTTGTTAACACATTGGTGGTGATTTCTTTTTAAACGTGAGCTGATCTCATTCGGGGAAAGTGGTTCAACAAACATGCAGATCAGTACACTTTCACTTTTAGGATCCTATTTTGGAAGGAAAATGTAAATTAACCAATTCTGTTTATGCTTCTAACATTTCTGATTGGAATAATTCAGTCGCTTGCTTCAACTGGCTTGTCCATTGTACCTCTTTACTCTTCAGACACACACAACAGACTGAGGGGTCAGCCCCACCTCCTGCACAGATCATGAAACTAAAGTGACACACAGTCTGTGGACATGAGATGAAGTGTTGGTCATTTATGGAAACAAATATGCATGTGTGTATAATCATGGTGTGCAAAGTCATACCATATATTCTGTGTCCAGTTCTGTGCACCAAACCGTCACGTGTATATACACACACACACGCGCGCTTTTTAAAGGGAATCTTAATATTCTGGTGCATTCACGTGATTTTTTTTTCCATGTGATGTTGTCCCGCAGGTGGAGAGAAAGACATATTAGTCAGCTCATCAGATGAGGACTCAAATGATGCTTCCATTCCCTCAAATGAAGACCATAAGGTAGATCACACAGATGCATCTCAAGTTCACTAAGATCTTTAAACTTATTTCAGTTTGCTGTCTTAACTGTAGACTGTCTATACAGTTGTATGCAAAAGTTTGGGCACCCTGATAATTTTCATGATTTTTCCTTTATAAATCATTGGTTGTCTGGATCAGAAATTTCAGTTAAATATATCATATAGCAGACAAACACAGTGATATTTGAGAAGTGAAATGACTTTCTAGTATTTAAAGTAAGTGTGCAATAATTATTTAAACAAAATTGGGCAGGTGCATAAATTTGGTCATCCTTGTCATTTTATTGATTTGAATACATTTATCACTAATTATTGGCACACAAAATTGGTTTGGTAAGCTCATTGACCCTTGACCTCCTTACACGGGTGAATCCAGTCATGAGAAACGGTATTTAAGGTGGCCATTTGCAAATGTTTACCCTCTTTGCATCTCTTATAATGAGTGGCAGAATGGGAGCCTCTAAACAACTCTCAAATGACCTGAAAACAAAGATTGTTCAACATCATGGTTTAGGGGAAGGATACAAAAAGCTATCTCAGAGATTTCAGCTGTCAGTTTCCACTGTGAGGAACATGAGTGAGGAAACGGAAGACCACAGGCAGAGTACTAGTTAAGGCCCGAAGTGGCAGGTCAAGAAATATCTCAGATAAGCTGAAGCGAGCAAAGGATGGTGAGAACAGTCATAGTCAACCCACTGACCTGCTCCAAAGACTTACAACATGATCTTGCTGCAGATACCATCTCTGTGCATCGTTTAACTATACAGCACACTTTGCACAAAGAGATGCTGTATGATGTAATGCAGAGGAAGCCTTTTCTGCATACACATCACAAACAGAGTCGGTTGAGGTATGCAAAAGCACATTTGGACAAGCCAGCTTCATTTTGGAATAAGGTGCTGTGGACTGATGAAACTAAAATTGAGTTATTTGAACATAACAAGGGGCGGTATGCATGGCTGAAAAAGAACACAGCATTCCAAGAAAAACACTTCCTACCTAGAGTAAAATTTGGAGGTGGTTCCATCATGCTGTGGGGCTGTGTAGCCAGTGCAGGTACTGGGAATCTTGTTAAAGTTGAGGGTCACATGGATTCCAGTCAATGTCATCAGATTATTGAGTGTGTGTCAGCTGGAATTTGGCCGACACCTGCTGTGAGAGGGTTTGATGGGCTCGCACAGTGCACACTCTGTCTTTCAGCCGCCAGTGTGCGCAAATAGTTGTAGCAACAGGTGTATGAGGCATTACAGGCAGGTACGATTTTACACGTTTTGCATACGATTCCTGCATCATGTGTACTTTATGCGCAGTTCGACCAAATTCGCACTATGTGTGAAGAGGCCCTTAAGAATGTTTAATTTTCACTGCACTTTGTGTGAAATTATAGTCATATTGTATATCATATTGATATGACAATATTGAGATACAATAATTTGGCTATATTGTACAGCCCTACTGTCAACTAAAACTTTGAATATTAATTTACATCTACATTTTAAAAAAATGCTTAAAGTGACGGGGTTTACAGGGCTGTAATTAAGGGGGGTCTGTGGGGTGGAGCCCCCCAGAAGCTGAAAGGTTTTAGGCATGCTCATGCTCCCAAGAAGCATTTTACTGGAAAAAAGTCTGAAGGAACTAAATGACCTGGTTAGATGGTGAGGAGCTTCCAGGCATGTGAGAGGCAAATAAAGAAAAATGTTTAAAAAGGCAGGGGGTCCACTGAAAGGTTTTAGCCATACTAATGCTCCCCTGAAGCATTTACTCAAAAAAAAAAAAGTCTGGTAGGACCTAAATGACATGGAGAGATGCTGAAGAGCTTTGCTCATTCATGTCCACGACATATACATATTAAAATATTACAAAAATTTAAAATATGATAAAAGGATAAAACGTAATCAGTAAATAAATTGAATAATAAAAAAATAGAGGGACATCAGTCCATTGCACAATGCTCATGTGGAGTGTCAGGGGGCAACAACAGCCAGCTCTGGAGCCTCTGCCATCGACTGAGGTGTTGAACAGTTTGATGGCTGTGGGGAGGAAGGACTTCCTGTGCCACTCAGTCCTTGAGTGCAAGGAGATTGAGTGCAGGGAGATGAGCCGCCCACTGTGACTGCTGCTCTGCTCTGCCAGGATGTTGTGTTGATAGCGGGTGCTGTGTTGGCAGCAGCGGTGGCAGTGCTGACTCAGGCTATGTCATGATGAACTCATTCATGCATAAAGTGGTGGAGCATGGGTGGCTCCGTGTGACAAAAGAAACGCCCCTCTGTTTGAGTCTGAACCAGCTAAGCTAACAGGCTAACCTTGCTTCGGGCGATTTATTAAATCATATTATTGGGGACTGTGTGGTGATTGTCGTAAGAGTTTCATTTGGTATAGACATTAAAAGTTGTGAGCCACTTATTTTCTCAGGAATCGTGCATTAACAGGACTTAAAGACCCGAAAAAAAAAACTGAAGCGCTTGCTCAACATTCATAAGACACCTCATTTTTCCAAAAACAAAAACAAAAAAAAACACCACACTAACCACACACTGTAAATACTCCACCAAAATTATACACGCTGCAAATACGCCAAATATTTCTCAAATCTCTCAAATACCAAAACTCTAATTCCTGTCTGTACACCCAAAATGCGTACGTATGAGACAGAGAGGGGGATAACGCTGTCTGTGTCTCTGCCTTTTTTTTTAAACCCTGGTGTTTCTGATCACCGGGCTGTGGCTGTGTGATCATGCAGTCAGTCACACGCATGCGCGTGAGTTTGATTACCAGTTCTGATCACGCATGCACAGGCGCTGTGTACATGGATCAGACACACACCCACGCGCTTCACCTTCTCTCCAGCTGATTCACTCTGGATGAATGCATTCAGTGTTTGGATGTGTTGTAGCACACACGTACGTACATGCGCACACAAAAGGGCTGCCTTGTACATGATTTAGTGACTCAGTCATTCAAAAAAGAATGCAGCCATTTGCGATCACCCTGAGGTTTCTGTTTTTATATGTCACATGTCTGTGGATCAAAGCTGTTCACATGCGAATGCCCACTGCTGCTGGAAGTTTTTCCACACTTGAAAGTCATGCTTCTGTAAACTGCCGCCTGGTTTGCATAAATGGAGGCGCAGTTCGCTCTGACAGATCACAGCTCACAACACGAAATATTATTACGTTGGCCCTCAGCTCCACGGAAACAAAGCTGATCGTGCTCCTGCAAAGCCCCCTGCTGTGAACAAATACACAGCGATCAAGGATGTGTCCAGTGCTCTACGCGAGTCTACACAACACTCTGTTACTGTACGCAAATCTACACAACACTGCTCTACTGTACACCATGCCTCCACAATTGTATGCTACCCTACACCAGTCTGGCATAAAATCCTTTAGGATTTCTATTAGTACATACCTGCATTGCTAGATTTTATTCATCCTGCTGGACTCTGCTGAACTTTGCTGGCAGTGAAGCTTCAAAACCACAGAAGAAGAAGAAGAAGAGGCGGGCCAAACTTTCCCCTGCGCAGTATGCTGTGCGCAATATCGCAGCCATTCCTCCGCATTCGATATGAAGCACAATGCAACTGTACGCAGGCCCAGTATGAAAGGGGCTTTAGACCCAATTCTGTAAAAAAAAAAAAAAAAAACCTGAGCAACAAAATACAATATTTGACATGTTGCCTAATCGAAACCATCCCAGTTGAGGTCTGGAAGCATGTGCTAGTCCCAGGCATCATTACGTTTCTCTGCATCACGACAGCCCCAAAGTGGAACCACTCAGGCAGATAACATGGCACACTGCACACTGGATAATGTAAAGAGAAGTGCACCACATGGCCATAATTTCATAGGTGAGATTCTGTCATGATGCCAGTGGAATCACATGGCAGTCGATAATTTGTTGCTTTTTCACTGGCCTACCAAAAATGCATGAATAACTCTTTAGTTGTCCCTGTTTTGGGTCTGCTCGCATAAAGATTTTATTTTGATATGGACTAATGCTCACATCAATAAAATCTGACCTGTTCCAAAAAAACTAATAGCTAATTAGTCACTTTTGCACAAAAACCATGACCACAGAGTGCTTACTTTAACAACGTTTCAGCTTTTATGAGTCAGTCGAATATTCTACAACTATGGCTGACTGTCTCATTGTTTTTACTTGTCAGGAGATTATGGTTGGATCTATGTACCAGGCACAAATCCCGCCTCTCTGCCCCTACACCTACCAGGACAAAGGTAATCCATTTTAAAATTGGCGTATTATTATTGCTTCCACCATATTTGCTGAACACTGTGATATAGTAACTGTTTTACATTTAGTGTTGAGAACTTTTATTTCTTTCTTTCAAAAACATTACACATTAATTAACACATTAATTTCTGTATCTGTACCAGCACCAATCAGCAAGGTGATTTTAATTTGCAGACCCAAACACAATTTATGCCTGAAAACCAATGAACCAATGATACAGGTTAGGAAACCTAACCTAAGAAATATGAATAATAAAATGGTAAGAGTTACAATTCAGGTTTTTAAAACATCAAGAGGTAAATGTAAAGACAAAAACAAGCAGCCATGCAGCACACAAGATTAAGGCAACAGTTTTAAAAGATGCAGTATTTAAAGTCAGTATGAAATAATAGCCATGCATGTACAGTCCACTCTGTGCTCTCTTGGACATCCTGAGAATTTCTGGGATCCCCAAGAAGTTACTGGACATCATAGCCAGCCTATACACAGTTACTGAGAGTACTGTACAGAGTGGCAGCAGGCAGAGACTGTTGAGTTTTTCCCAGTGAAAACTGCCATTCATCAGGGATGTGTTCTGGTACTAGCTGCTTTTGTTGGCGAGGAAAGGTTTACTGACCTTGACTTCATGGATGATGCTGTGATCTTTGTGGAATCAGTGGATACTCTGATTGCAGCACTTGAGAAGCTGACTGGGGAACCAGAGAGACGAGGTTTGCAATTCTCCTGGATCAAAATGAAGAGCCAGGCTTTTAATCACCTAGCCATGAAAAAGTTGTAGAAACAATTTAGAGACATTCATTTGACAGAGATGTGAATGTCATGTCAGGGACATTCATGTCTCTGGGTCTTCTCCCTTTGAGCTCCTTGGAAGACCTTATAGAGCTATGAGGTTGCTGGAGAGAGGTGTTTGGGGAGGCCGATGTCTTTGCAGGAGAACGAAACTGTATGTAAGCATGGTGGCCAAGTGGTGAGTGCACTTGTTAACAGATCGGAAAGTTCAAAGCCACCACTGCCCATTCTCCATGTAATGTGGAGTTGTGTCAGGAAGGGCATCCAGCATACAACGTGCCAGATCAACAAGCAGATCCAAGTCGGATCTGCTGTGGGAACCCCAAAAGGGAAAAGCCAAAAGAACATCCTATACAGTTTCCCATTCAGTTGAATGGGAAAGTGTTGCCGAAGGCCGCGGGCAACAATGATCCCCGAGGGGTGACACCATTATGCTGCCCGATAAACCAGTCATCATTTGTTTTATTATACATCTGTGTAGTTAATAAATTTATCTTTACAATTGTGTGAAAAATTTGCTAAGTCATTTCCCGTTCAAACTCAGGATTCCCCATAATGTCAGTACCCTTATCCTTAAGTTACCCGGATATCCCATACCGTAGTAAGTTTATGGTGCTGTGTTTTAGTCTCTGGCCAGACTTGGAGCGCAGCAGTGGGAAGCTTCTCAAACTCATCGGGTGAAACACCATGCAAATCTTTTTCGTTGACCTTCGCTAAAAATCCTTGAAGAGTGCAGAACTTTTCTTGATACTTTTCGCGGTACTCTCACTGTCTTGGATAGAAGAGCATTTATGTCATCATTATCCACGGACGCAAACCTGCTGCTCTTCGCCATGATGTCGAGAGCGAGAGAGCGAGAGAGAGAGAGAGATCTTCTCTGCACTTATCTGATTTTATTTGACAAGATTCCCCTTAATTTGCACACTATTTCTCTTTTTTTTTTTTTTCTCCTCATTTTTGTTCCAGTCCATCATCCACATTTTCTACTCTATCCATTGTGTCTTGCTGTATCTTCAGCCTACCACAGTGAGGACCAGTTGCTGTGGAGTCCAGGAATTCTGCCCTTGGAGGAAGTGGAAGAGTTCTTGTTGAAGGCACAGAGCTCACAAGGGCAGGATGGGGCAACGTGCACAGGAGGGCAAGGGGATCCTGTCCAAGACAATGAACAGGTACTGCCAGTGAAACCTACTGCTAACAGGTGTGAAAGTGTGTCACAGTGAGTCTCAAATCCAGCCCTTGGTGACCAGTACCCTGCACATCCTGACGTGCTCAGGAAATGAACATGAGTAGAGCAGGAAAAAAAATGGAAAACATGCAAGTTACTGCTCCCAGATGGCCAGAACTGGAAACTACACAGTAGTTTCATCATTGAGAAACACCACCACTCACATGAGCAAAACAGTGCTGCAGAGTTGCTTGTTTTCTGCAGAGCAAGCAGCTGTGTGGTACAGCACCACGTTTTCTCTTGAATTAAAACCTGTCATCTATACTCAACAAAAATATAAATGCAACACTTTTGGTTTTGCTCCCATTTTGTATGAGATGAACTCAAAGATCTAAAACTTTTTCCACATACACAATATCACCATTTCCCTCAAATATTGTTCACAAACCAGTCTAAATCTGTGATAGTGAGCACTTCTCCTTTGCTGAGATAATCCATCCCACCTCACAGGTGTGCCATATCAAGATGCTGATTAGACACCATGATTAGTGCACAGGTGTGCCTTAGACTGCCCACAATAAAAGCCCAGTCTGAAAGGTGCAGTTTTGTTTTATTGGGGGGGGGGATACCAGTCAGTATCTGGTGTGACCACCATTTGCCTCATGCAGTGCAACACATCTCCTTCGCACAGAGTTGAGTTTGCAGGTTGTCAATTGTGGCCTGTGGATGTTGGTCTACTCCTCTTCAATGGCTGTGCGAAGTTGCTGGATATTGACAGGAACTGGTACGCGCTGTCGTATACGCCGGTCCAGAGCATCCCAAACATGCTCAATGGATGACATGTCCGGTGAGTATGCCGGCCATGCAAGAACTGGGACATTTTCAGCTTCCAAGAATTGTGTACAGATCCTTGCAACATGGGGCCGTGCATTATCCTGCTGCAACATGAGGTGATGTTCTTGGATGTATGGCACAACAATGGGCCTCAGGATCTCGTCACGGTATCTCTGTGCATTCAAAATGCCATCAATAAAATGCACCTGTGTTCTTCGTCCATAACAGACGCCTGCCCATACCATAACCCCACCGTCACCATGGGCCACTCGATCCACAACATTGACATCAGAAAACCGCTCACCCACACGATGCCACACATGCTGTCTGCCATCTGCCCTGAACAGTGTGAACCGGGATTCATCCATGAAGAGAACACCTCTCCAACATGCCAAACGCCAGCGAATGTGAGCATTTGCCCAATCAAGTCGGTTACGACGATGAACTGGAGTCAGGTCGAGAACCCGATGAGGACGACGAGCATGCAGATGAGCTTCCCTGAGACGGTTTCTGACAGTTTGTGCAGAAATTCTTTGGTTATGCAAACCGATTGTTTCAGCAGCTGTCCGAGTGGCTGGTCTCAGACGATCTTGGAGGTGAACGTGCTGGATGTGGAGGTCCTGGGCTGGTGTGGTTACACGTGGTCTGCGGTTGTGAGGCTGGTTGGATGTACTGCCAAATTCTCTGAAACGTCTTTGGAGATGGATTATGGTAGAGAAATGAACACTCAATACACGAGCAACAGCTCTGGTTGACATTCCTGCTGTCAGCATGCCAATTGCATGCTCCCTCAAATCTTGTGACATCTGTGGCATTGTGCTGTGTGATAAAACTGCACCTTTCAGAGTGGCCTTTTATTGTGGGCAGTCTAAGGCACACCTGTGCACTAATCATGGTGTCTAATCAGCATCTTGATATGGCACACCTGTGAGGTGGGATGGATTATCTCAGCAAAGGAGAAGTGCTCACTATCACAGATTTAGACTGGTTTGTGAACAATATAGCTGGAGAGCTGCTGAAATTTGGTTTTATCCCTCTGTGAATCTCCGAGTGATTTGTGGGTGTCATTGCGAGCATTTCATTTTTGAAAGGATTTGGGTTATGCAAATGTTTAATTGTTGGCAAATGCAACATGTAGTGTATTTTTTATTTTTTTTTAAGTATCACTATTTTAAGCTTAAATTTTGTTTCTTTCCCTCCTGCTGGAAACATTTTGCATGCTTACAAGTATGTTCAGACACTTGTAAACTTAAAGATAATTTCTACTTTGACACTTTATGTATTTTTTTCCCTTTTTAAAGAAAATGTCCCTTTCAAATCCATTGGTGGGTTGTATGGGTTTAAAGACATCAATATTCAAAATATTAACTCGTACTGTTTGGATCTCTGATTCCTCTCAAGACTTGAAAATCTGTCTACGTTGTTTTACATATACATCTCATCATGCCTCATCTCATGATTAAACTACATGAAGTAGCTACATGTACCTCAGATGTGATGATGATTTTTACAAAACAATAATAATAATAATAATAGTACTAGACAGTATGACCCGTCTCATTTGCAGTAATTTTATTTCTGTCACAGCTTGCAGCCATTGCTGCAAGCTTGAGAATTGCCAGTCCCAGCAGAAGACTGCCCCTCCCTGAGCCTGGTTCTGCTGGAGGTTTCTTCCTGTTAAAAGGGAGTTTTTCCTTCCCACTGTCGCCAAGTGCTTGCTCACATGGGGTCGTTTGACCGTTGGGGTTTTTCCGTAATTATTGTATGGCTTTGCCTTGCAATATAAAGCGCCTTGGGGCAACTGTTTGTTTGATTTGGCGCTATATAAATAAAATTGATTTGATTGCTTCTTTTTTTGCATGTTTTTCCCTTCTCTTTCAACTCTCAGGCACTGTATGAACTTGTGAAATGCAGCTTTAATGCAGAAGAGGCACTGAGACGATTACACTTCAATGTAAAAGTGTTCAGCGGTAAGACCCATGCAGTTTAATCACCCACTTATGACAAAAAAGTATAAGCCTCTCACACGTTGTGCTGATAATGACTCACACAAATATTTAATTACTAAAAGGGCACTCAATACTGCAAAGCTCCACCAAAGCTGATTAATTCCACAGTGACGTGTTTTTGCAAAAGTCTTATAGAACCATAGTGTTTCTATAAATGTAGTTTTGTATGTGAATGGACAGATAAAAGATGGTATTAGAAATTTCTAAAACTTAAATTTGAAGGGGAAAAAGTAATGCAGAGATATGGTTGTGACCAAACGTTTACATGCACTCATCATGGGCATGAATGTCATGGTAATTTTGGCCTATTTAATGATGTCCTTGAACTGTTCTGTTGCCAGGGTGGAATGATTGTACAGCGTACATCATTAATGACTTTAAAAAACAAGAACTGAATGCACAAGTTTTAATTTATTTTGGATCTCCTCAAATCCACACAGGGTCAAAATTATACACATGGGCTCGACTATATACAGGGCGTCCCAAAAAAATGTGCCACAAAAATAAAGCCTTAGAAAATCTATACACTTTTGGTTGCTGATATCTGTCATAAGTCGTCTTGAAGCATATCTCAGGGAATTTTATCTCTGGTGTTCATTTCTAATTTCACCTCAGTTTTAAGAGTTTTGGCATTCACAAGATGTGCTCAATACGTACACCACTCTACTAGTTCCAGATCTCCCTTTATTAAGGGCCCCTTCACACAGAACATGAGAGACGCAGAAACCGGATGAAAATCCGCGAACCAAAAACAAAATGAGCAACCGCAAAACGTTCCATCTGCTGTCAGGAAGGACGCACAGTCAGACAGGCGTGCAAAATACCACAGTGACTGTTTCGTGCATGTTCGTGTTCGCATGCACGAACACAGTGCAAGCACGTGGAAAGTCGCGCACACAGCAGCGGAGAAAAAATTATTAAAACACCACGATTTATAATACTTAATCCCTATTATAAAGAGCCGAGTTGGCCTCCGCCTAGTCGTACACCAGGAAATACTGAAATTACGTGTATTACTGTTCTCCCTTTTATGTTTTACATGAATTACCTGATACGCTCCTCTCATGAAGACATCAGCCGGGCTCTCGTCTCATAAAGAGTCTGCTCTCCATGTCATGAACACATCAGCCAGCATGGTGTGTCCAGGGCGCAGTGATCCACTGGTGACTGCGTTGCAGATGTGATATGTGTTTTAATTATTACAATGTGGGGAAATCCCACAGTGACACGCACCTTTTGGTGATTCTCAGCATGGTATGATATTCACCAGCGTTGCGGTGCATTGACAGGGTGGTCAACTGAAGCGATATGTTTTAATTTATTCCCATGTGAGGACAGCAAGGTGACGTCGGCACGTCACGGTGTAGTTATTGGTTGTCATATTCTACCAGCCACGACACCATGAAAAACTAGCCCACCTGTTGCAGCGCACAGAACAAAGTGTCACTCTCTGTTTCTGTGTTCGCTCTGGCATGCCACATGTGTGTTGTTAGGTTACGCCACACTCATGAGGCACTTAGACATATTTCACAAACAGCTCGAATGTGGTCGCCTGCTGTCTACTATTGTGCCAGGAGCGCGAATAGCCACGCCTTTTCTAAGTGCTCGGCGAGTGGTGTTAGATGTTCATGTGTAGCATCTGGAATTTGGCTGACACCTGCCGAGAGAGGGGTCAAATGGGCACTTGCAGCGCATTCGCTGTCTTTCGGCCGCTTGTGTGCACGGATGGTTGCGGCGACAGCTGTGCGAAGCATTTGAAGCGGCTCAGATTTTTTACGAATGGCATGCAATTCCTCCTCCCTTGTGCGCCAATTAGCTTCAATCACGTTATGTGTGAAGGGGCCCTAACATTATGAACAGTTCTATCAGTTTGAAACTTCTTTCCAATCCTCCATATCGTCTTTCTGTCTGGAGCTTTTCTAACTGCAAAATGGGATTATATTGTCGTTGGGTTTACACAATCGATTTGGTCTCAAAGTTGAATTCCACCAGTTTCCCTTTTTGCTCAGTTGTAAGCGGCATCGTAATATTTAGCAAGCTCCACCTCGACCAAATGATTTTACTTATCAACAAGCTTCTGGCATAATTCTGGCTGGATATTTGACCGCTTGTCTTGACAGAATTGGTAGATTTCATAAAAATTGGTTGGTTTCTTGGCATGGATCCGGCTTTTAAGTGTAGTTCACAAATTTTCAATGGGGCTGAGGTCGGGGCTTTGGGAAGGCCATTCCAGAAGCTTAGACTTAGCCTCCTTTATCCAACACACAACCAGTTTTGTTGTGCAGTAGTGATCATTGTCCAGTTGTGGTCAAATTTCAACCATCTAGCTGTTGATTTGAGGTGATGTTGAAGAATTTGAAGGTAGTCCTCCTTCTTCATTGTTCTATCCACTTTGTGCAATGCACCAGTACCACTGGCAGCAAAACATCTCCAGAGCATGATGCTACACCCACCATGATTGACAGCTGGTACAATGTTCTTACATTTGAAAGCCTCACCTTTACTCCTCCAAACATACCTCTTGTCATTTGTGGCCAAATAGTTCAATCTTGGTCTTATGTGGCCATAAAACTTTTCTCCAAAAGACATTTGGCTTGTCCATGTGAGCAGTTACAAATTCCAGTCTAACTTGAAGGTGTCAATTTTGAAGCAGGGCCTTCTTTCTTGATCGGCACCCTCTCAGTCCATGGGAATATAAAACTTGCTTCACTATGGACAGTGATGCTGGTGTTGCAGCAATTTCCAGTTCATGACAGGCCTGAGCCTTGGTGGTTTCTTGTTTGTTCCTGAACATTCTAACCAATGTCCTCTCATCTGAGGGTGACAGTGTGGGTCTTCTTCCAGACCTTGGCAAAGTGGTGGCACATCTAAGTTTTACTTGCGTACAGTTGTTTGACCTGATGATCTTGGAATCTGCAGTTGTTAAAAAAATATGAAAAGTATCATAAAAATTGCCTCTGTTATGGTATTTAAGAAGGTGGGAGGGAAAGTTTCAATCTGTCCTTTTATGCAGGTCCAAGTCAGAAGGGCTTCCACCCCTCTTCTTCACCAAGTGTAATGAAAATCACATCAGTAGTTTTTTTTTTTTTTTTCTTTCTGTAATCTAGCTGAGAAGCAGTCAAGCAAACAATTAGACAAGTGAAAGCATGGCCTCCTGGTCAGTTGTAATTGGTATGATAACACTAATCATATTCTATCATTCAGACCAATATTATTCCTGTTTCATTCCACTCAGAAGGGTTAAATATTTCAGAAGTATTAAAGAAACACAAAAACTAAATTCATATCAGTATCACATGATCAAAACCAAATGAAATGAATATTTAGTTTTACTTCTTGACCGTTTTCTTTAGGGGAGCTGTGTGGCTGGAGTGAAGATGAATCCAGGAAGTTTGAACAAGGCTATCGGGTTTATGGGAAAAATTTCCACCTCATTCAGGCCAATAAGGTGAGCTCTCAGGACACAAGATACTGATGTGTTTCTTTTGAGTTTTTGCAGACAGATGACTTGTTGTACTTATTTGAATATTTGAGAAGGTGTCACGTTGCTGCTTGAATTAAAGAAAATGTTCACTGTTTTTCTCGAGGTACGAACGCGCTCTGTGGGGGAGTGTGTGGAGTACTACTACATGTGGAAGAAGTCTGAACACCACGAGTACTTTACCCAGCAGGCCACCAGGCTCAGCCGTAGAAAGTACAGTCTACAGCCAGGGAACATGTGAGTAGAACAGATACACAGGCTACGAGCTCAGTCTGTCACACACTGTAGTTTGTGGTTTATTTCAGAGGTTGTTTGCATTATAATGCAGACAACACAAAGTACAACCTCACCTGCATCAACACTTCAGATGCTGTTTTGCAGTGATGTAATGATTATAGTAGTTTTGTTAGGGCTAAAAAGTGACAAGGCTGATATGATAATTAAAGAAATAAGAAATGTATTTCTCATTTTCTTGATATCAAATCAGCCGCAAACAGCAGAGAGAGACGGGGGGGGACAGAGATGGAGCGGGGCTTCACTCATTTTCACTTGAAAAGTTAATAGCTTTCATTGGAACTGTTTACAAACTGTACAAACTGTTTACAAATGATCTCATGATCCTTTGTGTGAACAGCGGACTTCAGCGCTACACGCTTGTTAAACTTAATGATCATAAACGATCAACAGTGTGATCAGGAAAGTGTGAGAAACTGATTCAGAAAGTTCTTCATCCAGGTTTCATCTTTGGAAGAGCAGGTTTGACAATCAAATCAGTCCAGGTTCAGCCCTTGTTCCAACAAGACAATTAAGGGTTATATTAAAGTAATGCAATCCCACAAAAAACACAAAACCAAAAAAACAAAACTGTCAAGATGACAGAAAAACTCTGCCTGCTTGACTGGATTAAAGGTACTGTGTCGTTTTTGAAGAGAGCAAATGCTGTGTCCATCAAATATTAATGTGTTTTTAAACCTTTCAGAGTTATTTATGACCTTTTCAATGTTATTTATTTTGTTAACTTAGACTTTGACAGAAACGTGCAAAAAAGAACTTTGATATTACAAATATTACAGCATAAATATAATTTTTTGTCTATTATTCTTGCTTGCAGTGTATCTAAAACCACGCAAAATTAGTTAAAATAGGGCTTTCCAATAACATTTTAGAGGAATAAAACCCTATAGCTTTTGGGGGTCTCCACCCCCTCGACCCATGCCAGGGTGTTGATCCGGGACACCATCAGGTTTCTTTAAGCGGGCTCATGGACCCCCAGCTGTGAGCTGCAATCACATAATTTACCCGGCACTAAAATGGTCGTAGCTAGAACCCTGGTCCATGCACTATGTCTAAAAAAAAAAGCAAGAATGAGTTTATGAAAACTCATATCCTTAGCAAGCAGCAATACGGTTTTAGAAAAAAAAATCGCAGTACTTCTCTGGCAGTAATGGATTTTGTTGAACAAATTTCCAACGCAATCGAGAATAGGCAACATACTGTAGGGGACCTTTTTGAATTACAGAAAGCATTTGATACTATTGATCATACTTGGCTATTGGACAAATTAAAGATGTATGGTATCAGGGGATTGGCACATGACTGGATAACGTGCTACTTATACAACCCCTGGCGATAATTATGGAATCACCGGCCTCAGAGGATGTTCATTCAGTTGTTTAATTTTGTAGAAAAAAGCAGATCACAGACATGACACAAAACTAAAGTCATTTCAAATGGCAACTTTCTGGCTTTAAGAAGCACTATAAAAAATCAAGAAAAAAAAATTGTGGCAGTCAGTAACGGTTACATTTTTAGACCAAGCAGAGGGAAAAAAAATAGGGACTCACTCAATTCTGAGGAATAAATTATGGAATCACCCTGTAAATTTTCAGCCCCAAAACTAACACCTGCATCAAATCGGATCTGCTCGTTAGTCCGCATCTAAAAAGGAGTGATCACACCTTGGAGAGCTGTTGCACCAAGTGGACTGACATGAATCATGGCTCTAACATGAGAGATGTCAATTGAAACAAAGGAGAGGATTATCAAACTCTTAAAAGAGGGTAAATCATCATGCAATGTTGCAAAAGATGTTGGTTGTTCACAGTCAGCTGTGTCTAAACTCTGGACCAAATACAAACAACATGGGAAGGTTGTTAAAGGCAAACATACTGGTAGACCAAGGAAGACATCAAAGTGTCAAGACAGAAAACTTAAAGCAATATGTCTCAAAAATCAAAAATGCACAACAAAACAAATGAAGAACGAATGGGAGGAAACTGGAGTCAACGTCTGTGACCGAACTGTAAGAAACCGCCTAAAGGAAATGGGATTTACATACAGAAAAGCTAAACGAAAGCCATCATTAACACCTAAACAGAAAAAAACAAGGTTACAATGGGCTAAGGAAAAGCAATCGTGGACTGTGGATGACTGGATGAAAGTCGTATTCAGTGATGAATCTCGAATCTGCATTGGGCAAGGTGATGAAAATTTCTTGGTGTTTATATTGATGATAAATTAAGCTGGAAAACACATATCAACTATGTTAAATCAAAAATGTCAAAAGTCATTGCAATTCTGCAGAAAGCACAAGACTTCCTCTCCCAACATTCTTTGGCCATTTTGTATCATACATTACTTGTTCTCTATATGACATACTGTGTTCAGGTTTGAGGAAATACATATAGAACTAATACTAATCCAATATTTCTGTTGCAAAAGAAAGCTGTAAGAATTATCGGTAATAAGCCATATCGTGAGCCAACAAATCCGTTATTTGCTGGTTTGCAAATTTTGAAATTCTGGGACTTGGTTGATTATATCACAGTACAAATTCATTCATTCATTCATTCCCCCCCCCCAAAAAAGCCAATTTTTATCATGACACCTCTGCCACCAACCATTAAAAAGGATAACTACTGAGAACCTAAATATAAAAGAGTGGTTTCATTGAGATTCACAAGAATTCTGTGTGTGATAATCATCGTAATCATCATCTCCTGGTATTGCCATATAGCAACACCAGGAGAAACGCCATACATTCTCAGTGTTGGTGTACTCTTTTCTGGCCTGACAGTAGTTCTACTATGTAATACAGAGATGATGGCGACCAGGATGGTGAAGTGGGGGAGCTGGAGGGAAGCAACAACTCCCAAGTCTTGTTGTCTCGCAGCTCTGTGAGCCCCATACAGTTGGAGTCTCCCTTACCTCCATCAAAACTGGAGCTGAACAAACAAGGTAAAAATCACATTATGTAACCTAAACTCCTCTATGTTTTCTCAAAGTACTGATTCAGTGCTTTCACTACCGGAATCCGTTCCCAAAATGTAGTAATCTCAGTATAAAATTGACTGAATTAAGAGTTGTGAGGGGAGGAAAAAAAGTACTTTTACACACTTATAATGTACCTAAATAACATGTAAGTAAAAGTACAGAAAGAATTACAGTCACTGTAGCCCGACACATCACATTGATCTCATAGTAATATTAACAGAAACGTGTTTATTAAAAAATTTGGTACTTTTATGGGAACAGATGAGGGCAAGTGATCCATTTGATGAAATAATCTTATTAGAGTTAAAGGTTTTCTGGATATTCCCAGATACCCGATCATTTGTTTACTTTATGCCAAACCAAAAGAATTTTAAAACCAATACTACTGCAGCCCCCGCGACCCAATACCAAATAAGGGGTTGAAGATATATGTATGTATTACTACAGCCATTTTTGTAATTTTGTTTGGCTGCTTTGACGATCCATGACCTTACGCAAAATTCAGCCAGTTTAATAGGATATCTAATCCAGGCTGTACTGTTTGTTACGTGTCTATAGATTAAAAGTCTCCCAGACCCCATATTAGAGCATTTGCATTCTGTTGTGAGGTTTTGGACATGTTTAAAAAGCCCAGAATCATTGTGTAGTCCAGGTAAGTTAATCTTGTGGCTGCTCCATCACATTGACCCACACTGACATTGTAAGAGTATCGTTTGAAGTACATGGCAAGTTAACAAACATTACAGTATCCCCTGCAGTTATCCACCACTCCAAACATTTTTGTCATTACCCCTGTATGACAGCAAACTGATAGCATTACTGGACAAAACGTTTGATGACATTTTTCATACTGCTAATAAATAATGAGGATAATTTTAACAAGTAAAATGTTTTAGTCAGTATTATTAGTAAGTTTTACTACAGTTCTGCACTGAGTTTAATTGATGAGCCATTGTATGTTTATGGTTTGTAATATAGGTAGATCATTTTGACTTGGTCATTTTAAAAGTAGCTCGCAAGCCGAAAAAGTGTGGGCACCCCTGAGCTACATGAATGTGGAGGATATTATCGAACTTTGAAGATGAGGATGTGTTTGAATCAGGATGCAGTGAGAACTTAATAAGGATGAAGTAACAACTGCAATGACTGTTAACAGCATAGTTAAACCTCGTGGAGAATTCATTGACGTAGTATTAGTGTGGCGCAGACAGACTCTCCGAGCAGCAGTCTGTGGATTGCTCTGTGAAATTTGCTGGTTGCTGTCCATGGTGCTGAAAGGCAACCAATAGTAATAGTGATCATAATAATTCTTCCCCACTTTCTCCTACAAATTGAAGGTTGCTTCAAAGCATGTGCACAGTCCCACACATCATATTTAAGTGTGTGTTTAAGTAAAGATGGGCAAATTTGGCAGAAGAGCTGTTTTTCTTGTGTCTACCTGTATGTGGACACAAGAAAACTTTTAGAACGAATAGAAAAAGTTCAGTGTGTGGCTCAGTATTGATAATGATGATGGATGCAGTGTGAACGAGGTACGCATGAAAATCCAGTGAGGTATATCTTATATATTATTTTCCAATTCTAAGGTGGAACTATGCTAGTATACTAAGGTATATCTAAATATCTAAAAAGGAAGAGTAAAATAGAAGAGTAGAAAAGAGTAGAGTAGAGCCACTTAGGTGCCTGGTCTTGAGAACCAGGGATGGTATGTACTGCGATGTGACTGTTCGCAGTAAAAACATTACAAGAAGGAATTGGACTTGGTACATGCGTGAACATGCCAGTAGAATGAAATTAGTGGGAAAGTGTTAGACGTGGTGAGAACCTGGCAGGAACATACAGTATGGACTTGAAAGCGGCATACTTTTTTTTTTCCATTTTAATCACGTCCTCGCTGCGTTCACCAAAATTTTCAGGCCACAATGCGATCTTGATAGTCTTCATCTGAGTGGGACAGGATCCAGGAGTGTGTAGCAGCAACCTGATAAAACAATAAAGTAAAAGTCCTGTATTGAAAAGGTTATTTAAGAAGGAGAAGGGAAGGGCCTTTTTTGTCATTGTAGATACATACAGTGTAATTTGTCCTCTGAATTTAACCCATTGTAATTACAGACACAATTTAAGTGAAACAACAGAAGTATTACAGTCAAATTACTGTTAAAGTAAAAACTGTACCTCATTCATTTGTGACCTCAGAGCCTGTACATCTTCAATACTTTCCAGGGGTTAGGTCCCACCTGATCCCTGAGTCCCAAAGTTCAGGTTGTTGGTTTTTATTTGTTTTTTTTTCTTTCATCACTTGTATTACTGCTTATACAGGACACTGCTCAGCACATACAGGATAGAGCAGTAGCACAAAAAATGTTCCTTGAAATTTAAGGCCATGGCTGAAGATGTGAATTAGTAATCCTCTGGGATAATAAGTCACCTGTTAGACATCACCCGTCTTTCTGTTTATGAACCATTATAATATCATTTCAAGCATTTTCCAAATCATATTTTCTGCATGATACATGTGCATTTTTGTGTATTTTACATGTACATTTTTTGTCGATTTAGTTTTTGTCTATTAAGTGACTTGCTTTGGTTTCACAGTTTGACATTATTTTGAAATCAGTTCCTACCTTATTTTCTGAAACGTTTTAATGTGGTTCATTTCCACCCTTGTATAAATGTTTGGCCCATTATTATGTTTTTTTTCTGTATGTGTTGCATTGTGTGTGTGTGTGTGTGTGTGTGTGTGTGTGTGTGTGTGTGTGTGTGTGTGTGTGTGTGTGTGTGTGTGTGTGTGTGTGTGTGTGTGTGTGTGTGTGTGTGTGTGCGCGCGCGTGTGTGTGTGCGTGCGTGCGCATTTGTGGCTTCCCTCACTTGGTGTTCCAGAGGAGGAGGGCCGTCCCCGGCGCAGACGAACTCCCCGCTTTCTCTTAAAGCTGTGAACTGTGTCGGCGCATGCCACAGAAAGCAGGCTGGGCCTGTAGGTAAAGACAGGAAGAGAATGAGAGATGGAGAAATTAATGTTTATTGGGAACATATCACAACTACTTACCTCTGATGTATTGTCAGACTAATTGAAAACAAATGTGCAGCAAACACAGGTGACTTAACCTTTCATTAACCTGTATGTACCATATACATTTCACACATATTGTCAGATATGTGCAATTGTTTCATATTCTACCCCATCCTAACCTTTAACCTTGTTAAATATTTTTAAAATTTGATATTTTCCATCAGATTTGTTCACAGTTTCCACCCATGTGAATGCCGACTTTAAAATTGTGTGAAGGAAATACCTTATTGGAGCCAATTATTACATCCACACACAGCAGTAGCACATGCGGAGTATTGTTTTTAGCCCATTGTCTTTGTCCGTCCCTGTGCAAACAAAATAAGTGTTTTAATACAAATGGGACTAAAAACTTGGTGGAATGACTGTGGGTCAGCCAAGGACAGTGATTTTTATTTTGTTAAAATTCAAAGTCACGGTCCACGGTCAATTTATTTTATAAACATTCAGGACCATAAGTAACTGTACAGTGACACAAGTTTTGTAATTTTGTCTCTTTACGTTTCCACACTGGAGTTAAAATGAAACCATCAAGATCTGCTTGTAATTTCTCTCCCCCAACTTGTCTTAGGAAAAGTGGCTGTAAAAATTATTTGCATTAACAAGGGCCCTTATATTGAGTCTCGGATGTGACGTTCATCCTTCTGGGACCTTAACCTTTGAGGTTGAGAAACATCTTTAAAGAGCTTATGAACTCATGAGGCCAGGCACGTTTGGCGATGATGATGATATGTTTCTCCAGAGTATCCTTGGGTACCAAATGGGTACCGAGCAGCTACTTAGGGAAACTCAGATAAGTGGTACAGCTTGGATTGTCAGGGAGCCTCAGCGACAACACTACAGCCATGTAGCATGTTAGCCTGAGCATTACCCAGCATGCAGTTGCCTCAGTGCTGAGTTCTCCAGCAACTGGAAAAGGCCAAGGGAATGTCCATGTATCACCTGGCTGCAGCAGATTGATGGCTAATTGTAGAAGGTGGAGATTGAGTGGTGGTTGTCAGTCAGGACACAGGGTTGTACCATAGTGTGGTGGACGTACAGCACCAGCACATGGTCTCTGCACAGGCAGAAATCAGATTTATATGCCAATACTGTAGCCATGTTGTACATACCAGGTTAAACCAAAACGTACTATGTCTGTGGTATGTAACTGAAACCCAGTGCTGTTATCAAACTTACTCTTAGTTTAGTCTACTGTACTTTAAATGTGCAGTATGACTCTACAGTCGTGGTTCTCAATGCAGCGCATGTATGATTTCCATTGAGAAGCAGGATCTGTGATCAGCCAATCAACAGTGAGGGCAGGTGTGTGTGAAGCAGGGAGACGTAGAAAACACACAGGTGGTCCATGATGTATAACTTAGTGAATAACTGGTCTCCAGTGCCATCAGGTGGGCACTGCTGCACAACACAGACAAGGCTCCACAGTGTGTTCCAGTGTCATAGAACCACACCTCCACACTTTGCTTGGTCCAGCACACCCAGCCCTGTTCTGGTTCTACCTTTATACCTCATTACCCAGTTAGCAAAAGTGCTACTTAGAATTTGAAGCTGAACACTATGCAATATGTGTTTCAGATTTGGTGGAGTGAAAAGTTTCTTGCGAAATACAAGACTCGGGATGAATGTGTGCATGAGCAGCACAAGCACCTAATAGCTGGAGCATATTTTCTGACAGGCACTATTTATGACAAGAGGCAGCCATCAGTCCTCACAATCTGAATTGTGTTGAATGCATTGAAATTGGCAAGTAAATAAATTAAGAAAACTAACAGCTTCTTTAAGACTGAAGAAAAAAAAAAAAAGTTTTGGAATAAGCAGTAAAGCAGTACTAAATCAGTACTTTAACTTGTCTTTCATGTTAATATAACCTCTTAAATTCCTGGCAGGGGGTGAGTTGGTGATGGGGCTCTCAGACCTTTGCAGCGATGGGTGTCCTCAGAAGCTCTGTGGCTGTTCCTTCTCTCTCCCACCCATGGATGATCTACAGGACCATTGCTCAGATGCTTGTTGTCACACGGCTCCATGTCAGCTCCAGCCCCAGTCCTCTCAGCAGAGCTCCCACTGGGGCTGCAGCAGTGCTCCATCCCACTGCAACGACCACCGCCTCCCAAGCTCCTGTTTCTACCAGTTGCACATGCATGGTGGAACTTTGGTTTCTGAGGACCCTGGCTGTGAACCAGGGTACAGTGGACCTCACATCCCCAATAAGTTGGAAGTGGACTACAGCCTGCTGCCTCCCTCATCCGCTGCCCTCCCATCACGCTTCCAGGCATTGAGCAGCCTCTTGAGCCTTCCTCCTGCCCACCCCTCTCAGCCTCTCACACAGTGAGGGAACATGGGAAGGATGAATTTATGAGTAGAACCCTTCGTGGTTTTCTCTGTGAGGAGATCATTTATGCTGCTGGGATTAGAGCAACCACAAAGAAACGTTTGTTTCGATACGATTTTGTACTTTTGGAAGCACAAATCATGTGATGACATTGATCTTGGAAGCAACAAAGCCAAATGACTTGTACAGCAGAGAGATTTTGGATAATGTTTAACCACTGTTGCCTCTTTTTCTCATTGATCCATGTCTAAACATTTGACTGTTGTTCACCTTTTACAGAGCATCATCCAGCAGGAGTCACTCTTGTGCTTCTTCATTTCTTTCTGCAGCACATTTGACACAGCAGCTGCTTCAGATTTGTTTGGTGGAGTGTAAAACAGTGATTTGGTTGCTGGCAGTCTGCTCACAATGGAAAAATCTGTTCCTTCAAACCGTCCCTGAATTAATCAGCCTTTCTTCAGTTGGAGCTCTTGACTTTTTTCTGCTATTCCAGCCTTGTCCACTCCATATTTCTGGCTCAAAGCTTCATTCCCATAGTAATTTTTTGACTGCATGTGAAGTTTTGAAAGTGAAGAAACTCAAATAACTGGGAGCAAAGTGTTCAACGTTTGCAGATTTGGCACACATATTTTTCTTTTTTAATTTCCGTTCTCCCTGTGCTTTTTTTTTGTTGCTGCTGTTGTTTTTTAGTTGTTTGAAGGTACAGTGTCATGACCCGTCATTGTGTCATTGTGAACAGTTTCTTATTGCAGTTAAAAGTCTCTTTTAAACGTCGAGCATTTGTACAGTATAAAACGAGACAACGGTAAGAGAAGGCTTACCTCTACCAAGGTGCAACAGTCCTCTGTTTAAGTCCTGGTGGGGGCACTGTTTTGCCAAAGCACAAATAACATGGAAATCAATGGGAGACATTTTAAAAAATATTAAATACTACTCTGGATTTGCATCTACTTCAGAGTTGTAGCAACTGTTCCTCGACCCAAGACAGACCAGTGCTCCAGAGTTATTGGAAATCTGTCCAGGTCTTTTTCAAGTATCTGAAAGGCCATCTCAAATATTTAAAGGAGGAGATTAAATGAAATATTTTGGAGGCGAAGTTGCATCACTGCCAAAATTTGCTCAACTCTTTCTTGGCACAGGGATTGAATGACTACAAATGTTGTTCTCATCTCAAAAGCAATTTTCAAATTTTAGCCACGACAAATGGACAGCAGTGATCACACGAGAGGAATCGATTTCATCCAAACACAGATTACCATATTATCCAAATATTGATGATCACCAATTTTTCCATTACGTCCTCCAGACAAGTATTATAGAAACGTTGGTACATGTTTTTTTGGATTAAGGCTCAGCTATTTGCAAAGAACTGTAATACAACATAGGTAATTAAAGATGTGTTCCAGATGAGAGTGAACAGTTCTGGCACCCCTGTTTGTTTGCCTTTGATAGTTTTACAGTAATGTGTTTGACCTCATCCACCGTCCAACTGTTTCTGTGTTTTGTAAAACACCACAGATCGCATAATTATGCAGAATATTGATGAGCATAATGTTGATTTGCTTTTGGGAACTGCAGCATGAATAGAGAGAATTAGATCAAGAAGTCTGAATTAATCATAAGTAAAATTATGTGAACAAAGGAACATGCCATTATCGTTAGACAACAGAACAATCTGAACAAACAAGGTTACTCACCTTTTCATCTTGTAAAAATGCACAGAAAACTTTATTTGGGGGAAAGCCTCACCTATGTCTATGCATTAAACAGTACAATATTTAAAAGTGTGTTGGGACACAATGCTGTGGTGTCCAGAAATTAAATGTCTAAACTGTCACAAATTCTCTGTCAATATTTCCATGTCTACAGTTGGTACCAAAATTGTGAAGCCGATTGATTTTGAGACGTATTAAGACTACAGCCATTTTTATATCATCACATTATGTTGTTTTTTTCCAGAGCACAAAGGAAGTTTATGATTAGTGAGTACAGGAAATGTTCTTTGAACCTTGTGTGCATTTATGAGACAAAGGTCAATGTAACAGTCTGATTCACAAGCAGAAGATTGAGACAATCTAAGGATGTTGTGTTGATGAGAATCTAATTGACTGATGCATCAAGCTTTGACTAACTGTTTTTAAACTATTTTAAATTGCATTGTACAGGATATTTACATATAAAATGCAGTTGAGAACATAAAAAAAATGTAGCTAATTTACAAAAAAAAAAATTCATACATATGTATTTATTTTTTATGCAAATCGATATATTTTTAGGTCGTGTGTGTGTAAGGATTTCAGTGAAGTTTTTGCAGGCGGGGAACATTTTGCCTGGTTGTTTAAATTTATCTTTCCATCTGCTTTATCTGTGCCACTGTTTTTCCTGACCTGTCTTAAAATGTGCTCTTCTCTTAAAGCCAAGGCCGTTTCAGTGTTTTTTCTTTGTTTAGACAGAGGCTGTGAGGATTCAGGCAGGATGTGGAATATAATTACTGCAATCTGTTGAATAGTTTATTTCTGCTTTTGCAGCAATTTATAAAATGAATGCCTGGTATTATGTTTCTAATTATATTTTGTAAAATAAAAATGGCAAAAGCAAGAAAGAAAAAGGGTTAACTCACTCACTTATCTTTAACCGCTTACTCCAATTAAGGGTCATAAGGTGCTGGAGCTATCCCAGCAGTCCTGGGGTGTGAGGCGGGGTACACCCTGGACAGGACACCAGTCTGTCACAGGGCCACGTATAGACAAACAAACACATTCACACCTGCACTTACAGGGAGTTTAAAGTTTAAAATCCACCTAAGCTGCATGTCTTTGGATGTGGGAGGACCCACGCAAACACGGGGAGAACGCGCAAACTCCACACAGAATGGCCACAGGTGAGAATTGATCCCAGGACCTTCTTGCTGTGAGGCAACAGTGCTAACCACTAAACCATCGTGCTGACTAAAAGGGAAAACTTCACTATCAAAATGAACAATTTTGCCATTGTTTGGAAGACTGATTTCCTTGCAGATGTTTGTGAGATGAATTGTGTCCTGTGAGAAGCACTACTTATTTGTGAATAATCAGGTGAAATTTCTGCTGATGGGTTCTATGACCCCCAAATCAGAAAAAAAAAAACCTGAGATGGTATGGAAAATGCAAAATAAAAAAAAGCAGTGATTCTTACATTGACTTTGAGCTTACTTTGAACAGGGTGAATCAAAAATATTTAATAGTTTTTTCTGGTCAACTTCATTTATTAATATGCACCTGTTCATACCTTTAAGGAGTGTAATACATTCCAAAAAAAGTTGGAACTTTAAAGCATTTACCACTTTGTAATGTTGCCATTCCTTCTATTAAAAAAAAAAAGAGGCTAAGATTGAGGATAGCAATCCATGAAGTGTTGCAGGTGGTATGTTGCCCCACTCTTCCTGCAAACATGTCTTAAGGTGTCCAACAGTACATTTCAAAATTCTCCAGACCTTCTCTATTGGGTACAGGTTAGGAGTGCAGCCAGGCGAGTCTAGTAAATGTACAGTACTATATGTGGGCAAAATTTTGTTTTGCATTGTCTTGTTAAAAAAGTGCATGAATGTTGTCGGAGATGTGGTCTTGAAGGCAGCATATGATGCTGAAAAATCTCAGTGTACTTTTCTGCATTAATTCTGCCAACACAGAAGTGTAAAGTACTTTTACCATGTTGAGCGACAGCCTCATTTGGACTTGTTGCCGATAATAGTCTGGATGGTGCTTTTAGCTTCTGCTCCAGAGCCCAAGATGTCACATTCTTCCAAAAAAGATCTGGAATACTGATTTATCTAGCCACAATACATGTGTCCACTGTGCGATGGTACAATCCAGATTCTTTCTACAACACGGCTTCTGGACAAGGTTTACATAAGGCTTCTTTTTTTTGCTCAGTAAAGTTTTTATTAGCATTTGTGAATATAATGCTATATTAACATTATTGACAAAGGTTGCCCAAAGTAATCCCTTGTACATGTGGTTATGTCAGCTATTGATGAATGTCAGTTCTTGATACAGTGCCGTCTGAGAGATTGGGGATAAAGGGTGTTCAGCATAAGCTCGTGTTCTTGCTCTTAATGCAATGAAACTCCTTCATATAACCGGAATTGTTTACTGATATGCACTGTAAAGAGAGAAATATGCAAATCCTTTCCAATCGTTCTTTGAGCAACATTGTATTTAATTATTTCAATAATTTTCTCACTCATTTATTGACAAACTGGAGATTCTCTGCCCACCTTTGCTTCTCAAAGCCTCAGTCTTTAGTGGACACTTCTTGGTAGTCCAACGTATCTGACAATGATGTCTCTTGTTGTGTATTTCATAGTGGACACTACTTTTGTATCACCTGTTGACCACCTGGTTGAAATGGCATCATTACGTAATTTTTTTTAACCCATTACTCACCATAAATTGACCCCATGCCAACTTTTCTTTGGTTGTTTTTAGCGTACTGCATTTATTAAATATGGGAATGAAGTTGACCACACAAAACATGACAGCTTTCTCTCTATGTGAGAGAGCTGTGTCATGTTTGTATTATATACAGGGTATATTGGGTTTATATGGTCTGCAAAGAAAACAAGTTAAAGTAAATGCAAGAATCAATGTGCTTCACTTATTTTGCATTTTCCGTAGTCACAAATTTTTCTGATTTGGGGTTGTATTTTCTACTTTGCACAAAGGAGCACAGCCCACACAGGTATCATCTCTAACTTCTAACCAACCGTTGTTATTTTACACTGCATCAGGCAAGCTTCCAATTTAGCAATATTAGACCCATTACCTCAGAGCACTGCTATATATAACTGCAATTCATCACTATAGCAATGCAACCCCTCCCATAGTTAAGTCAGCTGATGGTTAAAGGAACCTCATGCGTAATGGCAAAGAATCCCAGTCCCAAGACTAACAAGTCAGACTCCAGCCACAAGAATACTTCAGAAAAAATAAATACTAGAGTACCACACTCGTACAGTGCAAACCCCCCGCCGACACAAGTTTCCAATTCCACAAATTTTTACCTTGGAAAAAAATTTCAAGGTCAAAGTCCTATTAGAAGTGATTTTTCTTAAGTTAAAATATAATAGAAAATGTAAACCAAAAGGGCTTTTCAGTGTTAAAATCAAATATCAGCTAAGTCCGCAATACCGATCAGATGCGGATCAAAGGTAGTCCATTCATTGTGCCAGTTTGCACCTCATTGTCACAAATGAGAATGATGGAGGCACTTTTGATTGAGACATAATGCAAAATGTACATCAAATGGGCTTTTCAATATTAAATTCAAATGTCCACAAAATCCACAATCTGGGTCAGATCTAGATCACACTTTGTCAAAGCAATAGAGGAATGCACTGTATTAAGGAGAGGATGACCGGGGCCATGTATTGCGAGATTTTGGGGAACAACCTCCTTCCCTCAGTTAGAGCATTGAAGATGGGTCATGGATGGGTCTTCCAACACAACAATGACCTGAAGCACACAGCCAGGATAACTAAGGAGTGGCTCCGTAAGAAGCATATCAAGGTTCTGGAGTGGCCTAGCCAGTCTCCAGACCTAAACCTAATAGAAAGTCTTTGGAGGGAGCTCAAACACCATGTTTCTCAGCAACAGCCCAGTAACCTGGCTGATCTAGAGAAGATCTGTATGGAGGAATGGGACAAAATCCCTGCTGCAGTGTGCGCAAACCTGGTGAAAAACTACAGGAAACATTTGGCCTCTGTAATTGCAAAGAAAGGCTACTGTACCAAATATTAACACTGATTTTCACAGGTGTTCAAATACTTATTTGCAGCAGTAACATACAAATAAATTATTTAAAAAAAAAATCATACAATGTGATTTCCGGATTTTTTTTTCAGATGTCTCTCACAGTGGACATGCACCTAAGATGAAAATTTCAGATCCCTCCATGATTTCTAAGTGGGCGAACTTGCAAAATCGCAGGGTGTTCAAATACTTATTTTCCTCACTGTATATATATATGTGTGTGTGTGTGTGTGTGTGTGTGTGTGTGTGTGTGTGTGTGTGTGTGTGTGTGTGTGTGTGTGTGTGTGTGTGTGTGTGTGTGTGTGTGTGTGTGTGTGTGTGTGTGTGTGTGTGTGTGTGTGTGTGTGTGTGTGAGCGAGAGTGACCTTAAGGGTTTAGCCGAGTAAAGCTGACATTATCTAGGAAGAGCAAAGACACAACTGTGAAAAACACACAAAATATGTATTATTATTAGTAGTAGTATTACCATATTACCCTTATTGCAGTAAGCAGGTAAAGAAAATGAATGAATGAATTTTTATTATTATTATTATTATTATTAATACTATCATTGTCTCAACCCAAAACTAGCAACAAGGCATACATCACCATAGACCACACAGATTTTTGAACTGTTGTTGAGCTACTGAAAAACGTAAACAATCACTCAAATAATTTAATTTCTGTTTTGAGTCGCTTTCAAGAGCACTTTAAATGCAAGTAATATTAAATATTTGCCAGCAGATGGCAACAAACTACACCACGTCGAATGCTTAAAGGGCCTTTTACGCTGCACACTGCACGTGTTTGAGATATTCAAAGTGAAGAAAGAGAGGTGACAAAAGCTAAGGAAAATACATACAGTAGTGTTCAGAATAATAGTAGTGCTATGTGACTAAAACGATTAATCCAGGTTTTGAGTATATTTCTTATTGTTACATGGGAAACAAGGTACCAGTAGATTCAGTAGATTCTCACAAATCCAACAAGACCAAGCATTCATGATATGCACAATCTTAAGGCTATGAAATTGGGCTATTAGTAAAAAAAAAAAAAGTAGAAAACGGGGTGTTCACAATAATAGTAGCATCAGAAACAGCTTTGTAGATCTCACCCCACAAGTTCTCAATTGGATTTAGGTCCGGGGATTGGGCAGGCCACTCCAAAACATTAATTTTGTTGGTTTGAAACCAAGATTTTGCTGGTTTACTAGTGTGCTTAGGGTCATTGTCTTGTTGAAACACCCATTTCAAGGGCATGTCTTCTTCAGCATAAGGCAACATGACCTCTTCAAGTATTTTGACATATCCAAACTGATCCATGATACCTGGTATGCGATATATAGGCCCAACACCATAGTAGGAGAAACATGCCCATATCATGATGCTTGCACCACCATGCTTCACTGTGAACTGTGGCTTCAATTCAGTGTTTCGGGGTCGTCTCACAAATTGTCTGCGGCCCTTGGACCCAAAAAGAACAATTTTACGCTCATCAGTCCACAAAATATTCCTCCATTTCTCTTTAGGCCAGTTGATGTGTTCTTTGGCAAATTGTAACCTCTTCTGCACATCTTTTATTTAACAGAGGGACTTTGCGGGGGATTCTTGCAAATAAATTAGCTTCACACAGGTGTCTTGTAACTGTCACAGTACTTACAGGTAACTCCAGATTGTCTTTGATCATCCTGGAGCTGATCAATGGGTGAGCCTTTGCCATTCTGGTTATTCTTCTATCCATTTTGATGGTTGTTTTCCATTTTCTTCCACGCATCTCTGTTTTTTTGGTTTTTTTTTTGTCCATTTTAAAGCATTGGAGATCATTGTAGATGAACAGCCTATAATTTTTTGCACCTGCGTATATGTTTTCCCCTCTCCAATCAACTTTTTAATCAAACTACGCTGTTCTTCTGAACAATGTCTTGAACGTCCCATTTTCCTCAGGCTTTCAAAGAGAAAAGCATGTTCAACAGGTGCTGGCTTCATCCTTAAATAGGGGACACCTGAGTCACACCTGTTTGTTCCACAAAATTGACGAACTCACTGACTGAATGCCACACTACTATTATTGTGAACACCCCCTTTTCTACTTTTTTTTACTAATAGCCCAATTTCATAGCCTTAAGAGTGTGCATATCATGAATGCTTGGTCTTGCTGGATTTGTGAGAATCTACTGAATCTACTGGTACCTTGTTTCCCATGTAACAATAAGAAATATACTCAAAACCTGGATTAATCATTGTAGTCACATAGCACTACTACTATTCTGAACACTACTGTATGGCAAAATGTACGTAAAGTAGAAGACGAAGAAGAAAAGGACTTGTAGTGACTCACCAGACAGAGTGACTGAGCTGGAAAGGATGTGCGGCAGGTTAGGGTGACAAAGGATGCACATGGTAATGTGCTGACAAGTGACTAGAGTGTGTTGAGAAGGTCGAGGGAGTACTTTGAGAAGCTGATGAATGAAGAAAATGAGAGAGAGGAAGTTGATTTGTGGAGAGAGTAAATCAGGAAGTGCAACAAATTAGTAAGGATGAGGACAGCTATGAAGATGCTTCAGATTGGAAAGGTGGTTGGCCCATATATACCACTGAAGGCAAGGCAATCTTTAGGAGAGATGGCAGTAGAACTTTTAACCAGATTATTTAATAACATTTTGGAAAATGAGAATCTAAGAGGAGAAAAGATAAGTGTACTGGTCCTAATTTTTAAGAATAAGAGAGACGTGCAGTCCTGTTGTAACTACAGAGCCATAAAACTGATCAGTGACCAGAGGTGAAGATCTGTGACCAGCAATATGGTTTCATCTCAAGAAAGAACAATACAGGTACAATGTTCCTGTGAGAGCGCTGATTGAGAAGGATGGATAAGGTCTGAAAGAGTTGCATTTTCTCTTTGTGAATTTTGAGAAACCCAATGAAAAGGTGCCAGAACAGTTCTGACATTGAGGAAGATGGGAGTAGCAAAAGAGTATGTGAGGGTTTGGCAGCGGTGAGGTTTCCAGGATGAATGATGACCATGATCAAGATGGAGGTGGGATACTTCAAGGATCAGTTTTGGGTCCTTTCTTCTTTGCAGTGATGATGGACAGGTTGATGGAAGAGACCAGACAAGCGTGTCCACGGACTACTGTGCTTCCAGATGACATTGTGATTTATCATGACAACAGGGAACAGGCTGAGGTGTCATGTCTGGTCTGGAGTGATGGATGGAGGTATATGCGAGAGTGACAACGGAAAGTTGTATGGCTTACAGGTGGTGGCACTAACAAAAAACAGGAGGCGGCGTTAAAGGTGGCAGGGTTGAAGGTGCTGCAATTTTTCTTGGGAGTGAGAAGCAGGAAAGGACCTCACAGGTCAGAGGTGGGACTCAAGTCAAGTCATTCTCAAGTCTTCAATCTGCAAGTCCTGAGTCAGCTGTCAAAGGTGGTCATTATGACTTGAGACTTAACTTGGGACTTGCTGATTCATGACTTGACTGGCACAGGTTGTATGGTTTGAAGACAAAGGGCCCCATTTATGGCAGATTCCAAAACAAGTTTCACGGAGGACGCAAGCAATAACACAGGAATTAGTGATGGTCCGTTACACAGAAAAAACACATGAAGTTAAGATGATTTCATGTTGTTATTTCGTTTGATGTTTGCTTGTTATTCGTGTAGGATTTATTTTCTTGTCGATCTGGTCCACACTCCGATTCAGGTGATGGCGGTAATGCATCAAACAGCTGGTTTTCGACTCTTCAAACGTTTCAAAGACGAAGCTGCAGTAGCCTCGCCGTCAACAGTTACTTGTGTTGCCAGGTCTGCTTATAAAAAGCGACTTTTGACTTTTTGGTGGGAGACGCAGGGCCGTACATAGGAATGTGAAAGGGGGGGTTCAAATCCTTAGGTTGGAGGTCCAGTGGGCCGCAGGGCCCCCGGTGGGGTCGAGGGGCAATGCCCTTGTGGGGGGCTCAGGGGGGCGAAGCCCCCCGACGCAGAAGCTTTTTGAGGATTTCGAGGGGTAAAAAGCTACATAAATTTCATTTGAAACCCAAAATGTATCATTTTAGGAAATACATTTTTATATACAAATAGTCCTTGCTTGGGATTGGATCAGTTGCCATAAGAACCACCCAGGAAGAACCAAGATAACATTAATGCAAACTTTATACCTGCCTGTCGGTTGCGAATGACGCAACCAACAGGCGTGAAAAAACTGACGCATGCGCACGAAAGTTCAAGCTTGGCTGATGCAAACGCACATGATTCAAATCCATATAATTTTTTTGCAAAAAATATAAAGGTCAGTTTTCTAACAGACCTCGTATTTAGCAGTATTAATATTCGCGTTTACATTATGAATATGTACGTTATGTATTAAAATAGCGGTATTTAATTTGGCGACCTTGTTTAACTCGCGAAATTCGCATAATAAATCCCACGTGAATATTTGCACCTTTACAGTATTTGCAACAGGAAAGAGAAGCTCCCTTTATTTCTCACCTTATTCATACAAACATGTTTTTACAAACCAGACAAGTGTAATTATGTGTCTCCATGGGTATTTACAAGCCTACTAATCTGTTTGATATCAGAGGAGGATAGGGACCAGGGAGCAAAAATTCTCAACCCCCATGGGAAAAGTTTATCTAGCAGTTTCCCCTTTCATCACTTAAGGGATTACTCTGGCAGAGGAAATTGAAACTTGAGGGTGTGTGATAATAGCTGTGTAACATGATGCCCAGACAAACATGGGATGATACATAAAACAGAATGAAGAATCGATACAATCTTTGGTTCGATATGATGCCAAGGTTTTTCATCAGTACTGCAAATTAGTGATGCCAAAATTGAAACACTGTTTAGGGGCATTTTTAAATCTATTTCAAAACATTGTTCCAGAGCTGAGCACTGGCACCTGCTGGATGGTTAACAAATGTGCATCCTTTTCAAATTATGAATTATTTAATAGTTGCATTCAGCACGGGCTCTGCATTGACATTTGCAGGTATGTTGCTGGTCAGCAACAGGCACTGCAAAAACACTCAGTGAAGCCTGATTTGAAACAACACTGGCTAAACATAACAGATTTTGATGACTAGATGAACATTCACAAGCAGCTTTGTGAAGAGCTGGGTGTGAGTAATGGCTTTACAAGCAGCATCCAGATGTTTTGATAATGACTGTAAGGCATAGATTAATAGTAGAATATTATTGCTGACTTAGTAAGATTCCTGGAATGTAGATTTCTATTGTTGTATCAATGATTAATTTGTATGTCGGGTGTCTAAATGTCTTTATAATCCTAACTGTACTAAATAATGTCTCGCAATGATGAAATCCTCAAACTGTAGCGCACATAAGAGTAAATGTAAATAACTTTTGAGAGTAGAAACTTTGGCTTTCATACTACATCAGAGTGGAATCATCTTCCTGATAATATTAACAAGTATCAAACCTAAACCCTAACTTTAGTAAGTGGATTTTCTGTTGTATTAGTCTTTTACTTATTTCCAATCGTGTTGTATAATTAGTTATGGTTGTAAGAAAGAAATCATGTATTTTTAATAACTTCAGTTTTAATGTGCTTGCCTACAGTAATTATTTTTTATTTAACTGTTATGAATAGAATAGTGGACCAATAGACTAGAAATTCTATTGGCCTTGTTTATTTTGTTATGATTCTCAATCAATATTGTTTGTTATCTATACAAACTCCAAGATTCTTTCACGTTTATTCTGTTGCAGCCGGTAGTAAAATATAATTATTTGGGGTACGTGTGTAATAAGATAAAATTAAAGTTAATTAGATCAATTGAGCATTTTAAAGTTGCTCTTCTGTTGGGATTATATGGCTGCTGGTTTATCTCGCGATATCTGGCAACAGTGGCGTCGTGGAGACTCGGAGTCTCCGCAGATTTGTCGTCCACTCTGATCCCGAAGCAACAGTTTTCAGACAGCCTCCTGAAACGTAATGCCACCAGCGGGTCCCGAGGCTTCACAACCGCCGCGTATCTTCTCAGAAACGACTTTTTAAAACAAACTGCGGAGTTAACCATTCGGTGTCGATGTCAGCGCGAGCGCAGGTAGTGAAGCGTAGAAGTGACGTCATCCCGGAAAAAGAAGAAAAAGAAGAAGAAGAACTCGTAGTGCAGGTTGTTCGTGTGTACAACAACCTGTAATTTTATTACAAGAAAAACGAGCGAAGAGCGCCTAAATGCCTTTTAACCACAGAATAGTTCTCGGTTATAACTATTTTTAAAAAGTAAAAAGACCGAAAAGCAAAGATGGAGGAGCTGTGGAAGAAGAAGCTGTACGTGGTGGTGGACGTGTTGTCTTGTGTCCTCGGTGAGTTGACAATAAGCTTTATGACGTGATCAGCAGATCTTCCTCTTGATGTCTGATGTTCTTGGCACACACTCCTGTGACTGTGAGGTTCTCCGTGTTTTGTTTGTTTACACTCTGCTGGTTAAGTGTCTTATAGTAACCTCTGGCAAAAAAAGTGTGACTCCCCACACGGTTTTGTTTTGTTTTTTTGTTTGTTTTTTTTTTGGGGGGGGGGGGGGGGGGGGGTGTTTGTTTGTTTTGTTTTTTTGCTTATTTTTTAGCAAATTAAGAAATGACAGCTATGATCCAAAATTTTGGTTCAGTCACTCAACATTCTGGCAATTTTTGAACCATACCTCAGACTAATTACATTTGATTAGTTTCAATAATTAATGGTGTATTTTTATCTAGCATTGATGTATAATTTTCAAACTAAAACAGCAGCTCTGACAATTCATTTAAGAATGAATCCATTCAAACAAGTGTTTGTTTTGTGAGGTTCATATTGTTTGTCATTAGTCAAATCCATATCTTACAGCAACAGTGTGCTGAATTTTATTTTATTTATTTCAAACATTTTCACATTTCCTTCTCCTGACATGTTCATAACGGAGTAGGTGAAAGTATAAACTTACATATTCGTACGCCTTTACATAACTCAGCTTAGCAAACCACTTTACCATTGTATCAACTATTACAGTTTCGAAACAATGTTCAGTTTTCTTATCGAAAACAAAGAAAAAAGAACAAAACAGTTTGTTTTTTTTCCAGTACATTACTGCCCTGGATTAAACTGGCTGCACTTCATCTTGAGAGAGATATATATATATATATATATATATATATATATATATATATATATATATATATATATATATATATATATATATATATATTTTTTTTTTTTTCCCCCAAATATGTTTATTTGCTTTTTAACATTTTCTTAACAAACATAGCTCAGCAAACCCTTGATCCAGACAGGTTTCAAATAAAATCTTAAGATACATACATATATATAAATAAACATATACATGTATATAAATAAACAAAAAGAAAAAAAAATACAAAAAAAAAACATTGTGAGAATGTTCAAAATCAGCAATCAACGATTGCACTGTTCAGTAATGAAGATACAGATTGGTCAGTGAAGCGAAGGTACGGTGTCCATATGTCCATAAAGATGCTTTTAGTGTGGCGTATGTAACAAGTCAAGTATTCCAGAGGAAAGAGTTCAATAATGAGTTTGTGCCATGTGGCTTTGGATGGTGGCTTATCGCTGATCCATGTAAGAAAAATATTTTTACATGCAGCAAATGTTAGGATGTTAAATAATCTGTTACGAGGGGGTGAACCGAGGCTTGTTGATCTGTATCCCAGTAGCAAAGAAACAGGGTCCAAAGGTAAGGATATTCCAAAAATATGTCTTAAATCCACCAAAATGTCCTTCCAGTACAATTGGATTTTAGGACAAAACCAAACACAATGAGCATACGTCCCAGTGGCAGATTTACATTTCAAACATAAAGGTGAGGTTTGAGGATACATCAAATGTCTTTTGTGTGGAGATATTTGCGGTCTGTGAATTATTTTAAATTGGAGCAATCTAGCATGATTGCAAACCGAAATATATTTTGTCTGACAACAGATGGAACTTCAACTTTTTCTTCATCAAGGACTATACCCATTTCTGATTCCCATTTTTGTTTAACCTCTAATAAAGTTGATGAATTACATTTAATTAATGTACGATAGAGTTAAGTAATTATTTTCTTTGTAGGACAGTTTAGGATTAATTTTTCTAATGGTGAGGGACTGGCATCAGACATCAAAATTGTTTTCTTATGAATAAAGTCTCTAACTTGCAGGTATCTAAAAAAATCACCCATCTTTTTAATTCCCTTGTTTGCCCAAGCAATAAAACTTGAGTCTATCATACCTGGTAAAAAGTCTGGATTCCCTTGTATTGGCGAGAGCAAAGGAGTTAAAAGAGATTTCCCCTCCAGTCGCCTGGCCATAAACCATGATTTCACTGTATTGACAATAATGGGGTTATTATTGCACAAATTTCTTGAGGATTTTACATTTTTACAAGACAAAAGACCAAGAAGAGAACATTGAATCTGTGATTTTTCAAGATTAAGCCACACAGATGTGGGGTTCTCCCTAATCCATTCAACTATAAACCTCAAATTAGATGCCAGCTGATACATCTTAAAATCTGGTACATCGAGACCACCTTCAGAGATGGGGGATAATAGTTTTGAGAATTTCAGTCGTGGTTTTCTTTTGTGCCAAATAAATTCACTTAGCCAACCATTGAGTAATTTGATATTTTTGTTTGAAATCAATAACGGAATCATTTGTAAAGGATACAAGGGGAGCACATTCATTTTGATCATGGCCACTCTACCCAGCAAGGACAAAGGAAGAGTGTTCCACCTATTTAAGTCTTTTCTGATATTGTCCAAAAGAGGTGTAAAGTTAGCCTTGAACATTTGATGAAACATGGGAGTGATGTGAATACCAAGGTAAACAAAACCAGATAATGACCACTGGAATGGAAAAGAAGTTAATGTGTTAATTCTTTCTCGAAGGCTGCCCATTGGCATAGCAAGGGATTTAGAAAAGTTTATTTTATAGCCAGAGAACATTCCAAATCTTTGAATTTGCTCGATCAGTCTAGGAATTGAGGATTTGGGCTCAGTTATATATAATAATACGTCATCAGCGTACAAGGAGATTTTATGCCACTGTCCGCCATGACAGAACTAGTATTACTAGTTCTACTACTATACTAGTATTATATACTAATATATAACAGAATTAGTAATTACAGAGGCCATAGGGTTACTGTATAATAATTTAATCCAGCTAATGAATGTGTCCCCCAAATCAAATGTTTGCAAGATGCGAAACAGATAAGGCCATTCGACACAGTCGAAGGCCTTCTCCGCGTCTAAAGAGATGACCAAACTGTCCTCATCTCGTGCCTGACAAATAGTTATTATATTTAAAAGCCTTCGAATATTGTGGCTTGAACTTCTCCCCTTAATAAAACCTGTCTGATCTTCTTTAACAATATAAGGTAAAACTTTTTCTAAGCGCAGCGCCAAAATTTTAGATAATAATTTAAGATCTTGATTTAAAAGAGCAATGGGTTGGTAACTGGAGCAATGTTCAGGGTTTTTACCTTTTTTATGGATCAGTGTGATATCAGCTTCCCTTAAAGTTCGAGGAAGGAAGCATGTGGTAAATGAATGATCCAACATAGAGAGAAAGGGGTCTAATAATATATGGTGGAACTCTTTGTAAAAGTCACATGATATTCCATCTGTTCCGGGAGTCTTCCCTGATTGTAGTTTTTTAAGTGCTAGGAGTGCCTCCTCTTTAGTAATAGGAGCATTCAACATGGCTCCTTGAGCATCAGATATAGTGGGAAGAGTGAGCTCAGATAAGAATTATTCCATAACATCAGAGGCTCCCGGTCGTAGGTTTGATTCATATAATTGTTCATAGAATTCCTTAAATAAATGGTTAATTTGCATATTATCAAAATGACGGTTATTGTCAGAGTCAACTATAGAAGTAATGGTTTGTGGATCATTAGGGGCTTTGGTTAGAAATGATAAATATTTGGTTGATTTGTTACCAGATTCATATAATCTCTGTCTAGAGAAAAGTGTAGCAGTTTTAGCTTGTTGTGTTAACAAGGCATCCAAAGCAGCTTGTAATGCACATTTTTTCTGCAATAAATGTGGATCTAAAGATGTGGTTAGCACACTTTTTATATTATATAATTCTTTTTCGAGATTTTGTTGTTGCTCCATTTGCTTCCGTTTTTTGGCAGCTGCGTAGCCAATAGTTAGACCCCTAATAAATGCCTTAGATGTTTCCCAAAGTAAAGAGGGGTTATCATTGGTTTTTGAGTTAATATCAAAAAATATTTTAAATTCACGAGTCATGTATGATATAAATTTTTCATCTTTTAAAAGACGAACATCAAATCTCCATCTTCTACTTTTATTAGAAATAGTATCAGTAACCAGCTCCAGGCTTAACATTGCATGGTCACTTACCACAATATTTCCTATTTCACAGGAGGTGATTTGCTGAATTTGGGATATGGGGAAAAAAGTAATCAATTCGAGTGTGACACTTATGTGGAGAATAGAAGGTAAATTCCTTATCATTTGGATGGAGAGTTCTCCATACATCTGTCAGGCCCATCTCCCTACAAATAGCGGAGAGGGCATTGGCTTGATTGGTTAAGGGAGAGTTACGGGAAGGATGTTGGTCTACCGTGGGCTGAAGTAGGCAGTTAAAATCCCCACCCACTAAGGCTAATGGGTTAGACAATTCTGAAAATTCCATAAAGGCCTTTGACAAAAAAATTGGGGTGTAATTTGGAGGGCAGTATATATTCATTATAGTAGCTTTTTCACCCTGGATAGTACCATTAATAATCACATATCTTCCATACTGGTCCTTTTTGCAAGATTGTAATTGAAAAGCAGTTCTCTTGTTAATAAGTATTATAACACCTCTATTATTTGTTGTAAAGGAAGCAAAATATACCTGATTAACCCAACCATGTTTAAGCTTCTGATGCTCAACATCATCCAGATGGGTTTCTTGGAGTAGTGCTATATCAATTTTCCTTCTTTTGAGTGTAGCAAAAACTTTTCTTTGCTTAATTCTTTTCTGTAAACCTCTTACATTCCAAGAACAGAGTCTAATTTATCAAAACATACTTATAAATTATGAAAGTATGACCTTTGAAATAAAAAATAAATAAAACCTGCGTGGTACATATCTTAATGTATAAACACAAAAGTGGATCAAGGCTGAGTTAAATAGAACAGGAACACTGAACATTAACATATTAAGTATGTAAAATGACAAAACTAATTTGAAAGGGGCTTTCCCCAAGTTGTGTGGGGATTGCTGTCCTGTAACACACCAAACCTGGGTGCAAAACTAGCAAATTAGATGGCATACAGTCTGTGGGGAGCTGCGTGCCCTGAATAAACATATCGGAGTAACTTATTAGTCAAAGGGGGTTTCAGGCATGGTGGGTTGTGACAGTGGTATAGAACATAAAACAGGTTATAATAAGTTTATCAGATACAACGGAGTTAACCCTGTAACAAACAAAACCCACCAGTCTGTGCCCAGTAATTTCTCCTTCAGCTCTGGTCAGTTACGCTGGATGCGTAGGAGAGGACCTCTGCTGGTGAGAGGAAGATCTTCTGCGTACCATTGAACATTACTTTGAGCTTCACCGGGAACAACATGGTGTAATCTGCGCCGATTTCACATAGACGTTGTTTCGCTGCTGCAAATGACTTACGCTTCCTCACCACCATCGCAGACAGGTCGTGGTAGAATGAGATTTTCCTCCCCTCCAGGACGATGTCGCCTTGTGCTGCCTTTCGTCGCACTGCTGCCATTACCCGTTGTTTCTCTGGGAATGCGTGGAACCTGATAATGACCTGTCGCGGCCGCTGTCCCTCACCAGGCGGAGGCGCTGCGCTCCGGTGTGCACGCTCCAGCTTGACTCTGCCTCCTGCCGCATCAAAACCAAGGAAACTCGGCAGCTGCTGTTCAAAGAAGTCTAAAGCATTGCTCCCCTCCATACACTCAGGGATGTTAAATATGCGGATATTTTTATGACGCCCCCTGTTTTCAAGCATATCAACTTCATCTGTTAAATTTTCAACTCGTTTTTCTAGTGTTTGAAGCTTAGCATGGAGGGGCTCGTTAGCATCTTCTAGCTTTAGCACGCTAGCTTCCGCTTCATCCAGTCGCTCGTCAACTTTCTTTAAATCAGCCGAATGTTTCTTGACTGTACTGGTTAGAGGGTCCAGCTTCTCATTGATAGATGCCATAATTCTTGAGGTCATGATTTCAAAGGCTTTAGCGAGCGCAGGGTCTAGTTCATGACCGTCACTCACACATCCTGGCTCCTCTGTGGATTCGGCATGTTGAGATGAGCCCAAGCTCTCGTCCTCCCCGCTTGTCTGCTTATTAGTTTTGCGTTTCTGCGACATCGTTTGGTGTTGTTTGGTCCAAAAGAGTTCTAAAGTCATAATACAACCTTAGTAACAGTAAAGTAAGTTAAGCTCCAACAAGAAAGGAAATATATCTTAAGGCATTGGCGCAGCTCCCACAGGCACGTCTTTCCCCTAAGCAGCCATCACCGGAAGCCCCCCATCTTGATATATATTTAAAATTTGTATTTTGTATTTTCTTTTAAACTGATGAATGTTTCTGCTTTGCTTAAGTTCATCTGTTAGACTATTCTATAATTTTACCCCTGACACAAAAACACATACTTTTCAAAGTTGTTCTGACACACAGCATTTTTAATTCAGTTCTTCTCTGAAATTATACCTCTGTTCTCTCTCTAAAAACCTCTAAAAATTTCTTGATTTTATTTGGAAGTAGATTTTTCCTTGCTTTGAATGTTATTTTTGCTGTTTTAAAATTAATCAGATCTTGAAATTTTATAGCTTGTGTTTTCAAGAGTTCATTTGTATGGTCCATAGTATAATTTTTATTATTATTATTTATCATTTACATTTTTTTCTTCATTCGATTGTTTTCCTTTTATTTATTTTTTTAAGTGGATCTGAAAAGAAGTATGCAATTAATTACAGTAATTGTATGAATTCTTTTTTCAACAAAGTCAGAATGTTCAGTTAATGAAAAAAAAACTTGTTTTGTCTCATATATTTCTAATTTGTTTGTTGTGAAGAAAGCTGGGTTCATGCATGAGTCTTGTGTTGTGCCTTCTGCTCTGTTATCTTTCAATTCCGATATCAGATGGCCACCCCACAGAATCTGGTCCATTTGAGGGTTTTTCCTATAAAATTAAAATAAATCAATGAATTAAAAAAAACCCTTTCGGGGTTTTCTTTACCATTGTTGCTCATGTGCAGTACTCATGGGTGGGTAAGGTCTCAGTCATATTCGTGTGCAGCGCTTTGAGGTGTACCAGTGATAACTTGTGATGGCCTCCCTCAAGAAGAAAGAGTTGCAGCTCCTTAAGTGACCATTTGAGGCTGGTTCCAAAAGAGACCACATTCCCATAGGAGTCCATGTTAAAATGACCAACTGTAGAGCAGAAATAAACATGTTTACAGCCTGGTGCAAAGAAGCTGTTTTGGTCTCTATACATAGTTCCCTCCTCCATAACAGCTCTACAGGGGGGATGACTTTTTTTTTTAACTTCTTAGTTTAAGATGTTTTAAACAAATAGGTTCTATAAAATTAGGAGTGTGGTCCCTTTGAGTGGCAGCAGCTCAGCCAAGTGTCTCCACCTGTTGTGGCACCTTTACCTCAGACGTGGTGGAGGGTGTGTCTGTCATTTGGAGTATTTTATTATAAACACCCGGGATAATATGGCTTGTTGTGTGGTGAAACATCCTAACAGATCTTCTAAGATGTCCCTGCTGCAATCTTTGTGCTGAATGAAGCTCTTGTCTTGTGTTGTAAGCTGACAATGTCGGTAGCCTGATCCTTTATTCAATTTAATTTATTCAACTTATAGAGCGCCAAATCACAACAGCGTTACCTCAAGGTGCTTCACAGAAAACAACTAAAAAAAACAAAACAAATGGCCCAAAAGATCAAAGAGCATAATTAAAAGATTAAAAGCACAATGAAAGAGTAAAAAATAAAAAGCATAATAACACAATATGCTAATCATATAAAAGAGAAAACAAATGTATCTTCAATCTGGTTTGAAAGTGTCCACAGAGTCCGACTGCCTCACTGATGCAAGGAGATCCTCCCACAGAACAGGGGCACAATAAGAGAAGGCACTTTTGACCTTCAGACTTTTTATTCACCCTAGGGACACAAACTAATCCTGCATCCTGTGAACGCAAAGCCCGGGCCGGTACGTAGGGTTTAAGTAGATCAGCTAAATAGGGCTGTGCCAGTCCGTGAACAATTTTATAGGCCAGTAACAGGACCTTAAAATCTGATTTCAGAGACAGGAAGCCAGTGAAGAGAGGCCAAAATGGGAGTAATGCGGTCAAACTTTCTGCTCCATGTCAAAAGTCTGGCAGCATCATTTTGAACCAGTTGAAGACCCCAAGTTCTGGACTGCGGCAACCCAGAAAATAGAACATTGTAATACAGTGGTCCCTCGTTTATTGTGGGAGTTACGTTCTAAAAAGAACCCACGATAAGCGAAATCCGCGAAGTAGTCAGCGCTATTTTTTGCAATTATTATAGATGTTTTGAGGCTGTAAAACCCCTCACTACACACTTTATACACTTTTCTCAAACAGGCATTAACATTTTCTCACTTTTCTCTCCTGGGTAAACACTCTCTTTTTTCTTCTGTGCGAGAATATTATAAACAGACACATGCAGAACACAATGCGTGTGCTTTCCCTTTGTTCACTGCCTCCGGAGGTACGGATGCGAGACCCGCAAAGAATCCAAGTCCTCTCTCGGTGGCCACGGAGCTCTGCGGCTGTGGTCAACATCCGCATCAAAACAGCGAGCGTAGTCTCTGGACCTGTTGCCAGATTTGGCGCAGTTCTGCACAGCAGACAGGAGGGCGGTGTGAGTGGACCGCTGCTGCGTTTACCGAGCCCGCAGAAAGCACACCGGAGGCAGTGAGAGCAATCGCGGTGATGCTGACCGGTGCCGCGACCGGCCCGCCTGATAAGGATGCAGAACACAATGCACTGTTTAAAAAAAAAAAAAGCATGCAAAATTGCACAAAAAAAAAAAATCTGTGAAACTGCGAGGCCGCGAAAGGTGAACCGCGTTATAGCGAGGGACCACTGTAATCCAATCTAGAAGAGACAAATGCATGAATCAGGGTCAGCATCAGCCATAGACAGGATGGGAAGAATCTTCACTATATTTCGCAGATGGAAGAAAGCAGTCCTCGTAATATCTCTAATATGGAGGCCAAAAGACAACGTAGGATCAAAAATTACACCAAGGTTCCTCACTTTGTCCATATGATGTATGACACATGAACCTTGGCTAAGCGGTAGCTGGTCAGATTGAACCTTTGAACCCTTGTTAATGCACACTGAAAAAAATAGCGGCTCATAATTCTTAATGTCCAGACCAAAGGAAATCAGTAGTAGAACTGCTGCACATCCCCTAAAAATATGATTTAATAAACACCTGAACCAAGGTTAGCCTGTTAGCTTGGGTAATTCGTATTCAAAAAGAGGAGCGTATTCGGGCTGCGTGTTTCATCACACCCATACTCCTCCCCTTTATGCATTAATGAGTTGCCGCTGCTGTCAACATGGTGACGCCCAGATATGGGCTTTATATGGGCTGTTCTGGGTCTCTGTGGAGAGTCTATGGGTGATGTCATGCAGGCTTTGTCCAGTATATACGAGGGCTGTCCGTAAAGTATAGGTCCTTTTTATTTTTTTCAAAATCTATATGGATTTCATTCATATGTTTTTACGTCAGACATGCTTGAACCCTCGTGCGCATGCGTGAGTTTTTCCACGCCTGTCGGTGACGTCATTCGCCTGTGAGCACTCCTTGTGGGAGGAGTCGTCCAGCTCCTCGTCGGAATTCCTTTGTCTGAGAAGTTGCTGAGAGACTGGCGCTTTGTTTGATCAAAATTTTTTCTAAACCTGTGAGACACATCGAAGTGGACATGGTTCGAAAAATTAAGCTGGTTTTCAGTGAAAATTTTAACAGCCGATGAGAGATTTTGAGGTGATTCTGTCGCTTTAAGGACTTCCCACGGTGCGAGACGTCGCGCAGCGCTCTCAGGCGTCGTCGTCAGCCTGTTTCAAGCTTAAAACCTCCACATTTCAGGCTCTATTGATCCAGGACGTCGTGAGAGAACAGAGACGTTTCAGAAGAAGTCGGTTTCAGCATTTTATCCGGATATTCCACTGTTAAAGGAGATTTTTTTAATGAAATACGTGCGGACAGGTCCGCGCGTCGGGACGCAGCCGACGCGGCACGGCGGCACAGGAAAAACACCTCCGTGTTGATAACCATTTGTTAAAATCCAGTTGGCTTTTGATGGCTTTCAGTGGAGTGAGTATATGAGAAATTGTTTATCAGCTGGAGATGTTCCAACTTGTCCTTAAGGCTTCCAGCAGAGGTGTTTTTCCTGTGACGGAGCGTCGCGGCGGCTGCGAGCCGACGCTGCAATCCGCCCGCACGTCTTTCATTAAAAAAATCTCCTTTAACAGTGGAATATCCGGATAAAATGCTGAAACCGACTTCTTCTGAAACTTCTCTGTTCTCGCACGACGTCCTGGATCAACAGAGCCTGAAATGTGGAGGTTTTAAGCTTGAAACAGGCTGATGACGCTGCCTGAGAGCGCTGCGCGACGTCTCGCACCGTGAAAAGTCCTTAAAGCGACAGAATCACCTCAAAATCTCTCATCAGCTGTTAAAATTTTCACTGAAAACCAGCTTAATTTTTCGAACCATGTCCACTTCGATGTGTCTCACAGGTTTAGAAAAAATTTTGATCAAACAAAGCGCCAGTCTCTCAGCAACTTCTCAGACAAAGGAATTCCGACGAGGGGCTGGATGACTCCTCCCACAAGGAGTGCTCACAGGCGAATGACGTCACCGACAGGCGTGGAAAAACTCACGCATGCGCACGAGGGTTCAAGCATGTCTGACGTAAAAACATATGAATGAAATCCATATAGTTTTTGAAAAAAATAAAAAGGACCTATACTTTACGGACAGACCTCGTATACAGTTTATGGAGGTAACCTGTGATTTGGTGCTGTTAGCAATAAATTGAAATGAATTGCTGACCATCCTCTAAATGTGATTGAGTCCAGAGATTCATGTATTGTTCATGTATTATTAAACTTGTTTTAATTTTGTCTTTAAAATCCATATGAAGTAGACTTCTTCCACTTATAGTGGACCCTACCTTTCCTGTTTGTTTGTGCAGCTCTTAACAATAATGTTGTCCAGTGAAATGTCTTATCTTGAGAGAGGAAATGTCATTCTCATTATTCAGCCTACTCACCATCTTTGCAGGACTTTAAAGAGGAAACTAAATGTTTATAGAAAGTTGATATGCGTGTGTGTGTATATACACCGCTTATCTCCCCCAGTTTCCTTTTAATATTTTGTCTGCCACGAATCCTGTCAGGAATGTACCACTTTCTCCATTCAGTATATTTCTTTTGCTGTTGTTTCTACTTGTTCCTCACACACTGTCCCTTTTTTTCTCTCATTTTCAAGGATGTTCTTTTATGAGCCATTGTTCTTGTAAGTAGGGCATATCATTACTGTTCAGTTTGTCATGAAAGTTGTCTCTTTTCCCCTTTGACTCATGATCTGGTGAAAATGAACCATGAATTACACAGATTGTGATTTTTGACTAGAATTAATAGTAGTAGTTGTGGGTGAGTACAACCCCTGGCAAAAGTTATGGAATCACCGGCCTCAGAGGATGTTCATTCAATTGTTTAATTTTTTAGAAAAAAAGCAGATCACAGACATGACACAAAACTAAAGTCATTTCAAATGGCAACTTTCTGGTTTTAAGAAACACTATAAGAAATCAAGAAAAAAAGATTGTGGCAGTCAGTAACGGTTACTTTTTTAGACCAAGCAGAGGAAAAAAATATGGAATCACTCAATTCTGAGGAAAAAATTATGGAATCACCCTGTAAATTTTCATCCCCCAAATTAACACCTGCATCAAATCAGATCTGCTCATTGACATTGACCCTATGCCATGACATTGACCCTATGTGTCTTTTTGCAAGGAATGTTTTTGCAGTTTTTGCTCTATGGCAAGATGCATTATCATCTTGAAAAATGATTTCATCATCCCCAAACATCCTTTCAATTGTCCAAAATATCAACATAAACTTGTGCATTTATTGATGATGTAATGACAGCCATCTCCCCAGTGCCTTTACCTGACATGCAGCCCCATATCATCAATGACTGTGGAAATTTACATGTTCTCTTCAGGCAGTCATCTTTATAAATCTCATTGGAAAGGCACCAAACAAAAGTTCCAGCATCATCACCTTGCCCAATGCAGATTTGAGATTCATCACTGAATATGACTTTCATCCAGTCATCCACAGTCCACAATTGCTTTTCCTTAGCCCATTGTAACCTTGTTTTTTTTCTGTTTAGGTGTTAATGATGCCTTTCGTTTAGCTTTTCTGTATGTAAATCCCATTTCCTTTAGGTGGTTTCTTACAGTTCGGTCACAGATGTTGACTCCAGGTTCCTCCCATTCGTTCCTCATTTGTTTTGTTGTACATTTTTCGATTTTTGAGACATATTGCTTTAAGTTTTCTGTCTTGACGCTTTGATGTCTTCCTTGGTCTACCAGTATGTTTGCCTTTAACAACCTTCCCATGTTGTTTGTATTTGGTCCAGAGTTTAGACACAGCTGACTGTGAACAACCAACATCTTTTGCAACATTGCGTGATGATTTACTCTCTTTTAAGAGTTTGATAATCCTCTCCTTTGTTTCAATTGACATCTCTCGTGTTGGAGCCATGATTCATATCAGTCCACTTGGTGCAACAGCTCTCCAAGGTGTGTTCACTCCTTTTTAGATGCAGACTAACGAGCAGATCTGATATGATGCAGGTGTTAGTTTTAGGGATGAAAATTTACAGGGTGATTCCATAATTTTTTCCTCAGAATTGAGTGATTCCATATTTTTTTCCTCTGCTTGGTCTAAAAAAGTAACCGTTACTGACTGCCACAATCTTTTTTTCTTGATTTCTTATAGTGTTTCTTAAAGCCAGAAAGTTGCCATTTGAAATGACTTTAGTTTTGTGTCATGTCTGTGATCTGCTTTTTTTTCTACAAAATTAAACAACTGAATGAACATCCTCCGAGGCCGGTGATTCCATAATTTTTGCCAGGGGTTGTAATACAGGCACACTAACACTGGCCCTTATTTTGTCTCGAGTGTTAGTCAAACACAACCTATGTACTTGGTACTCTTTCCCATGTTAACGTCCAGTCAGCATAATGCCTGCAAGGTTAACACAGTAGTACACAAACAATTAGGTTATTGACTGAAAATTCAACTTACACATTTTAACTTTTCATTTTATCAAATGTGAAAATTCACTTTATCTGTTAAAAACCCATTTTGATGTGAGAAGGATTTCTGTCTTGCTTTAAAATGTGTTTAATATCCAGTGTTTCCCTGCAATATTATTACAGTTTTTGGCCAAAGAGAAGCCCCAAGTGTTTTGAATTTTATTTTGTGGGTGAAAGCAGCTCTGGGCTGATTTGGGATCTGTTTGAGTGTTTAAAAACACAATTTAATGCTAACTTGTAACCAAATGCCAGGACTGCATAATCAGTAGGCTACATGATCTCATCAAATGACTTTGAAGTAGCTCATTGTGAGCAGTGGATGTGATTGTTGTGTTTTGTGTATGCTTTGGCTGCATTGCAAAAATACTGAACAAAAATTTGATGGATATCAAATATTTTGAGCAGTTTTGCGTGTATCTTGGCATTTTTTTCAGCAGTGTTGATAATAGATCTCCTGCATTAACCTGTCCATAATAATGTTGATAATAAAAGTACACTTTAATAATGCACAGAAATTCTAAATTAGGGAACTGACAACACAAAAAAAAGGTGTGACTTGCACTCCAGCAGGGTTCTCCCCAGAAATTTTTAGTATAGCGGTGCTGTTGGTAATTATCACCCAAGGCAGTGCATTTTTGGCATGTCTCCAATATATTGGACAGTCAGGTACTTAAAATCACAATAGCACCCAAATCATGAGCTCACAACAACATTTATTGAAACTAAAGCAGTTACATGTACATTTCTGTAAAAGATATGATTAAAGAGTGCTCAGGCAGTAACGTCACACAGTGATATTACTTAAATACATTTAATAAAATACAGTGCACATTGAATTGACTCTGTGTCAGCTATCAAGAGTATTGGGACAGGTTCATCCAAGAGTTGGCAAGGCCTTATTTAGGATGTTCTTTTTGGTGATTAGAGATGTCCTCATGCATTGTAATAAATATTCCAGAGAAAGGCAAGACCTCTCAGAATTTAGAAGAATATGCCTTAAAGCAGTTTCTGTAGGAAGTATTTTAGACATAAAGTCAAGTGGGAGGGGGAAGTGTTGGCTTTTTAAATACTTGAAAGACATTGGACTCATCGAGAGGATTTAGTACTGCTATAGCAGGCTGATGCAGAAGGTGGTGCTAATGCAACATTAAGGATGCCGGCTGGCATTACACGCCATAGAAGAAGAGAGGATGCGCTTGATTTATTTCACAGGGGAACATTTTGAGGTCGGAGAGCATTTCCACATTTACAAAATGCCTCAAGAAACCTCTAAAATAACTAAATAAATAAAACTACTTAATTTACTCATATCTGTTGTCAGACTCGGACCCATTGATTGTGCAGCTAATCTTGATTCCTCAGCGGATTGTGTGCGAGACAAAAACAAGCGTGTTTTCATCATGACGAGTGGTCTGAGCCATTTCTTCCCTGTGCAGAAACTGTTAAAGATTAATGTCACAGAGATGTGAAGAAATTTGTCTTTGCTGCCGGTAAAAATGGTAAAATAAACAGAATTTTACAAATATTTGTAGGGGTCCAAGTGGGCCAAATCGCTGCCAGACCAGCATGAAAATGGCAATGTAAAAATGGTCAAATAAACAGAATTTTACAAATATTTGTAGGGGTCCAAGTGGGCCAAATCGCCGCCAGACCAGCATGAAAATGGCAATGTCAAGCCCTGTCAAATAAACAAACATCTTGAGATGATGCCAGAGTATAACGGCTGAGCACTGTTATTCCATTGTTTGGGGAGAACCCTGACGCCAATGTGAATAATACTCCAGAAAATACAGTATTTGAAATCAGGAAATTATTTTAATGTTTTCCACATGGAAGTGGAGAGATTTTCTAAGCAGTTTTAGATGTCCACCGGTAACAGGGCAGTGCTTGGTATCAAAAAGGCTTTTGGCAGGGAAAAGTGGATTGGTGTAGCCCAAAAGATAAGCTTTTGATAATGGAACCAACAAAGTAAACCTGTCTTTTTACGCATTCAACACCGTTTTCTGTTTATGTGGATTGTACCACTGTGGTGGGGTGCTGGTTTTGCTGTGGTAATCCCAGAACCATGGTGAACTTTGAGGGAAGTAGAGAGTGGATTGATGCTATATTCATGTGTGTATCGCTTCTGTGGTTTGGGATCCCTTCTATCTTATGCAGCGATTTGGGGTATTTTTCAAGCTTGACAACATCCAATCAGGTGAACTTGAAAAGCCTTGACATTTTACTGTCGCAATTCAGGAATTAAGGTTGGGTGGGTGGTTGGTTAGTCAAGTCTCTCAGTAGCTCCATCCCACCCTGTGCCTCTCCCTTCCCCTTTGCCACCCACCTCACTAAGCCAAATACATACCGAGTCAAAACCAAGCTTGTGAGACAGCCGCAGCCGTGCATTAACAGCTGGGTATAACTTATAGTTATGCTGACCGTGTGCTTATATGGAAACAGTTTTTTTGAGTGGTTCAGGATTTGTCTGCATATTTGCATCTATACATTTCCTGTGCTTAAAACCACAAAATTCACACACTGTCTGCTTCAGTTATTCCACTCTGTATGCTTTGGCGTTTTTTCTTCCTCCTGCTATTATACGTTTGAACCTCTGAATGTGATTCTTTGAGTTTGTATCTCTTTAGACATTAAATATGCAAAGGGTCAAATAAAATCAAAGCACAGATTTCTGCTGCTTGCTTTCTGTGCTCAAATCACTTCTCCACGCTTTCAACTCAACACTGTGGGTGTTTATGTGAATAAGATGCACAAACAGCTGAAGGACATGCTTCCTCACAAGATGTTCTTAAAATAAAACACAATTACTGACCCTTTAATGGAGACATCTGATAGAAATATCTGCCTGCAGCCATGGCTGGATTTGATTTCTGAATAATTCTGTCATGTTTATAATAACATTTATCTGGAAAGAAGGATGTTTCAGTTGGATTTGCTTTTCAAATATCTGTCTTATATTTGAGATTTGTTCACAGTACACCTTGCCCTGCCTTATTTCCTCCATAAGTCTTTTACTATTCTGTCTCTAGTTTGTCCATCCCTCCTTCTTCTTGCCTTGCCTGTAAGTCTACACTTGGTACAAATAGATGGTGGGTGTTGGATGAAAATGGAGAGAGAAGATGGGGCTAAACCTTTCTCTGCTTGCTCATATTTGTATGTGTAGTAGAGGAGTTTGATGGGTCACACTGGTGTGTCTTATATTTATACCGCCATACACAGTATGAATGCCAGTGAGCTGTTACGTAGTGTTCTGGGTACTTTAGTTACTGAGTGACTAAGCAGCGTTGAGGCAAAGCTTTGTCGCAGCATATGCTGACACACATTTTAATTGTTCTTGCTGTTTTCTAAAGTATGTTTTGACAAACCAGTTCTGTTAAACACACACACTATACGATGTCAGACATTTTCACAGTTTGGTAGCTAGTATTAGCAAATAATGTGTGTGTGTGTGTGTGTGTGTGTGTGTGTGTGTGTGTGTGTGTGTGTGTGTGTGTGTGTGTGTGTGTGTGTGTGTGTGTGTGTGTGTGTGTGTGTGTGTGTGTGTGTGTGTGTGTGTGTGTGTGTGTGTGTGCAAGAAAAATGTCAGAAACATCCGATACTCATTTTTGATCAAAATTTCAGGGTTTCCACAACCTTTGCACAATACCATATGGTGGGTAGTTTTTCTAGTAAATGGTCAGTCTTTCAGATATATCCATCCATTGTATATGCCCACTTACTTCAGTCAAGGGTCATGGGGGGCTGTAGCCTATCCCAGCAGTCATAGGGTGTGAGGCGGGGTACACTCTAGACAGGACACCAGTCTGTCACAGGGCTCTCTAGATACAACCCCTGGCAAAAATTATGGAATCACCGGCCTCGGAGGATGTTCATTCAGTTGTTTAATTTTGTAGAAAAAAGCAGATCACAGACATGACACAAAACTAAAGTAATTTCAAATGGCAACTTTCTGGGTTTAAGAAACACTATAAGAAATCAGGAAAAAAAAATTATGGCAGTCAGTAACGGTTACTTTTTTAGACCAAGCAGAGGGGAAAAAAATATGGACTCACTCAATTCTGAGGAAAACATTATGGAATCACCCTGTAAATTTTCATCCCCAAAACTAACACCTGCATCAAATCAGATCTGCTCTTTAGTCTGCATATAAAAAGGAGTGATCACACCTTGGAGAGCTGTTGCACCAAGTGGACTGACATGAATCATGGCTCCAACACGAGAGATGTCAATTGAAACAAAGGAGAGGATTATCATATTCTTAAAAGAGGGTAAATCACACAATATTGCAAAAGATGTTGGTTGTTCACAGTCAGCTGTGTCTAAACTCTGGACCAAATACAAACAACATGGGAAGGTTGTTAAAGGCAAACATACTGGTAGACCAAGGAAGACATCAAAGTGTCAAGACAGAAAACTTAAAGCAATATGTCTCAAAAATCAAAAATGCACAACAAAACAAATGAGGAACAAAAAACGCAACCCAGTCTCACGGCAATTCATGGTGGCATTACAAAAAGTACATTAATCTATGGTTTTGTGATGGGGGCATGAAAATGGGGTGCTGTTCATGACGGCATGATTTCATTTCGTGATAATGGGGGTTATGGGGGAGTTTAGGGGAGGAGACACACTTAAGCCCTGGTCCCACCGAATAATGTGCCACGTAGCATGTTTTTTTTGGTACGAGTCCAGTTATTCAACAAACGTGAGAGAATAGTAGCTCTTAGAGGCGCAATATTCGGCTAACGAGGCTCATCTCTGAGCGTGGCGCTAATTTTGAGAAGTTCAAAATTGAACAAAAACAGCGTGGGGCAGTTTGTGTATGGGGTACTGCGAGGATGTTGGAGGCATGTTTGTGATGAGTACGAGGCTGTTAGAAGCCCATTATCCAAGTACCTGGCGGCTACGAGGACAGGACAGGCTGTTTTGGCGCCACACTCTCGCGCGCTTCGTCGTGACAGTCGCACCCACTTTGTTCCGCTGGATGCCATGCTTTGTGCGCTGGACGCTGTGTATATAAAATAATTATTTTGTAGTGGATTAATCATTTTCTCAGAAAACACCTGTTGAAAACACCTGTAATTGCTTCTGGAATCACAGAGGATCGTTTCAGCTGGAGCTTTTTTTCTCTGTCTCTCCCTCTCTCTCTCTCTCTCCTGTGCTTCATGAGGTGGAGAACGTATTTGGAAAAGTCTAAAAGGTAATTATGTAAAAAATTGTCTAAAAGGTAAGTGTATGTAATGTTTATATTGTAATAGCTTGGTAAAACAGTTGCATTTTCATTCCTTCTTATGAGCAGCTGTAAAAGTATGTTTATGATAAATTTAACATCTTGTTATAATTGATCAGATGAGTTGCGCTGTGATGCAATGGACTGACGCAATCACTTGCATGCAGTGTTTTTTAATTGTTTGCGCAATGTTCATATACATAGCTCATTATTTGAATAATCACTGAAATTTCTGACAAATCCATACGTGGCTTATTATTCATGGCTTTATTATTCGGTGGGACCAGGGCTTTATGCTATGGTTATGGTTAAGCGAAGGGGAAGGATTATAAATAGCAAAATGAAAAAAACAAAAAAAAGTATTGCGAAAATGGAGCGCTTTTGGTGACAGGGCATGAAAAAAACGTAAGACTGGGCTGGCTGAACATTAATTCTACTTTTTTTTATTCTGTTTTTTTTTCTCCTCAGTCACTGATGCGTTAAATTTGATTGAAATTACACTTCAAAAGTCTCACCAGGTCAGTACAAGTTTCACTTTATTAGTTTCTAGAATATTTTGGGGGCCTAGAATTATGACATTGGGAAATACGCTGTTATATTTACCACACCGTCTATAAGAAAACTATCTGCCTGTCCATCATTTTGAATTTAATTATGACCATTTCTGGATTTGTGAGTGGCAGTTGCAGATTAGATTGTGCAACTTGAGTCAGTGTATCCATCCAGCTAGGGTTGGGTATCGAGAACCGGTTCTTTTCGAGTATCGTTAAGAAATTATTCGATCCACCCATATCGATAGCCTTTTTGGTTAACAATTCCCTTATCGGTCTTTCAGAGCAGCCGTTGTTTTTGAGGGTGTTTATTGGGGAAAATGATCATTCCTCGATGGTGATTACAGACCCTGCAGCGGGTCTGTAATCAACCGTTTCTGCAGCGCGACACCACTTTGAAGCATGAACCAATGAAACAGTGCTTCAATCTACTAGCTCATTGCGTCTTTGATTCGCTGTTCTTCAGAAACGGAAAGTCCGCTTCTTAACCCCTCTCAAAGCCATTAAAATATCATGAGTCACTTTTGTGTGGATTAAAGTTACTAACTGGGACTCTTGTCTTGTTGCACTCAAGAAATGAGAATTGTCCTTTGTTCCGTTGGCACAGCTCCAAACGCTGTGTGGCTCTCTGCTGAGACAGAGTCCGGTCGGAAATAACTTTAAAATGAATTGCCGTTTTAAATAAAATGACACCTCTTACAAACGTAATACAGACAAGAAATTACAATCGACTAAAACGTTTTTTTCCTCCCAAAATGAGACATCCTGCATTCTTTACAAATTACATCCTGACATGTAGCACAATCACCTTTAAGAGCTCAGCTCAGACGTATGGAAAGACATTCATGCCAATAATTTCTGAAAGGAAATGCTTTTGACAACACTACAGATTTTGTTTTTCTGTTTATGTCCAGAGATCAAGGATCCACCATGTAGAGTTTATTATGTCCAAAGTTTAAGAATCCAGTGACCAATTTCATATTTATTTACTTTAAGACTCAATAAAATGTTGTTCAATTTCAATTTAATCACCTTATAAAGTGCCAAATCACAACAAAAGCCGTCTCAAGGCGCCTCACATACAACGGTTCTCACACACACACACACACACACACACACACACACACACACACACACACACACACACACACACACACACACACACACACACACACACACATCTTCATCCGCTTAGTCCAATTAAGGGTCATGGGGGGCTGGAGCCTATCCCAGCAGTCATAGAGCACGAGGTGGGGCACACCCAGGACAGGACGCTAGTCTGTCACAGGGCCACATAGACAAACAAACACAGACACACCCACATGCACACCTACGACAACAGTTCAACATAAAAAATGAAAATCAATAAATAAAAATTAAAAAATTCAAATACATAATTAAAAACAGAAGTAAATAAATAAAACAGATAAAAAAAAAACAGTTCATAAGAAAGAGAATAAAAATAGGCTTTAAGTCTTAACTTAAAAATGTCCATGGTCTCCGACTGCCTCACGGTCACAGGAAGACCGTTCCACAGAGCGGGTGCACGATAAGAAAAAGCTCTTTGACCCGCTGACATATAAAACCTGTAAAGCCTACTTTTAGTACACAAAAAATTCACAAGAGGTATCGATAAGGGAATTGGATCGATAAGCAGAATCGATAATGGTATCGATACCCATCCCTACATCCAGCCAAGTTTTTTTTCCCACTTATTCTGTTGTTGGTCACAGGCACCAAAATCCTGTATTCACTGTATTCCCACGTGAACTGTGGTTCACCTGGGAATCACCAGTCCATCACAGTACTAAAAGAGACAGACTCCATCATTCCTTCTCACAAAAGGTGTCCAGTTTTGTCAGCAGTCCATCTAATCTGCAAGTTATTGAACTGTGGAAAGAAGTAGAAACACACCGAGACAACTCTGAAAACCACTCAAAAATCTCCATCAGTCGCTGACAATGTAGCACACAGTGCTGCATTGTTATTTATTTATTTAAGATAACCTTTAACTTTTCAGTCTGTTGAATGTATTCACGCAAACGTTAACTGACTCTGCAGAACTTTATGGGTTTAGGTTTAAACCTGTTGACCATCTCTTTGATCCTCTCAAACCAAACTATTCATGTTTTATCCATCCTCCCACATTGAGCTGCTTCCCCACCACTTGTACAGCCTTTCCTGTCTGTCTGTGTGTCGGTTTGCACTTCTTGGAGCTAAGTATGTGTAAATGATGGACAGAGTAAAATGGCAGGATTAAAAATAAAGAGTGGGCAGCAGCAACAGGATTTGGTGTGACTGAAGTTGGGCGTTCCTCGTGTGAATTGGAATTCCAGAGGCCAACTACACCAGAGGTTGTTGGCTCAGCACATACCTTCTGCATTAGTCAGTCCAGTTTGGGGTGAGACATTCAGAAAGTGGCAGTGTTTTATTACATGTCCATCTTTTGCTTATCGGTGATATCAGCTGTGTTGACACTTTATGACTTTAGCTGTGCAAGTTTGTTCTTTCTTCTCAACAAAGCATATTTGAAATGGAGAGAGGAGGCAAGAGCCGATGGACAGCACAATAACTGCAACACAAAGAAAAATGTCTGAGTGTTGTGTTCTAGCAAATTGGAAGCAGAAGGGGGTTGGAGCCGTAAGGCCTTGGTACACCTAGGGCTGTCACGATTAGGAATTTCTGGAGACGATTAATTGTCAGACAAATAATTGCGATTGACGAATATATTGTCTATTTTTTTTTTCTTTTTTTCCCCTTCTTTATATTCTACTATTGTAGTATAATTACACAACTCTGGAAGAACGTTTGGCTTCTGTGAGTGGAGAAACTGGGAACGTGCACCATTTTTATTTTTATCTTCATTTCATACAGTCCCAACTTTTTCTGATTTGTGGTTGTTTCTGTTGCATTTCTGAAACTGTTTCTCCTCATCAGTCACGTTTTGTGCTTAAACACTACATTAAGCTCAAGATTGAACAAATAAATACCTTTGGAAAATAACAGCTGTTAAAGTTCAGAGTTCTCAGCTGCTTTTTGTGATCTGTGCTTCTGAACAACACATCACCATGTCAGGGTTTTTTTTTTTTTTTTTTTTTGTGGCTCAGTTCATTCATATATTCTCATTTTTAAATATGTTTTTAAAGATATTTGACTGTTTATTTCATCTCATGATCTCATAAATTCAGCATACGACACGCACTTGGTGTGAACAGGATGGTAACGGCAGAATCACACCTTTAGAGAAAGTTCAGAGAGAAGTAAAAGCTTCATGTTTTGGTTTTGTTAACATGTTCACGCGGGTTAAAATCGTCTCTCTGCTCCGCGCTCGCTGTGCACTGATGGTTCTCAGACTGTAACGTGTCGCGCCTGCATTCAGGAATCTCCCTCACGCACCCCATCCCAACAGCCTGCAGACTGCGCTGCAGCCTGTTGACTCCGCGCGCATACACACACAGACACACACACCGACAGCTCCGCATTTTAGATGGCTTTTGAGAAGACGGCCGTCCAAACAGCAAGATGGATCGCCTTAAGACGAGAGCGAGGCTGCAGCCACAGTGACGTTAGATTCTGAGTCATTTTATGCAAATTGTGGATAAAATAAATCACGGTAATCGAATATGAAAAATAATCGCGATTGACGAATATTGTAATAATCGTGACAGCCCTAGGTACACCACACAAACGCTGCATCCCGGTGTGATCTTGACCAATGTGAGCAGGTGGTTGCATGTTTGCCTGCCTCCCTACTTCCAAATTAGCACAATGGGAAGTGACATACACTGCCAGAAAGTACAACACAGAATTAACACAGACTAGAAATCATTTTGAGCTTTTTAGCATAGCATCTTATTACTTAGCATTTATCTGTGTTTCCTGTGTGCTGGAATTCATCTGCTTCTTGATGTTTGGTGTGAAGATGGAGTTGTTCCATCTTCTCCATTATTTGATTATTTTTTTTTTTTTTTTTTTTTTTTTCTTCATGGTTCACACCAGTGAACTGAGGCTCAGATGATGATTATGTTTGCATTGTGCAGAAAAATCAGCTGTGATATTTTGTCCATATGGCACATTTTTGTGCACATGATTCAGCATGCAGGTGTCTCAGTGTTGAGGACCCCAGCACCTGGAAAAGGCCATTGGAGACTTGACTACAGCAGATAGGTTACTTTCAAGAGATGAGAATGGAGCGGTTGTCTGACTTGGGGTTGCCATCCAGTTCCCAAAATGGTTCTGTCATGTGGGTCATGTGGCGACTTGTATCATCAGCACATGTTTCCAGACCTGACCTGTACATGACCATCACATGACCTGTAGTATGACAACATGAATTTGATTGTCCTGCGTGTAGCATGTCATTCTGTCAGAAAGCATCTGTGCTTGTTAATTACCTATAATTCTTTTTGCTTTGTCAGCCAAAAGCAACACTGTTGTGCGGCATTGCTGTCATATACTCAGGCCTTTCTTTCAGCAATCAGAATCAGAATAGCCTTTATTTGCCAAGTGTCTTCAAAGAATACAAGGAATTTGACTCCAATTTGAATGCACTCTCTCTGTACAAGCATATATACTTTAACACTAAACACTAAAAATAATTCACAATAAAAATGTGCAAAGGAGAAACAGACAAGCAGATTGATGTTGTACATGAGGTATGAATTAGCGAGTTTTTTGGCAGGTTAAATTGTTCATCTGTGTGATGACCTGTGGAAAGAAACTGTTCCTGTGTCTCGTTGTTCTGATGTACAGAGCTCTGTAACATCAACCAGAGGAGAGGCGTTTAACCAGTGTGTGTCCAGGGTGTGAGGGGTCTGCAGAGATGCTACCAGCTTGCTTCCTGGTCCTGGACCAGTATAAGTCCTGGATGGAGGGCAGGCTGGCTTCGATGACTTTTTTTTTTTTTTTTTTTGGTAGACCTCTTTGGAAGCAGAGGGAAATCAAACAGAGATGGGGATGCACAGGATAGACTGGATGATAGAAGTGTAAAAGATGATGAGCAGTTCCTGGGGCAGGTTCGGAAGCAGAGGGAAATCAAACAGAGATGGGGATGCACAGGATAGACTGGATGATAGAAGTGTAAAAGATGATGAGCAGTTCCTGGGGCAGGTTCAACTTCCTGAGTTGTCTGAGGAAGTACGTCCTCTGCTGTGCCTTCCTGATGGAGTCTATGTGTGTGTGTGTGTGTGTGTGTGTGTGTGTGTGTGTGTGTGGGTGGGTGTGCAGGTTCAGTTTCAGGTTGTTCTGACCATGTCAGAGGACCAACTGTTCTACCTCCTGTCTGTATGCAGCCTCATCACCATCCTGGATGAGACCACTGACGGTGGTATGTTCTGCAAACTTCAGGAGTTTAACAGAGGGGGTTCCCTGAGGTGCAGTCGTTTGTGTAGAGAGAGCAGTGGGAAGAGCACACACCCTTGAGGGGCACCAGTGCTGATTGTCCATGTGCTGGATGTGATGCTCCCCAGCCTCACCTGCTGTGTCTTGTCTGTGAGGAAGTTGGAGATCCACTGACTGGTAGAAGCTGGTACAGAGAGGTTGGAGAGTTTTTGGTGGATAATGCCGGGGATGATGGTGTTGAACACACATATGTCCATGCAGAGTCCAGGTGCTGCAGGATGTAATGCAGTTCCATGTTGACTGCATCCTCAACTGACCTGTTTGCTGTGTAGGGTCCTCACAAAAGGTGTCCAGTTTTGCAGCAAGTATTCCAGCAGTGACCTTATATAGGAAAGTTTCATGATGCAGGAGTGCCCAGGGGCATGAGAATGCCCTTGAACACAACTCACATACAGGCAATGGTGGGCACAGATAACCAAAAAATTAACTTCGATAACAGATAATCAGATAACTGAAAAGTTAGGGTTTGATAAAGATAAAACGATAAACCACCCAAAAATGTATCAGAAGTTACAGATAACCGATGAATTCCAGTATTGTCTATGGTACATTTGCAACTACTAACAAACTGAATTTGAGTTTTAACACCACGATCGCTTCTGAAAGCATCAAAAGTGACAATAAACCCAAACAATGAGCCCTCAATCCAGTCTTTGAACATCTTGCCCCCTGCTGGAAGCTCTTGTTTACTACACAGCTTCCAGGACAGTCGCAAGCTTAGAGCAGCCAAAGCCCAGCTCTCTACCAATCACAACGCTCCGGTCAGGCGGAGGTCTTGGAAAATAAAGCCATGCTGACTTATGGTTTTGATTTATAAATAACATTAATACTGATAGAATAACTCCATTAATGTCAATTCTGTCATTTGTACAAGTTAAAATATAACATATATCTTTTAATGTTGAATAATGCACTAATTCTGAGGTTTTGTAACAAACACAGACAGATCGCAAAGGATTCTGGGTAAAATGTGCCTCTGCTAAACACTTATTGGTTCAGTCATTCATTATGTAAACCAACACGTTAATGTGATGTGTGTCGTGTGTTGGTGTTTACAGATAAATGTGCTTTTGTAAAATATTCCATTTTTTATTTGCAAAAACAGGCATTTTTCGGAGCCCTGGAAGTGTCATCGCAAAATATTTTGCATGTGGAAAGAATGTGTGCACGTTTTATGATGTTGTAAAACATGCACTCAATATTGTCTTGACACATAAATGTTGACTTTACACTGTGCGAGTTTTGGCTCTTTTTCAGATGATTTTTCATTCGTGCGAGAATTTTTTGGACCGAGTTTCAGGTTAATGACGCGTCCTGCATCGTGACAAGCTACGTTTAACGTCTCATGACCACCTCCTGATCGCTGATCGTATGGTCGAATGAAAATCAAACCTGTTTGATATTATTCTGTAGGGATGGGAATCGTACAACAACTCACGATTCAATTCGATTCCAATTCTTGGGGTGACGATTCGATTCAGAATCGATTTTCGATTCAAAGAGCTCTGAGAAATAGTTATATTACTTTAAAAATGTTTATGTTTAAGAAAATGCAGCTTTACAAGGTTAATCAAGTGATTCTAGATGTAAATTTACTCATCTGCTTTGCTCGTTCAGAGTTGGCTGGCAGTTTAGCGAAGCACTGGTCAGTAGTCGGCAGAGACCGCTGCTCCGCTCCTTTTATCTCTGAGTGATGGCGTAGCATGTGGACTTGTGGATTTGAAGTGTTTGCAAAGTACTTGACTTTCATTTTGCAGATTTTGCACACTGCATAAGTCATGTCAAGCTCCTTCTTACGCAGCAAATAATAAAATCCAAAATGCGCGCAAACATTTGCCTTCAGCAAAGACGGTGCTGGCTGAATTAACTCTTCATCCGCCATGCTAAGCTGCAGCTCACAAATGTTTGAAGCACGCCGGACCGGGGATGCTGTAGTACGGAAGCCATTGCCTGACAAACAGTACACGCAGCAAGTAAGCAAGAAAATGTTTTAAAAAAAATGCTTTTTAAAAATCGATTCTTGGACATTTTGGATCAATTCAGAATCGTAATAAATAAGAATTGCAATTCGGACGTGAATCTATTTTTTTTTTCCTAGCACCCCTATTATTCTGTTCGGCCGTCGTGAGGGTATCCTGCTGCTGAAGAGCAACAAGCATCCAACTGCTCGCACTGTGCATGTGCAAACACCGCAGAGCTGTCTTGTAATGTTTTGTTTTAAACTTTGATGTCTCCCATCGAGAGTTTTTGTAAATTAAGTTTGAAAAAAGCTTACGTTTTGCTTCTGGAAACACAAGTCGACGTGTGGTTTTTGAACGTACAATGTGTGTGAGAACATAAATCGGGCGCTCTGAACTTTTACACTGTACAGTTCTTTGGTACAGTTTGAACTGAAACCAAGTACAGTGATTAAAATATCATACAGTGTCTGCCCAGCTTCAGGACGAATACAGCCATGAACTTCCATGAACACTACTGGCCAGTAGATGGCAGTAGAGACAGTGAAAATTTGCCAAAACAAAATTCCACATAATCCATGTCTGCTACATTTAAGATGCATGGACTTTAACAAACGCAAATACAATAACAACGTCTGTAAACCCAGAGAATATATTCAGAAGAGTTTAGGCACTAGAGTTTAATACTGTTGTCCGTGGCGCCTGAACAGAGTGTCTGAAATGCATTTGTCCTGTTGTGAACATACTGAGATTACCCTGTCCTACTCATAATGCACCGGGCACAGCATGTGCCCACTAAAACCTTAAAAATTTGCGCATTACTTTAAAACTAAAACATATAGCTGATATTTTCACTTTATAAAACTTCAGATGTGACAGTAATTTTAAATAACTTGTCCGAAATTAGTTTGGTTACATTTTGAACCATAACTTAAAAATGTGTGCCTCTGGATGACTTGGGTGATATTGCCAGCGTATCAGTATGGTGTTAAAGGAATTTTTTTTTTTTTTTGACCAGTTCACCTTAGCCTGCAGAGGATAGAGCAGTTTGTCACAGAAGCAGCTCTCTTCTGTTTGCAGAGGGTAGAACTATACATATGTTAGGAAACTTTTAACAGGTAGGTACTCAACTGATTTTAAGTTTTAAAAATGTTTGTTGCTGTTCAGCTTTGTTTACTACGTTATCGGTCTAAACGTTATCGGAAGATAATTAGTCCGATAATGATTTTTAAAGTTATCTAAAAAGATAATCAGATAATGAAAACATTATCTTCGATAATTATCTGTTATCGGATTATCGGAACTGTGCCCACCACTGCAAACAGGCATGACATGCCTTCTGAATATGCCAAACAAGCACCCAGATAAGACACTTTTTTCCCCCAAACCAAATACTATAACAACTAGGGGTATAACAATGCACAAAAGTCACAGTTCGATATGTACCTCGGTTTTGAGGTCATGGTTCGGTTCATTTTCGGTACAGTATGGGAACAAAATGTAAAACCTAAATTTGCTTGTTGTTTAAACCAACAATTTATTGTAACATTATACAAACAGGAAAATAAAATAATTGCAAAGTGCTGCCTTGTAATAAGTTAAATAAAATGTTCTCAAATAAACAGCAAATGTATGAAATATTATAACAAATTAATTCCTAGTAAACAGCTTTTAACAAAACCTTTCCACAAGTAAAGCGCAGCCCAACAGTTCCAGCATGAAGCCCTGTTCAATTTTATTCAACCTTCATATTTGTTGATAGAAAAATGAACTTGTCTAAAACTGTCACACTCTATAAGGATTTTTTTAAGAGAATTAATGTTAAAGAATCCCTTAACTTTTGTACAATTTATTTTATTTATTATCTCTTTCTATTAACTGTTCTTTTAATGTTTATTAATATATATTTTTAAATAAAGTTTTCAAAACAAAAACATTGTGGGAGAGGCAAACAAAAAGTGAGTAAAACCACCTTTAGAACCACAAATAAACTTGATTCTTGGTTTGTTTATTTATTTTGCCATTAAAATTGGTCATCACTTATTAAAATAAAATAACTTCCCAAGGCCAGGGCTTCTCAAAGTCTGGGGACTATTTAATCACAGCGCAGCAAACAAGGTCAGTAGGCTGAGCGAGTCCGAGTGAGGAGGATTGTAGCTATCCCTCCACTCAGCACTTTACAGGCTGCTGCAGCAGAGGAGGGGAGACCTGCTGCTGCTCAGTAACAACAGAAACTTTCACTTTCAGTCACCAAACATCAGAAAAGTCTCCAGTAATGCCAGGAAAAATAGGTAGATTTGTCGCTAGTCGCTTTTGAGAAAATAAGTCATCAAGAGGGTTTGGAAAGTCGCCAGATTTAGCGAGAAAGCCGCCAAGTTGGCAACATTGAATGTAAACACAGGCAACGAAAACTCACCCGTGCACAGCCCTGTACCAAATGAACATCCTGTACCAAAATGGTTCAATACAAATACATGTATTGTTACACCCTTAATAACAACAAATACTACATGTAGTACTCCAGGTTATGTCAGAGAAACCATACCAACTACTCTGGATCAACTCTCCCTTCCACATTACTGTACCAGTCTCACCATAATCCCTGTGATTTAATTCAATCATTGATTCAGGTCAAGGCAGTTAGACTTGGGAAATATGTTGCAATAAGTTAACTTGACAGAAAGAAAGAGAAAAGGAGAGGCCAAGTCTAAAGTCACAGCCCCAGAGAGCGATTGTGGTACAAATCATGTCGTGTAATTGCACATCTGGCAGCCGGCCATTGAGACCTCTATATTTTCAACATAAAAAGAAGTGCGTGGGACAATGCTGCAAACAAGAGAATTGCAAGTAGAATGACAGAGTTGAAGAGAAAAAATAATGACTGTGAATAAAGGATGAGAAACAGCCTAGCCAACTTGAGGAAAACGAGAACAAAATCTTTCACACACTGGTAGATTTGCCATTGTTGTATTAATGTTGAAATTTTGACTCATCATTGATGTTGGTGCTCAGTGGTATTCTTTGGAGACCCTCTTGTAGTAGTTGTTATTTCGGTGGGGATAGATACTGAGGTGCCACAGTGGATGAATGCTAAATTTGCAGTCAGGTGAAAGACTAAACTTGTTTTAAAAGCCCAAAGGCTTCAAGTGTGCATACTGTGACTTCATATAATAAGTCTCATGATGAAGATTATCTTGATGGCTGCTGGTGATTAACTCTCTGCATAATTTCCTTCTTTTCATCCAAAGAATTGGGCTTTTTTTTTTTCTTCTTTTTTGTATGAATAAGTGGTTCTTCTGTGTTTTTCCCACTTTCATTCCTACACTCTATTTCTACATTTATACCCCCCCCCCCCCCCCCCCCCCCCCCAGTTTCTAGGAATCACCTGGTCTTTCCATCCATTTGTCCATCTGTCTGACGATGTCTTAAATCAGTCCCTGGATTTCACCGTATATAAAGATTTATGGAAAAATAATTTGACTCCTACATCTTCAAGGGGAGGTTGTGTTTTTTTCTATATGTACATCATATTTTAGTTCAGGTATTTAATCACAGAAGCATTTGGATAGTGACTGTTCTTGAGGATTGAACAGAAAAATCCTTTATGAAACATCCCAGAGTTATGAGTTTGAGAAACGGCACACTGCCTTGAAGCAGAGACTCTGGAACAGGGTCAGTTGTTTGGGCTGTGTGGTTGTCTCGTGGTCTCTTGGAGACCAAGTTTGTCTGTTGACGGGTCTATTTTTGTCTATTAACAGTGTGTATGTCTGTCTACTTTCAAGAGAGTAGCCGGTTTGTCTGGTGTAAATATCACCCACAGGGGCACTGCTCATGATGCACACACCTAAAGCTGTGACAGAAGTCCAGACTTGATGGATGATATCATCTGAGTGCTTTCATCCAAACTTCAAATTTGTGTTTAATAATATAAAGTGAGTTGAATCTGTGCTTTATTATTACTGCAGAAATTAAAAGAAATTAAATAGAATAGAAATAAAGAAGTTTTTTGTTTTTGTTTGTTTGTTTTTACATCCCCTGGGTGTGCTCTGACTTCACTCAGTCCATGAACTGTTTGTATACTGGTCAAGATCCAAGGCCTATAAATGTTATTTTGGCTAACATTTTACATAACATTAAAAAAGCAAGGGTGCTTTGAACACCTTTAACTTGTGGCTAAATAGATAAATGTGTAATCCCAGAATGAAACTGGTGCTAGACTGTTTTTAAACTCTTTTGCTTTGAAGCCTTTGACTTTATTGTTGTACCTCACTGTTTAATTAAAAGCTTTCCTTAAGTATAACGCATTTCATAAAACACTTTGAATTATTGCACCATGTGACTTATATCAGCATGCTCTTTTACCATGTTGAAGTGGTTTTGACTGCATTTAACAAATGTTCACCTGAGTTGCAACTAGAAGCATGGGCTTGTACTTTGCATCGCTGCATCCTCCACATTACAGAACCACCTAGGTGATACAAGGTCCCTTTGGCCTTTTTTTGTTTTGTTTTTTTGTTTTTGTTTTTTTGTGTGTGTGTAGTTTCTGGGTTTCCTCAGCAGTGAGGCATTTGCTTGCTGGTTCCACCCCTATTCCACAGGGCAGCATCTTATTATGATTGCCCACGATCCCCCCCACCCCACCCCCCAAAAAAGTGCAAAAACAGGATGGAACTGCTTACTCCAGCTTGCCTCCGAACAGGCTGGCTTATAAAGTGCAGACCTGGCAACCTGCCCGGCTTATAAAGTGCAAACCTGGCACATAGGAATACCCCGATTAAAGACGTTCAAACTTGATTGAAACTGTAAAGACAACAAACACCTGGATGTTACCATGCACTAGTGATGTTTTGGTGAATCTTGAATTAAATTTTTGAACAGCTCAAAATTTTCACCCCAATTTCAAAACTGGTGCTGTTCATGGCCGAAACTACTACGTATACCAAGTTTGTTCAATATTGACAAAGATGTTACGATGATGCTTCAAAACATGCCCCTATTTGCTAATCGGGATTAAACGGGAATGATGGGCGATCTGTGGAACAACCCCATTATGCTAAGCAATGCAGGCTTTATGGTCATACAAGTAAAAGCCTCATCCGAGTGTCCCTGAGTAACCATTAGTTTGATACACAGTGACGTGTGTGTATGCGCGCACACGCTTGCATCTCTTGGTTGCAATCTGAAACCTCACCACTAGATGTCACTGAAAACTTCACCAGGCTGTTTAGCTTCACTTTTTTGTAATAAATTATTTTGAAACTGAGCTACAGAGACGGCAACAACCATGGAAATATAGACCTGGAATGGACGTCACGTGTCTAGCGGCGTGCCGCACAGCGGCCATTACTAAGGGTGGAGAGAGCGCACCTGTTAAACAGAAGCGAAATGAGAGGGGAAAAAAGGCAGCCAGTGCTTCACCATCAACTGCACTAAAATGAACTGTACAATAGCCTTAATGTAGAGTAATTATGTAAAACAAATGTCTATTTTAAAGTCATTATGTCTCAATTTAATATCGATATACTGAGACTGTAACTCGATGCCATAAGTTCTTTTCATTAAGCTGCGTTCACGTGCATACAAATACGGAAACAAAAATGTTTATTTATATATATATATATATATATATATATATATATATATATATATATATATACTTGCAGTTGTTGTTTAATATGATATGTACATGGTGGTCACAGGTGGCATTTAAATTTTAACAGTGTGGTTGGAGGGGATGGGGGTGGTACTTTTTACCCTGACTGAGGGTCAAAAGTCATACATTCTGAATGGCTTTATATCTACTTGTAATAAAATGTTAGTAAAAATCATATACATGTTGTTGTCATTAAAAGACTAGCAATAATATTACAGTGGAAAACTCAGCAAGGTAAATGACCACAATGGCAAGGCATACTTCAGATTTATATTTTAATACATAAGGATTTTTTATCCAGGCATGTATGGGTTCATTAGAGCTTTTAATCTTCTTGAATACAACTTACAAAGTTTCATTTATAAAAATCCATCGAGAATTATGATGACAGGGAAAAAAACATCACAGTAAATGAACATAATGGCATATTTTTCCCCAAATTTCCAAATTTACATAAAACACTTTTTTTCTACCCAGGCATGTATGGGTTCATTAGAAAGAGCAATTAAAGGGCTTTAAAACAAGCCTACTTTTATTCAAACCTGTTAACAAATGGCAACAATAGAGCGAGAAAAGCAGAAGTTTGTCATAATTTCCCCAAATTTCTTCATTTTACATAAAACTTTTTTCACCCACACATGCATAGGTTCATTGGAAAGAGCTTTCAAAGGGCTTTAAAACAAGCCTACATTTATTAAAATTCATTAAGAAGTAGCGACACTAATGCGAAACAAGTGGTCATTTTATTATTTATGATCTGCACATCTCCACCCTTAGCAATGGCGCTGCCCTGTCCTGAGCAACGCTAATAGGCGCGCACGTCCATTCCAGGTCTATATTTCCATGGCAACAACTCTGCAACAGAGATATTCTCAAGCTAAACTGGCAAACATTTGTACATGGTGGCAGAATTTTTGGATGAATTTGCTGTTGTGACTTTTCAGGTTCTGCATTTGTGTAATTATATCAGTAAATTTGTATCAGGCTGCTGTCCTGAGTCATCTCAGACAGGATGTTAGGGAGACACTATACATCGTCCTGTGGGTGGCACCACGAGTAGCTTGATGATACTAAGATGAAAACGTGAAACAAGCCTTTATACTTGTTTACCACTTCCTGTCGGGGAAGCCATAGTTTAAACAGGGTTCCAGCAGACGTCTTGTGGGTAGTAGCGGTGTGAAGCTGACAGACGGGGACAGGTGTCACCCAGCTGCTTCTCATAAAGATGCAAGTCAGGTTTCAAAATCTGAACAAAGGACAATTATCAAATTACCTTTTAGAAAGCAAAAAGAAGCCACTATTGTGAGTGTGTGTTTGTGTGTGCTACTCACTCATCAGCCTGTGCTTGATTTCCAGTTGACCTTTAGAGCCGCCGGTGTTATTTGATGTTGAAAGCTCTTTTACCGTTGTTGAGAGACATGTTACAAATGACCAGTTTTTGTGTGGGTGGCGTGGCGCTTTGGTTTTTGTTGGAACAGCGTGCACTTCACAGATTTTGTGAAAGATGCACAATGTAGTGATGTGGTGAAGATTTCAAAGTTGATTTATAAATGTGCTGTTTTTGTTTTTGTTTTTTTTAAGTACAAATCTCATCCTGATTTGAATGGTTGGCTAGTGTAACTGTGCTGATTTCAAGTTTATATACAGTGATGTGTGTGTTTTACATCAACCCCATGAACATATATCAGTCCTATTCAACATTTTCAAGTTTGGGCAGAACAGTAGCTCAGTGGTTAGCACTCTTGCCTCACAGCAAGAAGGTCTAGGATGTGATTCCACCCATATCCACTTCCTTTATGAGAAGAGTTTGCATGTTCTCCCCGTGTCTGTGTGGGTTTCCTCCGGCCACTCTGGTTTCCTCCCACCATCAAAATTGCAAGTTGTCTGCTTTTTTTTCTGCCCTTGACCAAGGCAACATCTGCATCTGGAGTTGGTCCCCGGGTCCCGCACTGTGGTTGCCCGCTGCTCCTAGTGGTTGGACTGTGTCTAACTGTAATTAGGCTGGGTTAAATGGAGAGGACAAATTTTGTTGTATATACAATCACAGTAAAGGCAGGGGTGGTGGCCAAGTGGTTAATGCGCTTGGTTTCAGTTCAGAAGGTTCCGGGTTCAAATCCCACCCCTGCCACATTTCTCCATGTTATGTGGAGTTGCGTCAGGAAGGGCATCCGGTGTAAAACTTGTGCCAATTCAACATGCAGATCCACCTTGGATTTGCTGTGGCGACCCCGAGTGCAAACAAGGGAGCAGCCGAAGGGGATGTGATACAATCACAGTAAAGGCCACTTTTATTCTTCTTCTTTTTATTGTACAATTACAAATGCAGTTAATGATGTTGTTGTTATTGGTGCTTATAGTCCAGTCAATTTATGCAAAATATGGGCCTAATCCAAAAGAAATTGCAATAGTAGCGAACTGATGTTTTTCTGAAACCTTTGAATGTACTGAACAAGAGCTGAAAATTATAGTAAAATATTTTGAGTGGAACATAGTTTATTTCTAGATTCAAATTCATGGTTTGGAAGCTTCTCGATTGTATTTTTGCAATCTGTATTTTGCTCTTTGTTTCATCAGTAGTAATCCAAAACCACCATGAATGGTATTCTTTTCCTTGTTTTCATGGTCAATGCTTCATTTAATTTATGTTTCAGGTTGTTTGTGCAGGTTTTTAGTGGTGGATTATAGGGCTGAAACGATTAGTCGAGTAAACTCAAATAATTAAATTACAAAAAATGTTCTAGGCAAATTCTGTTAATGCAATGGAGACACGCACATCCAAAGCACCTAAAGAGGCGTGCAGGACAAAAAATCTATCACAGTGAAAAACCAAATGATCCGCACAGCCACAGCACTCCCAGACAGAAAAATTTTTATTTAACAAAAAATAAATGTAACGTTTCAGGCGAACGCCCTTCGTCAGACAGCATGTTCCTTGTTACACACCTGTCTAAATATTGACATAATTATTGATTGCTCCCAGCTGAAGACCAATCAAACAAATTAAAAACATCTGATCCAATTATCTGATGCAGACATCCTCACAAATTAATAAGAGCAATCAGATAAACGCCAAAGCTGACAAAGACAAAAGAAAAGAAAACAAAGACACTAATGCAAAGCACATACTGATAAAATAAAATACAGAACAATACAAGATAACAAAATAATGGCAAAAGTACAAACCAGACAATCAATACATCATAAAACTACTTGGTGGTTTAAAAAAAAAAAAGTTTACAAAAACGGTCTCAGATCGAAATCCTCATTTAAACCCTTAGGGGAAAGTGTACTAAGAGTATAAATCCAAAAGGCTTCTCTTTTCAGAAGCAAATTATTAATATCTCCACTAAGATTATTAAGTTGTACATGCTCTGTACCCAAGTATCTGAGTGAACTCACATTATGATTTTTCACAGAAAAGTGCACAGCCACAGGACTTTTGTTGTCATGATTACGAATTTTGGATCTATGCTCCGAAATTCTTGTTTTTAAAGGCCTAGTGGTTTTTCCAATGTAGACTAGTCCACACGTACATTTCAACATATAAATAACATTGGATGTCTCACATGTGATAACTCCCTTGATTTTAAATATCTTACCTGTCCTGGGATGTTGAAAAGTTTCTGTCTGATATGTGAAATTACATTGACTACCCTCCAATATCTTGGGTAAAGAGCAAGAATCCGTGAGAGGCAGCAAATTTGAGCGTACCAACATGCTGGTTAAATTAGGTGGCCTCCTATGTACAATCCTAGGTGGTGTAGAGAACGCTGTTACATTCTTCAAATGTGGACCAGTTTCATTGATGTGCCAATGTTTTGTTTTGTTTTTTACTTTATTGAATTCCCTACTCAACAGTGAATATTGTGTAATACAGTTCAATCCAGTGATCAAAGTTTTATTTCGTTTATAATGCAAACATTCAGTTTGGGTAACGGTATCAAATCTATTACGAGCTTCACTGATCCACAAAGGATTGCATTCTCTCTGTCAGAACCGGTGTACGAGATCATTCGCTTATACTAAATAATCAGAATCTGAACTGCAAATACAACGTATACAATTAAATTGTGAAATAGGTACACTTCTCTTCAGAGACACTGGATGAAATGACTTGCCATGCAAAATGGAATTCCGATCAGTGCTCTTCCTATACAAGGTCCGCGCGTCGGGACGCAGCCAGCGCGGTGCGGCGGCACAGGAAAAACACCTCCGTGTTGATAACCATTTGTAAAATCCAGGCGGCTTTTGATGGCTTTCAGTGGAGTGAGTATATGAGAAATTGTTTAACAGCTGGACATGTTCCAACTTGTCCTTAAGGCTTCCAACGGAGGTGTTTTTCCTGTGGCGGAGTGTCGTGGCGGCTGCGAGCCGACGCTGCAATCCGCCCGCACGTCTTTCATTAAAAAAATCTCCTTTAACAGTGGAATATCCGGATAAAATGCTGAAACCGACTTCTTCTGAAACTTCTCTGTTCTCTCACGACGTCCTGGATCAATAGAGCCTGAAATGTGGAGGTTTTCAGCTTGAAACAGGCTGACGACGGCGCCTGGGAGTGCTGCACGACGTCTCGCTCCGTGGGAAGTCCTTAAAGCGACAGTATCACCTCAAAATCTTTCATCAGCCGTTAAAATTTTCACCGAAAACCAGCTTAATTTTTCTAACCGTGTCCACTTCGATGTGTCTCACAGGTTTAGAAAAAATTTTGATCAAACAAAGCGTCAGTCTCTCAGCAACTTGTCAGACAAAGGAATTCCGACGAGGGGCTGGACGACTCCTCCCACAAGGAGTGCTCACAGGCGAATGACGTCACCGACAGGCGTGGAAAAACTCACGCATGCGCACGAGGGTTCAAGCATGTCTGACGTAAAAACATACACTCAACAAAAATATAAACGCAACACTTTTGGTTTTGCTCCCATTTTGTATGAGATGAACTCAAAGATCTAAAACTTTTTCCACATACACAATATAACCATTTCCCTCAAATATTGTTCACAAACCAGTCTAAATCTGTGATAGTGAGCACTTCTCCTTTGCTGAGATAATCCATCCCACCTCACAGGTGTGCCATACCAAGATGCTGATTAGACACCATGATTAGTGCACAGGTGTGCCTTAGACTGTCCACAATAAAAGGCCACTCTGAAAGGTGCAGTTTTGTTTTATTGGGGGGATACCAGTCAGTATCTGGTGTGACCACTGTGAAAGGTGCAGTTTTATCACACAGCACAATGCCACAGATGTCGCAAGATTTGAGGGAGCATGCAATTGGCATGCTGACAGTAGGAATGTCAACCAGAGCTGTTGCTCGTGTATTGAATGTTCATTTCTCTACCATAAGCTGTCTCCAAAGGCGTTTCAGAGAATTTGACAGTACATCCAACCAGCCTCACAACCGCAGACCACGTGTAACCACACCAGCCCAGGACCTCCACATCCAGCATGTTCACCTCCAAGATCGTCTGAGACCAGCCACTCGGACAGCTGCTGAAACAATCGGTTTGCATAACCAAAGAATTTCTGCACAAACTGTCAGAAACCATCTCAGGGAAGCTCATCTGCATGCTCGTTGTCCTCATCGGGGTCTCGACCTGACTCCAGTTCGTCGTAACCGACTTGAGTGGGCAAATGCTCACATTCGCTGGCGTTTGGCACGTTGGAGAGGTGTTCTCTTCACGGATAAATCCCGGTTCACACTGTTCAGGGCAGATGGCAGACAGCGTGTGTGGCGTCGTGTGGGTGAGCGGTTTTCTGATGTCAATGTTGTGGATCGAGTGGCCCATGGTGGCGGTGGGGTTATGGTATGGGCAGGCGTCTGTTATGGACGAAGAACACAGGTGCATTTTACTGATGGCATTTTGAATGCACAGAGATACCGTGACGAGATCCTGAGGCCCATTGTTGTGCCATACATCCAAGAACATCACCTCATGCTGCAGCAGGATAATGCACGGCCCCATGTTGCAAGGATCTGTACACAATTCTTGGAAGCTGAAAATGTCCCAGTTCTTGCATGGCCAGCATACTCACCGGACATGTCACCCATTGAGCATGTTTGGGATGCTCTGGACCGGCGTATACGACAGCGAGTACCAGTTCCTGCCAATACCCAGCAACTTCGCACAGCCATTGAAGAGGAGTAGACCAACATTCCACAGGCCACAATTGACAACCTGATCAACTCTATGCGAAGGAGATGTATTGCACTGCATGAGGCAAATGGTGGTCACACCAGATCCTGACTGGTATCCCCCCCCCCCAATAAAACAAAACTGCACCTTTCAGAGTGGCCTTTTACTGTGGACAGTCTAAGGCACACCTGTGTACTAATCATGGTGTCTAATCAGCATCTTGATATGGCACAGCTGTGAGGTGGGATGGATTATCTCAGCAAAGGAGAAGTGCTCACTATCACAGATTTAGACTGGTTTGTGAACAATATGTGAGGGAAATGGTGATATTGTGTATGTGGAAAAAGTTTTAGATCTTTGAGTTCATCTCATACAAAATGGGAGCAAAACCAAAAGTGTTGCGTTTATATTTTTGTTGAGTGTATGAATGAAATCCATATAGTTTTTGAAAAAAATAAAAAGGACCTATACTTTATTGACAGACCTCGTATTTTTTTAAAACTCACGGTCTGCTGTGGGGAGTGACTATGCTGCCGGCTGCTGTCTCTCTGCCCAGTGTGAGGGGAGCCCTGTCACACAGCTATATTACTTTTATTTCATTATTTTTAAGTAAATTGGAGCGAAATGGGGGTTAAACGTCGCAAATTGAAATAGACTGACTCCAAATATGATTCAATTAAGTACATTTATTACATTTTTTTTAGCTAAATGGGATGAAATGGGGACTGATAATAGCGAAATGGGGTAAAACTTAACGAAATGGAGCAGACTGACAGAATTTTCATCTCTCGGACGCCAGATGGCACACCTGCCCCTACTACAACCCCTGGCAAAAATTATGGAATCATCGGCCTTGGAGGATGTTCATTCAATTGTTTAATTTTGTAGAAAAAAGCTGATCACAGACATGACACAAAACTAAAGTCATTTCAAATGGCAACTTTCTGGCTTTAAGAAACACTATAAGAAATCAAGAAAAAAAATTGTGGCAGTCAGTAACAGTTAGCTTTTTAGACCAAGCAGAGGGGAAAAAAAATATGGACTCACTCAATTCTGAGGAATAAATTATAGAATCACCCTGTAAATTTTCATTTCCAAACTAACACCTGCATCAAATCAGATCTGCTCGTTAGTCTGCATCTAAAAAGGAGTGATCACACCTTGGAGAGCTGTTGCACCAAGTGGACTGACGTGAATCATGGCTCCAACACGAGAGATGTCAATTGAAACAAAGGAGAGGATTGTCAAACTCTTAAGAGGTTAAATCATCATGCAATGTTGCAAAAGATGTTGGTTGTTCACAGTCAGCTGTGTCTAAACTCTGGACCAAATACAAACAACATGGGAAGGTTGTTAAAGGCAAACATACTGGTAGACCAAGGAAGACATCAAAGCGTCAAGACAGAAAATTTAAAGCAATATGTCTCAAAAATCGAAAATGCACAACAAAACAAATGAGGAACGAATGGGAGGAAACTGGAGTCAACATCTGTGACCGAACTGTAAGAAACCGCCTAAAGGAAATGGGATTTACATACAGAAAAGCTAAATGAAAGCCATCATTAACACCTAAACAGAAAAAAACAAGGTTACAATGGGCTAAGGAAAAGCAATCGTGGACTGTGGATGACTGGATGAAAGTCATATTCAGTGATGAATCTCGAATCTGCATTGGGCAAGGTGATGATGCTGGAACTTTTGTTTGGTGCCGTTCCAATGAGATTTATAAAGATGACTGCCTGAAGAGAACATGTAAATTTCCACAGTCATTGATGATATGGGGCTGCATGTCAGGTAAAGGCACTGGGGAGATGGCTGTCATTACATCATCAATAAATGCACAAGTTTACGTTGATATTTTGGACACTTTTCTTATCCCATCAATTGAAAGGATGTTTGGGGATGATGAAATCATTTTTCAAGATGATAATGCATCTAGCAAAAACTGTGAAAACATTCCTTGCAAAAAGACACATAGGGTCAATGTCATGGCCTGCAAATAGTCTGGATCTTAATCCAAAAAATCTTTGGTGGAAGTTGAAGAAAATGGTCCATGACAAGGCTCCAGCCTGCAAAGCTGATCTGGCAACAGCAATCAGAGAAAGTTGGAGCCAGATTGATGAAGAGTACTGTTTGTCACTCATTAAGTCCATGCCTCAGAGACTGCAAGCTGTTATAAAAGCCAGAGGTGGTGCAACAAAATACTAGTGATGTATTGGAGCGTTCTTTTGTTTTTCACGATTCCATAATTTTTTCCGCAGAATTGAGTGATTCCATATATTTTTTCCTCTGCTTGGTCTAAAAAAGTAACCGTTACTGACTGCCACAATTTTTTTTCCTGATTTCTTATAGTGTTTCTTAAAGCCAGAAAGTTGCCATTTGAAATGACTTTAGTTTTGTGTCATGTCTGTGATCTGCTTTTTTCCTACAAAATTAAACAACTGAATGAACATCCTCCGAGGCCGGTGATTCCATAATTTTTGCCAGGGGTTGTACATGTACTATAACTGACTGCGAGGCTTCCATGTTCAACCTCCAGCTGAAATGTATCTGCTGAATTGTAGAGAAAGAGGGATTAAAAAATATCACGCAGGGACCCTGTCCACCAACACTAATGAAAAAAAAAAGGTTAATAAAACAAACCAAAGACACACCCATCACCATTTCAGCAAAAAGTCAACACTTTGGTGCAGCGACATTGTGCCATTGCTTAGCAGGGAGAGCCCTGAACTATTGATGATGTTTAAAAACGCAAATGTACTTTGACTAAAGCGTGGGTGGAGGGCTGAGTTCTTTATGGCAGCTTGGCTGTTGCAAAACACTTTATAGACAGGAATTAATGTTTAGTTTTAGGGTTCACAAATGGTTTAGCCATTCGGTCTTATTCACTATGCCAGCAAAGAAATGTTAGCGGACTAAAAGTTAGCGGAATTAAATTTAGCAGAAGCTAATTAATCCACTGATAGTTTTCAAAATTATCTGAAAAGATAATCTAACGAAAAAGTTAGCTTTGCGAATTAGCGGTTAGCAGATTAGCGGAACTGTGCCCACCACTGCAGCACAAGCATCAATATTCTCCATGAATCTGTTGTCAGTTGACATGATTAAAGTTATTTAAATCTCTCAGTCGGTCTTTGAGATGAATTTACTTCAAATGGTTTTCATGCAAACTCTATGTTTAGCCTGCTAAATTATTCTTAATTTATGGTTCTTCTGTTACATGGGCATGAAAAAATATAAACATTTAACATGCTTGTGGAAGTCAAATATTGATGTGAAAAACTTTTATGCCACTTTGCCCAGAAATGCTGATGTCAGCGCAGGGCAGAAAAATCCATGTTACTACATCATCAGTTGTGTTATAAAAGCTTAACTTGTAGAGTGTAGAAATAGACCAGGAACAGTCCAATGCAAATATGTGGTTTTATTGAATAGTAATAATACCATATTCGAATCCATGTGACAGACTATGGACTCTGGTCCTATGATGTCACCAATATGGAAAAATGTACTTTTTATGACTAAAATGAAGAGGGGGGGATGGGACTGAGAAATATGTAATTTAGCTTACGAATTGCAACAAATTGCATGTAATTTATCAAACTTTCTAGTAACCCTAGTAACAACTGGAATTTGTCCTTTCCCTGGGTGCCGTACTGTGACTGCCCACTGCTCTTAGTGGTTGGATTGTGTCTAACGAGGATGGGTTAAATGCAGAGGAATATTTTGCATGTATGTATGTATATGTACAATGACACGAAGGCTTTATTATTAATAATAAACACCAAGATTTGTGTGCATTTATGAAGCCATAACCTCCTGTGGGGAAAAATGAAGCCAGTGTGGAAATATCAAATCTTGCAGCTCCTTGTATGGTCACTTGAGGCTTACTCCAAAAGGAATCACTCCAAGTAACCCAAAACCCATGTTAAAGAGGCACTCTGCAACTCTGGTCAGTTTTGTGCTGTTTTTGCAGGGTTTTATGTTTGTTTGGTTTTTTGTTTTGTTGTTATCACATTCATCTCTATGGAGCTCCCTTTACAGCTCAGAGTATACATGTCACAAAAGAAGTCGCAAAACTCCCTCTCTACATGTACATTTGTTTTCATCGGAGCCGGTAAACGCAATCCATGGAGCCATGTCAAGAAAACGACAGTATATAGAAATACTTAGAGAACAGAGGGTTTATCTCAATATAATAAGTGCCTCAGCTAGAACACCAGGTCTGCCTCAGTTTTGCACAGTTCTTTCGTCTTTCAGCTCTCACCTTTCTGAGAAAGCCCAATAGAGGTTGACTCGTGTGTGTGTGTGTGTGCGTGTGTGTGTGTGTGTGTGAGAACTCTCGCTCGATCACATGCTTTTTCTCTCTTCCTCGCTTCCTCCGACAGCGTTTTCTGCTTCTTTTGATGCCTTTGCTTTGAGGATGAACATGTAAGAAATAAAGCCATCATTGGCTTCTTCTTATAGCTGATGGCTAACTGGTGCCTCAAAAGGAGGGGTTGTATAGTGCCGTAAAGCAGTTCATGTTTCTTGCGAGACTCGAAGCTTTCTCACTAGAAGGAGACCGGGTTAGTGTCCCTGAAGTTGCAACGCTGGTTTTCCGCCATTCAGTACTTTAACAATTCCCATAATCCCCCTGCACTTCCCAGAAAGCTCCGCAGCACCAGCAGAGTTCCAGTGTCGCAGACTGAACGGTCCGCCCCTAAAAAATCGGTCTGCCTTTGCATCTGCACATGCGTCATTTCGGACCACAGCAGCACGTCTGAGACGAAGTCTCTTCACCCAAAGCAATCAAATGGATTAATGGGATTATTAACCATCAGATGATAAAGGTAAAGGCCATTTTAAGCAGAAACCCTGTGAAATTCCGTGACGCTTTAAATGACCGACGCGCAGTGAACGCATCAGCCGTGGCGCTCTGATCGCTTTCGCTGCCTTTTATAATTAAATAATGCTGAATTTATGTGGAAGTGATTGTTGTACAAAAGTTTCAGATATCTGTCGCTTAGACAGATGATGAAGGGAGTGCAGTTTGAAGCAGAAACGAGGTGATATTCCGTGAACCGATTTTTAGGGGGACCGTTCGGTCGGCGATACCAGCGTTTCAAATCCATGTAAATACGAGGTCTGTCCATAAAGTATCGTACCTTTTTATTTTTTCCAAAAACTATATGGATTTCATTCATATGTTTTTACGTCAGACATGCTTCAACACTCGTGCGCATGCGTGAGCTTTTCCACGCCTGTCGGTGACGTCATTCGCCTGTGAGCACGCCTTGTGGAAGGAGTGGTCCCGCCCCCTCGTCGGATTTTCATTGTCTGGAAATGGCGGAATGAAAAGGACTTTTTTTCCATCAGAATTTTTTCAGAAGCTGTTAGAGACTGGCACCTGAAAACCATTCGAAAAATTTATCTGGCTTTCAGTGAAAATTTTACGGGCTTCACAGAGAATAAGGACTAACTACAGGTTTAAAGACCCCTTTAAGGACGGTCGGTGCGCCGCGGTGCAAGCTGCGACGATGCGGCACAAACCACTGGATCATTTCTAAGCTGATGGCTCTGTGGATACGAGACCGTCGTGTGCTCTTTCTCTGGTTATCACAAGACCTGGACATCAGCCATTTTCCGGCAGATTTCACTTTTAACAAGAGATTTTGTCATGGAAAGCCGCGCGGAGGCTTCGCGCGTCACGACCGATTCGCTGATGAAGCGAGACAAAGGAACACCTCCGTTTCGGAGTGTTAGAGGACAAGTTGGGACATGTCTGTCTTGGCTTTCAGTGCTTACCAGTCGAGTGAGTATAAAAGAACTTGTGGAGAGTTGGACATGTCCCAACTTGTCCTCTAACACTCCGAAACGGAGGTGTTCCTTTGTCTCGCTTCATCAGCGAATCGGTCGTGACGCGCGAAGCCTCCGCGCGGCTTTCCATGACAAAATCTCTTGTTAAAAGTGAAATCTGCCGGAAAATGGCTGATGTCCAGGTCTTGTGATAACCAGAGAAAGAGCACATGACGGTCTCGTATCCACAAAGCCATCAGCTTAGAAATGATCCAGTGGTTTGTGCCGCATCGTCGCAGCTCGCAGCACGGCGCACTGACCGTCCTTAAAGGGGTCCTTAAACCTGTAGTTAAAGTCCTTATTCTCTGTGAAACCCGTAAAATTTTCACTGAAAGCCAGATAAATTTTTCGAATGGTTTCCAGGTGCCAGTCTCTAACAGCTTCTGAAAAAATTCTGATGGAAAAAAAGTCCTTTTCATTCCGCCATTTCCAGACAATGAAAATCCGACGAGGAGGCGGGACCACTCCTTCCACAAGGCGTGCTCACAGGCGAATGACGTCACCGACAGGCGTGGAAAAACTCACGCATGCGCACGAGGGTTCAAGCATGTCTGACGTAAAAACATATGAATGAAATCCATATAGTTTTTAAAAAAAATAAAAAGGACTGTTAATTTCTGGGCAGACCACGTAATGACTAACGAGGACATGGATGGCATTGATCCAGCGAATTCATGGGCGATTATGATGATGACACGTTCTCCCAAATTGAGAGGGTTATCTAGAGGTGGTGTAGCCCCTATGATTAATTTCTGCCATGCCCAGTGTTTTCTTGTTGGCCACACTTCACGACCTTTGTTTGCATTGTGCCCTGAACCGGAACTCTGCTGAAACTGATCTCTCGCGTGAGTCACGGACCGCGAGATGGCACGAGATTCATAACTGCGAAACACAGAATGAGATCCCTGTGAGGCGAGAGCCTCCGTTCTCCCCGGAACAAGTCATTTAGCGATTGTAATCACTCCCAAACTGTAAAATTCATTTAAAAATGTTGCCCCTTTTCAGGAAATAACCATGTTTACTGCTTGGTACAACAAATTGTTTTGGTCTCTGTAACTCATTTCCCATTTATGTCAACTAAACGGGGTGCATTTTTATATAACTTGCCAGTTGAAGTGATTTTAATCCATAAAGTTAGGAATAATTAGGGCTGTGGTCACTTTTAGTGACTGTTAGTGTGTGCTAATGTATTGAGGCAGGCAGCCACTTGCCAACAAAGGTAGCTATCCGCTGTGGACTCGATTGCTGTCAGAATAAAAACTCAATAGGAGTCACAGATCACACGAGACGGAATGAGCAAGATTAATACTTGATGCAAGGCAACAATAATCAACATACAGTCCAAAGTTGTTCACTGAGCTCTGGGCTCACAAACTCTTATAGAGGAGGAGCATGAAACTGCCAGTACAACACATATTATGCAGGCATGTATGGCTCATTTGATTTCATCATGTATGGATAGCTTGTTGGGTTTCACAAGATTAGCCTGTGGTCGGGACACAGTTTTTACAACATGTATCTGGGAAGACAATCACAAGAATTTCTTGCACTGGCACGATGAGTAATTCATGGGTTCCAGCAGTTCCTTTATGCAAACAACAACAACAAAAAAAAAACACTCTGTCCCAAAGATGCTATCACAAGGTTGCATAAGGTTATAAAGTTTCCTGACAACTGCATTTGTACTTTATGAGCATTTTATTACAAATGTCTGAGGTACTATGACTTCCTCTGTTTAATTGGACTAACAGACCTTTTAGGTCTGTGCTCCAGTATTTCTGTTGAGTATTATTTAATTTGTATATTAGAGCTATTGACAGGTGTCAAGAGCTTGGTGAAGTTATCTTCACTATTCTGTAGGTCTGCCACAAGTAATTATTTTCATAATCAACTAGTCACCGATTATTTTTGCGATTAGTTGACTAATCGGATCATACGTAAAATGCTGCTTAATGCACCAGCATGCAGCTGCTCTTATGTGCTAAATAAAAAATAAAGACAATTAAGATGATAGTTCATTCAACTTTTACTTGGTAACAGTCGTTCATTGAAGTGAAACATATTTTTTTAGCACTGTAACGTAGCATTATAAAATAAAAACAGGTCTCTCTTGTAAATGAGACATTACGTCTCAAGAGATTTTCCTGTCTAAATAAAGGATTAAATAAATAAAAAATATTAGTGTTTATTACAGTTTCTATTTAAACATGACATCGCTAAGTGTGCTAAGGCTAATGAAATCATCATCGTTAATGTTAACGTTTACAGCTAAGTAGCTCACTGTAGATGTTAATGTTCGCAGCTAACTACCCAATTTGCTTACCGAGACAACTCTCACTTCATCAGAATCAACATCTTTCCTTCTCAGATGCTCTTGTATCGCTGTTGTACTGCCGTGGAAGGCAAGTTCTGCCTTGCAGATTTTGCATTGCATGTTTTTCTCTTAATGTGGTTAAAATGCCCCCAAAGTTTTGAGCTTTGTTTCCGGTAAGCCGTGATATTGTTTGGGCATAACTTTTCCGGTGACATCACGGCTGACCCGGATAACCACTACTGCGCATGTGCATCAAGGACAGAAAGGCAACAGAAGATGCAGCAGCAGTTTTGAGAGGAAAAAAAAACTTAAAAAAAATAAACGATTATGTTGATTATTAAATTAGTCACCGACTATTTTGATAGTCGATGTAATCATGACTATTCGACTAATCGTGGCAGCCCTACTATTATGCCATGTTTACTGAGGAAATATACTGGCCATAAATTTTAATACCTGTACCCAAACCACCCGTTATGAAAACCAGCTCTGAGTCTGCAATAATATTTAATAAACACCTGAACCAAGATTTGCCTGTTAGCTTTAACTTGTTTGGTAAGTCCGAAATGGGGGCATGTTCAGGCTTCATTCATCTCGCCCATGCTCCACCCTTTATCAATTCATGCATTGGCCAGCAGTTAGGCGGCGTCAGTCATTGCCAAGATGCTGGCAAACCAGCTACAAACCAGCTTTTCTGAAAACCTATGGGTGAACCCCCCCCCCCCCCCCAAAAAAAAAGTACAGTGGAATTACTGCACATGTACACATCAGAGATCTAAGGAGAGTTTGTAGGATGGATGTTTTTAGACACTTCACTGACATTATGCATGCACTCCCCAACCTTCAATAGCTATATTTGGTCTTATTTTTGCATATAGCCACATCATTTGAAGTGTTGTATGTTTGTGTATGTACAGTAATTTGTGTCTGTGGTCTTGTGTTTGAACATGGATTTACAAATGGATTTTTATGCTATTTTTCACTGTTTATTTTTGCAATTCTGTGGTGTCTGTGTTTCTGCCTTGACATTGAACAACTGAGTCTTGACTGTTTTAGAACAGAAGGTCCTGAGGGAGTGATAAAACAATCTGCCTGCCATTGAACAGACATATTCACTTTGCAGATTAGCAAATAGCATAATGTTTGAAAATGTGCAAAAAAGAGGAATGCATGTTTGAAAACAACACTTTTTTATCTTGATTCAGCCCATTTCCTCAGTCCTAATTGTGGAAGTAGTATCTACATTTGGGTCCTTAAGTATTTTGGCAGTGACAATTTTGTAATTGTGCCTGTGTACACCACCACGACTTAGCTGAAGCGGAACAATCCAGATATGTCTGGAGTATATACTTTCAGCTTTAATTCAAGGGGTTTAACAAAACATCAGGCAGTGAGGAGTTACAGCAATTTTTATTCCCTCCATTGCATTTAAGTAATTGGACAAAGGCTTCATAGCAAAGGCTATGAATACTTATGCCGTAATATCGTTTATGGCGCTGAAGAGGTGTGTGAGCCTGCAGCTTTTGCTTCAATGCTTGATACGAGAAATATGTTTTCATATCTCAAAAAGATTTCGTCATTGATGAAACTAACACCAGATTCAGATTCAGTGCCTCCAAATGACACAAAATCCGTTGAAAAACTCCATGCAAGAAAAATCGTGTTGACCAATATTATCCTCCACCATTTCTGCAAATGCTATCAACTTCAATTCATAATGTATCCCAGTGTAATCACACTGTTTTTCTGCTTGGTTTTCAATACAGCTGCATTGCCCTTCATCATTTTGAACATTCTGAACAAGCCGTATCACAGAGGGATTTACTGTGATGACCAGAGCATCATGTATCCCATAAAAGAAGACACCATTACTCATACCATGTTGGCTGCTGTCACCATCTCCTGCACTGTTGTCATTGTAAGTTTTGCCCAAAGCTTTGTCATAACTTTATTCCTCTCACCCCAGTTAGCTCCTGGTGTAATTTGAACTGTTTGTCACAATGATAAATAGCCACAGGAATGGAGTAAATATTAACTTATTATTTAGAAATTGTATTTTAATTTCTAAAACAAAAATTGAAACTGTATTTTGTATTTGTCTTTTACATTGTCTGTTTCTTCCCACAGATCACTTCAGGAGAAGCATATCTTGTTTACAGTAAGAAGATTTACTCAAACTCGAGCTTTAACCAGTATGTAGCTGCCCTATACAAAGTAGTAGGAACCTTTTTGTTTGGAGCAGCTGTCAGTCAGTCATTTACAGACTTGGCCAAGTTCACAATCGGCCGCCCGAGACCCAACTTCATGGCTATGTGCGCCCCCAAAATCTGCACAGGATACATGCAGGTGATCAACTGTACGGGCAGACATCAAGACATCATGGAGTCCAGGTATCGGAAGAAAAACAAGAATTAAAGTTTTGCAAGTGCTTGCAATATGCTACTGGTATGAAGTGTCTGTGCCTCATACTCAAGTGTGATATACGAGGTCTGTTATAAAAGTATCCGACCTTTTTATTTTTTGCAAAGACCATATGGATTTGAATCACGTGTGATTGCATCAGCCAAGCTTGAACCTTTGTGCGCATGCTTGAGTTTTTTCATGCCTGTCGGTTGCGTCATTTGCCTGTGAGAAGGCTTTGAGTGAGCACTGGTCCTCCCCCCTCGTCGGATTTTCATTGTGAGGAAAATGTCTGAATGGCTGGAGCAGCGCTGCATCAAATTTTTCCAGAAACTTTGAGAGACAGCCAGGTGGAAAGCCAGATGGCTTTCAGGGATGATTTTATGGGCATCACACAGATTAAGGAGTGTTACAGCCGGTTTAAAGACGGCGCACAATGGCGGAGGGCGCTCCGAGCGGCGATCGACAGGCTGAAATGACCAGATCATTTCCAAACTGAATGCTGTGTTGATCCGGGACGTTGTCTGACTACCAGAGAAATGGCAGAAAAGGTGGACATAGCACTTTCCCGGCACATTCCACTGTTAAAGGAGATTTTGTCATGAAAACAGGAGCGGAGGAATTCGCCACGGAGCCGCTAATGGCGCGGAACGAAAGCACCTCTGTGTTGGTCTCACAGGACATGTTGTGACATGTTCAGCTCTTCGACAATTTCTCGGATACTCACTCGACTGAGAAGCCACCCAAAGCCATCTGAATCCGAATGGTGGAAGAGCTGGGCATGTCCCGTGAGACTTCCAACACGGAGGTGCTTTTTGTTCTGCGCCATTACGCAGCTCCATCCTGACGCGCGAATTCCGCCGCACGTCTTTCATTACAAAATCTCCTGTAACAGTGTAATGTGCCAAAAAAGTGCTATGTCCACCTCTCTTGCCATTTCTCTGGTAGTCAGACGACGTCCCGGATCAACACAGCCTTCACTTTGGAAATGATCTGGTCGTTTCAGCCTGTCGATGGCCGCTCGAAGCGCGGCGCACCCTCAGCCGCTGTGGGCCGTCTTTAATCCGGTTCTAATGCTCCTTAATCTGTGTGATGCCCATAAGATCTTCACAGAAAGCCATCTGAATTTTCCGAATGGTTTCCACCTGGCTGTCTCTCACAGTTTCTGAAAAAAGTTTGATGCAGCAAAGCGGCAGTCGCTCAGCCATTTTCCTGACAATAAAAATCCGCCGAGGGGGCTGGACCCCTCCTCCCACAAAGCGTGCTCACAGGCGAATGACGCAACTGACAGGTGTGAAAAAACTCACGCATGCGCACGAAGGTTCAAGCTTGGCTGATGCAATCACACGTGATTCAAATCCATATGGTTTTTGCAAAAAATAAAAAGGTTGGATACTTTTCCAACATACCTCGTATATAGACAAGGTGTTAAAAATGTGTATATATCAATATGTGTTTGTAATACATGGTAGAACTGACACCCCAGCACTATACTTTGCATACGGAAGAATAGTGTGAAACACTTTTCGGGGAAATTTGAAACCTACATTTTACCTGTTACTGATGCTAAGAAGATGCTAAAATAGTATAAGATACATTTAGCCTTGGTTCCTGTTGTTTTTCAGGTTGTCCTTCTACTCAGGCCATTCCTCTTTTGGAATGTACTGCATGCTCTTCCTAGCGGTGAGTACAGTTCATGAGCTTGCCATGGTTACTTACATAGTCTTATAAAATGCTGTGTAATTTTACAGGGTTCTCCCAGCAATTACAAAGTGAGTCAGCCCACTTCAGCAAAAATCCTGAATTGCCACAGCACTTCTATTTTTCCTTACTACAGTGTCAAATAGTCAGATTATGTTACACTTCTGCTGATGGCTTGTATTTTCCAATATGGTTTTCACAATTACACGGATTTTAACATGATGGCAGCAATGTAGTTCTCCATTGTGAAAAGGTGGCTGCATCTTTGCAGGGGTTAGCCAATATGCCAAATACATAATTTCAAGATATTTTGCCAGGACTGTGGGCAGCACAATGTCTTAGTGATTAGCACTGTTGCTTCACAGTAACAATGTCCTGGGTTCACTTCCAACCTGGTCCTTTTTGTATGGAATTTGTAATTTCCACACAGAAAGGAACTGAGCATATATGGAATTGAACGACAGACCGTCTTGCAGTGTGGCAAGAAGGTCTGAGGACAGACCTTGGGATGCGACACCTGTTCCATGACTGACCGGAGGTCCTGGCCTTGCAGCATACCGGTGCTGGACATTATTATATACTCAAAATAGACTGTACTGTATTTTCAATTAAGGATTCTGTTTTTTTGTTTGTTTGTTTTGTTTTGTTTTTTGTTTGTTTGTTTTTTGTACAATCTGTTAAAACCTTGTAACTCTTAGAATGGCCTAAGCAGTGGGTCACCCCTCTGGGTCTGGTCTGCTTGAGGTTTCTTCCTCATTATCACCAGAGGGAGTTTTTCCTTACCACTGTCACCTGTGTGCTTGCTCAGTGGGGTTGGTAAGCTTAGACCTTACTCATATGAAAAACCTTGAGACAGTTTTGTTGTGTTTTGGTGCTATACTAATAAAATAAGTTGAATTGCAGCAGATGTGGCCAAGTGGCCTCTGTGTGCATGTAGGGCTTCAGTCACAGACAAACTGGGGAGAGCTGACCTTTGCCATTTCGTATGCTTATGTATTTTGGGTCAAAGATGAATGCTGCAAAAATGGAAAGTTGATCAGACTAATATTTTTGGAAAAAGTATGGATATGCAACACTCGACATTGCTAATTACATTCTGGACTTGCATGCCGTTCCAGCAAGGGGCGGTAAATCATCTATATATTAAAAGCAAAGTGGCGTCTTTGTATGTGTATACACGCGTGTGTGCGTTTAAAAAAAAAAAAAAAAAAGTAAGTCCCTTCGGCTGCTTCTTTGTTTTCACTTGGGGTTGCCCTAGCAAATCTGAGGTGGATCTGTATGTTTAAATGGCAGTAGTTTTACGCCAAATGCACTTCCTGACGCAACCCCACATTACATGAAGAAATGTGGTAGGGGTGGGGTTTGAACCGAGAACCTTCCGTACTGCAACCAAGTGCACTAACCACATGGTCACGTGCATGTGTGATTTTATTTTGTAAGTTTAATGTAAGTACATAATATAATTGTAAATACATTAAAAATGCATGGATGACACAAGAAAGTGAAAACACTCATTTCCATTGTGGTCCATTTAAATATCAAATGACAAAATAGAAGTAACAAGAAATAAATAAAAGGGTTGAGTTCTTCCTCTAAAAACTGTTGAGGTATAAGGTTTTAAAAACATTCTGGACTCGCACACCATTCCAACTCATTATAGAAACTTTGCATAATTTATTACCATGCTTGAAAAATGTCAGTTACCTATTTTATAGACACTACCCAATGTATAAAATAAAATAAAATGTGTACCCGCAAGCTGTGCTTTCACTGAAAGGAATGGCATAAATTAAGTACTTTTTGAATTTGATTAATTGATTTAGACCATTCACCGTACAATGATGATTAATAGTTCATTTATTTGTACCTACCCTTAGTCCTGTGTAAGTGTGTTTTGAATGTGCAGCTGGAATCTCTGTTCTGGGTTGCAGGCAGAGAAGAGGCAGCTGGTGCCATGGCACCAATCCAAACCAAACTTAACTTGATGAAGTATAATTCAAATTTCTTAAGTATTTTCAAAGCTCCGTGTCATCCTCTCTGAGCAACCTATAAATTATAGTACATATATCCCCCCCACACTTCTTTTAACTTTTATTGTCTCCATGGAAACTTCATGTGAATCAGGCCTAATGGTCCCCACATGAGCTCATGTGAGTGCAGGCTTAAGATTTTGGATCACTGCTCAGCAGATAATTAAGAAGTAAAAAGCAGGCCCATGGTTTGTGTCTGTATACATAAAGGATGAGTCAAGGACTCGGGAAAAGAATGCCGACATTAAGTGAAATGATCTCAGACCATTTGCAGAAAGTGAAAAAGGTTTAATGTTGTCTCATCTGTGCCTATCAAATTCATTATCTTTAATTCTTTTAAGACGGGCACGCCTGCTATCCTGTAGGCTTCAGTACGCCAAAGAAAGCCCCTGTAAAAAGTAATACTTTGGACCAAAGTTTGAAATTAAGACTGGTGATTTTGGAAGCAAGTGTACAAACCTGTTGACCACCACCGTGATAGTACACCTGTAGTATGACTTTAGCACAAGTTCGGTGTGCTCAGAAATCCTCTCAGTGACCTCACAGCATGTACGGTGACAGTAGTGGGTCCATTTAAATGCAAGGAATTATGAAAGTACATCACAGTTCGTGATGGGAAGCAAAAAACTATTTTAACATCTTGAAAATCCTGCCACAGTTCAAACAGCATGGGACAATGACAGAATATCTCCAGGTAACCAACTGGACCCTCAGTGGTTTTCCAAGGTATGGAAAAGGTTTCAAACTGTGACCTTCTGGAATATATAACCAAAAAAATTAGAATAGGGGCTGAACTTTGTTTCTGCTTGGACTATGATGGTGTCTGCTCTAAAAGCCTGCACAGTGTTCTGTGGTTTGTGAGCTGGTTTATAGCTTACATTGTTCTGTGGATGACTTCAGCAAAACAGAAATTGTGGTGGTGATTTATATCACTCTTACGTTACATATGTAAGATTGAGTCAAAGCAAACAGGTGTTGGTGCAAACACTAGAGACATTATTTTAACCTGATTCGGTAAAACTGTTCACAATCCAAATCAATCTTGGCTTCTTTCAACAATGTAATGATTGAATAGACAGAAAAATATTACTAATATAAACATGTGTTCTTCTTTTCTGTCACTTCAGCCCTCTTCATTGTTCAACTTTATCTCTCTTTCCAGCTTTATGTCCAGGCAAGATTGGTGGCTAAGTGGGCCAGACTTGTCCGGCCCACAATCCAGTTCTTCTTGGTGGCCTTTGCTGTGTATGTGGGTTACACCCGGGTTTCTGACTACAAGCACCACTGGAGTGATGTGCTGGTGGGGCTCCTGCAGGGGGCACTGGTTGCTCTTTTCAATGTGAGTGCCAAGAACTGCTTACTTCCAGGGAGCCACTGATAAATTCCTGTATGATATCAACACAGTATAACATAATATGTCTTGGTGGCCTTGATGGCCACCAGGTTTTGGCTTTGGGAGTAAAATAAACTGACAAGTTCAAAACCACACAGCACACACAACACACACATTGACAGACTGTTCCAGCTGGACTGGACCACCAGTTCATGTGGACATGCAGCAGGCGATCTGAATGTCACGTCTGTCTGAAGGACAGTGAGCGGCGCACCACAGGGCCATATAACAGGCCAACAGTGTGACAAATACGCCACTTTCAATCACAAATCAGCAGAAATATGCCATAACAAATGCTGTTTGGTCAGTTATCACAGCGCTTTTTTCTTTTTTAGAAAATACGTTTATCTGCTTGTTGATTTTAACCATTTCACACTCCTGTTATGAGACAGTGATTGTGATGCAGTGGTAAAGTTTCCATCTGGTAATCAGAGCGTGTGGGTTCAAATCCCGTTAGTGGCATTTATTTTATTTTATTTTTATTTACCCAGGGTTATTTAACCGTGGGGTTCTGCATTGCGTCGCCTTTTATGTATTATTTATATCAACCCAGTGATATTCACTAATTATACAGGTGGTTTTTATTTTATTTTCCTCCACATCAGCAGTGCAACGTGGTGCAGCTCGTTCCACAGCCCGTGCAGCTGCGTTCCGCTCAAAAGACACCATCGCGTGCACTAAACATTGCACCGGGATCGTGCATGGCTGCCCGTCGGCGCAATGTTTCATGGTGCGCTAATTCCAAACTGTTTCGCTCTGTTTTGCGCTGTTTCACCGTAAGTCGACCAAATATGCACTATGTGTGAAGGGGCCCATAATTGGTACACTCCTGTGACTTTGAGTTTTAGTACATAATGATGGTGGAAACAATCCAAAAATAACAGTTGACTTCTCTTATTTATTATATTTGCTTGCATAAATGGTCACTTATTGTCATAGCCACACCTGTTCCTAATCCATCATCAACACAGCGTCCACTAACCATTCAGCAGGTGGTAGACATGACTATGGGATATTACACTGGTAGAACAAAATAACTTTTCAGGGTTTGTTCTCATTATATGGCCTTTTAATTTGTTGAGATGCAAAATGTTGTTTTCATTCCCTCACTGCATTTTAAAGCGTTAATCAATCAATACTTATTTCAGTAATCACTATTTAAAATTACATAGGTGGTTCGGATGAAGCTTCAAACCAGAAAACTCACTGTAAATACTCTCACTGTAAACAAACACCTGTATTGGCAGGAAGCATGAGTGAACTAAAGTGCAACAGTTACAAAACAAAGTGGGGCTTGATACAAACACACACGGGCAATTTCTTAGGAAATACAACATTCTGTTCAATTCATCCAGCTGGACGTCTTTACTGTTTAGCCCCTTTCCTGTTTTGAAGGAGCTGCTGTCAACACCCAATGTCTAAAGGAAATTCTACAGTGGTCCTGCATGCTTATGCGAGTGCTTATATGATTAATTGCAATGTGATCACACACCTTTGGCCTTCACAGTGCTGTGCAGAGCCTTGTGGGCATAGTGTTTTATGGCCTACAGGGGTTGTGGTTGCTCTCTTGTGTGTTCTTCTCAGATGTGTGTGTGTGTGTGTGTGTGTGTGTGTGTGTGTGTGTGTGTGTGTGTGTGTGTGTGTGTGTGTGTGTGTGTGTGTGCGCGTGTGCGCGCGTGTGTGTGTGTGCGTGTGCGCGTGTCGGCAACCAGCTGTGTACAGATCTGTCCAGACATATATGCAGTCATATTTTCCAGCCTGTGGGACATTGCTGTTTCCAAAAATGTCTTCTCTTTTGCTGTGCCCTGCAGGTGTACTTTGTGTCAGACTTCTTTAAGAAGCGTCCTCCACCTTGCACTCGGCCAGACCCGGCTGACAGTGAAGATCCAGAGAGGAAACCCAGCTTGCACCTTGCAGACTCTGAGCACTGCAATCATTACAACTTTCATCACCCCAATACCAGGTCTTTGCGATCAGGGTTGTAGCTGGACAACGAAAGCTGCAGCATGCAGAACCCATGTCATGGGATCCATCTGAGGGGCTTAGACTCGGATTGTGCAGTTAGCATCATTTACTTAAATGTGTAAAGGGTGATGATAACAGAGGTCATGTTATTCTGTAGGTTGTCACGTCAGATTAAGTTTATAGTGCTCAACCACGATTATGTAATTATGTTTCAAAGGGCTAAAGCTTTGGGTCTTGGGTCTGTAGGTTGCAGCCTCGGTGCTACAGCTCCCTTCACGTCAACCACTCGTGCGCTGCCTGCTCCAAAAACCACTGGACTGACTAGAGGGGCTGTATCTCATTACCAGGTGCCTGACCCCTGCTCACACGTGATGACCCCCTTTTCTCCTGTAAGAGAGAGAGGAGCATTTTAATTTGAAAACATCATTGTTGATGTTGAAGCATTTCTGCTTAAAGCTGCATTAAGTGATTGTTTTTACCTTTGACACTCACATCTGTCTCTTAATGGAGCTTTAAATGTTTATCTTTTTAACATCTCTGTCTAGAAAATCAAGTTGTTTTTTATGGTAACATAAATGTCAGAATGAGAGGATGAAGGAGTGTTTATAGGTTAACGGAGTGCTTCCATTAGTTGGCCTCATGTTCGAGCACCTTATACTGGTTACACACTAAAAGACGTCTGCAAAACATAAATTGTGGAAATAGCAACATTGAATAAATAGTTCCTTTTACTTATTCCTTTTTGCTCAGAGTTGCCATAACAGATCCATGCATCCGTATGTTGATTTGACATACGTTTTAAACCGGATGCCCTTCCTGACACAACTCCACGTTCCATGGAGTATGGACACGAGTGACCTTGAACCAGGAACCTTCTGTTCTAGAAACAAGTGCACTTACGACTTGGCCCCCATGCTGCCTTGGAAATGGCAACACTAGATGAATAAATATTCTTTTTTTTTTATGTCGGCCTCTTAGATATACAGTAGTTTTCAGAATAATAGTAGTGCTATGTGACTAAAAAGATTAATCCAGGTTTTGAGTATATTTCTTATTGTTACATGGGAAACAAGGTACCAGTAGATTCAGTAGATTCTCACAAATCCAACAAGACCAAGCATTCATGATATGCACACTCTTAAGGCTATGAATTTGGGCTATTCGTAAAAAAAAAAAAAGTAGAAAAGGGGATGTTCACAATAATACTAGTGTGGCATTCAGTCAGTGAGTTCGTCAATTTTGTAGAATAAACAGGTGTGAATCAGGTGTCCCCTATTTAAGGATGAAGCCAGTACCTGTTGAACATGCTTTTCTCTTTGAAAGCCTGAGGAAAATGGGACGTTCAAGACATTGTTCAGAAGAACAGCGTAGTTTGATTAAAAAGTTGACTGGAGCGGGGAAAACTTATACGCAGGTGCAAAAAATTATAGGCTGTTCATCTACAATGATCTCCAATGCTTAAAAATGGACAAAAAAACAGAGACGTGTGGAAGAAAACGGAAAACACCCATCAAAATGGATAGAAGAATAACCAGAATGGCAAAGGTTCACCCATTGATCAGCTCCAGGATGATCAAAGACAGTCTGGAGTTACCTGTAAGTGCTGTGACAGTTAGAACAAGCCTGTGTGAAGCTAATTTATTTTCAAGAATCCCTTGCAAAGTCCCTCTGTTAAATAAAAGACATGTGCAGAAGAGGTTACAATTTGCCAAAGAATACATCAACTGGCCTAAAGAGAAATGGAGGAATATTTTGTGGACTGATGAGTGTAAAATTATTCTTTTTGGGTCCAAGGGCCGCAGACAGTTCGTTAGACGACCCCCAAACTCTGAATTTAAGCCACAGTTCACAGTGAAGACAGTGAAGCATGGTGGTGCAAGCATCATGATATGGGCATGTTTCTCCTACTATGGTGTTGGGCCTATATATCGCATACCAGATGTCATGGATCAGTTTGGATATGTCAAAATACTTGAAGAGGTCATGTTGCCTTATGCTGAAGAGGACATGCCTTTGAAATGGGTGTTTCAACAAGACAATGACCCTAAGCGCACAAGTAAACGAGCAAAATCTTGGTTCCAAACCAACAAAATTAATGCCTCGCAGATGTGAAGAAATCATGAAAAACTGTGGTTATACAACTAAATACTAGTTTAGTGATTCACAGGATTGCTAAAAAAGCAGTTTGAACATAAAATTATTATGTTCGAACTGCTGAGTTTATAGCGTCAACAGCAGATGCTATTATTGTGAACACCCCCTTTTCTACTTTTTTTACTAATAGCCCAGTTTCATAGCCTTAAGAGCGTACATATCATGAATGCTTGGTCTTGTTGGATTTGTGAGAATCTACTGAATCTACTGGTACCTTGTTTCCCATGTAACAATAAGAAATATACTCAAAACCTGGATTAATCTTTTTAGTCACATAGCACTACTATTATTCTGAACACTACTGTAAAGCAGTAATGGACATTGCACTTTGGGAAACTTAGCTAAGTTGCCGCCATCATGCTTCACCTGAAAGTTGTAGCTTTACAAGAAAGCTGATTCAGAATGGAAAGACCCATGAACTTAAAGAATACAGCACGCATTCTGAAAAAAAACTTTGACATTAGGTGACGAGATATTTCTGTCTGCTTAAATGTCACAGAGAAATGGACAAACAGTGGGGCTGTTAAACTTTGCTATTCATGCCAGATAACACACTATTGTTATCAGTGCTGACTCACAAGCACCGGTGGATTTCAACGGCTCTTTTAATTGGCAACTACAGGAGTGATGTCATCTTTCCAGCCTATTGCATTGCATCACTGGAAATTCGTATCGGACTGTGTCTAGATAGAAGAATGTTGTACTAAATCATTCAGCCAGTGTCTGCAAGTCTGATGCTATAATCAACGAGGTTTTGTACACGTACAGTCTAACACTATTTAGTAGTTGTGATTTCCACAGTAATGAGCAACTGGGGCTATTTAAGATATGTATTACATGCTGCATATGGAAAACTAATTTGTCTCTTTCTGAAATATCCAAACACTACAGAATGTTTGTTTTGTAATTGTGTGAAACAGACTGCACAGGTCCAAAACAGTTATTGTGGGTATGTTTAATTTGTTGTATGTTAAAGTAGAATCCCCCCCCCCCCCCAACCGAGGCCCAGTTTGTAGATATTTTGGGTGGGGGGGGTCATCTTTTCACTCAGGAGAACTCTGTGGATTATTTTGTTTTGAATGCAAACACTGAGTTTGCAAGCAGAAGATAACTAGCTAATCAATATTGCACGATGGGGCAATAACAACCCAGAGCAAATTGCGAAAACGTCATCATCTCTGTTGGGACTGTCCATGAGCGATTACAAGTTAGCTGCTGAGTAGGAGCTTACGCTGCAAGAAACCCCCCCTCCTCCCCCTCAAACTCAATCTGTAAACACTTAGCATGACAGCAGCGCGGGTCAGAGGATAAGAGGCTACATTAAGAAGCTAACTGTGTAATCAGTCATTTTTAAAAGATTCACATTTAGTGAGGTAAACAAGTGCATGTTGATGAAACTGGACACTACTAACAGCATTTTTACCTGTTCAGCAGTTTCAAAAAGTGGTTTACTGAATTATTAACGCCACATCCAGTAAGATAAATGAGCTGATTAGCTTTGAATGAATGAATGAATGAATTTATTTGGCACACAAACTCAACAATAACAAAAAACTGATACACAAGACAATTCCACAGTGACATGTGTGACCAAAAGTTTCTGCTTGCTAACCTGATAATAAATAATGCACCAGTTAAAATCCTTTTGTCCCAAGTGAAAACATTACACCCTCCCCAACACATCTAAAAAGACACCCTAGGTTGTAATTTCCTGGAATTATGCTTTAAGAGTTGAGGCACCACTTTGTGAAACACTAAGTAGAAATTTGGACTTTGCCATTTTTTTCTAACACGTTTTTGCCAAATTAGAAGAAACATGGTATAAGACAACCACTTTGAAAGTGGTGTTTATTTTATATGTAACTTTTTTAAATTCACTCTTCAAATCTCTGAATGTCACTGTTAAGGCTTTTGTGCAATCTTTCTTGCTTGCCACTACTCACCACATGCGGAATCTACTCATCCTATGAGATATGTTACACACTGCATGAAGGATTTTTATATATAAATATATATATATATATATATATATATATATATATATATATATATATATATATATATATATATATGCTTGTATGTTTTTACTGTACATGTTGTTAAATTTTAGTCGTGTACTACACTGGTGCCTTCTCAAAACAGTGCCTGTGTGAGTTCTCACACAAAAGGATCTGATGGCGCATCCAAACATAAGCCAGGTGCCCTCTCGGGGCTTTAAAGGGCTTTTGTATTGACAAAAGCTTCCGTTCCAAACTATGTTTGTGAAGCTACTAACGCTGCTGCTGCTGCTGCATTCCCACTTCAAAAGATTGATCTGCAGTATGTTCCTTTCCCCTTTCCTGTGTTAAAAGTTGGGTTCACTTGTTAATAATGTTTCGTCTGCTGTTGTTGTGCAGCAGTGCAGATCCCCGATGGTCTGACAGAGCAGACAGGAGGACTCACCTGGCAGTGATTGTGAGGCCTCTAGAGGCTACTTTGGGGGAGGAGGGGTATCCTTTCATGAACACAGGTCCCCGAGGACTTTTATTCTCTTAAAACACTTTACAACATGAGACAGCTGGAACTGGTTGCACTCAAGTGTGGCGGTGCAGGCCCCCTCCCCTGCTCCTTACATCTAAATAATCTGCTTTACTGCAGCCGTACTAACAGCCCAAACGTAAATGTAGAAACATCGTGGTGTCTGGTTCCCTTCCAGCTTCATGGAAATAAGCCCTCAGCTGGAAGTGCTCTCAGTGACGTGGCTCCATGTGTTATCACGCTTTAGTACATTAGTGCTTCAGGAATGGCACTAATGCGCCAACCTTCAGTTTCTATGTCAAATTGTCTAATTCGTTCTTCTTGTGCTTTTTGTGTATAGATTAACAGCTTTGAACCAGAGAATTTTAAATAAAGATATCATTCTCATTCAGGTCATGTTTCTTTTTTATTGCATTTATTTAACCTTGTTAGTTGTAGTGGGTTGTCTCACGTGTTGTCACTTAGTGCCGACAGTACTTTAGCTTCTGTGCACAATCTTACTCTGCAGGCAGTTGGTCTTTCAGTCTGCAGGTAACTCTTATTTTATTTCTTTTCAGTGTTTGTATCATGGTTGGCCCTGCAACCACCATTTAAAAACCTTCACAGAGCTCAACATGGAAAAAGAGCTCTGCTGTTGCTTTCCATCGGATGGCGTATGCGTTATGAAGGGGACACGGGACAGCTGTTTGGATCTTTGCTTCTGGAAAATGAGAAACCACCAGAGAGTACCAAGGGTCCTTTCAATGGAGAAGGACTGCTGTGGTGTTGAGGGATTGTCTACTGCACAGTGATGTCATGGCACCCAGACAGCTCATTCAGATAAACTGTAACCTCCTTCTTATCAGCAAGGTTGACCAACTTCCACTACTCTCGATTGTGTTTTCAAAGCTGTTTTGCAGTGGCAGCACTCTCGGAGGTCTGCAGACCTGAAAGTGGCCAGAGCTCAGTTTGTGGATACTCCTATTTGTAGTCTGGGCATTGTCTGCTCAAACTGTGATGAGTGATATCTCAGTGAGGGAGACATTTTACTCAAAGCTTTACTTGGTGATCAATGACTACTTCAGAGGTGACACTACTAATCTCTGAGGATTTTAATGCAATCACAGCAACTGACAAGGCTGGTTATGAAGACTATTATCCTGCATGGGTATGACAACTGTTTTGAAACTTAGTGTTCTTTGGCTTTGCAAGGGTTTGGATCCCGGCTCCAGCACTGGGAAGACTTGTGACCCATTTATTGGATTGAATTAGATAAGATTCAAACAATTAAACATCATTTTTACAAAAATGCTGCATAATATCCCTGCACTAAAAATATATTCACACCAACATGTTGTGCTTGTCCAGACGAATTCCGCACTCCTGTACGTTCTTCTGGCAAATTTTCATATCTTAAAACTCAAACAGGTCGGTGGAGTGTCCTTGCCTCAAGTGGAGGAGTTTAAGTATCTCGGGGTCTTGTTCACGAGTGAGGGACGGATGGAGCGTGAGATCGATAGACGGATCGGTGCAGCGTCTGCAGTGATGCAGTCGCTGTATCGGATCGTCGTGGTGAAGAGAGAGCTGAGTAGAGGGGCAAAGCTCTCGATTTACCGATCGATCTACGTTCCGATCCTCACCTATGGTCATGAGATTTGGCTCATGACCGAAAGAATGAGATCGCGAGTACAAGCGGCCGAGATGAGTTTCTTCCGCAGGGTGGCTGGGCGCTCCTTTAGAGATAGGGTGAGGAGCTCGGTCACTTGGGAGGAGCTTGGAGTCGAGCCGCTGCTCCTCCACGTGGAAAGGAGTCAGTTGAGGTGGCTCGGGCATCTTTTCCGGATGCCCCCTGGACGCCTCGCTGGAGAGGTGTTCCGGGCACGTCCCATTGGGAGGAGGACCCGGGGAAGACACAGGACATGCTGGAGGGACTACATCTCTCGGCTGGCTTGGGAACGCCTTGGGGTTCCCCCTGGAGGAGCTGGGGGAGGTGTGTGTGGATCGGGAGGTCTGGGCGGCTTTGCTTGAGCTGCTGCCCCCGCGACCCAACTCCGGATAAAGCGGAAAAAAATGGATGGATGGATGGAAAACTCAAACCGTAAAACTCTCAAAATTGCAATTTTTCTATATTAATAATGGGACGTCAAAGCTCTAGGTATCTGCTTTTGTTACTACATTTTTGGTTTCAAGTAGGAAACGTACCAGAAGCCCTTAAATGCGCTCATTATCCTCTAGATGATGACAAAAGCTGCTCAGATGTGCAGCAAGGTCTCCGCTGTTTATTCATTTGAGAAGTTAAAGTTTGACAAAAATAAGATCAACTTAAAATTATACAGTGCATCCAGAAAGTATTCACAGCGCTTCACTTTTCCCACATTTTGTTGTGTTACAGCCTGATTCCAAAATGAAGTAAATTCATTTTTTCCCCCTCAAAATTCTACTGACAACACCCCATAATGACAACATGAAGAAAGTTTTTTTTGAAATTTTTCCAAATTTATTAAAAATAAAAAAAAAAACTAAAATCACGTGTACGTAAGTTTTCACACCCTTTGTTCAATACTTTGTTGATGCATCTTTGACAACAATTACAGCCTCAAGTATTCTTTAATATGATGCCACAACCTTAGCACACCTATCTTTGGGCAGTTTTGCCCATTCCTCCTTGCAACACTTCTCAAGCTCCATCAGGTTGGATGGGGAGGCGTCGGTACACAGGCATTTCCAGATCTCTCCAGAGATCCTCAATCAGATTCTGGTCTGGGCTCTGGCTGGACCACTCAAGAACATTCACAGAGTTGTCCTGAAGCCACTCCTTTGATATCTTGGCTGTGTGCTTAGGGTCATTGGCCTGCTGATCTTCCATTGGCCTGCCAGAACAGTCACCCCAGTCTGACGTCAAGAGTGCTCTGGAGCAGGTTTTCATCCAGGATGTCTCTGTACATTAGATTAGATAGAACTTTATTAATTCCTTGGGAAGACTCCCTCAAGGAAATTAAGGTTTCAGCAGCATTGTATAGCATTGCTACATTCATCTTTCCCTCAATCCTGACTAGTCTCCCAGTTTCTGCCTCTGAAAAACATCCCCACAGCATGATGCTGCCACCACCATGCTTCACTGTCGGGATGATGCCTAGTTTCCTCCAAACATGACACCTGGCATTCACACCAGAGTTCAATCTTTCTGTCATCAAACCAGAGAATTTTGTTTCTCATGGTCTGAGAATCCTTCAGGTGCCTTTTGGTAAACTCCAGATGGGCTGCCATGTGCCTTTTACTAAGGAGTGGCTTCCATCTGGCCACTCTACCATACAGGCCTGATTGGTGGATTGCTGCAGAGATGGTTATCCTTCAGGAAGGTTCTCTGCTCTCCACAGAGGAATGCTGGAGCTCTGACAGAGTGACCACCGGGTTCTTGGTCGCCTCTCTGACTAAGGCCCTTCTCCCCTGATCGCTCAGTTTAGATGGGCAGTCAGCTCTAAGAAGAGTCCTGGTGGGTCAGAACTTCTTCGATTTACGGGTGATACAACCCACTGTGCTCATTTGGACCTTCAAAGCAACAGAAATGTTTCTGTACACTTCCCCAGATTTATGCCTTGAGACAATCCTGTCTCGGAGGTCTACAGACAATACTTTTGACTTGGTGCTTGGTTTTTGCTCTAACATGCACTGTTAACTGGGACCTTGTATGTAAGCAAGTGTGTGCCTTTCCAAATCATGTCCAGTCAACTGAATGTACCCCAAGTTGACTCCAATTAAGCTGTAGAAAGATCCCAAGGATAACCAGTGGTGTTTTTAATAAATTTGCAAAAATCTAAAAAAAAAAAAAAAAAAAAAAAAAAAAACTATTCACATTGTCATTATGGAGTATTTTGTGTAGAGTATTGAGGAAATAAAATGAATTTCATCCATTGTAGAATAAGGCTGTAACATAACAATGTGGAAAAGGTGAAGCGTGCGCACACACACACACACATACATATATATGTATATATGTATATGTGTGTATATATATGTGTGTGTGTATATATATATGTACAACCCCTGGCAAAAATTATGGAGTCACCGGCCTCGGAGGATGTTCATTCAGTTGTTTAATTTTGTAGAAAAGCAGATCACAGACATGACACAAAACTAAAGTAACTTTCAAATGGCAACTTTCTGGCTTTAAGAAACACTATAAGAAATCAGGAAAAAAAAATTGTGGCAGTCAGTAACGGTTACTTTTTTAGACCAAGCAGAGGGACAAAAATATGGAATCACTCAATTTTGAAGAAAAAATTATGGAATCATGAAAAACAAAAGAACGCTCCAACACATCACTAGTATTTTGTTGCACCACCTCTGGCCTTTATAACAGCTTGCATTCTCTGAGGCATGGACTTAATGAGTGACAAACAGTACTCTTCATCAATCTGGCTCCAACTTTCTCTGATTGCTGTTGCCAGATCAGCTTTGCAGGTTGGAGCCTTGTCATGGACCATTTTCTTCTATTCCACCAAAGATTTTCAATTGGATTAAGATCTGGACTATTTGCAGGCCATGACGTTGACCCTGTGTGTCTTTTTGCAAGGAATGTTTTCACAGTTTTTACTCTATGGCAAGATGCATTATCATCTTGAAAAATGATTTCATCATCCCCAAACATCATTTGAATTGATGGGATAAGAAAAGTGTCCAAAATATCAACGTAAACTTCTGCATTTATTGATGATGTAATGACAGCCATCTCCCCAGTGCCTTTACCTGACATGCAGCCCCATATCATCAATGACTGTGGAAATTTACATGTTCTTTTCAAGCAGTCATCTTTATAAATCTCATTGGAACGGCACCAAACAAAAGTTCCAGCATCATCACCTTGCCCAATGCAGATTCAAGATTCATCACTGAATATGACTTCCATCCAGTCATCCACAGTCCACGATTGCTTTTCCTTAGCCCATTGTAACCTTGTTTTTTTCTGTTTAGGTGTTAATGATGGCTTTCGTTTAGCTTTTCTGTATGGAAATCCCATTTCCTTTAGGCAGTTTCTTACAGTTCGGTCACAGACGTTGACTCCAGTTTCCTCCCATTCGTTCATTTGTTTTGTTGTGCATTTTTGATTTTTGAGACATATTGCTTTAAGTTTTCTGTCTTGACGCTTTGATGTCTTCCTTGGTCTACCAGTATGTTTGCCTTTAACAACCTTCCCATGTTGTTTATATTTGGTCCAGAGTTTAGACACAGCTGACTGTGAACAACCAACATCTTTTGCAACATTGCGTGATGATTTACCCTCTTTTAAGAGTTTGATAATCCTCTCTTTTGTTTCAATTGACATCTCTCCTGTTGAAGCCATGATTCATGTCAGTCCACTTGGTGCAACAGCTCTCCAAGGTGTGATCACTCCTTTTTAGATGCAGACTAACGAGCAGATCTGATTTGATGCAGGTGTTAGTTTTGGGGATGAAAATTTACAGGGTGATTCCATAATTTATTCCTCAGAATTGAGTGAGTCCATATTTTTTCCCTCTGCTTGGTCTAAAAAAGTAACCGTTACTGACTGCCACAGTTTTTTTTCTTGATTTCTTATAGTGCTTCTTAAAGCCAGAAAGTTGCCATTTGAAATGACTTTAGTTTTGTGTCATGTCTGTGATCTTTTTTTCTACAAAATTAAACAACTGAACATCCTCCGAGGCTGGTAATTCCATAATTATTGCCAGGGGTTGTATATATATGTGTGTGTGTGTGTGTATATGTATGTGTGAGAGAGCTGAAGCAACCTGCTAAAGATGGGCAGAGTGTCAGAGGCACAGTCTGATAAAAAGTAGAGTGGTCAACAACTGTGGTCTGACATTGTGGTGAGTGGGCACCTCCATCAGCGTGAACGTAGCTGCTGAGTTCCTCAGGTCACACCTCTGCAGCCCATCCAGTCCACAGCCAGTTCAGTGCAGGAGCGGGATAAATTTATTTCCTCCAACTTTACATTTGACTAGCTTTGTGTCCCAGTGACTCAGCTACAGAAGGACACTTTGGCCCTGCAGACCGAGAAGAAACAAGCCATGAAAGAAATTCACAGAATAAATAACGACAGAGGGGGACATGCACATGAACGAGCTTGAGGAAGAAAAATAATTATTTCAGAAGGTGATAAATGCTGTGAAGAGAGTTTAGCATCAGATCAAAGAAGTCTTCAGGAATGAGATGGCTCCTTCAAAGGAAAGAAGTGACCGGCTCCAGAGGACAGTCCAACCAAAGAGCCAACCACAGGGGAGGATGGTGCCTTCAAAAAACTGTTAGAAAACAAAAAGTGCCTCGAATCTCCAAACGGGGAGCTACAGGTTTGTTGAAGATCAGGAATAATAAATCAAAACATTTCTTTCTGTATTACGTAAAATGAGGTTTTACAAATGAAATAACTCTTTTCAGGAGCTTATCTTACAAAAAGTCAAGGGGCAGTTTGAGAATTTCCTGGATGGAGGACTTTGTAACACAGATCGCATCTTGGCTCGACTCTCCCTTGTTTCTTCGAGCAAACTTGCAGATGTTTCCATGCCACCATGAAGCTGCATAACTGCTGAGGTAACAGACAAACATTACACAAGGCACAGGACAGGAGCTTAAATACCGAGAGACACTAATCAGGCGAGTGTGCATATTCAAAATGAACACCACCAGCCAAGAGTGAGAGGACCACACACACAAATATACAGGAACACACTGAGTGGAAAATTCACAGAAGTGCATATCCCCTCTTTCAGTGAGTAAATGTCCTACCTATCAAGCGTGGTGGACAGAAATGGTTGGACACAACTGCAGGACTCAAAACACAGCTGTCTCGAGTAAAACGGTTTAAGAACTTAACTGGGGTCGGTACACAGTAAGGCAGTCCACAAGAAGCAACAGTACAGAAATCATCAGGCAAGGGTGTGGTCAAACAAACAGGATGAGACTGGAAGAACGAGAAAACACGAGACCAGAGCTGGAGAGAAGGCACAAGGCGTATTAATCTGGCGAGAGAGTGCAACCAGTGGAGCTTATATACATCCAGGTGATGAGTTACAGATTAGGAAGAGGTGTGTGGAAAGCATCAGAACAAGAGTGTAACCCAACAGCGTGAGATGCCAAGCACCAAGATTAGATAGGAACAGAGAAAGCCCAAGCAGGAAAAAGATCAGCAAGAGAATTAACATACACATAAAATAACTAAAAACAAGCACATACCAAATCCTGACACTACCACATATTTGTTCCATTTTAATTAGTTCAACTCTTCAGGCAGGTAGGTGTTAATTAGTAAACTAACCCATTTTAAGTGCACAGGTAGAAGCAATCCATGGTAGGACTTTTATTCACTGAAGCTGGGATTACCCACCTCTGATCACTGACCGAAAATCTTTTATGATGAAATACCTGAATTATGAAATTGAAAACCTCTGTACTGAAACTCCCAACAGGTCTCGTTATAGAGGTACACGATATAACAAGATAAATCTCTGTGTCAGTTTAAGTCGGTGAATGATTTACCATATTAAATGTATGTGCAAAGATGATGATACATAAATATATAATATTTCCAGTGTTCCATCATGTTGGCAACACAGTGCCTCACAAGAAGGCTTAGGGTTCGATTCCACCCATACCCAATTTCTTTTTCTTTCTGTGTGGAAATTGCACATTCTTCCTGCATATGCATGTGTTTCCTCCCACCATCAACAGTTATGCACATTAGGAGCAGCTCCTTAAACACCATTGACCAAGACAGCGACTCAGCATCTGGACTTACTCCCCAGGTGACAAACTGTGGGTGCCCACTGTTGTATCTAACTGTAATTAAAATTGGTTAAATGCAGAGGACAAATTTCATTGGCTGTACAATGACAATAAAGGCCTATCTCTGTTCTTCAAGCAAGTACACTGTGAAATGCTGATACATCCCATCTACTTGACTTTGACCGGTCAAACTATGTGGCAAGAATAAATCAGGAAGTGCAGTAGATTAGTAAGGATGAAGTGAGGAGAGTCATAAAGAAGAAAGAGTGGAAAGGCAGTTGGTCCAGATGACATAGCAACAGAGGCATGGAAATGTTTAGGGGAGATGGAAGGGAGTTTTATCCAGAACATTTAATAAAGTCTTGGAAAGTGAGATGATGCCTGAGTAGTGAAGAAGTGTGCTGATTCCAATTTTTTAAGAACAAGGGTGATGTGCAGAGCAGCAGTAACTACAGCGTCATAACGTTGTTCAGCCACAGCATGAAGTTATGGGATAAAAGTCATAGAAGCAAGGCTTAGAATAGAGGTGATCTGTGAGCAGCAAAATGATTTCATGCTGAGACAGATCACTACAGATGCAATGTTTGTGCTGAGTTTACTGGTGAAATGTAGAGAAGACTAGAAAGAGTCATATTGTGTGTTTGTGGATTTCGATAAAGGTTATGACAGGGTGCCAAAAGCAGAGTTGTGGTATGAGACATCTGGAGTGCCAGAGAAGTATGTGAGTGTAGTGCAGGACATGTATAAGGACAGTATGACCCCGGTGAGATATGCAGTAGGAATTACATGTATTCAAGGTGGAGCAGGGATTACATCAAGGATCGGCTCTTAGTCCTGTCTTATTCACAATGGTGATGGACAGGTTGACAGATGAGATCAGACACAAGTCTCCATGGACTTTGATATTTTCATATAACATTGTGATTTGTAGTGAGACTACAGGACAGGTTGAAACTAATGGAGAGGTGGCGATATGCTCTGGAGAGGAGGAGAAAGAGAGTCAATAGGAGCAAGACTGAGTGCATGTGTGTAAATAAGAGGAAGGCCTGGTGGAATAGAGTGGTAGTAGGGAGTAGAGGTGGTTAAGGTAAATGGGTTTGAATACTTGAGGTCAACTATCCAAAGTAATGGAGAGTGTAGTAGAGAGCTGAAGAAGAGAGTGCAGGCAGGGTGTAGTGAGTGGAGTAAGGTGGCAGGAGTGATTTGTGATAGGATATCTGCAAGAGTGAAGGGGAAAGTTGTACAGCTTAAAAGCAGTGGCACTAACAAAAAGACAAGCAGCAGACCTGGAGGTGGCAGAGCTGAAGATGTTTAAATTAACATATGAATTAACATATCAGAGGAGCAGCACAGGTAGAACAATTTGGAGACAAAGTCAGAGAGGTAAGATTGAGATGGTTTGGACATGTTCAGAGGAGGGACCCAGAGTATACAGGGAGAAAGATGCTGAGGATGGAGCCACCAGGTGAGAGTCTAAAGGCCTAGTTCAAAAATAAGGAAGCCGAACTGCAGATTTGCATTGCATTTGTCATGAACAAGACATTATCTTATTTAGCACCATCTAGATTTATCTGTGAGTTGCCTATAGTCTCTTTGACAGGTACTGAAAATTTCATGGAAAAATTCCACACAGTTCCAAAAAAAAAAAATCACTTTTTTCATCAATTTTGTGTGACAGTGATATTTAGCATTATCATTTAAAGTTGAATGTTAAAGAAATAACCTTGTATGTTGTCAGTTTGTTTGTTTTGTGCTTCATACTAACACATGGTAATATATTTTTGTAAAGGTAGAAATGTCATTTCCTAGAAAAAACATCATGTTTCTAAAGCAAGGTAAAACTGTCGCAAGCGTAACGCTAAGAATAAGTCCTTGATTTATTTGTGTCAAAACGTTAGCTATATCTCCTACTCTGCTTCAATAGAATAATTATATTACTTGTTCAATAATACCAGGAACTAATGGACAGAATGTCTTTGTTTCAGGCTTCTGCAGACTAAAGAAGATACCTCCAACTGCTGTCGCTAGCATTACGCTCTAGCACGTTATAGTATATGTGCACTGATAATTTCTAGCAATGACTGAACCGAGACCAACAGAAATATTGAAACTCTGATATATAACCATACCAAAAATGATAACATTTCACAAAAAAGACCACTTTTAAATTTTGATGGTTATGTCACACTTTGGCTTCATTATTTTTGAACTAGGCCTAAAGAGGATGACTATGGATGTTTTTGATAATCCGTCATTATGCCCAACAGTGAATTGTAAAGATGAGAAGCTCATACAGAACCAATACACACATGTCATCAGTTAAAAGGTTTATTTTATAATGATCGCTTTTTTTTTTTCTTTTTTTTTACTGCTTTAATATTATTCTCATGTATGGTTGCTGCAATAAAAACAGCAAAGAAAGAAGGAGGAGTCACTTAAAGAATTTGACCAAATAAAACCAAGCAATGAGGATTCAGGAAAGTTAATAATGACTCCCATGTGGTCTCAAGCCTCAGAATGGACAGTGGCACAAAAATAAATGCACTCGTATAACTAAATAAACACGAGTGGCATTTGTGGAAAATTCTTTGGCATGTGTTTTGGAAACCGCTGTCATCCCTCATTTAAAACAATATTCATAACTTTGTACATTGTGAAATGTGTGTATGTGAACTGGAGGAAAACAAGTGGAAAACTTGGAGCCATTTTTAAGTTTGCATTCTCTCTGATCTGTGGTAAATGCCTGGTGTGTCTCGAGAGATGGATACTATTGCTCCAAAATGTCACCCTGATCCTTGGTGGTAAAAACAGCCAATTATATCATGAGAGACTGTAATTTGGAACCAATTTACTTACAATTGGTCGTGGCTTTGGATTAAAAAATGTCCGTCAAATACATGTTGGATCAGATGTGCTGAATGTAACGCTGCAGCATCCTGTGGATTCATTTGAAATCTTAGTTATCAAAACATTAAATGCAACACAATCATAAATTATTTCTGGGATGTGGATGAATACCACCAAAACCCCAGACAGCCATAAGGCGCTGTGGTTTTGGAGCTGAGGGTCTGAGAGAAAACACCAAGATCACACTGCTGGTAGAAAATAAAAGTTAAAACAATAAGAATAAATGAAGGTAAAAGTGAAACAGACAAAAATTGAGCCAGGTGTCATCTCCAAGTTGTCAGATACCACGTTGTTATAAGAGTTTGAAATGGACAAAGTGGTGATTTCAGTCTGGTTTAGTTAAGAAATGTAACAGGCATAGACTCATTCTGGATTAAATTTAACTTATTTCATGGTTTTCACTTTGCTGGAACTCTGTTTATAGCTGCCTTTCAAAACGTCACAATAGAGTCGTACAACTCTGAGAAAAACATGTATTTGTACCTCCAGAACCAAACGAACCATTCAGTTCAAATCAGTGAGTGAACTGTGGCTGACATTTTTGGCAAATGTTCTCTCCCTCTCTCCAAAATGTTGAAATTTTTTGATAAAGAAGTCCATTCACAGTATAATCCAATTTAATTCATTCATTTTATTTATGTTTTGTGGTTAGGGCGGGGATATGAAAAAATGGTGATACTGACAAATAGATAAATAAATCACCCCACAGATGTGAGGGAATAATAATTCCAATAATCAATTCTCAGTAAAGTGGTGATTGCTTCGAGAGCGCTGCTGAAACCCAATCAGGCTCACATTCAAAGTGCTCTTGAGATACACTCATTTGGGATGTTCAGTTCAAATTTGGTGAAAATCTGATACGTTTTGTTGAAGTTATCACGAGCACAAGAAAGTGTGAATGACGCATGTCGGATGCACTTACAGCCAGCAGGGGGTAATAAGCAGAAATTTATTTAATGTCATATATTCACTCCTCCGGAGTCAAAAGTCATCTTCTACTCATCTTCTCTTTTATTTTCATTACTTCTAAATAACATACAGTTAATGCACAAACAGACCGAAGGAATAGAAAGCTACAAACTCATAAGTGAGACATTACTGTGCGCAACAGTAATTATGGAAACAAAACAGTTCTTTTTAAATGTATTCCACTTGTGCAGATTTGAAGGCGTCACACTAAGTAAAGTCTCGTACTTTCTCATGTAGGAGGACAGAGGAGACGTTTTTAGCTTGGCACTAATTTCTAGTAATTAAAATGCCTTCAGAAAGGAGCAGCCACTCTTGTTTTCTTCTTCCTGTTATAGACCCTGTGCTACTGTGGGTATATGAAAAAAAACAGCCCCTTACACACACACACACACACACACACACACACACACACACACACACACACTGCAGGTTCATCAGCCAGTACAGGGCAATTTGGAATAACGGTACAAACATTTTGTATTTCATAACAAGAATGTCGAGCATCCATTTGGCTTCACTTCATTTGATCAATTAGGAGATATTCACGAAGAATCACTTTCAGGTTTCAATGCTGTGTTTTGAAATAAAAACACTGAGCTGTGTTGCAGACCTAAAGCTCTGCTTTCAACACTTAAATCTATAAGTGGGCACTGGGCAGCCCTTAGAGGGTCTTCGTGAAATATATTGAGGCTCCAATTCCAACTCATCTGGGATGTCCAACACAAATTTGGTGAAAATCTGATACACTTTGTTCAAGGTATCATGGGTACAAGAAACAATATATTATTCAGTATTAAGTGGGTGGTCCTGAGAGGCTCTTGGTAAAACACAAAAATGGTTGAATTTGAGCTCATGTGACAATACACAAAGTTGTAATGTCCACAGTAAATTTGATGAAATTCAAATGAATGCTTGTTCATGTTATCGTGGATACTCAAAATCAATACCTTGTTCTTCAATAAAGTGGCTGGTTCTTAGAGAATCACGGTGAAACCCAATCATGATCAATTTTGCGCTCATCTGAAATACACTAATTTGGACTGTCCACTGTAAATTTGGTGAAAATAAGATGAATTTTGTTCCAGTTATCATGGGCACTCAAAGTCAATACTGTGTTCAATAAAATGGGCCGTCTTTAGAGGATCTTGGTCGAATGAGATCGTGCTTATATTCAAACTTGTCCAAGATACCTCAGGCATGTACAGTAGTGTTCAGAATAATACTAGTGCTATGTGACTAAAAAGATTAATCCAGGTTTTGAGTATATTTCTTATTGTTACATGGGAAACAAGGTACCAGTAGATTCAGTAGATTCTCACAAATCCAACAAGACCAAGCATTCATGATATGCACACTCTTAAGGCTATGAAATTGGGCTATTAGTAAAAAAAAAAGTAGAAAAGGGGGTGTTCACAATAATAGTAGTGTGGCATTCAGTCAGTGAGTTCATCAATTTTGTGGAACAAACAGGTGTGAATCAGGTGTCCCCTATTTAAGGATGAAGCCAGCACCTGTTGAACATGCTTTTCTCTTTGAAAGCCTGAGGAAAATGGGACGTTCAAGACACTGTTCAGAAGAACAGCGTAGTTTGATTAAAAAGTTGATTGGAGAGGGGAAAACGTATACGCAGGTGCAAAACATTATAGGCTGTTCATCTACAATGATCTCCAATGCTTTAAAATGGACCAAAAAAAAAAACAGAGACGCATGGAAGAAAATGGAAAACAACCATCAAAATGGATAGAAGAATAACCAGAATGGCAAAGGTTCACCCATTGATCAGCTCCAGGATGATCAAAGACAGTCTGGAGTTACCTGAAAGTGCTGTGACAGTTAGAAGACGCCTGTGTGAAGCTAATTTATTTGCAAGAAGTCCCTCTGTTAAATAAAAGACATGTGCATAAGAGGTTACAATTTGCCAAAGAACACATTAACTGGCCAAAAGAGAAATGGAGGAATATTTTGTGGACTGATGAGAGTAAAATTGTTCTTTTTGGGTCCAAGGGCCGCAGACAGTTTGTGAGATGACCCCCAAACTCTGAATTCAAGCCACAGTTCACAGTGAAGACAGTGAAGCATGGTGGTGCAAGCATCATGATATGGGCATGTTTCTCCTACTATGGTGTTGGGCCTATATATCGCATACCAGGTATCATGGATCAGTTTGGATATGTCAAAATACTTGAAGAGGTTATGTTGCCTTATGCTGAAGAGGACATGCCCTTGAAATGGGTGTTTCAACAAGACAATGACCCCAAGCACACAAGTAAACGAGCAAAATCTTGGTTCCAAACCAACAAAATTAATGCCTTGCAGATGTGAAGAAATCATGAAAAACTGTGGTTATACAACTAAATACTAGTTTAGTGATTCACAGGATTACTAAAAAAGCAGTTTGAACATAATAGTTTTGAGTTTGTAATGTCAACAGCAGATGCTACTATTATTGTGAACACCCCCTTTTCTACTTTTTGTTACTACTAGCCCTATTTCATAGCCTTAAGAGTGTGCATATCATGAATGCTTGGTCTTGTTGGATTTGTGAGAATCTACTGAATCTACTGGTACCTTGTTTCCCATGTAACAATAAGAAATGTACTCAAAACCTGGATTAATCTTTTTAGTCACATAGCACTACTATTATTATGAACACTACTGTACTGCAGACCTTCTCCTCTAAAGTGAGGGGGAGGATCATCGGTTCAAATGTCCACTTCCACTGTCACTGACACGGCTGACCACGCCTCTTTTCCTCCCGACTACATCCCTATTGTGACCATTTTTGCCGTGTCGGCCTGCTTTCTGCACATTCTGGCTATGTGTGACGGGGGCTTAAAGGCCCACAAGACTCAAATGTGATTAACTGTATGTTGTGGCTGAACAAATTAATTTGTGATCGCAGTTTTTGCATTTCAACTATGAAAACTTGGGAAGGCTAAATACATGCTTCATCTAACAAAAAATTTAATCTTTTTGTTTTTAATCTGAACTGATCTGATCTTCGACTGATGTAACACCAGAAACAGGACATAGAAATGCACTCTGTCAGTGTATCTTTGAGTCACTCACACATTCTCTGTCACTTGAACAAAATGCATAATTTTTCAACAAATTTAAACTGGACATCACAAAGGTCCACCCCCCAGAATTGATAGTTTATTTGTTGTTTGTTTGTTTTTTGTTTTTGTTTTTTTGTATCAGCTGACTCTTTTTCATATCCCCAACTTGACAAATCAACCACCAAAAATGTTGATATTTGGTCTTTATAAATTATAAACCTTACAGCTTCATAAGTGAAAGTAGAACTACCAATATTCTATTTGTCCAAATCCCAGTGTAGTAACTTGGTTATGCCAAATTCATAACTGGCTTTTTTTTGTTGTTCTTGTTGTTTGTTTTGCAAATACAGTATCAAAACACAAAAAAACATAATCTGGTGAATATCTCTTAATTTGTCTGCCAAAGTGATGAAGTCAACACAAAATCAATTGAATGCCATAGAAACGAATTACCAGCAGGGACACTTGCCACACAACCCTGAAAAAAAAAATAAAATAAAAATAGGAGTGATATTTACTTGGAAAAAAAAAAATCTAGGAAAGTTTTTTTTCACTAAGAAATTCCAAATCAATTTTACTTGTATATATTAGATTCTCTAAAAGAATAACTCAAGTAACATTTACTAGCAATCATCAATCCAACATTTTCATTGAATTTTACTCTCTTTATTAGTAAAAAAGTAAATTGCTTCGGCTGCTCCCTTGTTTTCACTCAGCAGATCTGCTGTGGCGAAAGTGAAATGTACTTGGAATTTCTGAGTGAAAAACTTTCCTAGGTTTATTCAATTAAATATCACTCCAAATTTTTTTCAGTGTATTAAAGCTAATACAGAGTTCTAGTTCTCAGGTTTGTTTAGTAAAATGTACTACATTTTAACAGTTTTACCCCTAAACTGAGTAAATCTCACCTGATAATGTCATTTACAGCTACAGTGTAAAAGGCTGGAAAAACAAAAATTACAGATAATTACAAAGTAGCACATTATAAAAATATGTATTTTTTAAAAGTAAATGTGGAGAATTAAAAACAATTGTCAATATAATTATGAAATCAAAGTGATATTTACAGAGCCAAAAAATAAATTCAGTATGTGTGTGTGTTCTTGTTTTCTTACAGGGACATTTCAAATTCTGTCCAAATGAACCTTAAATCGAGTACAGTGACTGAACTAAATGGCGGGTGGACATCTGGAATATCTTTTCTGTCAGCAAAGACAACAGTGGCTCACTGTTGTTCAGGCAGCTCGGAAAGCGCCTCCTTGTACTGTCAGTTGTCTTTGTGGTCCACAGACCTGGAAGTGACCAGACCTCAGTGGGAGGGTACAACTACTTTTGGTCTGGTCACTGCGCGGTCAGCGTGGTGAGGGAGTGGCTCTCGCTGTGGCGGACCAGCTCTTTCCAATGATGTCACTTATCACCCCGTCAATGAGTGTATTATGAAGCTCAGACGTACAGTGGATGTAAATTTACACACACCTTGAATAAAAAGTTTCAGGGATAGTTTTACCCTCCTGCAAATATTCCAATTATATTAAAGAATATATAAGCCAGTTCAAATATCTACTTTATTTAACTTAATGTTATGAATAAATACAAGTTCTAAAACAGATTTATTTCAGTTTTTCTTCACTATATCAGATTTCCGGTGGGTCACTAGATTCGGCTACACACACACAAAATCCTCCCCGCAGGTAGCCTGGGTGGTTGGCAGTTTTAGACCCAGTGTGGATTGGGGTGGTGGATGTGGTTCCAGGTCATGATCCCAGAACTGACAGAACCTGAGGAACTTAATTAACATCACTCCACTGTGGACCTGAACTTTTATCCAGCTTTACACTGAATCCTACACATTTGCAGATAATATGGTAACTGTGCATGAATTTTCTTCAGACATTAAACGTAATGTTTCTCAAAATATATAAAAAAAAATGTATTTTAAAAAAATGATCTTACCTCATAAAGGCAAAGAGAGTGAGTGTGTGTGTGTGTGTGTGTGTGTGTGTGTGTGTGTGTGTGTGTGTGGGTGGGTGTGGGTGGGATTCCGTCATCCCACTTATTTGTGTAATCTTGCTGACAGTCATAAAAAACAACAAATCGTACTGAACAAATAACCTCGTGCTACAATTCCAAGTTTTTTCACAGTGTTTAAATTCTTTTTTCTTTTCATTTTGACCAGAAAACTTTGTTCTTAGTCTTTAAATTAACAATGAATTTATCATGACTGAAAGCATTCTGTTTCGGATTTAAAAGTATTGAATTTTTTTTAATGTGTAAGAAATATCAAAAAATGGGTGGAAGGATTAAAAAAAAGATCCCATCCAATATTACAATGCATGATTTGATATTGACACCATTTTGCCTGAAAACAGAACAAGAGATTTGAGGGACACCCCTTTCAGTCTGGTCTGCTTGAGGTTTCTTCCTCAAATCATCAGAGGGAGTTTTTCCTTACCACTGTCACCAGTGTGCTGCTCTGGGGGTTAGTAAGGTTAGACCTTACTTGTGTGAAGCACCTTAAGTTAACTTTGTTGCGATCTGGCACGAAATAGATGAAAATAAATTGAAAAAAGTTTAGTGTATTTTCCTTGTTCTTTTTTTTTAAATTTGTGTTAACATTTTTGTCAATGATTCTTGTAAAGTTGCATTTGCATGTTGTGCTTCTTCAGATTTTTTCAGGAATGTAAAGCATGAAAACTTCCAACCTCATACTGGTGGAAATGATGACGAACGACTGAGTTTTCTATAAACACATGATCACATCAGACTTTGTGTGATTTATACCAAATTACTAGACTGATACGTTTTCTTTCTTAACTAATGCCGCGAACAGTCTGAGTAATACTTTATCCTCTGAGGGTCGGTTGAGGACAAATATTATTTGTGCCAGACATCATCTGTCATCGGTGCAGAGAGGGAGTCTTTATTAAAGGGATGGAGACAAACTGCAGCGAAGCAGCCTGTGTGTGCTCTTGTCTTGTTGGCAGCGTGTTACTGGAAAGAAGGAAGTAGTGAGGAAAAGAGCGAGGAGAAGCTTTTGGCTGTTATGCAGGTGAATGCAAACAGTCTGAGGAGGTATCTGAGTTCCCTCGTCTCAGGTTTTCTGGCCCCTGTGTGTTGGACAGCAGCTCTGTGCCGGGGGCCCTAAGTTCAGGGGTGTCACTGTATACTGGTGCATTTCTTTAAAGGTAGCTAAGGAGAGAAAGACAGTGAGAGAGACAGGACACAAGTAAATGATCTGGGCAGCACGGTGGATCAGTGGTGAGCACGCTTGCATCACATTAAGGTCTGGGGTTTGATTCCACTCTTTACCCAGTTAGTTCCTTTGTGTGTGGAGTTTGTATGTTGTCCGTGTGAGTTTTCTCCCATGCTCACAAATATGCACATTATGCTCCTTTCTCTGCGCTTGACTAAAGGGCAGAGAAAGGAAATTGGAGTTTGTTCCCGAAGACTCAACTGTCCCAGTACCCCTAGTGGTTGGATTGTGTCTAACTGATGGGTTAAATGCAGAGAGCACATGTCCTTTATGTATCCATGTTTGTACAAAGACAAGAACGGGTCTTTGCCTTATATGTTATCTATATTTGCACACACACACATATGCATATGCATGTGAACCAGAATGTGCGTGTGTGTGTGTGCACTTGCCCTGATCTGACTTATAGTATTTAACACTGAGTATCTGCCTGTATTAATCCTTGGTCCAATATGTCCTATATTCCAGCTGCGCAGGGCACACTGCATTAAATTTAATCCAGTGTATATGCTTGACAACTGATCGTCTCTGCAATGCACTTAGCTAAAATTTCCATAAAAAATTGCTCATTTTGTGATAAAAGCATGGAATTTGGCACACATATTCTAAATTAACTAATGGTTATTTTCAGATATGGATCCATCCTGGAGCTGACCTCTAATGAGCTACAGGTGTCAACAATTACACAGTGGTCAAAATATAAAAATGCTCCAGTCATGTTGAAAATATATACCACATTATTTGTCTGATCATAATGATTCCAAAAAGGTATAGTTTGGACTATCTATGACTGAATTCCATGGAGTTATGGGGTAAAAACAGCAAAAATGGTGACAAATGTTTCCGTTTGTAGAGGGGTCAAAAGTTAAAGTTGCTCCAATTTTGGTAAAAAGTGATGTAAAAACATCCAGGAGGTGAATTAATTTCAGTGGCCATCATGATTTTATGTTTTGGGCTTTGTTTTTTTATGTTTTATCATTTTATTTTTAAATGTTTGTGTGTGTTTGTGTGTATTTTGATTTTATTTTTTAATTTGTTGCCATGTATTTTATGCTTATGTATCGAGGGCACTGTTTCCATATCCAGAACTCTCGTGATCCTCCAGCCCACAGATGATCATTTTTCAGGGGTTGGTGGTGGGATTAGCTCTTTCATCCCTATAAAAAACACTTTGCACAGCTAAAAGATGAAAAAGAATTCTTTTTCCACTCTCACTGCCTTCCACTGGAAAGTAGTGAGCACTATGAAGGCAGATGGGGGAAAAGCCATTTGGAGCCTCATCTCCCTACAAGAAGAAACCACAGGAGTTTAAATTTAAGTTTAAGTTTAATTAGCTTATAATGCATCAAATCACAGCAAAAGCCGTCTCAAGGCGCCTTACATAAAACAAGTCAACATAAAATTGAATAAATAATTAAAAATGAATAAAAAAAATTCAAATACATAAATAAAAACAGAAGTAAAAGAATAAAACAAATAAAAATAAAAACTATTCATAAGAAAGAGAATAAAAATAGGTTTTGAGTCTTGACCTAAAAATGTCCACAGACTCAGACTGCCTCAGGAGAGCACCAAAGGTGTTGTCTTTGTGGGATGACGGCTAGTGCGGTGCTGAGGAGTCATCGACTGAGGAAGCTCATGAGGTTGGGCACCTGGAACATAATTTGAAGCAAAGCAGAGCATAAATATGCTTTTAAAGTGTGTATTGCGATGGTGCTGTTGACCTAGACACAAGCATCAATAGAGTGGTGACTGGTAGTTCCTTTGGCATGGATCTTATGAAGCTGAGCAGGTGGAACACATAACAAAAAACACCTTAACTGACTTTGGACAGCCATAGATGTAAAATTCTGGATGGATGTCTTATCTTCTAGTTCCTGTCAAGCCTTCCCCTGCAATATCTCACACACACACACACACGCACGCACGCACGCACGCACACACGCACGCACACACACACACACACACACACAGATGTGAGGGTGCTGTCATGGAAGGTGGTCACTACACACCAGGAGCAACTTGGGGATTAAGGACCTTGCTCAAGGGCCCTTAGTGATTTTCTGGCCAGACTGGGGTTTGAACAGAGGATCCTGTGGTCTCAAACCCAGCGCTTAACCAATAGACCATCACCTCCCTCAGATAAAAAGAGCACATGATGAGGTAGTTAGTTTGAGTAAACGGACTGCATTTATATCGCACTTTTCCATCTGCATCAGACGCTCAAAGCACTTTACAAATGATCCCTCACATTCACCCCGATGTCAGGGTGCTGCCATACAAGGCGCTCACTACACACCAGGAGTGATAGGGGATTAAAGATCTTGCCCAAGGGCCCTTAATGATTTTCCAGTCAGGCTGGGATTTGAAACGAGGATCTTCTGGTCTCAAGCCCAACGCCTTAACCACTAGACCATCACCTCCCCAATGATGCATTGTCACTCTGAAGTATTTTTGTCACAAGTGCCTGTGCCTTGGATAATAGACACCCTCGCTTTTGCCCCCACCTATTGTGTCTTGGCTACCTGCATCCTGGGGTCCAGTCTCGATTCTCCTTGGCTCGAACCACAACAGTTTGGTGCATTTTCAAAACTTTGTAAGACCAGTGCGCTGTGCTAAATGAGGCCTTAGTGTGTCAATTTTTTTTGAAACGTAGTTGATTTGCACCCTCTGGTGTTAAAACACAAAACACAAGTGAATGAACTGGGATGGTAGTGCTTTGATTCATAACCAATATTTATGTAACAATGAAAGGATAAGGAAAATATGAAATATTTATGGAATAGTCAAGGCAGGATTTTTTTTGTGCATGAGTATACATCACAAAACTCCACAGGGTTTTTTTTTTTGTTTGGTTTTTTTTTTTTGGCCTTCTGATGTTGCCAAATTCTTTGCTCATGAGGTAGGATGGGTGTCCAACTTGCTGTGTAGTGTGTAGTGCCTCGGGGTGGGGGTGGGGTGGGGGCGTTATGTCGTGATTTGTGGTCGTTTAAATCATCTGAAATGAAATGATTTACGTTGCTTGTCTTATTCAAGATTCCACCTTTACAAAGTTAAAGAACTCCTGAAAAGCATTAAATTAACACTGATGATTTAGAACAATTTCAACTGAGAAACAACTCCAGGACTTTGAAATGCTCAACACCAAGAATGTTAAATTAACACTTTAAGCATTAAAAACAAGTCTGTCAAGTTTTTAACACTCCAGCTTTGGCTGTGTAACGCAGTGAGGTTATTGTGGGCCAGTCCTGTAAGGGTCCCGTCTGTAATCAGGTTTTAGTTGGTTTGTTCTGCCCTTTGTCTCACTGTCTGTTTAGTCTTATTTCCTCTATCTTGTCTCAGTATTTTCTTGTCATTTCTTCTCAGTCACTCCCAGCTTCCTTTTCTGGTTCCACATCTTGTCATTTTCACATTACATCTTTTTTTTTCTCCTTCAGCCTGTCAGTTATTCTCGCTTGCATTCTGTTATGTTCCCTACACATCCCTAGTCTTTTGTCTTTGTGTTACGTCCCTCTGGTGGTCATGTTTATTCCTACATGTTGTTAGTCTTTAATAGTCCCCACCTTGGTTTCTCAGCAGCTGGAACTGATTAGTTAGACTATTTATAGTGACTCCAGTTTGGCTTCAGTGTGGGTCCATTGTCTCTCTATGGTTGTCTGTATGTGTATGTTTACTCATGGTGTGTTTGCTCATTGTAGCCTGGCTGCTTCATAGCTTCTGTGTTTCCTGTGGCCACTTTGATATTGTAAGTATTGAGTGACTATTTCACCTTGGAGTTGAACTCACTTTACGGCCCCTTCACACACAGTACGAATAAGTACACATCAGGGCAAATCACGGCGGAACAGCTCGTATGAGCAAACCATGAAAACATCGAGCCAACAGGCAGGCGTGAACAATCCTGCTGTGACGGTTTTGTGCATGCGACGGTGTTGTGTAACCACATTGTGCAGCTGCTGTGAAAAAAATAAATAAATAAATACCACTCCCGGGATTCCAACCTGCAATTCACAAAAGTTCAGATTACCAGTGGCATATTTGTCGCACTGTTGGCTTGTCATATAATCCTGCAGCGCACCACTCACATGGCATGCGTGTCGGGCCAGGCCCACGCATTCTGTCAGACAGATGTGACATTCAGATCACCTGCTGCGTGTCCACATGAACTGATAGTCTGTTTCAGCTGGGACAGCCTGTCAATGTGCGCGCTCTCCAGCCCGTCGCAAAAGCGATATATGTTTTTATGTATTTCCACATGAGGACAGCAAGCACACACACGCGTGTGTCCATCAAAACACGGTACGTGTTCTGTGGCTGTGACATCCAGGACCACAGATGTCAACAGTTGCTACTGTTGGCAGCCAGCCACAACCCCCTGTCTGGTCAGTGCACAGACCAAGGTATCACTCTGTGATCAGATGAGTGGCGCCACACCTGCGGGGGACGACAACCACATGCATGCCATGTTTTGGGGGGAGTGGGAGAGCGCATGGAACACACACACACACACACACACATGTTGTGGGGGGAGCCAACACTCTGGCATGCCACATGTGTGCTTGGCAACTTCACAGCCGTGGGGGCACTTTGACAAATTTCACCGCCAGTTTGAAAGTGATCGTCTACTGACTGTTTTCATGCTAACAGCGCGAAATGGCCACACATTTTCTAAGTACCAAGCAAGTGCTGTTAGATGTTTGTGTGTGTCACCTGGAATTTGGCCGACACCTGCCACGAGAGGGATCGAATGAGCTCTCACAGCATGCACTCTGTCTTTCAGCCACTGGTGTGCACATTTGTAGCAACAGGTGTACGAGGTGTTGGAGGCAGCTCAGATTTTTTACAATTGGCATGCAATTCCTCCTTCGTGTGCTAGTCGACGTAGATCGTGTTATGTGTGAAGGGGCCCTTAAGAAAGACTTTTGATTGAATCCTGTTTTTGAGAAAGAAGAAAGACTTTTGATTCTAATCCAATTACATTTTTTCTGCAAATCTAATTGGTTAATCGTGTGAGATTTCAGATCATAAAATATCGAGTAGACGGTGGCAAAATATTTGACCATTTCACATTTGATGTATAACTCTCCTGACCATGTTGTTGCGCAGGTGTCAACAATGGTGCTGTCAGCTGAATGCGACAGAAACTAGTGCAGCGACGATGACGACATGCATGGATTTAATGGATTTAACTGGATTGATTGATGGATTTAACTCAATGCAACTAACGAGATGAAGAAATCTGTTGGTCTGCTCACATAATTTCCAGTTTGGCATGAAGACACTGTTGCTAAGGTAAGCTTTCACGAGGCGACCACACCCTTTCATGATTCACCGACCAAATTACTTACAGAAATATAAACCGTGCAAACGATGGAAATTAGAATGGGAATAATCCTGTTGTCTGATGATTTACGGACGTTCATGCTGGATTTTTATGGTCGTAAATTGATTATGGATATTTGCAGCTGTAATCCAGCATGAAAGTCCGCAAATCATCAGACACTACAGGGTTATTCCCTAACTGAATCCTGTTTTTGAGCAAGAAGACAGACTTCTGATTGAATCTTGTGTTTTGTTTTGTATTACTCTTCAAGAAGCAAAGACATTGCTTGGCTTAGTCTAATCTCTGTTTGGTACTCACCTGTTTATGAAAGGACTTTTCACTCTCCTTTTTAGAAGGATTTCTCGCTGGTCTCACCTTCTATGAAGAGACTTCCTCAGGTAAAACTCTCTGTTATGATGAAGGATTCCTCAGTTGATATCACGTTTTGAGAAGAAGATATCCTCAGTTTTCCCAGCCACCTTATTGTCTGCGTTTTGACTCACCTTCTATGATGAAAGGAAATTCCCTGGTTAACCCTGTCTGCGTTGATGTTCACCAGTTCAGTCAAAGGTTCACTGGGGCTCTCACCAGGTTTTGGAAGAGGTCTTCCTACTCCTGATCTTGTGGACATGTTTTGACTGTGCCAACTCTCATTTGTCACTTGAGGTTCCCCTTATCCCTTGGTTCACCTCCCGACTGTAACAGAGGTGCTGTTAAAAAAATAACACTGTTAAAGAGCTAAAAAACAAAAAGTTCAGAAAACCTGCTTAAGTTAACAAATTAACTCGATGTTAAATTTTGCAACCTTATAACTGCAGTTAAGATCATCTCAGTATTAATTTCAGTGGAATTAAATCACTGTTTATTGTAGAATAAATACTTGTGCTGTGTAATGTTGAACACAATCTGACTGAGTTTTGTCAGGATTTGAACAGTTTAGGGTTCATTGTCTTGTTCAAGGTCAACTTCACAAACAACACAATTAAGAATCAATCAAACAAAAGTTGCTACCTTTTTGAAGTATGAATAACCTGCACTACTCCACAGCTCCAAGGTAAGAAGCAGGAAATGGATAGAAGGACAAATTGTATGTGTCTGAAGTTGTAGAGCAGGTTGTTCAAACAGCAGCAGGGTGCTGGATTGTTGCCTGACTACTCTGGCAGTGTTGTCCAAGTAACTTTGAAATGTTACTTTTTTTTAGCAGCTTTATGCAATTACTTTATTAGGATCTGCCGAAAACTTGAAACTAATGAGTAATGTAACTAATAAGGTAACTAGTAATCTAACTTGATTACTCTTAAGATTGAGCATTCACCAAAGTAACTAATAGTTACTTTTCTGAATACTAAATCTTAAAAATAACCAAGTTAGATTGAGTTACTTTATTAAACCTCATGTGATCAAAATAAGGACATATTAATGTGAGGAAATACCTAATGAAATATTCCAAGGGTTTGGAAAATCCAAAGCATGTACCCTGTAAGGTGTAGCTATTGGATAAATAAATAAATAAATTACTTTATTCCCTCCTGTTTGCTAACGTGATAACTCAGAAACATTAAACTGTATAATCTTATAGAGCACCTTGTTAAAAGGTCATATAATGATAACAAACTCATTAAAATTTGGTAAACTTTGATGCAAAAATCAATCCAAAAAGAAACTTTTTGAGAAGAGGATTTTCTTGAAATTGAAGACTTGAGATTTCAGACATACAGTTTGCACATGATGAAATTATCCTATGATCCACAAAAAAAATAATAAAATGAAATAATGTGAAAATACTCAGTTTTGCCTCCGTGTGGAATGGAGACAATGCACGACACCGTGCACGTATGCTCATCAATATAAGTGTTCCACCTGCCAATAAAGGGTTCTGCTGGCCAGACTTAACCGTTCTGACACATATAATACCGTGCAGCACTGACCTGAACCACTCGGTGGAAACGGGGCTGTCAGTAGCCTGTAACAATCCATAAATTTGCCCGATCATTGTTTAAGCCACAGTGTTCAGAGTGTGGGGGAAAAAGTGCCACTGGTCCACAATTCACGCACGTGATCCTTAGGAAACTGAAACCAGCTGACTCCACCTGCAAGTGCTTTAATAAAAACTTGCAGAAAACTCATCCAGGCGGCATAACTCCAGAAATAAAGCACTTAAACACAGAAATACGTCAGATCACCATCCAAGCAAATGGGGCAGTTAAGTAAATGGTTCTCCCGCTGTGATCACTTCCTCCTCCTTCTCCAATGTCGTGACTCGCTGGAGGTTCCTGGTTTTTAGTGGCGCGCAGTTCAAAATCTGAATATTTATTTCTGCAGTAACAACACACTGGGAAAGTATTCATTTCAAACTGTTGTTTAATTTTAGTCTTAAATACTCAAAAAAAAAAAAAACATTGCATATCATATCACCTACACTTTCAAACATCACCAAAATATGAAATCAGTACCATTAATTAATGGTGTTTTCATTTCATTTTCATTTATTTATACAGCGCCAAATCACAAGAAGCTGCCTCAAGGTGCTTCAGACAAGTAAAGTCTAACCTTACCTACCCCCAGAGCAAGCACACAGGTGACAGTGGTAAGGAAAAACACCCTCTGATGATAATAAGGAAGAAACCTCAAGCAGACCAGACTCAAAGAGGTAAACCTCTGCTTAGGTCATACTAAGACTTACAAGTTTTGCAAAGCTGAAGAAACAGAAAACAGAAAAACAACATAATAATTATGGCAATTATAGTTACTTATGGACAAATGATGACTAAGTATCTCAAGTCAGTAATGTTCTGTTAAGATCACAAGTGGGCTGATTAGAGGATTATCTCCAACAGGGTCATGCTTAGTCATGCATGAATGCAGGCTCTGTCTGTCACTGTGTCTGATGATAAGACGGAAGCCTGAAAGTTGCAGCCTGAACATTGTATATGGCTAACTAAGTACCAAATGGGACTAAAATGCTTTCAAATATTGAACAATAACATTTTCCAAACTGAGAATTTCCATTCAGATAATGGGACATGTTAGTTGTAGTCATTATATTTAGCATGGAATAGCCTAGTACATGGCCTAATGTGGACTTTTATGTTTTGACATGTCAATAAAGATTTTAAGTCATGATATTAATGTATCATCTCATTTAAAAGAGTGAAATAAATAAAAATGAAAAAGTACATTTTAATCAATAAAGGTCAATTTAAATAAAAAAAAAATCACAACTTCTTTCTTTATCAGCCCTGTATTGAAGTCTTTCTCTGTTTCACTTCACCCTGAGGCAACTGCTTATGCAACAGACAAAAATGATATCATCCACAGGTTATGCAGTCCCATCCACAGAAGCCTACAACTCCTTTAGATTTCTCATAGATGTCTTGATGGCTTTCCTCACTCGTCTCCTTGTATAATCACTATGTTTTTGAGAATTGCCTATTTCAGACAGATTTGCCACACAGTACCAATCTGTTTGTATTTCACAGTGATGAATATAAATGAAGTTCAATGGCCATGCATCCATCCTCTGAGTTTTCTTTTTATTATTATTTTATTTTATTAATTTATTTTTCATTTATATAGCACCAAATCACAACAGAGTTGCCTCAAGGCGCTTCACACAAGTAAGGTCTAACCTTACTAACTCCCAGAGCAACAGTGGTAAGGAAAAACTCCCTCTGAGGAAGAAACCTCAAGCAGACCAGACTCAAAGGGGTGACCCTCTGCTTGGGCCATGCTACAAACATAAATTACAAAACAATTCACAAAACAAACATACAAGAAATGCTGTTGGTGCACAGGACAGGAGGGTTTTCAGCACAATTACCACACCCATCTCTGGATGGAGCTGCACCTTAAACAGAGAGAAAAAACTGAATCAGGCATCAGAAAGATAAGAAATACTGTATAATTTATACAGTATAAAAAACAGGATACTAAGGTGATCGCCGGCCACTAGCCCTAAGCTTCACTAAAAGATCCAGAATTTAGGTAAAGTTGAGGCCGCGGCACGCTCCGTTTACTAATAAAATGAATTAAAAGAATAAAAAGCGCAGAACTATGCTATGACAGTATGCTAGCCATACAAAAAGGAAAATAAGTGCGTCTTAAGTCTGGACTTGAAAGTCTCCACAGAAACAAAGACTGTTTTATTGACGTGGGGAGATCATAGAACGGGGGCAAGATAAGAGAAAGCTCTATGACCCATAGACTTCTTATTCACCCTAGGGACACAAAGTAGTCCTGCACCCTGAGAATGCAGAGCCCGGGCCAGTATGTGAGGTTTAATTAGGTCAGCTAGACAGGGAGGTGCCAGTCCACGAACAATTTTATAGACTAGTAGCAGAACCTTAAAATCTGGTCTCACTGGGACAGGAAGCCAGTGAAGAGATGCCAAAATGGGTGTAATGTGGTCGAACCTTCTGCTTTGTGTCAAAAGTCTGGCTGCAGCATTTTGAACCAATTGGAGAGCCCTAATGCTAGACTGCGGTAAACCAGAAAATAGAACATTGCAGTAGTGCAATCTAGAAGAGATAAACGCATGGATCAGGGTCTCAGCATCAGCCATAGAAAGGATGGGATGAATCTTCGCTATATTTTGCAGGTGGAAGAAAGCAGTCCTAGTAATATTTCTAATGTGGATATCAAAGGACAATGTAGGATCAAAAATTACCCCAAGATTCCTCACTTTGTCATCACATGTGTGTCATACATCACACAAAGTGTGATGTATGACACACAAGCCTAGGCTAAGTGTTAACTGGTCAAATTGATGCCGATGTCTCACTGGAGCAAGAACCTTAATTTCAGTCTTATCAGAATTTAAAAGTAGGAAGTTTCTAGACATCCAACTTTTCACTGATGCAAGGCAATCTTCTAAAGATTTTATGTGAATTAGATTACCAGCAGTTATCGGCATGTATAAGTATCATCAGCATAGCAGTGAAAGGTAATCACAAAACACTGCAATATGTGCCCAAGGGGTGCTATATAAATGGAGAAAAGCAGGAGCCTAAGACGGACGGTGGAACCCCAAATTTCATGTCACTAAGGTTAGAGGTAGTGTTACTGTACAAAACACAGTGAGAATGACTGGTCAAGTATGACAGCAGCCATGCAAGGGCACTCCCAGTAATCCCAAAGTGATTTTCCAGCCTATCAAGTAGAATATGATGATCCACGGTATCAAATGCAGCACTGAGATCTAACAGCGCCAGAACCGTAGTGGTGTCCGAATCCATTGTAAGCAGGAGATCATTCATCACTTTAGTGAGAGCCGTCTCTGTGGAATGATATTTTCTAGACTGCAGTCGCTCAAAGAGATTATTCTCAGTAAGATAGTCCACGAGTTGCCGTGACACCACTTTTTCCAGAATTTTAGAGCAAAATGATAGATTTGATATCAGCCAATAGTTTTTCAATACACTAGGGTCAATATTAGGTTTCTTAAGTAATGGTTTTATCACTCCAGATTTGCAACATTTAGGAACAGATCCAGAAGTTAAAGAAAGATTAATAAGTTCCAGCACAGCCGGCCCAAGAGTGGGCCACAGGTCCTTAAACAGTTTTGTTAGTATAGGATAAAATAAACAGGTTGTGCTTTTTGTTGACGTTACGAGCTTCATCACCATGCCGAGAGAGATATTCTCAAATTCTATAAATCTAGGTAATACCTCAGTAATGGCGCCCACCTCAATAGCAGGGTGTAGTGGCTGGATTGAGGCATGTTGGGATATGTTTAACCTAATGTCTTCTATTTTCTTCTCAAAGTAATCCAGGAAATCTTGTGCTATAAAAGGAGAGCGAACTACAGGTGGTTGTCCATGAATAAGTGTTGCCACCGTGTCGAAAAGAACTTTGAGTTATGCTTGTTACTGTTGATCAAATCAGAGTAATAGGTCCGCTTTGTAGCCAACAATACATGCTTATAGTCTAAGATAGCATCATGCCACGCAAGGTGGAATACTTCTAATTTTGAACTATGCCATTTCTGTTCTAGACCTCTAGCCTTATGCTTGAGGTCACGGAGGTAATCATTGAACCAAGGTGACTGTGTTTTGGGGGAGTGCAGTTTTAACACAGGTGGCATAATCATGTCGAGTGTCGTTTTGAGCACTGAGTTTAAACTATCCACAAGACTGTCTACTAACTGGGTATTTGCCGAATGTGAAGCTAAGATATCCGGCAGTCTAGCTTCGAGTTCAGTCTTAGTTGAGGAGTTGATGCATCACCGTAGTGAAAAATAAGATTGTTGTTCCACTAAACACGGCAGTGAAACTGTAAACTTAATAAGTGAGTGATCAGAGACCACTGATGTAAGAGGCATGATGCCAATATTCGTGACAGCACTACCACGTGCGAGAACCAAATCCAGGGTATTTCCATTAATGTGCGTCGAGTTCTGAATGCATTGCTGAAATCCTAATGCATCCACAATTTCCATAAATGATTTGCAGAGGGGAGCACAAGGGGATCACTTATTTATAGGAACGTTAAAGTCACCAATGATCAGAATGTTATCTGCACTAGTTGACAAGTTAGAGATGAATGCACCAAATTCATCTAAGAATTCAGAATATGGGCCAGGAGGCCTATATACAGTGACAAAGTAATACGGCTAATTTTTATTCTTCTGACCTTGGCAATGCGTAATATCCTGAGCAGAGCGGAGAATAAGATGCTCAAACAAGTTATATTTGTGACCCCCAACAGCTAATAAGCTAAACCTAGATTTATAATGTGTTTGAAAAAACTGTTCAAGTTCAAGTACTTTCTCTAAATGGTAAACACAGCACACACAGTCACACAACCTAATTTGTTAAAATAGCACAACAATGGGATAAAATCACCAGGAAAGCAGCAAAAATAATTAAAATGCCAATGGTTTAATGACCAGCACAGGTTGAGGGAAATGTGCATTGAATAAGAGCAGCATAGTATGTGTTAGTTATTCAATAATTTTACAGATAGAAGCTGATTGTTTCTGTTTTCATAACTCTGGAATATTTGCCTGATACTTGAGATGACTTATATGGGAAAAAGCCCTTATATTTGCTTGTCCAGTTTCTTGTGGCCTCTGAAAATGAAGGGTTTGATAATAAATGGCTGTAATTCCTAAATGGTTAATGTGATATTTTTGTGTTTTTGGCCCCTTGAAATAAAGCTGATGGTTTTCACTACAAACACATCGTTGCATAATTTCCAATGGTGGCGCATAGATGCAAACTTAAAAAATTCTGTCACCGTTCAAATATTTAATATTTACCAAAATCTAGACGTGGTGAAGACAACTTGCTCAAGTTCAAACAAAGCATCAGAAGGGGGAAGAAATGGTATTTAAGTGACTTTGAACATAACATGATTGCTGGTGTCAGACGGGCTGATCTGAATATTTCAGAAACTGCTGATCTACTCTGTAAACCATCTCTAGGCTTTACAGAGAATGGTCCGAAAAAGAAATGATATCCCGTGAGCGGCAGCTGTGTGGATGAAAATGCCTTGTTGATGTTAGAGGTCAGAGGTGAATGGGCAGACTGGTTGATTGGGCGACTGCGTGATGCTGTCATGTCAATATGGACTATGAGGAATGTTTCCAACACCTTGTTGAATCTATACCATCTATATATTAATAGCCAAGTGGCCTCTCTGTGCGTGTATGTGTCTGTGCGTGTGTAGGGCTTCAACACAGACAAACTGGGGAGAGCTGACATTTGCTGTTTGGTATGCTTATGTGTTTTGAGTCAAAGATGAACGCTGCGAAAATGGAAAGTTGATAGGACTAATATTTTTTGGAGAAATTAGAGATACTAGCCAACAACAGAACAATGGACATTGTGCTGCAATGCACCATGGGAGTTCAGGTTTTGGGGTTTAAAATTATGTTATTGTGGTTTATGTTAGTTTAACAGTGATATTAGTATTATTGATTTATTGTGTCTGTAGTTCAGTTGGTTTAGTCACGTTATTAAGTGTCATGTTGGCATTACCATGAGTGAGAAGTGTAATGTGTTTCATGTCTTCCACCACTGTCTCTGTTTGTGGGTGCGTAAAAATGAAAGCACCTGCTTAGGACAGAATGCAGAAAAGACAAAAACCTGTGGCTCGGTTTTCTTTCTTCTGTGCAGCTCACCACAATATATTCAAAGCAAAGTGATGTCTGTGTACATGTATGGGTGCATGTGTGTGTATAACTTCGACCACTGACAAACTGGGGAGAGCTGACATTTGCCGTTTTGTATGTTGATGTATTTTGGGTCAAGGATGAACACCGCAAAAACGGAACGTTGATAGGACTAATATTTTTTGAGAAACTATGGATATTAACTAACATTTATGAACAATGGACTTCAATAATTACATTCTAGACTCACACGCCATTCCAACATGGGGCAGTAAATCATCTATATATTAAAAGCAAAGTAGTGTCTGTGTACGTGTATGCGTGTGTGCATGATTTTATTCAGTAAGTTCAATGTAAGTACATAATATAATTGTAAATATGTTAAAAATACATGAATGACACAAGAAAGTGAAAACACTTATTTCCATTGTGGTCCATTTAAAAATCAAATCAAATAGAAGTAATAATGAAGTAAAATATGAATAATAATGCTGATAATAACAATAATAATAGTGTGTATATGATAACAAGTACCTAAGCAATTCATAAATACATTAAGACAGGAAATTAACATTAAAAAATTATGTAATTAACAGGAAATAAAAGGGTTGAGTTCTTCCTCTAAAAACAGTTGAGGTCTACGGTTCTAAAAACATTCAGATTCACACTCCATTCCAACTCATTATAGAAACTTTGCATAATACATTACTACCCTTGAAAAATGTCAGTTACCTATTTTATAAACACTATCCAATCTAGAGCCCGTGGATCCCCACGGGCAACGCGCTAGTGAAGAATTAAGGCAGTTCTGAAGGCAAAAAGGTGAGCCGACCCAGTACTAGCAAAGTGTCCCTAATAAAGTGGCCGGTGATTGTATGTTATAGTATTTGTGAAACATAAAATAATTAATTTTCGTGAATCGCTGTCAGACGTGTAAGGTGCAGGTGTTAAACTCTGTAAAACCCTTCTAGTGGGCTGTGTCGGCATTTACACCCATAATTATTGCCATGTGATCAATTCTTGTGTTTAGAATAAAATATATAGATTTTTGTATTCTTCTGCTTTTAGCTCAGTTTTAGAATTCTAACATTTCTCTCTTCTCACATCAGAACACCATCTGACTGGAGGTTCTCAGGCGTGACACCTGATCACATCCTTCCTCTAAATTACACCAAATCTAATTTCACCTCCGTAGGCAGCCAGGAATGGAAGATATGGATCTGTAATCTTAAGCAAACCATCAACTAAAAATTTAATTTGGCTTTGTTTTGTTTTGTTTTGTTTTGCTGGTCCAGCAGGGAGAGGAGGATAGCAAGGAGAACTGGGAGTTGTGGGTCTGCTAAAAAGCCAGCTGGTCTCTCCTGGATATATCGAAGATACCTTTCTGTGCCAGAAAGCTGCAAAGAAAAACTGGCCAGTGAGTACAAGAAGGGAAAATGTTAGTGCTGATGCTGCCGGCCAAGAAGGAGAGTGGGATGGTTCATTTTTCTCAAGTAATCTTTTGTGACAAGTGGAAATGCTGGCAAGCGAGGGGTGGAAACAAAACATAGATGATTTTCCTTAACTACACTATTCAGGATCCAGACTTTTCACCGCCTAGATAATTACTGTGCTCTATAATTTATTGTGCTCTTCAAGAAAAATTAACATAATTATGTGAGTCGAAGACAAAAACTTTATTATGTAGTTTTTTGGTTGATGGTATTTAAAGCAAGACTTTAAAGGAACAAGAAACAACTACTATGTCACTAGGAATAAAAACTAAAGCAGAAACTTTATATTTTTTTATTATTCCAGAAGAAAAATGTTTATTTAAAATTATGGTAACCAGTTAATAACATTATGATTTTCCTTTTTTTATTACAAATGAAAATATTTTCTTCTTGCAACCTTCTGGTGTTGCGTTCACTTCCCGTCTACCTCTGAACATCACACACGTCTTTAAATACCAGCAGCAGGCGATTAAAGTAAAATGTGGTGTGGCCTCCCTGTTTCCAGATATGGTAAATATTCTGCTGTGTACCTTTATAAATCTTAATTTTAGACATTGACTTCATTGTTTGATGAAAATTCTAACATGCAAAGAAAAATTATGTTGGAAATGGCTAACTAGCTCTAATCAGGCTAAACAATGTGTCCAGTATTGTATGGGCGGGGTTGGGTAGGATTACTTTGAAATGTAATCAGATTACAAGTAATCCAAATGTATGTACATACATACATGTAATCCACATGTATTCTTTCAAAGTAATCCTACCCAACCTTGTGTATGGGTGTAAATCTCGAGGCACCTCATGATTCAATTCAATTACAATTCAGAGGGATTCGAATCTCTTATAAATCAGTTATTGGGGCATCTTTTTTCTGTACAGGATTTCTTTTTTCTTGCTGTGTAAAACACTTTTTAAACAAAGTATTTGTTGTGATTCACAATGAATTTACTGACAACACATTTTTTAACAAAAGCAATCAGAGATTTCTGACATCCGCCAATCCGGATCCGGATCAACTCCATGGCCTAATATCTATCTGCGGTGCAAAATTGGTAACAATCTGTGGAGTAGTTTTGACATAATCCTTCAAAGCGTATATAAAGTGAAATCTTGATCCAAAATCTGAATCTGAATCCGGATCACCTCCAAAATTTAATGGAGTCTTCCATGGCCTAATATCTACAGTGAGGAAAATAAGTATTTGAACACCCTGTGATTTTGCAAATTCTCCCACTTAGAAATCATGGAGGGGTCTGAAATTTTCATCTTAGGTGCATGTCCACTGTGAGAGACATATTCTAAAAAAAAAAAAATCCAGAAATCACAATGTATGATTTTTTTTTTTTTTTTTTTGTTCCGAGCACGTCCCATCAGGAGGAGGCCCCGGGGAATTCCCAGGACACTCTGGAGGGACTACGTCTCGCAACTGTATTGGGAACGCTTCTGGGTTCCCATGGAGGAGCTGGGGGAGGTGTGTGTGCATCGGGAGGACTGCATTTATTTTGCGCTTTTCCATCTGCATCAGATGCCCAAAGTGCTTTACAATAATGCCTCACATTCACCCCCATGTCAGGGTGCTGCCATGACAAGGCACTCACTACACACCGGGAGCAACTAGGGGATTAAGGACCTTGCCCAAGGTGATTTTCCGGTCAGGCTGGGATTTGTACCAAGGATCCTCTGGTCTCAAGCTCAACGCTTTAACCACTAGACCATCACCTCCCCTGTAGCTGAAATAGAAACACTGTCGGATGAAGAGCTCAACAAATTTCTGTCTTGATTTCTCACTGAACTGAGAAAAACAGACGGAAGTCGGTACAGGAAGAAGTCAGTGCACTGCATCAGGTACGGACTACATCTACAGGATTGTTTTTGAACTGTCTGTTTTTGCAAGTGGACTGAGAACAATTTCGGATTGGATTGGATTATCTTTAACGTTCGTGTTGGACTGTTTGGAATCTCTTGACCTCAAAGGCCCAGCGACACACACCAAAATGTAAGGGTCTTTTCTCTTGATTATAAATTAATAAAACATCAAATGACAAGGATTTATTTTAGGTGTTATATAAAACATGTTTTTTCATTTGTGCAATGGAACTTCTCGCTGAATGGAACAATCCATCTTTCACCTCATGAAATATTCTTACCATTGCACTCACAAACATTAATTATTTATATATTGTTATATATATTTGTGGAAATCAATCAATCAATCAATCAATCAACTTTTTTCTTATATAGCGCCAAATCACAACAAACAGTTGCCCCAAGGCGCTCCACATTGTAAGGCAAGGCCATACAATAATTATGAAAAACCCCAACGGTCAAAACGACCCCCTATGAGCAAGCACTTGGCCACAGTGGGAAGGAAAAACTCCCTTTTAACAGGAAGAAACCTCCAGCAGAACCAGGCTCAGGGAGGGGCAGTCTTCTGCTGAGACTGGTTGGGGCTGAGGGAAAGAACCAGGAAAAAGACATGCCGAGAAGGGGGGCAGAGATCGATCACTAATGATTAAATGCAGAGTGATGCATACGTAGCAAAAAGAGAAAGAAACAGTGCATCATGGGAACCCCCCACAGTCTACGTCTAAAGCAACATAACTAAGGGATGGTCCAGGGTCACCCGATCCAGCCCTAACTATAAGCCTTAGCGAAAAGGAAAGTTTTAAGCCTAATCTTAAAAGTAGAGAGGGTATCTGTCTCCCTGATCTGAATTGGGAGCTGGTTCCACAGGAGAGGAGCCTGAAAGCTGAAGGCTCTGCCTCCCATTCTACTCTTACAAACCCTAGGAACCACAAGTAAGCCCGCAGTCTGAGAGCGAAGCGCTCTAATGGGGTAATATGGTACTACGAGGTCCCTAAGATAAGATGGGACCTGATTATTCAAAACCTTATAAGTAAGAAGAATTTTAAATTCTATTCTAGAATTAACAGGAAGCCAATGAAGAGAGGCCAACACGGGTGAGATATGCTCTCTCCTGCTAGTCTCCGTCAGTACTCTAGCTGCAGCATTCTGAACCAACTGAAGGCTTTTTAGGGAACTTTTAGGACAACCTGATAATAATGAATTACAATAGTCCAGCCTAGAGGAAATAAATGCATGAATTAGTTTTTCAGCATCACTCTGAGACAAGACCTTTCTGATTTTAGAGATATTGAGTAAATGCAAAAAGGCAGTCCTACATATTTGTTTAATATGCGCTTTGAATGACATATCCTGATCAAAAATGACTCCAAGATTTCTCACAGTATTACTAGAGATCAGGGAAATGCCATCCAGAGTAACGATCTGGTTAGACACCATGCTTCTAAGATTTGTGGGGCCAAGTACAATAACTTCAGTTTTATCTGAGTTTAAAAGCAGGAAATTAGAGGTCATCCATGTCTTTATGTCTGTAAGACAATCCTGCAGTTTAGCTAATTGGTGTGTATCCTCTGGCTTCATGGATAGATAAAGCTGGGTATCATCTGCGTAACAATGAAAATTTAAGCAATACCGTCTAATAATACTGCCCAAGGGAAGCATGTACAAAGTGAACAAAATTGGTCCTAGCACAGAACCTTGTGGAACTCCATAATTAACTTCAGTCTGTGAAGAAGATTCCCCATTTACATGAACAAACTGTAATCTATTAGACAAATATGATTCAAACCACCGCAGCGCAGTGCCCTTAATACCTATGACATGCTCTAATCTCTGTAATAAAATTTTATGGTCAACAGTATCAAAAGCAGCACTGAGGTCCAACAGAACAAGCACAGAGATAAGTCCACTGTCCGAAGCCATAAGAAGATCATTTGTAACCTTCACTAATGCTGTTTCTGTACTATGATGAATTCTAAAACCTGACTGAAACTCTTCAAATAGACCATTCCTCTGCAGGTGATCAGTTAGCTGTTTTACAACTACCCTCTCAAGAATCTTTGAGAGAAAAGGAAGGTTGGAGATTGGCCTATAATTAGCTAAGATAGCTGGGTCAAGTGATGGCTTTTTAAGTAATGGTTTAATTACTGCCACCCTAAAGGCCTGTGGTACATAACCAACTAACAAAGATAGATTGATCATATTTAAGATTGAAGCATTAAATAATGGTAGGACTTCCTTGAGCAGCCTGGCAGGAATGGGGTCTAATAAACATGTTGATGGTTTGGATGAAGTAACTAATGAAAATAACTCAGACAGAACAATCGGAGAGAAAGAGTCTAACCAAATACCGGCATCACTGAAAGCAGCCAAAGATAACGATACATCTTTGGGATGGTTATGAGTAATTTTTTCTCTAATAGTCAAAATTTTGTTAGCAAAGAAAGTCATCAAGTCATTACTAGTTAAAGTTAATGGAATACTCAGCTCAATAGAGCTCTGACTCTTTGTCAGCCTGGCTACAGTGCTGAAAAGAAACCTGGGGTTGTTCTTATTTTCTTCAATTAGTGATGAGTAGAAAGATGTCCTAGCTTTACGGAGGGCTTTTTTATAGAGCAACAAACTCTTTTTCCAGGCTAAGTGAAGATCTTCTAAATTAGTGAGACGCCATTTCCTCTCCAACTTACGGGTTATCTGCTTTAAGCTACGAGTTTGTGAGTTATACCACGGAGTCAGACACTTCTGATTTAAAGCTCTCTTTTTCAGAGGAGCTACAGCATCCAAAGTTGTCTTCAATGAGGATGTAAAACTATTGACGAGATACTCTAACTCCCTTACAGAGTTTAGGTAGCTACTCTGCTCTGTGTTGGTATATGACATTAGGGAACATAAAGAAGGAATCATATCCTTAAACCTAGTTACAGCGCTTTCTGAAAGACTTCTAGTGTAATGAAACTTATTCCCCACTGCAGGGTAGTCCAACAGGGTAAATGTAAATGTTATTAAAAAATGATCAGACAGAAGGGAGTTTTCAGGGAATACTGTTAAGTCTTCTATTTCCATACCATAAGTCAGAACAAGATCTAAAATATGATTAAAGTGGTGGGTGGACTCATTTACTTTTTGAGCAAAGCCGATAGAGTCTAATAATAGATTAAATGCAGTGTTGAGGCTGTCATTCTCAGCATCTGTGTGGATGTTAAAATCGCCCACTATAATTATCTTATCTGAGCTAAGCACTAAGTCAGACAAAAGGTCTGAAAATTCACAGAGAAACTCACAGTAACGACCAGGTGGACGATAGATAATAACAAATAAAACTGGTTTTTGGGACTTCCAATTTGGATGGACAAGACTAAGAGACAAGCTTTCAAATGAATTAAAGCTCTGTCTGGGTTTTGGATTAATTAATAAGCTGGAATGGAAGATTGCTGCTAATCCTCCGCCCCGGCCCGTGCTACGAGCATTCTGACAGTTAGTGTGACTCAGGGGTGTTGACTCATTTAAACTAACATATTCATCCTGCTGTAACCAGGTTTCTGTAAGGCAGAATAAATCAATACGTTGATCAATTATTATATCATTTACCAACAGGGACTTAGAAGAGAGAGACCTAATGTTTAATAAACCACATTTAACTGTTTTAGTCTGTGGTGCAATTGAAGGTGCTATATTATTTTTTCTTTTTGAATTTTTATGCTTAAATAAATTTTTGCTGGTTATTGGTGGTCTGGGAGCAGGCACAGTCTCCACGGGGACGGGGCAATGAGGGGATGGCAGGGGGAGAGAAGCTGCAGAGAGGTGTATAAGACCACAGCTCTGCCTCCTGGTCCCAACGCTTGACAGTCACAGTTTGGAGGATCCAAAAAAATTGGCCAGATTTCTAGAAATGAGAGCTGCTCCCTCTAAAGTGGGATGGATGCCGTCTCTCCTAACAAGACCAGGTTTTCCCCAGAAGCTTTGCCAATTATCAATGAAGCCCACCTCATTTTTTGGACACCACTCAGACAGCCAGCAATTCAAGGAGAACATGCGGCTAAACATGTCACTCCCGGTCTGATTGGGGAGGGGCCCAGAGAAAACAACAGAGTCCGACATTGTTTTTGCAAAGTTACACACCGATTTAATGTTAATTTTAGTGACCTCCGATTGGCGTAACCGAGTGTCATTGCTGCCGACGTGAATTACAATCTTACCAAATTTACGCTTAGCCTTAGCCAGCAATGTGTCAAGGACCTATCTTCCTCCTGATGTGCTTGTAATGTGGCCCTGAATGCGTTGATCCTGACTTGTATTATTGGTTGTCTGTGGGCTGTGACCTCATTGTGCCCAGAAAATAAAGTGATCCTGACTCACCAGAACACAGCGGGTCAGGCTGATGCAGTCTTGGTTGGAGTTATGCTCCCCTGATGGCTACCGTGTTGATCTTGTGTACAGATCATCTGCCCACTCGGTTGCAGGAATGACTGCCCTCACTGTTGGAAGATATCCTCATCCAAATTCTATTTTGGGTAACAGAAAGTCATTCCATTTGTCCGCACAAATCATCAGTGCAAAGTCTGAAATCAACCCAGGAAAAGTAAACCAAACACAAAGAATTGTCGCAAACTACAGGCCCTGTGTTGGTCTCTGTGTTTTTCACCACATCCCTGGCATGTGTGTGTAATTATCACGTGTCATATGCAACTATCACATTTTGTCACACAAAACAACCTCGTACCTCAAATCACATGCTGGTGAGCGAAGGGTTTTCTCCCAAAGACATAGAAATCAGTTTGAAGCATAGTATTTGTCCCACCAACAGCCCCAAAGTGAATTAATTACAAGCTATATATATATGTGTGTGTGTGTGTGTGTGTGTGTGTGTGTGTGTGTGTGTGTGTGTGTGTGTGTGTGTGTGTGTGTGTGTGTGTGTGTGTGTGTGTGTGTGTGTGTGTGTGTGTGTGTGTGTGTGTGTGTGTGAAAATTCAGTAAGGTGTATACTAAGGTATATCTAAATAAAGAAAGTAGAATAGAGTAGAGCCATTTAGGTGCCTGGTCTGTATATATTGTGCTCAGTGTTGATTTTAAATCCGATTACACCTTGCACACCGCCTACGTGAGGGAAGCTTCCCAGACACGTGCCTCGCATCACACCTGCCATGTCCCTCTAGAGAACAGAGCTGGCATCAGTCGACAGGCACTGTGACGTCAAACCAACAACATGAAATAATTAACTCTTTTTATTGGAGTTTCTAAGACTAGGGAAGAAGTCACAAACATGAAAAATATAAATACATTTTGTCTTTAAAAAGCCTTTTTATGTTTGAAAATTTAAATTCATCTCCACATTGGATGACAGACAGCTCGACATTTGTGGTGAAATGGTGACACCTTGTGGTGTTGTCGACAACTATCTGAATGTGTTACTTTGTCTCTTATTTATTGACCTACTCCAATCAAGTTATTGGTGGGACAGTCCCACCCATTCTTAAAGTTTTATTTTCAAAGTACTGTTTTTTTTGTTTTTTTTTTTTTTTTTCCATTTTATTCCATTTTAAACAAACAACAAACACAGTTGCTCAGACAGAACAAGTGGGACTTCAACAATACAGTGTAAACAGAGTGTACTATGTCAAATGACAAACCATCTAATAATGAGAGGATAGACCTTTCATGATAAGAGAGGCCAAGTCTGGACCAATAAATTTTAAGTATGGGATCCAGGTAGAATAAAATGTATCTGAAGAACCACTGAGCATGTACAAAATATATTCACTCAGGATGCAGTTTAATTGCAGATTAAATTGTGCCCTGACCTCTTTGTGGGAGCAAAGTCCTTGATCCAGAAATGTAAAATGTTCTTTCTTGCAATAAGCGTCAAAAGACTGAATAGTCGATTACCCTTGGAATTTATATGTGGATATGAGAGACCGAGCAGAAAATACTTGGGATCCAAGGGTATGGCTGTTTTAAAAATAGAGAATAAGTCCTTAGCAACATCAAACCAATAATTTTGTATCTTCGAACATGACCACATACAATGAAAATAATCACCGATTTCGGTCTTACATTTCCAACAAAGTGAAGAGAGGGATGACTCCATCCTATTTTTCAGTAAAGGTGTAACATGTATCCGATGCAAGGTTCTAAATTGAATTGACTTGGTTCGATTACAGATGGAAATTCTAGCAGCCTTTTTCCATATTTCACACCAGAGTTCAGGATCTATCAAAAATGCCCATATCCCTTTCCCATGCCTGTTTTTACCAAAACTGACGTAGAGGGAATAGACGAAAGTATAGCTTTGTAAAATACAGAGATAGATTTTTTACCACCATGAAGAAGTATTGCATTCTCAACAGTAGACATCTTATTACTTAATAGTGCTGTGTCTCGAGTGATAAAATGTCTAACTTGCAAGTATCTAAAAAAATCTGATCTGTGTAGTCCAAATTTTAGCTGGGCTTGATTAAAAGGCGATAAGTATTGATTCTCAAAAAGGTCCCCTAGTTTTATGATGCCTTTCTCAGTACAAAGTTTGAAACCCAGATCCCTACAGCCTGGTACAAAATCAGGATTATCCAGAATTGGAGTGAGAGGAGAGGTACGCTCATGACTACCCTCTATTTTGCGGACCATTTTCCAAGCTTTAACAGTATTTAATGAAATGGGATTAGTACATATATTTCTGATAGGACTGTTTATAAAAAGGAGATTCCAGAGAGGACAACTACACTGAGAAGATTCAACATCAATCCATACTGATGTGGGACTATTCTTAAACTAATGTGTAATTGCATGCAAGTGCACTGCTAACTGATAATGTCTAAAATTAGGCATATCAAGACCTCCATCTGAACATGGTTTTTGGAGTTTAGACATTTTTAATCTAGGTTTTACTCCAGATAAAAGAGCTCAGCCAACCTTCAAGCAATTTAATTACCTTTTTTGTTAATAATAGAGGTATCATCTGCATAGGGTAAAGTAACCTGGGTAAAATATACATTTTAATAAGGGAAATCCTGCCAAGCCAAGATAAGGGTAGAGGAGCCCACCTATCTAAATCTACTTTTATGGCATCCAGGAGACATGGGTAATTAGCTTTATATAACAAATCAAATAATGGTGTTATAGTTATACCCAGGTAAACAAATCCAGACGGTGACCAGCGGAAAGGAAAATGACAAGACAGTTGTTGAACTGATGATAAAGATCCAAGAGGCATGGCTTCTGATTTAGAAAAATTAATTTTATAACCTGAAAACTCACTAAACAAAACTATGGTGTCAATTAGATTCAGAATAGAAAGCTGAGGATTAGACATAAAAATCAGCACATCATCTGCGTAGAGTGAGATTTTGTGTTCCCGGTCACTCACAGAGATGCCTGAAATTAGTTTATTCTGTCTGATTGCTTGTGCTAATGGCTCAGTGGCCAGATTGAAAAGCAGAGGACTTAAAGGATCGCCCTGCCTGTTTCCTCGGAAAAGAAGAAAACTATTAGATTTTAAACCATTTGTAATGACAGCTGCAGACGGGGAATTATACAGAATCTGAATCCAATGAAGAAAATTATTACCCAAGCCAAACCTAGTGAGGACAAAAAATAAATATGACCATTCTACACGATCAAACGCTTTTTCAGCATCTAAAGAAATCACTAAAGCTGGGTCAGTAGAGTAGAGCCTCTGAATAGATGAATGATATTAAGTAGACGTCTCATATTATCACAGGAGTGACGTCCTTTGATAAAGCCAGTCTGATCTTCACAAACAATATCAGGAAGCACCTTTTCCAAACGTAATGCCAAAATTTTAGAAAGTAATTTTAAATCTGAATTAAGTAAAGAAATTGGTCTGTAGGAAGTACATTTTTCAGGGTCTTTACCCTTCTTAAGAATAAGAGAGATGTTTGCCTCTCTTAAAGAAGGAGGAAGGATACCTGTTGTGAATGAGTGGTCCAACATGGCTAATAAGGGGTCTATAATAGTATCAGCAAATGTCTTATAATAGTCATAACCATATCCATCTGGCCCTGGGGCTTTCCCTGACGGCATTGATTTCAGTGCTGCAAGAGCCTCCTCTCTTGTGATTGGGGCATTCAGACTCTGTTTCTGGGCCTCAGTAATCTGTGGAAGTATAATATCCGAAAAAAAAAGAATGCATGAGATCTAACGCATTATGAGGTTACTCAGATAGATACAAATTTGAATAAAAAGAAGCAAATTCTGCATGAATAGATTTTGTATCTAAATACCTAGACCCATCTAAACCGCTGACAGAGACAATAATCTGAGCTGCTGATTGTTTTTTAACAAGACTTGCAAGGTATTTACCAGGTTTATCTCCAGATTCATAGAGCTTTTCCTTCGCAAGTTTCAGAGAATATCCTGCTTTTTCAATTAACAGAGTATTCAGTGCAGCCCTTGAAGCTAAAATTTCTTGTAATAGGTCAGGGCTAGGAGAAGATATATATCTCCTCTCCATATCAGTCAATCTACATTGGAGATGGTTAATATGTTAATTTCTTTGTTGCTTCCTGGATGCCGTAAATAAATAATGAGTCCCCTACAGTAGGCCTTACAGGTCTCCCAAAGAATTGAGGGGTCTTCAGCAGACTTGGAATTAATGTCCAAGAAAATCTTTAATTCGGAAGTTAGATAAGAAATAAAACGGTCATCTTTCAGAAAAAAAGAGGGAAATCTCCTAAATTTGGACATGGGAAAGTTATTGGCGATATTGTAAGTCATAAATACAGGAGCATGATCAGAAAGTATAATATTTCCGATGGAGCATGCCACAACTCGACCAATATTTACAGAAGGAACAAAAAAGTAATCAAGTCTAGAATAACTTTTATGAGGGGAAGAGAAGAATGTAAACTCCAAGTCTGTAGGATGTAAGCATCTCCAAACATCAGAGTAACCCATATTTCGACTTAAAGAGAAAAGCATCTTGGCCTGTTTGGACAGAGACAACTCATTCACTGGGAGCCTATCAATGTAGGGATCAAGAATGCAATTAAAATCACCAGCAATTATTAAATGATCAGATGTCAGAGTTACAAAGTCAGAAAAAACTTTTGAAAGAAAGTCAGCTGAATATCCAGGAGGACAATATAAATTTAAAAGTGAAATACTCTGACCAAAAAGTGTCCCTGTGACCCTTACAAAGCGTCCTAAATTATCTTTTATACAATCTGAAGCAGTGAAAGGTAATTTTTTGCTGACTAAAATAGCGGCCCCTCTAGAGTAAGAAGAATAAGAAGTAGCAAAAATCTGACCAACCCAGCTTTTACAAAATATAGCTGTATCCTTATTTTTAAAATGAGTTTCTTGAAGAAATGCAATAGAGATATCCTCCCTCCTTAGAAAAGAATAAACCGCTGCTCTCTTGGCAGATTTCTGTAAGCCTCTCACATTCCAAGAACAAAATTTTACATTTATATTTGACCTGGTCATGAATAAAAAATAAAAAGCACCAATATTGACATAACACACATGTCAAAAATAGGAAGATACTAAATGAACCAAATGAAAAATGTCCCACAGCTGAGCAACAATCAGATAAAAAGAACAAACACAAATGAACCATAGACAATAGACAAACAAGAGATAGTGGGGTCTTTCCCTAAAATAATAGGGTAACACTACCATAACTTACCATTAATCTCAAGCAGAATATAGCGTTGTTTACAAATGTAGCTAGCTACGTCACATGGCTTAAGCAATAGAATGTAGACAATCACTATATAGAACCTAAACACAAACTATACGGCACATAAATACTTTTATCCGTCAGTCAGAGAGTTTAGGAATGCCACAACCTCCTCCAGGGACGTACATTTTTTCTTCGTGTTGTTATGAGAGACTTGTAACGTGGCTGGAAAGTACATACCATAGGATATTCCTCACTCTCGTAGCTTACGTTTGACCACATCAAATGCCTTTTGCTTCTTCATGATGGATGAGGAGAAATCATTATAGAAGAAAAGACGAGACCCGTTGAAAACAAGAGCGCCACGCTGGCTCACCCTGCGTGCTGCCTCCATCACTTGTTGTTTATCTTGAAATATGTGAAAGCATAGCAGTAATGACCGGGGACGGTTTCCAGCTGGTGGGTCTGGCCCAGGTGCCCGGTGAGCTCTCTCCAGCCGAATCCGTCCTGTATCTGTTAGTATGTTGAGAAACTGGGGTAGCCAGGACTCCAGGAAATCATCCGGTTGACTCGTCTCGGTGCCTTCAGCCAGACCAACCAGTCTAATATTCAGACGTCTGCTGTAGTTTTCGGCCATATCTGCCTTCTCAGACAAAACACAGACTTGCCTATCCAAAGCTCCAATCCTCGCTTCATATGTCAACACCGTATCTTCAGATGCTAATATCCTAGCCTCCGCTTCATCAAGCCGTGTGTTTGCGGCTTTAATATCTTCGGAATGCTGACGAACAGTTTCCGACAATGGACCAAGCTTATCGTCAATTACTTTAGTTATGTTTGCAGTCATAATCTCAAAGGCCTTGGCCATGGCAGGGTCGAGGTTAGCATCGGCTGTGCTAGCATCGGAGTGAGAAGGTCCTTCGCCATGTTGAGTTGAGTCATCCCGCGAGGGCGCATTGTTTGCATCTTTTGCCCTCCTAGGTTTCCCCATATCGTCAAAGGATTGTGGCCAAAATGTTTCCAAGGACATAACCCGTGTTATCCAGAAAAAACAACCGGGAGATAGCTGAACGGATTGTCAGGATATTAGAAAAAATGTAGCCATGTGGCAGGGAGCCTCCACCGGAACGCTGCTTTCACCTCGCTGTCATCACGTGACCCCCCTTCAAAGTACTGTTTAAAAAAATCTTTCCAGTGTCATCTCTCACTGCAAACAACATGCATGTGTGATTTCACCAACCCGGTTACCAACATATCACAATACCAGCATATACTTTTGTCAACCCTGTCACCAACATATAGACAATATCGGTATATATAGTGTCCTCCAAAAGTATTGGAACACTTGGTATTTCACACATTTTAATTTGTTCATGTGATTTCAAATACAAAAAAAATTTAAATTTCTAAAATTATCTTCCTTACACTCAAACTGAAAGCAAATCTCTACAACTTGATATAAATTAATTAAAAATATAAAAGCCAAGATGACTGATTGCATAAGTAATAGACCGCTTTGGAATAACACCTGTAAATAATCAGGATTTTCTTAAAAGAAGACCTGAAAGTTCAGCTACAATTTGCCAGAAGGTACATCTGAGATGCAAGCCTAGATCTGATGTTTTGGTTAAAGAAAACCCTCCTCTGTACCACTTCATCGTGAAGCTGTATAACTGGGGATACAAAATGTAAAACATGCACTTTGCACATTTTCTCTAATCACAGCTAGAGAATCCTATAACTTCTTCTAGGTTGTCTAAGTGGCTTCCCTTACTCTTCTCCTTCTTGCACAGTCACTCAGTTTTTTGAGAACTGTCTACTCCACATAGTTTTACCATAGAGTGTCATGCTATTTGTATTTCTTCATAACTGATGTAAATATAGTCCAAGACATATTCAGTGACTTGGAAATGTTTATGTATCCATCCCATGACTTGTCTGAAGAAAACTGGAACTAAAACAGATTATTTACACTTATTAGACTAAAGCATTCCATTACGTATGCAACCCATCATATTGGGTTTTAGATTTTTAAGTAAATTATATCAAGTTGTAGAGATTTGCTTTGTGTTTGAGTTTAAGGAAGACAGTTTTAGAAATTTTTGTTTTTTGTATTTCTTTGTATTTGAAATGGCATAAACAAATTAAAATATGTGAAATACCAAACGTTCCAATACTTTTGGAGTGCACAATACCTTTGTCAACCTCGTTACCCACAAATTAATAATATCAGCATATACTTTTTTCAACCCTGTTACCCACATATTAACAATATCATCATATATTTTTGTCAACCTCGTTACTCACATATTAACAATATCATCATATATTTTTGTCAACCTCGTTACTCACATATTAACAATATCATCATATATTTTTGTCAACCTTGTTACCCACATATTAATAATATCAGCATATACTTTTTTCAACCCTGTTACCCACATATTAACAATATCATCATATATTTTTGTCAACGTCGTTACCCACATATTAACAATATCATCATATATTTTTGTCAACTCCGTTACCCACATATTAATAATATCAGCATATACTTTTTTCAACCCTGTTACCCACATATTAACAATATCATCATATATTTTTGTCAACCTTGTTACCCACATATTAATAATATCAGCATATACTTTTTTCAACCCTGTTACCCACATATTAACAATATCATCATATATTTTTGTCAACTCCGTTAACCACATATTAACAATATCAGCATATATTTTTGTCAACCTCGTTACCCACATATTAACAATATCATCATATACTTTTGTCAACCCTGTTATCCACATATTAACAATATCATCATATATTTTTGTCAACTCCGTTACCCACATATTAATAATATCAGCATATACTTTTTTCAACCCTGTTACCCACATATTAACAATATCATCATATACTTTTTTCAACCCTGTTACCCACATATTAACAATATCATCATATACTTTTTTCAACCCTGTTACCCACATATTAACAATATCAGCATATATTTTTGTCAACCTCGTTACCCACATATTAACAATATCATCATATACTTTTGTCAACCCTGTTATCCACATATTAACAATATCATCATATATTTTTGTCAACTCCGTTACCCACATATTAATAATATCAGCATATACTTTTTTCAACCCTGTTACCCACATATTAACAATATCATCATATACTTTTTTCAACCCTGTTACCCACATATTAACAATATCATCATATATTTTTGTCAACCTTGTTACCCACATATTAACAATATCAGCATATATTTTTGTCAACCTCGTTACCCACATATTAATAATATCAGCATATACTTTTGTCAACCCTGTTACCCACATATTAACAATATCATCATATACTCGTATTTTTGTCAACCCTGTTACCCACATATTAACAATATCATCATATATTTTTGTCAACCTCGTTAACCACCTCAACCGGCAACTTAGCCCCGCGACTGGACAGCAACAACGTCCGAGGCCCAACGTGGTGAATTCACTGAGGCCGCGCGCTGCGTTATTAAAGCCGCGCGTCACGAGTGCCGCTTCCCCGAGGCCTCGTGCAGCCACCGCGGATCCATCAGCGCGGAAACACCGAGGCCGCGCGGCACCAGCGCAGTGCAGATCCATCCCGGTGACAAACAACGCAGGCTGTTAACGTCGGCGATCGACAAGCTGCTCATAAGCCGACCATGGGGCCTAAGAAGGTTCTGACGGCGGAGGAAGGTGACGATATTAAAAAATCTCTGGACTTTCTATCAGAGGAGATTTCTGTTGTGAAGCAGCAACAGAAATCAATCATGGATCTGGTGGAGGAGGTGAAGGCACTACGGCTCCAGAACGCTGAGAAAGACCGGCATCTGGTGCAGCTGGAAAATAGAGTGGCTGAATTGGAGCAGTACACCAGAATTAACGACGTCATCATCACAGGTCTTCATATCAAACCACGGTCCTACGCACGGGCGGTAACAGATGAGAGCGGAGGGGAGCCCAGTGAACAGGAGGTCAGCTCTGTGGAAAAACAGGTTGCTGATTTCCTCCTATCTAAAGGTATAGAAATGGATTTAAATAACATTGAAGCGTGCCACCCTCTGCCCCGGAGAAATGACGGTGATAAACGAACCGTCATCATGAGATTCATCAACAGAAAACACAAAACAGCACTGTTAAAACAAGGAAGAAAACTGAAAGGGACAAACGTATTCATCAATGAACATCTCACCAAACGGAATGCCGACATCGCCAGGAAAGCACGCTTCTTGAAGAAACAGGGAAAAATCCAGCACACATGGACTTCAAACTGTAAAATATTCATCAAACTGAACGGATCACCAGAACAAGCAAAAGTCATGGCAATAAGGAACATCGAGGAGCTGGACAAATATGAACAATAGTGTTTCTTAAAGCGACGATCTGGACAAATATGACCAATAAGGTATGAGGACACAAACACATCACAACACCATGACACAGACCAGAAGAACCTATTCATCTACTACCTATTCATCTACATCTGGAGACAAGAAGGATATAACTCAAAAGGATTGCTGATCATGGAAAAGTAGAACTGAGAACATTTAAATACACAGACCACAATGTACTGGACTTGGAGCACGATATAGACCCGGACAATAATTTCTTCTCAAATATCAATGACAGTTGTTGCTATTATACAGATGAACAGTTTAATCGGATCATTAAAACGGATAACAAATTATCAATAATCCATTTCAACAGCAGAAGTCTATATGCAAACTTTAACAACATTAAAGAATATTTAAGTCAGTTTAAAAAAATATTTAACATAATTGCTATATCAGAAACATGGATCAATGAAGATAAAGGAATGGATTTTGAACTGGATGGATATGAATTTAATTGTGTAAACAGAAAAAATAAGAGTGGAGGAGGAGTGGCTGTGTATGTGGATAAGAACATGGATTATAAAATAGTAGACAATATGACAACTGTGATTGATAACTTATTAGAATGTATAACTATTGAAATATGTGAAGAAAAAAGCAAAAATGTATTAGTCAGCTGTATATATAGAGCACCAGGATCTAGTATTGAAACATTCACTGACTGTATGGGAAAAATGTTCTCAAAAACTAATCAAAAAACTGTGTTCATTTGTGGTGACTTAAATATTGATCTGCTCAATCCAAATAAGCATAAAATAACAGATGAATTTATCAGTATAATGTACAGTATGAGTTTATATCCAAAAATCACCAGGCCAAGCAGAATTACATCCCATAGTGCCACCTTAATTGATAATATATTCAGCAATGATATTGAGAATAACACTGAGTGGATTATTAATCAATGACATTAGTGATCATCTACCAGTTTTCATCGTTTATAATAGAAACCATCGGCGGAATCAGCCAGAGGAGAAAATAAAATACAGGCGAGTGCGGACAGAGGAAAACATGAACACACTAAAGAAGGATTTACAGGAGCAAAACTGGGAAAAGGTATACAGTGAAAGTGATGTTGATAGTGCATATGAAACTTTTTTACAAATATTTACATCATTATATGATAAAAATTGTCCAATTAAACAAGACTACAGAAAACAAAAAATCCAAGCTCGACCATGGATGACGAAAGGGTTACGAAATGCATGTAATAAGAAAAATACACTGTATAGAGAATTCATAAAACTAAAGACTAAAGAGGCAGAAAATAGATATAAGAAATACAAAAATAGATTAACTAATATTATACGGGTATGTAGGAAGGAATATTATAGTAACATATTATATAATAACAAAAACAATATTAAAGGAATATGGGATATATTAAATAGCATTATCAAAAATGGTAATAAAAAACAGAGTTACCCTCAGTATTTCATTGATAATAATGTCAAGAAGGAAAATAAGGATGAGGTAGTCAACGGTTTTAATAATTTTTTTGTAAATATTGGACCAAGCTTGGCAGAAAAAATTCCCGATTCCCAATCTGAGGATTGGGATAATAATCTTATAGAAAGAAATTCCTGTTCAATGTTCCTCACAGCAGTGGATGGAAATGAAATTATAGACATTGTGAATAATTGTAAATATAAAACATCTACCGATTTAAATGAAATTGATATGGTGGTGGTAAAACAGGTCATTGAATGGATTGTGGAACCATTAACATACATCTGTAACTTATCATTTCAAACCGGTAAATTTCCCAATCAAATGAAAATAGCTAAGGTTGTGCCGCTGTATAAGACTGGGGATAGACACCACTTCACAAATTATAGACCTGTTTCTTTGCTTCCACAATTTTCCAAATTATTAGAAAAGTTATTCAATAATAGATTAGACAAATTCATAAATAAACATAAATTACTTACTGATAGTCAATATGGATTCAGAGCACATAGTTCAACATCACTTGCATTAATAGAATCAGTTGAGGAGATTACAAACGCCATAGACCACAAATTACATTCAGTTGGAATATTTATAGACCTTAAAAGGCTTTGATACAATTAATCATGACATATTAATCAATAAACTTGAACAGTATGGGATTAGGGGGTTGGTGTTGCACTGGGTGAGAAGCTACTTAAGTAACAAAAAACAGTTTGTGAAGTTGGGGGAATATACATCATCATGCTTGGACAATGCTTGTGGCGTCCCACAGGGGTCAGTATTGGGTCCAAAACTGTTTCTAATTTATATAAATGATATTGTCAATGTTTCCAAAATATTAAAATTAGTATTATTTGCAGATGACACAAGCATTTTTTGTTCAGGGGGGGATTTGCAGGAGTTACTGAGGAGGATCAGTATAGAAATGGGAAAATTGAAAATATGGTTTGACAGAAACAAATTATCATTAAACTTAAGTAAAACAAAATACATGTTATTTGGCTATTGTAATACAGACATACAGGTTCAGTTACAAGTCGAGGGGGTAGATATTGAAAGGGTACATGAAAATAAGTTTCTGGGGGTGATAATAGATGATAAGATAAACTGGAAGACTCATATAAAACATATACAAAGTAAACTGTCAAGAAGCATTTCAGTTCTAAACAAAGCAAAACATATTCTGGACCACAACTCACTCCGCATTCTTTACTGCTCACTGGTTTTACCATATTTACAGTACTGTGCAGAGGTATGGGGTAATACTTATAAAGGTACAACACAATCACTATCAGTAATGCAGAAAAGAGCTATAAGAATTATTCATAATACTGGCTATAGAGATCATACAAATCCACTATTTTTACAATCCAAATTCTTATAATTCACAGACTTGGTTCATTTTCAAACAGTACAAATTGTGTATAAAGCAATAAACAATTTACTTCCAGCAAATATTAAAAATATGTTTTTTAACAGATCAGGGGATTACAGTCTGAGGGGGAAATTTAATTTAAAGCATCAGTGGGCACGAACAACATTAAAAGGTTTCTGTATTTCTGTCTGTGGGGTGAGGATGTGGAACAGATTGGGAGTGGGGCTCAAGCAATGTCCAAGCATGAACCAGTTCAAACAGCGGTACAAAAATATGGTTTTTTCTGGGTATAGGGAGGAGGAAGGGTAATGAGGGTTAGGGTGTTTTTGTTTTTTGCTTCGGCTTGTAAATATATAGTATTTTGTATGTAAGTAGGTATGTGTAGGTGTATATTTATGTTTGTGTATATATATGTGTATATATGTATATGTGTATATATGTGTATGTATATGTGTATGTATGTTGATGTGTGTATGTATATATATATGTGTATGTGTATGTATATATATATATATATTGATATCGGTTTAGGTGTGTAGGAATCTATGTGTATATGTGGCAAAGGGTATTACTGGTTGTGGGGAAGAAGGGGTAGGGATAAATAAGCTGATGCTTCACCCTACCCCTTTTCGGACATGTTGGGTACACAGTAGGAACTTTTTTGTTGTTGTCTTTACTGATCTATCTTGTAATTGTTGTTGTATCAAATGTTCGAAATAAACAGTTTTCATTTTCAAACCACATATTAACAATATCAGCATATATTTTTGTCAACCTCGTTACCCACATATTAATAATATCAGCATATACTTTTGTCAACCCTGTTATCCACATATTAACAATATCATCATATATTTTTGTCAACCTTGTTACCCACATATTAATAATATCAGCATATACTTTTTTCAACCCTGTTACCCACATATTAACAATATCATCATATATTTTTGTCAACCTCGTTAACCACATATTAACAATATCAGCATATATTTTTGTCAGCCTCGTTACCCACATATTAATAATATCAGCATATACTTTTGTCAACCCTGTTATCTACATATTAACAATATCATCATATATTTTTGTCAACTCCGTTACCCACATATTAACAATATCATCATATATTTTTGTTAACTCCGTTACCCACATATTAACAATATCATCATATATTTTTGTCAACCTCGTTACCCACATATTAATAATATTTTTGTCAACCCCGTTCCCCACATATTAACAATATCATCAAATATTTTTGTTAACTCCGTTACCCACATATTAACAATATCATCATATATTTTTGTCAACCCCGTTACCCACATATTAACAATATCATCATATATTTTTGTCAACCTCGTTACCCACATATTAATAATATTTTTGTCAACCCCGTTCCCCACATATTAACAATATCATCAAATATTTTTGTTAACTCCGTTACCCACATATTAACAATATCGTCATATATTTTTGTCAACCTCCGTTACCCACATATTAACAATATCATCATATATTTTTGTCAACCCCGTTACCCACATATTAACAATATCATCATATATTTTTGTCAACCTCGTTACCCACATATTAACAATATCATCATATATTTTTGTCAACCTTGTTACCCACATATTAATAATATCAGCATATACTTTTGTCAACCCTGTTATCCACATATTAACAATATCATCATATATTTTTGTCAACTCCGTTACCCACATATTAACAATATCATCATATATTTTTGTCAACTCCGTTACCCACATATTAATAATATCAGCATATACTTTTTTCAACCCTGTTACCCACATATTAACAATATCATCATATATTTTTGTCAACCTTGTTACCCACATATTAATAATATCAGCATATACTTTTTTCAACCCTGTTACCCACATATTAACAATATCATCATATACTCGTATTTTTGTCAACCCTGTTACCCACATATTAACAATATCATCATATATTTTTGTCAACCTCGTTAACCACATATTAACAATATCAGCATATATTTTTGTCAACCTCGTTACCCACATATTAATAATATCAGCATATACTTTTGTCAACCCTGTTATCCACATATTAACAATATCATCATATATTTTTGTCAACTCCGTTACCCACATATTAACAATATCATCATATATTTTTGTCAACTCCGTTACCCACATATTAACAATATCATCATATATTTTTGTCAACCCTGTTACCCACATATTAACAATATCATCATATATTTTTGTCAACTCCGTTACCCACATATTAACAATATCATCATATATTTTTGTCAACTCCGTTACCCACATATTAACAATATCATCATATATTTTTGTCAACCCTGTTACCCACATATTAACAATATCATCATATATTTTTGTCAACCTCGTTACCCACATATTAACAATATCATCATATATTTTTGTCAACCTTGTTACCCACATATTAATAATATCAGCATATACTTTTTTCAACCCTGTTACCCACATATTAACAATATCATCATATATTTTTGTCAACCTCGTTAACCACATATTAACAATATCAGCATATATTTTTGTCAGCCTCGTTACCCACATATTAATAATATCAGCATATACTTTTGTCAACCCTGTTATCTACATATTAACAATATCATCATATATTTTTGTCAACCTCGTTAACCACATATTAACAATATCAGCATATATTTTTGTCAGCCTCGTTACCCACATATTAATAATATCAGCATATACTTTTGTCAACCCTGTTATCTACATATTAACAATATCATCATATATTTTTGTCAACTCCGTTACCCACATATTAACAATATCATCATATATTTTTGTTAACTCCGTTACCCACATATTAACAATATCATCATATATTTTTGTCAACCTCGTTACCCACATATTAATAATATTTTTGTCAACCCCGTTCCCCACATATTAACAATATCATCAAATATTTTTGTTAACTCCGTTACCCACATATTAACAATATCATTATATATTTTTGTCAACCTCCGTTACCCACATATTAACAATATCATCATATATTTTTGTCAACCCCGTTACCCACATATTAACAATATCATCATATATTTTTGTCAACCTTGTTACCCACATATTAATAATATCAGCATATACTTTTTTCAACCCTGTTACCCACATATTAACAATATCATCATATATTTTTGTCAACCTCGTTAACCACATATTAACAATATCAGCATATATTTTTGTCAGCCTCGTTACCCACATATTAATAATATCAGCATATACTTTTGTCAACCCTGTTATCCACATATTAACAATATCAGCAAATACACAGTAAAATCACCAGTGTTATGTACTTTTGTCAATCCTGTTACCAACAAATGAGCACGTCAACCCTGGTAGGCAATGTACACCCTGGACAATACACCAGACTGTCACAGGGCCACATACAGACGAACCCATTCACACTTGCAGTCAAGTTAAAGTTTCCGGTTCACCTAACCTGCAGGTCTTTGCAGGTGGGACGAAGTCGGAGCACCCAGAGGGAACACACTCAAACACGGGAAGAACATGCAAACTCCACACATAGATCAATCAATCAATCAATTTTTTTTTATATAGCGCCAAATCACAACAAACAGTTGCCCCAAGGCGCCTTATATTGTAAGGCAAGGCCATACAATAATGATGTAAAACCCCAACGGTCAAAACGACCCCCTGTGAGCAAGCACTTGGCTACAGTGGGAAGGAAAAACTCCCTTTTAACAGGAAGAAACCTCCAGCAGAACCAGGCTCAGGGAGGGGCAGTCTTCTGCTGGGACTGGTTGGGGCTGAGGGAGAGAACCAGGAAAAAGATATGCTGTGGAGGGGAGCAGAGATCGATCACTAATGATTAAATGCAGAGTGGTGCATACAGAGCAAAAAGAGAAAGAAACAGTGCATCATGGGAACCCCCCAGCAGTCTACGTCTATAGCAGCATAACTAAGGGATGGTTCAGGGTCACCTGATCCAGCCCTAACTATAAGCTTTAGCAAAAAGGAAAGTTTTAAGCCTAATCTTAAAAGTAGAGAGGGTGTCTGTCTCCCTGATCTGAATTGGGAGCTGGTTCCACAGGAGAGGAGCCTGAAAGCTGAAGGCTCTGCCTCCCATTCTACTCTTACAAACCCTAGGAACTACAAGTAAGCCTGCAGTCTGAGAGCGAAGCGCTCTATTGGGGTGATATAGATAGAACCAGGTGGGAAGCGATCCCAGGACCTTCTTGCTGTGAGGCAACAGTGCTAACCACTAAGCCACCTGCCACACCAGATGTTATACACATGCATTTAAATGTTCAAATAAGCAACGTTTTACATTGTGCTTTTGTGGTAACCTCTGAAGAGGCAACAAGTTTGATGACAACATGGGGACACAACTACAGTAAATTGTTGGGGATTTGAACATTTTACACATATTAAAGCAGCATTTTGTGTGATTTAGTGCCATCTAAGGGTGAGGTTGCAGATTGCACTACACAGTCATCGTGATTTTGTTTTCCTTCACATTTTCGCTTCTTTGGCAAAGGGGATTCAGGCGCCTTTGTCTTCTCTTATGATTAAGTTTATTATGAAATCTGTATTCAGTTTCTGCTAAGAATGAAGCCTATTTATAAGTAATGAAACAACACTTGAGGCTTTCCGGAAGTTTAAAGAGTAAAACTAGAATAATCATACTGGGGAACGGGTGTTTATTTATTTATTTATTTATTTACAGGATATGTCATAATATGTATTTGTAAGATATGTGAAATGGGGCTTAAAACCCAAGCTAAAATCCACAAAATGGCATGTTTTCATGCAACCACCAATCTGTTTTCCTTCTTGGAGACGTTTACTTTGAAAACATTTGAAAATGTTTGAAAAGCAAGCGCTTGAAAAGGCTGCTATACCCCATTGTACCAGTAGGTGGTAGTATAATGCTGTGTTGCCTGCAGCTGCACACTTTGCAACAACACTGTGCAGCTGCAGAAGCATCAGTGAAATATGAAGTCACTGTGGTGCAAGAACAATCAAAATTCTGGGAAAGTAGTCCTGGGTTTGAATCCCAATCATGTCAAAGATACAGGCTAAAATCCACATAATTAAAATTGTCAACCAAAACTCAATATACATAAGGAAAGACTGACATTTTTGAAGAAGTACAATAGATTGTAAAATTAAACTTTTTTTGAGCACTTCCACAGTTCTAAGCGTTCTTGTCTCTGCAGGCTGACTCATATTTCTGCGTCATGAAGTCAGAGTCGGTCATGTCGAGCTCATGTGCAGCTGTCCAAAGATGTATCTTCCTCCACTCACATCTTGTTCACTTGTTGTTGTTGGCTGCATGCAGCAGATTACAAATAAAACATGCATGAGATAGCAGAGGATGTGAAAGAAGATAAGAAGTATAAGACCGATATAGGCCCTGAGGCCCATTGGAATGCTGCTTATCCCCAGATTCCATAATGTGAAGCAGATGGGAATCCGTGACGTTCCCTGGACTGAACAGACCAACGCAGGTAATTTCCACAGTCAAAGATGGTGTCCATTTATCCATTTATAGCTGGGTGGACTGAGATAATGCACATGAGGTGTTTTGTCCATAGACAGGTAGCATGACTTATGTACTCAATAAGTGCTCTGAGAGCACAATATTCCCCACTGGCCAATACTGCTTTGGTACAAGTTCTGATAACATTTCAAGGTATGTGATAGTTGATTTCAGAATGTAGACACTAACACATGAAACTGGTAGTATCTAGGTTTGTTAATCAAGAGCCATAACTACCAAAATGTTTCAGTCCTCTACACTCACTCATCTTCAACCATTTAGTCCAGTTAAGGATTGCCGGGTCTGGGGCCTATCCCAGCAGTCACGGCGTGAAGCAGGGTTCACCCTGGACAGGACGCCAGTCTGTTGCAGGGCCACATATGGACAAATAAACATACGCACACCAACAGACAGTTTAAAGTTTCCAGTTCACCTAACCTGCAAGTCTTTGGATGTGGGAGGAAGGCGGAGTACATGGAGAGAACCCACGCAAACATGGGGAGAACATGCAAACTCAACACAGAAAGGCCACAGGTGGGAATCAAACCCATGACTTTCTTGCTGTGAGGCTATAGTGCTAACCACTAAGCCACCATGCTGCTCCAATGCTGTACAATATTACAATATGTGTATTCCCCATGTAATCCCCCTTCGGGTCTTCGGCTTGTGGGTGATATAAAATCATGTTAGTTTGTCATAATAATAATTTTATATAACGGATGAGTGGATCCTTGTCATTTGATTGATGCTTTGTATGTCACATGACATGGATTATTCAGCCCATTTGTGGTGCATTGCATTGGTTCCATTTAGAGTGCAAATTTGGTTTGGTGCTGATTGGCTGAGAGCTGTTAGCTGTTGGACAAATAGGGTGATAGGGTGGACTTTTAGGAAAAGACTTATTTTGGCCATAGAAAAAGTAAAAATTCTGATTCAAATAACATAATGTTTAAAGGGGAGGTGATGGTCTCGTGGTTAAAGCGTTGGGCTTGAGACCAGAGGATCCTTGGTTCAAATCCCAGCTTGACCGGAAAATCACTAAGGGCCCTTGGGCAAGTTCCTTAATCCCCTATGTGCTCCTGGTGTGTAGTGAGCGCCTTGCATGGCAGCAGCCTCACATCGGTGTGAATGTGAGGCATTGATGTATCAAGCGCTTTGAGCGTCTGATGCAAATGAAAAAGTGCTATATAAATACAGTCCAATTAAACAAAAAGGTGAATGTTTTAAGTTATTGATGAAAAAGCTGTGTTTCTGGCAGACTACAGCGCACTCTGGTGGTCACAATCAAAATACATGTTTATGATCTGACGTGATGGAAGAATTTCTCACAGAGAAAAGCTTGACGGTTTATCTCTTGGTTCTTGCAGAACAGCTGTTCACACTGATTTTTTTGTGTCACTTCTTTTTAATTTTTCCTCTGTGCTCTCTCTCACTCTCTTGCTCTATCTAGTGCAACATTTAGCTCTTGCATGGACACAAAGTTATTTTTTTAACTCAAACCCCACTGACTCTTGTTGTCTTATGTTATTATTCATCTCTGTCAGCTGGAGTTTATTTTCATTCCTGACCTTCTCGATCAGTTTCAACATGTGCAGAGAAACAGTGAAGAGCTGCTTTTTTTCTCTCTTCACATTTTACTGAATTCCATTTAATCAGTTCACCTCCTCATTTTTCTTCTGGACGTTCTGAGTTCTTTGACAGCGTTCATCCACCTGACAGCAGTGGTTTATCAGCCTTTATAACCACTCATAAAGTCTTACTCCCCCACCAGATTGTCCAGCTTCATACCGGAGCTCTCACTGTGTTTCTCTGTATTTGTCTCTGTGTTACCAACCCACGCTGCCCTACATCCTCCCTGAGCCTTACCTGCTGATTCCTGATTCGGTTGCTTTGTATGACAGATCTGTGTGCATTGAACCTTTGTGTTTTTGAATACGGTGCATCCAGAAAGTATTCACAACACTTCAACTTTTCCACATTCTCTTATGCTACAGCCCAGTGGCGGTCCTAGAGTGATTTACTCCCCGGGCGAAACCCCCTGCGTGCCCCCCCCCGTGCACACTAACATGGCCACCACCTCCGCCCCACCACCCATGAAAACACTAACTTTGTCCAGAACACCCACAATCCCACAAATTAATTCACAACAGCTATTTTCAAGAACAAATTTCCGGTTTTAATGACTACTGCAATAACAAACACAAAGAAATTGGAACAGTCTAATGTGTCATCATCCATGGACTTATCTGCAGTGATCATCTCAAAAGTTTGCAGGAGGGCATCATAATTGTTTGCCACAGTGCTCACTGTCCATGATGTGAAATTTCATCAAGTAGGAGCATTTCTGGGCAACCTTGAGCAGCCTGCAGACTCAAGAAGACATCCTCTTTGTGGATTTTGAGAAAAATGTGGCAAACCCAGAGAGTGATGCAAAAAATATTCTGCACTCAGATAAGCATTTAGTCCCCTGAGACAGAACCAGATTCAGTCTGTGTGCATAGCAATGCACAAACATTGCACTGGGGGCTATTGCTTTAACTTTGCCCTGCAAACCATTGAGAGCTGAAGCCATGACAGCAGCCATGGCTTCTTCATAAGGAAGACTATCAAATGGCTTCACCAAAATCCGGTCCACAACATTCAAATTGTCTGCTATTATGTGCAGTTTGGGACTGGAGCGAGGCTAATGTGAAGTTTGTCCGCCTGTGAGTGCTTTGTGACGGTGAAGGAGCTCAGCAGCACCCGCTGCTCGGTAGGGACAGAAACTGCGATAGAAGTCAGAAAAAGTGATAGAAGTCAGTCTCCAAACACAAGCAGCTACAAAAAAAAACACCAGAAATAGAAGCTCGATTTGTCGCTAGTCGTTTTTAACAAAGAAAACGCCGCTAAGAGAATTAAGAAAATCTCCGGTTCAACTCAGAACAGAATGAAAATTAAAAAATGCTCCCACGGATGTTTACACCAAAAGATCGCTGATTCGCTCATTTCGCTGTCAATCAAAAAGGGATTCAGCCTCAGTCAGATCATCCAATCATCATGCAGAAGCTGAGCATCCGGGCCAGCCGAGGCCAGCCCACTGCCCCATAGACCCCCAGACACGCTGAGCGTCCGATGGGCGGGACAAAGCCCAGCATTTATCCAATGACTCGTCTCGTTTCGCTACATGCTTTGTGTCGCTATTGAAGTCTGTGGACTGTTTAAAGCACTGTGAAGCTGCGGGAATGAGTGAGGGGAAAGCCGCGTCATTACCAGTGATAAGAAGCTGATTCTGAACAAAAGTTGAGCGCGTTGTAACCACGGACCCCCCCCCCCCGGTCAGGACAACCCCCCACCCCGTTTTTTTGTTTTGTTTTGTTTTTATCCCCCCACGGTCGTGCTGCCCCCACCCCCATGATGCCGCCCCGGGCAGCTGCCCGGTCGGCCCGCCTGCAGGACCGCCCCTGCTACAGCCGTATTCCAAAATGAATGAAATATATCTTTGTATCTTGGAGGCTTCCCTCACTCATCTCCTTCCAGCATCGCCATTTAGTTTTTGAGAACTGCCTGCTTGACACAGATTTTTACCACACAGTACCACACTGTTAGTATTTCTGAATGATTGATGTAAATGATGTTCTTGTATCCATCCCCTGACATTTCTCAAGAAAACTGGCTGTAAAAGTGATTATTTCTTACATTTAGAATAAACTGCCCTGTCCCAACATTTTTTTTTTTGAATGTGTTGCAAACCTTAACTGTAGGAATGGGTGTATATTAACAAATAAAATAGAGCTGATGCCACAAAATATGAAATATGTTGGTACTGTCTGCAGTTACGTAAATAGAAGTCAAAGAAACCATCAGAATCATTATTGGCAAAAGCCTAGGCATTTACCCTGTAAACTGAAGTGACTGAATAGATAAAAGAGCCAATTCCCACCAAGTAATTCATATAAATGCTCAAAAATAACAAATACTATCATCTTTTAATTCTCCACATTAAAAGGACATTTGATGAAGATAATCAAATTAAAATTTAGTTAGAGTTGGTGCACAAGATCAATAAAAAAAGCCAGTTTATTTATCTTATTTAATTTACCATATACCTGTGAGCTGCGTGGACATAGTATTTTGTTGCAGAGAATAATCTTATCACCACATGCTTCTTCTTTCTATTTGTTTTTACTTTTCTTTTTTAAATCAATGTAATTGTGGTTGAAATGGATTCAGCACGTCAGAAAACGACAATTTTGTGTTTATGACATATACATTAAAAGAGAGCATTTTGAAGATAATCTGGAATAACACAGCTACCGTCTTGGATTTTGCCATTTATTATATATACTGGATATAAATCTCATTACATTTTCTTTGCAGCTGGGTACAATGCAGTTTTGTCCATCATAGTGTGTTGTGATGGTAACAGTGGGAATTTTCTCTCTGCTGCATCTTTTCCTTCCTTACAGCCAACAATTCCTTTACATTATTAGTGCATAAATGCACAAATTAGCAAATGACCTACACTTGACCTGCACTTGTGTAAAACGGAAGCCTATACTTCAAGACTACATACTACAAGAGCGCTTTGCTCCACAGAGTGAAGGCAGTGATGGCACAAGCAGTGTAAATACTGTCAGCATAACTGTCAAGTCGATTCTCACATTTAAAGGTCCTACAAATGGCATGTTTAACATTAATCTAGTAGCAGCAATTGCTTTCTATGTAAAAAATTTTGTGGCAATATGGCATCCTGCAGGGAGACTGATGCAACATTCCCTGTGTGTGTGTTGTAATCTGAGCTTTGTTTTCATAGCCACAGCTGCACGTGCACATTTAGTGCATGTGAGTCCCACCCTGTAAAACAGTTGCCCCTCCCCTTATTTATAAAGAGACAGTAGTGATAATCCACATAGCATTATGCATTCAAGATGGCAAATAGTAGCAAGTTTCCAAAAATTCTTCTCCTCCAGCAAACCATTTTAATAGACTAAAAATGCATCTGACCAAAGAATATGGTTGAGAGCCCATTGAACTGCTGAAAGGCTCCAACTTGCATTCCTTGTCCTTGGTGCAGAGGAGGGAGGGGGTACAGGATGGAGGGTTAGGGAGGAGCGGATGAAGGGAAGCCAATGTTTTGGTCAGAGCTGCAGGTGCTAGTATATCTAGTGGCACTAAATTGTTTGTGACATCCCTGCTGTGTGAATTTGTGAATCCACTGATTCTCTGCAATGAGAAACCATGAGGAAACACCATGCAAAAGCATGTATGGGTATTGTTTTCAGGCTCATGTGTCCATCTGTCCACGTGGGAACAAAATACCGTAGATTAATAAAATACTTTTACCCGATTTGGATCAAACCTGGTGGAAAGATTAAGGGTCAGTCAAGGAAAAAGCGATTTTATTTTGGGGGAAAAGTGGTCAAAAGTCAAGGTCACAGGGTAGAAGATGAAGATATTGGCCCATTGCCAATCAGTGCATATTTAGAATGGCTACTTCAAGAGATTCATTTTTTTTAAAAAGGACCAATGGATGCTATTTAACACTATATACATCACCTTTGTTGATCACATGCCCTTTGATGTTGAGTTCATGTAAAATGTCCAAATTTAGAGTAGAAATAAACATGTTTGCAGTCTGGTCCATGGAAAGGTTTTGGTCCATGTAGATAGTTTCCTCCTCCGTGTCAACTGTATGAGGCTGATTTTTTTTTCTAACTTCTTAGTTTAAGACATTTTAAGCCATAACGTTTTGTATAATTGTGGGCATGGTCACTTTGAGTAACAGCTGCTGAGCTCCACCTGTCACTGTCACTGTCGTTTGGAGTATTTTATTATAACTTGTGTGGTGAAACATCCCCATAGATCATCTGCTGCAATAGTCATACAAGTGAAATTGTCATATTTAATGTTATGTGCTAATGGCGTTAACAGTTGTAACAGCTGTCGATAGCGTCATCTCTGATGTCCACTTAATGCACAATTACTGAGAAAATAAGCGGCTAATAACTTTTAATGTCCACACCAAAGCAAATCGTTAGGAGAACCACAACACAGTCCCCAAAAATATGATTTAGTCTGCAACCTTTACTTTCAAAAGAGCCATGAGCCATTTGTTGTCTCTTCTTCCACAAACAGCTTATTAATGGTGCCTTGACACTTGCACGCATTTTGGCCCTGCACTCCTGCGCACTTCATCGTGACAATGCCACCTGCTGTGTTCCCAGCTGGATGCCGCGCTTTGTGCCGCTGGATGCTGGGTATATAAGGGCCCGGTCACACGGCATATGGCGATAGTGGAATGAAGGAAAAAAGTCACAAATCATCGAGAAAAATTGGAAGAATGAGCCTGCACTTCACCCATCACTGAAAAGCTTGCGAGTCCAGAGCGCATAAAGGAATTAAACAAAACCAAAACTAACAAAAGAAAAACGAAGTAAACGGTGACCTTGACGCTTTAAACAGAACATTCATGATGACGTGACTTGACAGCAGGAATCAGACTGAGCGCCAGCCTGTGATCAAGTCTGCAGCCAGTGTGCGCTCTCCATAGCACCTGCAGGTGTGAGAGTTGTCTTGAACACAGGTCTGTCTTCACAAAAACAATGGGACGAAATGGGACAAAAAGCAGCGTTGTCATACAGAAACAATAGTGGCAAGAACGTTTTATCAACTACTGTAACTATTTACGCATGTTGCAGTCGTCTGTGGCTGGAACGTTCCATGCAAATGTGCACACAGCCATTTGTGGCGCACAGCCATTTGTGTGTGTGTGCAGTCTCTCGAGCCACAGACGGCATGCGAATGTGTGTAAATACAGTAGTTGATAAAACGTTGTTGTCGCTAATGTTTCTATATAACTTTGCTTTTTGTCCCACACATGGACGAGTCATGTTCAGCTTATCGGATCTTTAGTTATTGATCCCTTCAGATATCGTCAATGTTTGTGCAAGATGTCAGACTTGGGAGGTTGGACAAAGTTGGACGACAGTCAAACGGAATGCTGACAGTACGGGAACTACGCAAATGATGGGGTACTGTGAAGACAGAAAGCAAAACGGAATATGGATGAATTGAGGTTGTCGTCAGATTCATTTACATTTTTCTACAGTTTGAAAATTCTGACGAAGTGCTAGCTGCAGGAATGAAGCTGGACGATGGTTAAACTGTCTCCAAAAGACAACATAAGTCCAGATTTCTTGTTTGGTTTTGGCTTTGGTGTCCTTCGTTAGTGCCGTGTGACTGGGGCTTAAAATAATTATTTCGTAGCGGATTAATTTTACTAAAGTCTTGTAATATTATTTATATTGTAATTGCTTGGTAAAATAGTTGCATGTTAATTCCTTCTTATGAGCAGCTGTAAAGGTATAAATCTTATGATAAGATTTAACATGTTGTTATAATCGTTCAGATGAGCTGCGCTGTGATGCGGTGCACTGATGCAATCACTCGCACGCATGTTTTTAAAAGTTTGCACAATGTTTACCTGAAGTTCACATAATTAATGCATCACAGAGATTTTAAACATTTCAAAATTTTCTTTGTGCACTTGTATGATGCCGCTCACAGTTTACAATGGTTTACAACGAGTTTACTCTCCCGCACTGTAGACTGTGTGCAAGTGCATGGGTCAAATTTGTGCTAGTGTCAAGGCACCTTTAAGCACAGCGTACTCGGCTCCTTAATGTGATTTCTGCTTCTGAACACCACTGCAAAGTTTCTCCACAACAGGTTTTTTAATGCACATGCATGATTTTTATTCAGTGTGTTCATATATATTCCCGTTTTTTAAAGGAATTTTGACCATTTCTTTTGTCTGTAATGACGCTGAATGCATTGAACCACATTTCCTCTTGTAATTTGTGTTATTAACAACGGAACATGTCTCAGCCTCATTATCTAAATTCTGGGATTGTTAGTGAAGCATGGGGTTAACTCTGGATGATCACATTAGTTCCCTTCTGCTTCTCTGTTGATCTACTGTTAGTGAAACTAATGCCTTAGTTGCTGGTAGTTCTGCCTGATTGATCTTGTTCTCTTTCTCAGAGAACAAGATCTGCAACGCTCGGACGGCGGTGTGATCTGGAATAACAAACTATTCCACTGGACTAGTATGAAGACTTGGACTTCGTTGGGACATTCACTAACTTGATAACGCCACTTGCACCCTATTCTGTTTGCTTTCTCTTGTCTGTTATTTGGTAGAATGGTCTAAGCAGTGGGAATATTTGGAATACCAAGGAAAGGTCTTATTCTGCTTTGCTTCATAAAAACAAAATCATTCTTACATTCTGCAGAGAGAAGAGGTGCATGTTGCCTGTTCCAAGTTTGCAACAGGTTATGCTGAAAATAGTGTCCTATTTACAAGAAGAAAGAACTATTTAGGTGCTTTGTATTGATCTCTTTGGTATCATGTATGTGTTCCGAGAATGGAGGAGACCCTGGAGTGAGGAAATACAACGTTAGAGCACAAAGCTGGAATGGCGTACACATGCCTGTGGGCGTGAATGTGTCCGTGTCTGTTTTATGTGTGCATATGTGGGCCACACGGGGTATTTATTTGTATCTGCCTGTGAGGAGAAGAGGTGGAGAGTTTGTGTGTGTGTGTGTGTGTGTGTGTGTGTGTGTGTGTGTGTGTGTGTGTGTGTGTGTGTGTGTGTGTGTGTGTGTGTGTGTGTGTGTGTTTGTGTGCATGTCAGCGTTGCTGCTGCTGATGTGGGTCATTACCTCTTCTTTTCCCCCGGGGGCCATGCAGCAGGAGAGTGTAGAGGAGGAGGGGGAGACAGGGCATGGAGGGGGGTGTATGGGAAAAATGGGAAGGGAATTCAAGGAGGTGGGGGTTGCTGGTGTGTGTGGGAGGGGGTGTTGGGGGGTGGGGGGGTGTCCACCAGAGGAGTAGAGACCAATAAATCACCATCCCGTCTCTCTGCACTGACACCCAGCCTGTCTGCTGAGGAACAAGGAGGTGGCAGGGAGTGAAGTGAGGCGGTACAGGAAGTTGAGGTTTTGGGGAGGTGGGGGCAACACAGGAACAATGCTCTGGCCTTGTCTTCCTGTCACTCAAGCTCATGATGGGCAACAGCCAATCTCCTCCACACAGCACCCCAAAGGGATTGGAAAACTGTGGAGTCACGGAGGAACCGGGAGGGACAAAGTTTATGACCCGATTCCAAACATGTTCTTCTAATCTCATCCCTTTTCCCTTGGGATGCAGTTTTCTGACAAATAAATTCTCTCTGCAGCTGACTGTGGCCTCACCACATCTTTGAGGTAGTTTAAAAAAGATTAGTGGTCTAGCACAGTTTGATCCTGCTGGTGTGCACGTCACCGCTATTTTCTTATGACATGTATTTGTTATTTTTGCATTAATATTTTACTTTTTTATGTCCCATAGAAGCATTTAAACATTACAAGAAAAGCAGAACGCACTTGTTGTATTCCGATGATATCAAACTGGAATTACACGAGCCTCTCGGGAGGCTCCTGAGGTCTCTTTGAAAGAGGGGTGGGGAGGGACTGGTTGTCTGCTTGAATCAATGTGGTTCCAGCAGCGTGTGCTCCTAGACCTTATGTGACCTCTCGTGGGGAGGGGCACATAATGCACATTAGAAAAACAAGTCCAGCGTTGCTGATACTTCACATATGGAATAAGTAGTACTTGGGTTCAACTTTGGTTTCCTTCGGTTTCCAATGGGACATTTTGGTGTCAGTGTGCAGCTCACTAATATGTGTTTGGAAGCCATTTACTTGTTTCTTGCCAATTACTGAATGTGAAATGAAATTTTTGTTTTTGTAACCTGATTTTGTAGCCTGTCTAGGAAATCAAACAATTACCATAAAATAAAAGCATATGTTGGGGAAAATATTTAATCATAAACTCTAAAAGTAAGACTAGTGCAGCAGATTGTTGTGTGTGGGCCGCCAGAAGAGGAGGTACTGCTGGCCCACCACCAGTGGGCGCCCTGCCTGAAGTGCGGGCTTCAGGCACGAGAGGGCGCTGCCGCCACGGACACAGCCGGGGGTGACAGCTGTCACTCATTATCTCTTGACAGCTGTCACCCATCTACTCAACATCATCTCACTCCATAAAGACCAGACGTCATCTCCACCTCGTTGCCGAGATATCGTACTTCATTGGAGGTAATATACTCAGCCGTTTGTGTTTTACACATCAATCTGTATACTGTGAGTCTTTGCAGGAGTACCTGTTATCCTCTGTCTGCGGGAGCTGATTGAGTGCTGGACTGCACTCTTTTCCCCTGAGGAATCACTGCGGTACTCTGCAGCATATTGAGTGAGAGGTGGAGGTGGCATTCCCACCGTTGTTGTTACGGGGTGTACACACACCCACACTTGACTGTCTTTGTTCTCGCCAGCAGTACCAGATCCGACAGTCGGGGACGGTGATCACCTGGGAATTTGGGACTTGGCGGCTCCAATATTCACCAGGTTCGGTGGCGGTGGAAATCGTGTGGTTCCGGCTCTTCTCGGGACAGACGTCTTCTATCCTCGAGCCTGCCCACACGTCACCTTTGTGGATTGACTGTAATCATATTCTGAGATTGTCTGTATGTTCGTTGTGCTCCTTCACAACATTAAATTGTTAATTTTTGGCTCATCTATTGACCGTTCATTTGCGCCCCCTGTTGTGGGTCCGTGTCACTACACTTTCACAACAGGATATCTCGGCCAGCGTCATGGACTCCGAGGGGCGTCACCCGGCTGTTGAACGACCAATGGAAGAGCAGGGAGCGCAGGCGTCTGCAGGAGGCGTGATTGGTGAGCTGCAGCACATTCTCACCGCCTTTACGGCTCGGTTGGATCAAATGACCGAGCAAAACATCCTCCTGAACCGCAGGGTGGAGGCTCTCTCCACGCAGGTGGCGGCGAGCGCTCAGGGTGCTGCTGCAGCTCCTCCTCCTGCCGACCCTGTGCAGGATATGAATGTTCCAGTGGTGGTTCAACAACCCCTCTCACCATCCCCTGAAGCATACATAAGCCCTCTTGAGCCGTACGGAGGTTGTGTGGAGACGTGCGCGGACTTTCTCATGCAGTGTTCGCTCGTCTTCGCACAACGTCCCGTCATGTACGCGTCAGATGCTAGTAAAATAGCTTATGTGATTGCTCTGCTTTGGGGTAAGGCACGCGCCTGGGCTACGGCGCTCTGGGAACAGAACTCACGGTTGTTATCAGCATACACTGGGTTTGTGGGGGAGTTCAGAACAGTGTTTGATCACCCTAACAGAGGAGAGACCACTTCAACAATGCTGCTGTCAATGCGACAGGGGCGCCGGTGCGCAGCCGAATATGCAGTCGACTTCCGCATCGCGGCTGCGAGGTCCGGCTGGAATAACGTTGCGCTCCGCGCCGCCTTCATACACGGACTGTCATTGGTCCTGAAGGAGCATCTGGTAGCTAAGGAGGAACCGCGGGATTTAGATGGGCTTATCGATCTCGTTATACGGTTAGACAATCGGTTGGAGGAACGCCGTCGGGAGCGAGGCGAAGGACATGGCTGGATACGCGCCACCCCTCTCCCTTCTGGGTTCGAAAAGGGGCCGCCCTCCCCACGCTCCACAGCCGCAGCGCTCCGTGGGGCAACAGGTCCCCCTGCTGGCGTTGTTAGGGAAACGCACAGGGCCAGAATGAGGAGGCTGGTCCGCGGGGAGTGTTTTCTCTGCAGCTCTAAGGAGCACACACAGAAAAACTGCCCCAAACGGCCACAACAACAACCGCCCTCAGAGACTGGGCTAAGGGGAGGTCAAAACATTCACGTGGGACACACACAGATTGCCACACGACTCCCAGTTACAATCCTGAGCGGGGATTTAACCCTTCAAGCCCCAGCACTGGTGGACACGGGGTCAGAAGGGAATTTGCTAGACAGCAGATGGGCAAGGGAGGCAGGGCTCCCTCTGGTGGCGCTTCCTTCGCCATTGCAGGTGCGGGCACTAGATGGCACCTTCCTCCCTTTAATCACACACAAGACACAACCAGTAACTCTGGTGGTGTCTGGAAACCATCGGGAGGAGATTGAGTTTTTTGTAACTCCTTCTACCTCCCGTGTGATTTTGGGCTTCCCTTGGATGTTGAAGCACAATCCCGGGATTGATTGGCCGTCTGGGGTGGTGGTTCAGTGGAGCGAAACCTGCCATCGGGTGTGTTTAGGATCCTCGGTCCCTCCCGGTTTACAGGCTAAGGAGGAGGTCAAAGTCCCGCCCAATCTGACGGCAGTGCCGGTTGAGTACCACGATCTTGCTGACGTCTTCAGCAAGGATCTGGCACTCACCCTTCCCCCGCACCATCCGTACGATTGTGCCATTGATTTGGTTCCAGGCGCTGAGTTCCCGTCCAGCAGGCTGTACAACCTCTCACGACCTGAGCGCGAATCAATGGAGACCTACATCCGGGACTCATTAGCTGCCGGGCTGATCCGGAACTCCACCTCCCCGATGGGGGCAGGTTTCTTTTTTGTGGGCAAGAAAGATGGCGGACTCCGTCCATGCATTGATTACAGGGGGCTGAATGAGATTACGGTTCGCAACCGATACCCGTTGCCATTGTTGGATTCCGTGTTCACCCCCCTGCATGGAGCCAAAATCTTTACTAAGCTGGATCTTAGAAATGCGTATCACCTGGTTCGGATCCGGAAGGGAGACGAATGGAAGACGGCATTTAACACCCCGTTAGGTCACTTTGAGTACCTGATCATGCCGTTCGGCCTCACCAACGCCCCCGCGATGTTCCAAGCCTTGGTTAACGACGTCTTGCGGGACTTCCTGCACCGATTCGTCTTCGTATATCTGGACGATATTCTCATCTTTTCTCCGGATCCTGAGACCCATGTCCAGCGTGTACGTCAGGTCCTGCAGCGGTTGTTAGAGAACCGACTGTTTGTGAAGGGCGAGAAGTGCGAGTTTCACCGTACGTCTTTGTCCTTCCTGGGGTTTATCATCTCCTCTAACTCCGTCGCCCCTGATCCGGCCAAGGTTGCGGTGGTGAGAGATTGGCCCCAACCAACAAGCCGTAGGAAGCTGCAACAGTTCCTCGGCTTTGCTAATTTCTATAGGAGGTTCATTAAGGGCTACAGTCAGGTAGTTAGCCCCCTGACAGCCCTGACCTCTCCAAAAGTCCCCTTCACCTGGTCGGATCAGTGCGAAGCCGCATTCAAGGAGTTGAAACGACGGTTCTCTACTGCGCCAGTTTTGGTGCAGCCCGACCCTAGCCGCCAGTTCGTGGTTGAAGTGGACGCCTCTGACTCAGGGATAGGAGCCGTGCTATCCCAGAGCAGAGAGACCGATAAGGTTCTTCACCCGTGTGCCTACTTTTCACACAGGTTGACCCCGGCTGAACGGAACTATGACGTCGGCAATCGAGAACTCCTTGCGGTGAAAGAGGCTCTTGAGGAGTAGTGGAGACACCTGTTGGAGGGAGCGTCTGTGCCGTTCACGGTTTTCACTGACCATCGGAACCTGGAGTATATCAGGACCGCCAAGCGGCTGAACCCCAGGCAAGCCCGCTGGTCACTGTTCTTCGGGCGTTTTGACTTTGCGAAGGACCGTGGCAGTTGTCCGGCAGCGCTTCTGGTGGGCGTCTATGGAGGCCGACGTCTGGGAGTACATCCAGGCCTGCACCACCTGTGCCAGGGGCAAGGCAGACCATAAAAGGTCCCAAGGACTTCTCCAGCCGTTACCTGTGCCTCATTGCCCCTGGTCCCACATCGGCCTGGATTTCATCACAGGCCTCCCGCCGTCCCAGGGCAACACCACCATCTTCACGATAGTGGACCGATTCTCCAAGGCGGCCCACTTCGTGGCCTCCCGAAGCTCCCAACAGCCCAGGAGACAGCAGACCTCCTGGTCCACCACGTCGTCCGTCTGCATGGGATACCCACCGACATCGTCTCAGATCGTGGTCCCCAGTTCTCCTCACATGTCTGGAGGAGCTTCTGCCGGGAACTGGGGGCTACTGTGAGCCTCTCGTCCGGGTATCATCCGCAGACCAATGGACAGGCAGAACGGGCCAATCAGGAATTGGAGCAAGCTCTACGCTGTGTGACGTCCGCACACCCGACGGCCTGGAGTAAACATCTGGCCTGGATCGAGTATGCGCATAACAGCCAGGTGTCCTCTGCCACCGGCCTCTCCCCATTTGAGGTGTGTTTGGGGTATCAGCCCCCGTTGTTTTCCGTGGTGGAGGGAGAGGTCGGTGTGCCCTCGGTCCAGGCCCACCTGCGGAAGTGCCGTCGGGTGTGGCGCTCCGCCCATTCTGCCTTGTTGAAGGCCCGGACGAGGGCGAAGACCCATGCAGACCGCCGGCGATCCCCGGCCCCTGCTTACCAGCCCGGGCAGGAGGTGTGGCTTTCCACAAAGGACATCCCCCTCCAGGTGGACTCTCCGAAACTTCAGGACAGATATATCGGACCATTCAAGATCCTCAAAGTCCTCAGTCCTGCCGCAGTGAAGCTCCAACTCCCGGCTTCACTGCGGATCCATCCGGTTTTTCACGTGTCATGAATCAAGCCTCACCACACCTCACCCCTCTGTGCTCCCGGACTGGCGCCGCCTCCTGCTCGGATCATCAACGGGGAGCCGGCTTGGACGGTGCGCCGGCTCCTGGACGTCCGTCAGATGGGCCGGGGGTTCCAGTACTTGGTGGACTGGGAGGGGTATGGACCCGAAGAACGCTCCTGGGTGAAGAGGAGCTTCATCCTGGATCCGGCCCTCCTGGCCGACTTCTACCACCATCACCCGAACAAGCCTGGTCGGGCGCCAGGAGGCGCCCGTTGAGGGGGGGTCCTGTTGTGTGTGGGCCACCAGAAGAGGAGGTACTGCTGGCCCACCACCAGTGGGCGCCCTGCCTGAAGTGCGGGCTTCAGGCACGAGAGGGCGCTGCCGCCACGGACACAGCCGGGGGTGACAGCTGTCACTCATTATCTTGTAGAAGAATTTTTAGGTCCATATTTGAACTGTGATGAACTATCAAGTGTCCTGATCCGAACTGTATGTCCTCTGGTTGAACTAGCAGGTGTTCAACCCAAAAAAAGGGCTCTATTAGTCATTTAGTCTGTCAGGGGCTTTCCAAGGCCTTTTAGGTGCTTTCCCGCAGGCCGCGTGCAGGGGCCTCAGGCCAGCTGCACGTGTGGCTGAGGCCACGTGCGGAGGGGGCCTCAGGCCAGCTGAGCTTTGTGTCGAAGGCTTAAATAAACTTAAAAGCTCTGTGCATTTTATCTTGCTTAAGGCTGAATTATTCTAAAGTGTTGTGTCATTTTCTAGCATATCACTTGCAATTAGTTTGTGTTATCTAAAAGACGACATCCTGAGAAGACTAAAGACGAGCCGCGACAATCTCTTGACAGCTGTCACCCATCTACTCAACATCATCTCACTCCATAAAGACCAGACGTCATCTCCACCTCGTTGCCGAGATATCGTACTTCATTGGAGGTAATATACTCAGCCGTTTGTGTTTTACACATCAATCTGTATATTGTGAGTCTTTGCAGGAGTACCTGTTATCCTCTGTCTGCAGGAGCTGATTGAGTGCTGGACTGCACTCTTTTCCCCTGAGGAATCACTGCGGTACTCAGTAAGATATTGAGTGAGAGGTGGAGGTGGCATTCCCACCGTTGTTGTTACGGGGTGTACACACACCCACACTTGACTGTCTTTGTTCTCGCCAGCAGTACCAGATCCGACAGTCGGGGACGGTGATCACCTGGGAATTCGGGACTTGGCGGCTCCAGTATTCACCAGGTTCGGTGGCGGCGGAAATCGTGTGGTTCTGGCTCTTCTCAGGACAGACGTCTTCTATCCTCGAGCCTGCCCACACGTCACCTTTGTGGATTGACTGTAATCATATTCTGAGATTGTCTGTATGTTCGTTGTGCTCCTTCACAACATTAAATTGTTAATTTTTGGCTCATCTATTGACCATTCATTTGCGCCCCCTGTTGTGGGTCCGTGTCACTACACTTTCACAACACAGATAACTGAAACAATCATGCAAATGGTGATAAAAGCATCAAATTTGGCAGAAATACTCCTTAGACACTCCTCTTTTGAAACAACCGATTGGCCACTTGACTTTTCAATCGGTGGTCAGGTAGAGGTCAATTGAAGAATTACACAGAGGTCAAAATTAAAAGATGATCCAATCATATTGACAAATATTCCACATTATTTGCCTGATAATAAAGATTCCAAAAAGGTATAGTTTGGACTATCTGTGACTGAATTCTATGGAGTTATGGGATAAAAACAGCAAGAATGGTGACAAAGGTCAGTTTAATTTTGTACAGGGGTCTAAAGTTAAAGTTACTCCAGTTTTGGGAAAAGTGATGCAAATTATTGGTTGACCTAATAGGATTAATAAATGTAATAGTTTTGACAGTGTTGAATGCTTGGTCTCCAAAGTAAAAGTCAAACAAGGTCTACGTCTATTGGATTCTATGACATGTGACATATGTTACCCTGTAACGGTGATAACTAAGGATGCTACATGGTCCAAAGTTCCTTTTTGGAATCTTTGTGATCAGGCAAAGGTGCTAGGCTTGAAGGTGGGTGCTAAAGGGTTAAAATATGATGCGTATGATGCAATAATCCTACATACAGGGACAGCCATCGTATGTCCCCATCAGAAACATGCCACTTTCTCTGAGTTTTGGGGCAAATTAAATGCCAGACAAACTGAAAATGCAAAGAAATGTGAGGATGCGGTGAAAAGTGGACATTGAGAACCATGCCTGGTTTTCAAGACCAGGCACCTAAGTGGCTCTACTTTACTCTATTCTACTCTTCCTTTTTTAGATATTTCTTAGTATACACTAGTAGAGTTCTACCTTAGAAATGGAATATATTCTAGAAGACATATCTTACAACATCAAGTGCAGTTGCAATGGCATACTCCTCTTAAGAGTGTCATAAGCAGAGGAGATGGCAGAAAAGACTGCGAGGAAGCAGAAATATTCTCTGTATGTAGGACTAGAAAAGTACCAGTCCTTCGGATGGTAAAGAAAGAGTGTACAAATCGTGAGTCACTGACCTGGGAAAGTGTGCAGCAGTATACTGAGACGACGTATTAGCTTCCAAAAGAAAGTTTTCAAAGCATTTTGAAGTAGTAGCTATGAGGTCTGTCCATAAAGTATAGGTCCTTTTTATTTTTTTCAAAAACTATATAGATTTCATTCATATGTTTTTACGTCAGACATGCTTGAACCCTCGTGCGCATGCGTGAGTTTTTCCACGCCTGTCGGTGACGTCATTCGCCTGTGAGCACTCCTTGTGGGAGGAGTCGTCCAGCCCCTCGTCGGAATTCCTTTGTCTGAGAAGTTGCTGAGAGACTGGCGCTTTGTTTGATCAAAATTTTTTCTAAACCTGTGAGACACATCGAAGTGGACACGGTTCAAAAAATGAAGCTGGTTTTCGGTGAAAATCTTAACGGCTGATGAGAGATTTTGAGGTGATACTGTCGCTTTAAGGACTTCCCACGGTGCAAGACGTCGTGCAGCACTCCCAGGCGCCGTCGTCAGCCTGTTTCAAGCTGAAAACCTCCACATTTCAGGCTCTATTGATCCAGGACGTCGTGAGAGAACAGAGAAGTTTCAGAAGAAGTCGGTTTCAGCATTTTATCTGGATATTCCACTGTTAAAGGAGATTTTTTTAATGAAAGACGTGCGGACGGGTCCGTGCGTCGGGACGCAGCCGGCGTGTTGATAACCATTTGTAAAATCCAGGCGGCTTTTGATGGCTTTCAGTGGAGTGAGTATATGAGAAATTGTTTAACAGCTGGACATGTTCCAACTTGTCCTTAAGGCTTCCAACAAAGGTGTTTTTCCTGTGGCGGAGCGTCGTGGCGGCTGCGAGCCGACGCTGCAATCCAGTCAGGCGGGGATTTGAACCCATGATCTTCTGGACTCAAGCCCAGCACCTTAACCACTAGACCATCACCTCCCCCCACTATTCTTATACTAAAACTAGTTAACACTATTTATCTTATAATAAATATAAGCCCATATTAATTTAAGTACAAAGCTTAGTAAATAATAATGATGACGTTTCCTCATCGTCCCCTTTAAAGTGTCTGATGAGCCCTTCTGGATCATCAGATCGAAGTGAAAAACATTTACGTTGGTGGTCATCTTGATGCAATTTACAACAGGAACAGTGGCTTTTTCTGAATTAATTTGTCCCTCAATGAGATCCACTTTTTTAGACCATCATCAACCTCCCTCTATGAATTGCAGGTCATTTGAGCATCTTTTTCAAACTCTGTGTTGTAAAGTTGGTCATATTTGCAGAATTTTCTGCCAGACTTCCCTCTATTTGATCCATGATGGAAATATAATCACCAGGGGCACTGCAAAAACTTTCAAAGTATGACAGGAGAGGAAGGAGTGAATCCAGAAAAATGACCAATCACAGCCCTTGCAGTCTTTGTCATTGATCTTTGGCTCTGATCTAAAGTGGTTTTCTTTGGTTTGCCACACTCAGGAAAATGTGTGAAGCACATACACCATATTACAGTGCAGCATTTTGTTTATAAATCACCAGCCTTGAATTGAAATTGAAATTGAAAAAACTGGTATTTCATTAAATTCCCATCTTTCAAGTGGTGTAACATTCAGTACCATCAAGTCCACAGCCATTTTTTAACAAAATTTGCAGGAGTGGATAAACCAGCATCTCTACTTTATATAACAGTTGGCAGAATTTTGGGGACTCCGCTTATACTGGTTTGATGCTCCTTTTTAATCAGGCCATTGAACATATGCTCGTGAACCAAATTGCATGAATTACCACATGGATGCATGTATGATCTGATGATATTTTCTTTTGATTCTCCTTCTCAAATGTACAGTCAATTAAAAAAAGGCTGATGGCGCGGGCCACCAGGTGGCACTAAACTTCCTCAAAATTGGGCAAGTCGACTACTTTAGCGCCCCCTGGTGGTCAGCGCCATCAAGACCCCAATGTTTTTCAGTTGCATTTGATAGAGTAGGGCCTATATTTGTTGATAACATTGAAATCTGGTTGGGGTCTTGATGGTGCAGAGGGTTATGTACCTTTAAATATAGTCAGTTTTGCAAAATGACCAGACTTTGAGCACCCCCTATATTCAGCGCCATTGATCCCCCAACCAAATATGTATATAAGATGATAGAGTTTGCCTGCCTATGTCATTTGATAGTTAAACTAGCTTGGGGAATTGATGGCACTGAATGTTACACCACTTGAAAGATGGGAATTTAATGAAATATCATTTTTTTTGCGTATTTTTGCCTTGAACTTTGATGACCCTTGGCAAGGGCACCATTTGGTTTTCGGTTGAGAAATTTTGGGAAAGTTCGTTTCTTGGTGGGTTCCATCTCTGTTTCATTGAAATCTGAGTCGGCTTGAATCACACCCTAATGTAAACCTGCCTGAACTTTAACAATATTGGCTTTTAATGTGTTTGCTTTAGAGATAAGTTAATAAGTGATTTATTTATCTCTGCAGTGACATACATGTCTCTGGGTCCTCTGTCTTTGAGACTGAGACATACCTGGGAAGAGCTGATGGAGTCATGAGGTCACTGGACAGAGGCATTTGGCCATTCCGAGAACGGAGCTCTTTAGGGTCCTGGTACTTCCTGTCTTACTGGATGGTTGTGACATTTGGACATGAACTAATAACGTGAGGTGATGACTAGATGTCTTTGGTACTGGGTCTCTCTGGGTACTGCTGGAATGAATGTCAAATGAAAGGTTAATTAAGGAGACTATCACTTGCATTGTGAGTGAGCATCAGCTTCGGCATTTTGGCCATGTCGCACGTTTCTCTGATTCAGCCTGCAGGTGCCTCAGTGGATGGACCACAGTGGCTGCAGAAGGCCAAGGAGAGACGTTTATTTCATCTGGCTGCCGTGGGGAAGTTGGGATGGCCCTGATGTCTGTCCTGCTGGTTGCTATGCAGGATCCAGGGTTTTGGATGTGGTGACGTGTAGCACCTGTGCATGCTCTCTGACCTGACCTTTTCTTTACAGTTACCTCTGCTTCTTTCTCATTGATTGAATGCAGCCCAATCATTTTTTGCCCTCTTTGTCAGCTTTGTGGTTGCGCTGCCAGCACTCATTTACCACTGCACGCCATCACCATGGTGGTACAGTGGTAATGTCCTCCTGCCTTACAGCAAGAAGGTCTGGTTTTCAACTCACACTACAATCTACTTGTACATTTACAATTGTGTCAGGAAGGACCTCTGACATAAAACTTATGCCAAATCAACATGCCGATCCACTTGGAAAGGTCAAAGCTTGACCCTTTGCCTCCTGAAATGGGAATAGACAAAAGAATCACATATTTTTGTAAATTCAGAGAACTTCCATGGAACTGTTGAATTAACAACAAATAAAAAATAAAATATAATGCAATGCTAAAATACCCTCAGCCTTATAAGCATTGTGTTCTTTATAATCTGCAGTTGTTTAACTGGCATCCCAGTGCAATATATATATATATATATATATATATATATATATATATATATATATATATATATAATGAATTATACACTTATTGTTATTTACATCAATTATTAAGATCATATTGTCTTATATACAATTTGTACATGTTCAATAAAGCCACTATGATTGACTGATTGGTTAATCAGTCAATCATAAACAATATTTACGTTTTAACGGTGTGTGCAGGAGGGCGTATGTGTGTGCATACATGAGCTTTTGACAAGAGTGGAAGCTAGCTTTGAGTTAGCGGAAGTTATCGTGCACACTAACGTTCAGTGTTTTCAGTTTTAGAAGTGTTTATTTCTCATTAGCTTTTATATACAAGGTAGTATATGACAAAGAGGTTATATTTACACACAAATGAAACAGAGTTTGCGGCTAGCTAGACCAGACACTGATGTCACCACACTAACGTCTGCAAAATGTCTTGAAAATCACTTCAGAGGTGTTATCAGGTTCCAAAAACAGTGTTTTCAGTTTTAGAAATGTTTATTTCTTGCTACCTTTCACATAATATATGACAAAGATGTTATATTTACAGACAAATGAAACAGAGTTTGTGGCTAGCTAGACCAGACACTGACGTCACCACGCTAACATCTGCAAAATGTCTTGAAAAACACTTCAGAGGTGTTATCAGGTTCTAAAAACAATGTTTTCACTTTTAGAAATGTTTATTTCTCGCTAGCTTCTACACAATATATGACAAAGTGGTTATATTTACACACAAAGAAAACAGAGTTTGCAGCTACCTAGACCAGCTACTGGCATCATGGTGCTGCTCTACTCTGACTGGCTGTAACCCCTGCCCCTACAAAAAACGGAACAGAATGAAACAGAATGGGACTTTTTGACCTCTTCAAATATCTCAAGGTTAGCCATCTTTGAACTTGTTCAAGGTTTGTGTCCCAAGAAAGTTCCCTGTGAATTTGAATATCCTGGCAGTAATAGGACTGGACTTATACTGAGCACAGACGGACGGACAGATGCAAAGTCTTTGCAATATCCGATATTTGATGGCCTTGAATAAAAATCAGCTACAGTGTGCAAAATGATGGAGTTCACCAAACAAATTATTTTAATTCGGCTGAAATTACTTTGCAGGTTAGGAGAATTAACAAAGAAGTTCAATTAAATAAGCCATCTTAATAAACTAAATGACGAGTTTATTCAAGCTTGAGATTGTTATTCAAAATAACACTATGTGGTGTGGGAAGAACAAACTGTCTTTGTAGACCTAACGTAAAAATTTTAAAGGCAGTTCTTTAAGGCAAGTCTAGGAGCCTGCTGCATGTGACCATGTCCACAACATTATGGAGTCACCTGTGGTACTGGATGGCAACCACCCAGGTATATAGAAACATGGTGTCTAACCAGATCCTTACTCTGGATGGCATTACCCTGACCTCTAGTAATACTGTGAGAAATCTTGGAGTCATTTTTGATCAGGATATGTCATTCAAAGCGCATATTAAACAAATATGTAGGACTGCTTTTTTGCATTTACGCAATATCTCTAAAATCAGAAAGGTCTTGTCTCAGAGTGATGCTGAAAAACTAATTCATGCATTTATTTCCTCTAGGCTGGACTATTGTAATTCATTATTATCAGGTTGTCCTAAAAGTTCCCTAAAAAGCCTTCAGTTAATTCAAAATGCTGCAGCTAGAGTACTGACGGGGACTAGAAGGAGAGAGCATATCTCACCCATATTGGCCTCTCTTCATTGGCTTCCTGTTAATTCTAGAATAGAATTTAAAATTCTTCTTCTTACTTATAAGGTTTTGAATAATCAGGTCCCATCTTATCTTATGGACCTCGTAGTACCATATCACCCCAATAAAGCGCTTCGCTCTCAGACTGCAGGCTTACTTGTAGTTCCTAGGGTTTGTAAGAGTAGAATGGGAGGCAGAGCCTTCAGCTTTCAGGCTCCTCTCCTGTGGAACCAGCTCCCAATTCAGATCAGGGAGACAGACACCCTCTCTACTTTTAAGATTAGGCTTAAAACTTTCCTTTTTGCTAAAGCTTATAGTTAGGGCTGGATCAGGTGACCCTGAACCATCCCTTAGTTATGCTGCTATAGACGTAGACTGCTGGGGGGTTCCCATGATGCACTGTTTCTTTCTCTTTTTGCTCTGTATGCACCACTCTGCATTTAATCATTAGTGATCGATCTCTGCTCCCCTCCACAGCATGTCTTTTTCCTGGTTCTCTCCCTCAGCCCCAACCAGTCCCAGCAGAAGACTGCCCCTCCCTGAGCCTGGTTCTGCTGGAGGTTTCTTCCTGTTAAAAGGGAGTTTTTCCTTCCCACTGTAGCCAAGTGCTTGCTCACAGGGGGTCGTTTTGACCGTTGGGGTTTTACATAATTATTGTATGGCCTTGCCTTACAATATAAAGCGCCTTGGGGCAACTGTTTTTTGTGATTTGGCGCTATATAAAAAAATTGATTGAATTGATTGATTGATTTCCACAAAAGTACAGTCATCTATCTGTCAGAGCCAGATAAAACATGGGTATTCCATTGGCCTTTTCTAGTTGTTGGGTTCTCAATAGTGAGGGACGTGTGTGCTAGAGAACAGAGAAATGCATATATTTAACCTTTATTTAACCAGGTTAGTCCCATTTAGATTGAGATCGCTTTTGCAAGGGAGACCTGGGCAATTATAAAGCTTACAATTCACCTAACCTACATGTCTTTAAATGTGGTGAGGAAACCAGAGCAGGAAACCCACGCAGAGTTGGGGATGGACTGGTTGTTTACCTGGGTGGTTGCCATCCAGGACCCAAGGTGATTTGGTGGTGTGTTGGATGCAGCAATGCATGGCACCTGCACATAGTTGACATACCCAATTTTTATGTCATATGTGGGCAGCACAGTGGCTTAGCGGATAGCACTGTTGTCTCACAGCACGAAGGTCATGGGATTGATTCCCACCTGTGGCCTTTCTGTGTGGAATTTGTATGTTCTGTGTGTGTCTGGGGGTTTCCTCCGGGTACTCTGGTTTCCTCCCACATTTAAGGACATGCAGGTTAGGTGAATTGGAAACTTTACAATTGCCCAGGTCTCCCTTGCAAAAGAGATCTTGATCTCAATGGGGCTAACCTGGTTAAATACGCTATTGGCAACCACCTATGAAAAAATTATATTCAATGAAAATTAATTTTTACATGGCACAATAGCTTGGTGGTCAGCACTACTGCCTCCCAGCAAGAAGGATCGCTTCCCACTTGGACCCTTCTGTGTAGAGCTTGCATGTTCTCCCTGTGTTCATGTGGTTTTATCTCCAGGTGCTCCAGCTTCGCCCTACTTCCAAAGGCATGACCTTACGGTGAATTGGAAACTTTAAATGGAGTGTAGGCGTGAACGTGTTTATCCGTCCCGTCCTGAGTGTACCCTGCCTCACGCCCTATGACTGCTGGGATAGGCTCCAGTGACCCTTGATTGGTGTAAGCAGGTACAGGGAATGAATGAAAACCTCTTTTCAGCACCTCGTTCCAATCCACTCCCACTATTTGGATAAGGTATTTCCTCATGGTTACAAGTGGATCCTGCTCCTCCAGGTGCTTCCCACCACTTTGCAGGATTGTCTTTTTACAACCTCACACATCCAAGCTAAAAAGGCAAAAAGCTCCTGCAGCATTGTCCTCTCATATGACAGCCGCCACACTTTGATGTGCTGTTGCTCCGAGCTTCTGTGAAGGAGTGAGGCTGGAAGGGCACCATGAACTATTTAATTACTGGAGCTGGGCTAGCACCCACACCTTGCACCCTCCTTCATCCGACCTGCCCATAGCTATAATAATGTCCTTCCCTCATCATGTCCGATCGTGTGTATTACTCCTCCACCCCTCAAAAGCACAGTGCGGCTGAACTTCATGCATCCTGTTCTCCCCCCCACACACACACACACCCGTGCAGCAGCAAACTGCAAACCATTCCTCATGACTTCTTCTTCTTTTTTTTTTTTCCAATAAATGTGATCCCAGAATTCGGGAGGGAGACCAGTGCTGTGCATTAAAATTCATGGGAAAAATGGCAATAAAATCTCTCTCTCTCTCTTATCTCTCTCTCTCTCTCTTTCTGTCTCCATCTCCGCCACTCTTTTTCATTCCGTCACTTGGTTGTGTGCAACACACATGCACCCTCACGCACCCACCCACTCACACGCACATCTTTTTCCCATCGCTCACGTGCACTCTCCCCCCCCCCCCCCATCCCCCGCCTTCTCTCGTTCATTCCTACTGGCTCCTCTTTCTCTGCATCCCCCCTGCTGTCCTTCATCTTTATTCTCTTCCCCCCCCCCTGCCTTTCCTCTTTCTGACTTTTTTCTCTCTCTCACACACACACGCGCGCGCGCACACACATGCATATACTCACACAAATGCACACGTCTATATTTTCCAACCCCACCTCTGGCAGGTTGTGATTTCCACTGACAGAAATTGCTTTTTCAATATCTCTCCCTCTAATTATGAGCCCCGCTAAAGGAGTCGTGCCACCAGAATACCAATTTTTCTACCATTTCTACCTTCTGCACAATAATTCACCTGTTCGTTTTTTTTTTTTTTTTTAAATGGCACAGAAATCCAAGTGTTGCAATCTGCGCTTGTTACCTAAATTTCTACTTTGAGGTGTCCTCTGATTATTTGCGACAGCGTGTGTGCAGAAGTTATGGAATAGTCTGATTTATACCCACACACCAACGTGCTCTAAATAAAAGAAATGCACCATTTTTATTTTTTTTCAGGGCACTGAGCAGGGTTTTGCGGCGAAAAAAAGGAAAACCACTGGATTTCATTGCAACCACCACACAAGCTCCTCACATCCTCAATCACTCCACTCCACGCACCCAGAAAGGGTTAACCGCACACAACACACACACACACACACACATGCATACAAAAAGAAGAAGAAAAAAAAAAGAAAAAAAACAAAACAAAACGTTGTAGAGACTGTGACTGACGTGCGAGACAACGTGTACTAACGCGCTCCAATCAGCAAACGGTCAGCTCGACCCCACGTGGGTCCTTCTCGCTTCTCATTGGTTCATTTTCAGCAGCGTTTACTGCGTCGAGGCTGAGCCCCACGTGGAGAGATTTCATTCAATCACCCAACAATTGTTTTTTCAAAAAACAAAAAACAAATGTTCGCCACTTTTTTAACGACAAACATATAAAATTAAAACTCTTCTATTTTAGCGACGCGAACTGTGCAGCACTAAAACGTGACAGCAGCACGCGGTGTGCATGTTTTTACTGTGAAGGACACGGAGGAGAAATTACATTTCATGAGCACTTATCGATAGAATTCTCACATTTGTGTGTGTGTATTTAATGGGGGGGTGTTTTTTTTTTTTTTTTTAGTCTCCCCCCTTCCTTCTCTCTCACACACACAACTCGGGAGGAGACGTGAGAGACTGAGCAGAAACAAAAGAGGCTGCTGGTGTCTCTGCCACATTCACTCCTCCTGTGGCCTTTTACGACGCAAAATACACCAGCAGACCGCCGCAGCGTAACCGCTGGGAGAGAGAGCCGCAAGTTTTGGAAGCTGGACGAGGAGCTCTGCTGTCCTCCTCCTCCTCCACCTCCTTCTTCTTCTTCTTCTTCTTCTTCGTCGTCTTCTTCTTCTTCTTCTTCTTCTTCTTCTTCTTCTTGTCCTCTTCCGTCGTCGAGCGCGCGGCGCGGCGACGTGTGGGAGCCAGAACAAAGGAGTCTCGGAGCGGGGAATGAGCGAGCGGAGACTAGCCCCGCTATTACACTTGAAACTGGGCCAAATGCCTCTCTGAAAGTAACAATAGTACACCGGCTGCTCGTATTTCTCCACCAAGCTTTCCGCCCCAAAAGGAAGAAGAAGAAGAAGAAGAAACAGACGCGCTCACGCAAGTCGGTGGCTACGATGTTTCCTCAGAACCGACCACCGGTAAGCAGACTGTTGTTTTTTTTTTCCTCGTCTTACGGGACTATTGTCTTCTTACTATTATTTATGTGCACTTTTCTTCCGGATTTGTTGGCCTGCTGTAAACTTTCGTGCTGGCTCCCATCATCTTTACTCACGTCGACGTCCTGTTATGTGTGTTTTTTTTTTATCTGATCTATTATCCTTCCTGGTCGGTGGGGCTTTATTAAGGTCAGCCGTCCTCATTGTTGACCAACTTTATAATGTGTGTGTGTGTGTGTGTGTTTTTAATGTGTGAATGGGGTGACACCATCCTCAGGTTGCAAACATGGAGCCCCCTTCTTCTTCCATCGTTGACCCAGATGATGAAATGTGCTGAGGGAAGAACTGAGTCAGCTTGTTTCTGTCAGTGATCTGTCCTCCTTGTTTTTGTTTTTTAATTTAAACTGTTTTTAACGTCCACGTTATCACCTGAAGTGACCTGAATGTCTTTTATCGCCTGTATAAGATCTGATGTCTTCTTGGAGTGTGAACATCTCAAGGCAGCGTAAATTTAGTTCACTTGTATACATGATTCTAGGTTTGATTTGTATGAACCCTCTTTCTATGTGATTGCAGTGATATTGGTCAGATTGCAACCAAATGATGGGTCTACAGTTAAAATGTTATATATATGCGTGTATAAGGTGTAACAGGAAGACAGAGGTCGGGAAGGAGAGGGACAGTAGTAGCTAGCCAGTAGCGGGCAGTATTTCTGGTATTTATGTTTGTATAGGTGTCAATCTGAGTAGAAAGGGCAAAGAGGGTGCTGGTTTCTTTGTAACCACCAACTCCACCAGGTGATTTCACTGATTAACAACAGGCGGGATCAGCAAATGGGATTTAATTTAATTTAACCTTTATTTAACCAAGTTAGTCCTATTGAGATCAAGATCTCTTTTGCAAGGAAGACCTGGACAATTCTAAAGTTTCCAATTCACCTAACCTGTATGTCTTTAAATTGGGAGGAGTGACAAAGAAACCTGCACCCTCTTTGCCCTTTCTGGACTCAGGTTGACACCCATGTATTTGTATTTACATTTTGCAAATTGTTTGTTACTTTCACTTTTGATACCCTGTGTGCAAAAAACAATGCAAAATACAATGCTACTGGAACCTCAATTTCCCTGAAGGAGTCTTCCCAGGGGATTAATAAAGATCTGAAATGGGTAGTGGCTATCTGTACTAGTAGGTATTATGCTGCATTCGAAACCCTCAGAAGGTGGGAGATTCTGACCTCTAGCTCTGGGAAAAATGTCTTGAACGCGCCATCAGGCAGGTAATTTTCATTCAGAAGCTTGTGAGGAAATTGAGCGACCCAAGGTATCAGAGTTGACGTCACAACCATGGCAGTGGCGTTTGTGACTAGTGAGACAACAATGTTGCTAATGTTGAAAATGCACCTTCTGAAATGAATTTTTAACATTACTGCTATATGTAATATATTCACATTCTATGTACAATTATTTATCAGCGCTACACATCAGCATAAACATCTTTGACGATTTCATTGAACCCAAAAGATAATGTTAGTGTGTGTGTGTGTGTGTGTGTGTGTATATATATATATATATATATATATATATATATATATATATATATAAAACCCAGTATCTCCAAAACCATAAACTTTTAGTTGAGGCCAACATGTACTTGGTTGTCAAGGGGACCATCAGTGTGCAAAATATGAAAGAATTTGAACAAACTGTTTTCATTTTATTGGTGAAAGTCTGTGCATTTCCGAATATGGTTACCTTTAAATCTCCATTTTCAACTGCATTTTCTCCATTAAAAATTAAAAAATTATTGTGATTATGGTATGCACTTTTTATTTTTCTAACCATATGGTAGGCCAAACGTACACTTGAAGTGATGATCTTAAACACTTTCTGTGTTTCTAAAAGATTTGTAATTATCTATCTAACTTTACCACAGTCATTTAATACTTGAAGTGGGAAAAAAAATGATTGGGGGGTGAACCTGTGCCACTGACTCAAAATTTAACACCCTACCAGTTAGGCCACAGTGTCTCACACTTTGCAACATGTCACAGTGTGAAGTCATCAACATACATACCAACGAGAAACGTTCATCTTAATTTGAAACCTAACCTTAAACCTAAACCTAACTCCTAGCCATAATCCCAAACCATAACTCCTAACCACAACCCCTAACACAGCTGTGCTGTGCATGAATGGAATTTTGTATTATTAACACAGCTACGTTGGGATAACCACATTGTATGAAATAAAACATCTTTGTGTAAACTTCACAGCTGGTATCAAAATTGTGTATCAAAATTGAAATAGACAGTACTTCATGTTTCTGATATTGTACAGCTGTGATCTCTGTGGAAACCATTACAACACACAAGGGCAAATTAAAGGATAAATTCAATTGTGTTTTTTATGTTCTGTCTTTTTTTTTTTTTTTTTTTTTTTACAACCTTTATCATATTAAGACATTGTTAGCAATAAAAGCTGTGATTGCTGTACCCAGATTTGACAACTGCTTTGATTGGGAGAAATCCTTTTTGTAAAATTTAGTTTAGGAAAATAGTCCTCAGACAGTCCATTAAGCAGCTATATAGGAATTATGATAATTCACCTCATATTCTAAAAGGCAAAGGAAATGGCACCAAGCAACCCACTTTTGTAATTGTTGGAACAGTAGTTGTACAAAATGTGTTAGTTATTTTTTTTTTTCCCTGACATACTTGTTTGTATTAATTCTACTTTGGTGTTTAGAAGAAAGTTCTTGTTATTTTTCGTTGAATAAATAGTCCCTATTAATCTAATAATATTAAAAGAAATCTGTGTTGTAAATCTTTAGAAAATTAACAGAAATGTTAACTGCACCATTTTAAGGTTTGAGAAAATGCACTTCAGAGTTAATTTAGAGCTGCGCTGCTGGTGCCCTATTGACACTCATTTATTTTATTTTAAGCAATATTTTTGAAAACCCGGTTTCTCAAATACAGTACAGTTATTAAAGGTGAATAAAGCACTCACAGCTTGATTTATTACAATAAATATGATGTGAAAAAGTGAACCTATCCATCTGTTCAGATAAGCCATGATCTGGATTGAAAAAAGACAATTCAGAATCCATTAGTGTACATTGTGAACATGGCCTAAATCACATCAAGGTTGTTACATAACCTTGATTTACTCGAGCGGCAGGTGTATATTAAAAAAGGCCTTCTGTAACAGATGTGACTTTAGCTGTAAGAACACTGAACAAAAGTGCTGTACAGTCCGCTTTTTGAGTTGTGTCTCTACAAGGTTAGATGCGAAATTCATGTTGTATGACTTTAATTTGTTTTATCTGAGTTTGGTAGAGAGCAGTTGAGTGTACTGAAATGCATAAACACGGGTCCTCCAGCACTGTGAAGTATCAATTAAGACCTGCTCATTTGCCTAACCCTCATCTGCCTCCCTCAGTAACGGCACCATGCACCCCGCTCCTGACACTGTTTTGACGTTCATGTCACGTGAACTGAAACCATATTACACACTGAAGTGCGTGTCTGTCTGTCTGTCTGTCTGAGAGTGAGTTGGATATAGCAAAGTTAGAGGGCGGAGTCACGACTGACCATGTGCCATCAAGGAGCATGCGCTGCCATTACCAAAGAGGGCAAAAAGCCACACAGTTCAGTGCTACAAGTGACACGGTATGATTGTGCTGTTGTGTTTTCAGACAGAAGATATCACCCAAAATGCCGTTTCATGTACCTGCATCAACCGTTGCAACCGCCGGAAACCAGGGATTAACATTTGCTCAATGAGAAAATTGCAATCATCCATGTTATACTCTGTGGGGATTTTGCTTGAATGCATGTATCCTTTCACTCTATTTAATCCCACGGTCAACTCCAGAGTGTGCAGTGAGCGTTATTTTGTGCCAAGCTGGAAATTTCATGTTATTAGGGTCTTGGAACAACTATATCACGAGAATTTATCTGTGGTTTATTTATGTTGCATGATGCACCGTGCTGTGTTTAGTGATAATCGAGTTGTGAGTGTGTTTTCACGTCAGTGATATGCCCGGTTGTTACAATCCCGAAAGTCCTTTGGTAATGGCAGCCGCGCCCTCATGTAGGCAATGTAATCTTAGCAGTATAGGGAGCACACACTCTAACTTCGCTATATCCATGTCTGTCTGTCTATCTATCTAATTGTGTGTGTGTGTGTGTGTATATGTGTGTGTATATATATATATATATATATATATATATATATATATATATATATATATATATATAATATGTAGTGTGTGTGTGTGTGTATAAATACTTAATATTTGATATTTTAGAAAATGAAAGCAGAAATGCTTAAAAACATTTCATCTTGAGTGACTTCACTATCAGAATAGTTTGATGAATTAAAATCAGTTAGTAATTGCAATTTAAAGTGAAAGCATTAATTTATTTGCAGCAGGACTGTGGTGTAGTAAGCTAATCTTTTTTTTTCTGATGTGTTCAATGTATAAAATGTTGAAAATAGTGAAAAATTTTGCCGCACGTTGACAGTTGAATGATTCCTTCATGTCTTACAACAGTCAGCTAACAGTTCTGAACCCAAAAATCTTTGTTTTCCAATGGAACAAAACAGAGAAAGCAACAAATCACACTTGGGAACCTTTATTCTTGTCAACATTTTGGTATTTTTGTTTGATTTATTAGTAAATGTTTGTCAGTCAGTAGAAACATTTTCAGCACTAACTCGCACCATCTACAGTTTGGCCTGTATGGCTTTTGAGTAACAGCAATGGTTGGATGGAGTGAGTGAGTACCTCCTCGTATTTACAAGATCACATGCACACAAGCAGCTGTGTATGTAGTGTAGCTGGATGCAGGAGTCAGTCTGTGGGTCTGTGGTTTGCACTGTAAACCTAATCCCTCTCATCCAGTCTCTCCTCACTGTGTTCGTGTGAGAGCTCCAAACCACATCTTAATGTATGGACAGGCTTCCCAGGGTGCAAGGAGAAGACTGCGGCAGGTCTAGATGGAATGTTTAGGCCGGCGGCTCTGTTTCATTTCAGCCCTCCACAGTGCTCCACAGTACAACATGAGGTACCCGTCCCCTAGAAGTCACCAGCCATGGTCAGCCCTCGGAGTGAAGGGCCACTCAGTGTTGTTAACGTTTAATCTCTGAAACGTTACACTGTCACCAATCTGTTGTTAGTTATTCATCTACAGATCTCTACCATGTTTAATAAATCATATATTGTCTTTAAAGTGTTAAAAAAAATTAGAATGAGTTTTTAATTATTGTGGACAGTTTGACTTCAGTGTTTCAAGATTCCATTGTCTTTTTTATGCTACACATAAAAATGACAGTTTCACATATCCACCACCAGTCAGTAGTTAGCACAAAAAAGCCTGTAAAATTATAAGTTGTAAATAAAAACATTAATAAATAAACAAACCAAGATGATGCTAAAATAGAATACAGTGAAATAATTAGTTTTACTAAAGTTTTTTTTTTTTTTTTTTTTAAGGAGCAGTCTCTTCTGTGCAGTTCACATTCTCTGGTTAAACAGTCTGATTGCTGTGGGAAAGAAGCTGTATAACAGCTGAGTAGTCCTTGATCTGATGCTTCTTTAGCTTTTCCCAGACTGCATGAGTGTGAACACGCCATGATAGGGATGAGTGAAGTCCTTTATGATGTTGTTTGCTCTATAGCTCTTGTGTGGATGTCCTGCATGTGGAGCATGAGGCACCAATTTTTTTGTCTTTTCTTTCTTTTTCTGTTCAGTTTGTGTCTCCTCTGCTGTGCTGTTGCCAGATCAGGAAAAGATACAGTAGGTGAGAATGCTCTCAATGGTGCCTCTTTAAAGCATGGTCATGGTTGGGATGGGATGGTCTATCCTCTGCAGCGTGCGATGGGAGCAAAGATGCTATTTAGCCATTTTGATGATAGCTGTGGCATTGTCCTTAGAGGTCAGCTTGTCTGTCAGATGGATCCCCAGGAACTTGGTGCTGTGAACCCTCCACCTCAAAGCCACTGATGGTCAGTGGGAGATGGTGCCATTGACCAGTCCTCCTGAAGTCAAATTGCCATCTCCTTCTCCTTGGTCTTATTGGTATTCAGTCAATCAATTCAATCAATTTTTTTTTTTATATAGCGCCAAATCACAACAAACAGTTGCCCCAAGGCGCTTTATATTGTAAGGCAAGGCCATACAATAATTATGTAAAACCCCAACGGTCAAAACGACCCCCTGTGAGCAAGCACTTGGCTACAGTGGGAAGGAAAAACTCCCTTTTAACAGGAAGAAACCTCCAGCAGAACCAGGCTCAGGGAGGGGCAGTCTTCTGCTGGGACTGGTTGGGGCTGAGGGAGAGAACCAGGAAAAAGACATGCTGTGGAGGGGAGCAGAGATCGATCACTAATGATTAAATGCAGAGTGGTGCATACAGAGCAAAAAGAGAAAGAAACAGTGCATCATGGGAACCCCCCAGCAGTCTACGTCTGTAGCAGCATAACTAAGGGATGGTTCAGGGTCACCTGATCCAGCCCTAACTATAAGCTTTAGCAAAAAGGAAAGTTTTAAGCCTAATCTTAAAAGTAGAGAGGGTGTCTGTCTCCCTGATCTGAATTGGGAGCTGGTTCCACAGGAGAGGAGCCTGAAAGCTGAAGGCTCTGCCTCCCATTCTACTCTTACAAACCCTAGGAACTACAAGTAAGCCTGCAGTCTGAGAGCGAAGTGCTCTATTGGGGTGATATGGTACTACGAGGTCCCTAAGATAAGATGGGACCTGATTATTCAAAACCTTATAAGTAAGAAGAAGAATTTTAAATTCTATTCTAGAATTAACAGGAAGCAAATGAAGAAAGGCCAATATGGGTGAGATATGCTCTCTCCTTCTAGTCCCCGTTAGTACTCTAGCTGCAACATTTTGAATTAACTGAAGGCTTTTTAGGGAACTTTTAGGACAACCTGATAATGAATTACAATAGTCCAGCCTAGAGGAAATAAATGCATGAATTAGTTTTTCAGCATCACTCTGAGACAAGACCTTTCTAATTTTAGAGATATTGCGTAAATGCAAAAAAGTGGTCCTACATATTTGTTTAATATGCGCTTTGAATGACATATCCTGATCAAAAATGACTCCAAGATTTCTCACAGTATTACTAGAGGTCAGGGTAATGCCATCCAGAGTAAGGATCTGGTTAGACACCATGTTTCTAAGATTTGTGGGGCCAAGTACAATAACTTCAGTTTTATCTGAGTTTAAAAGCAGGAAATTAGAGGTCATCCATGTCTTTATGTCTGTAAGACAATCCTGCAGTTTAGCTAATTGGTGTGTGTCCTCTGGCTTCATGGATAGATAAAGCTGGGTATCATCTGCGTAACAATGAAAATTTAAGCAATACCGTCTAATAATACTGCCTAAGGGAAGCATGTATAAAGTGAATAAAATTGGTCCTAGCACAGAACCTTGTGGAACTCCATAATTAACTTTAGTCTGTGAAGAAGATTCCCCATTTACATGAACAAATTGTAATCTATTAGACAAATATGATTCAAACCACCGCAGCGCAGTGCCTTTAATACCTATGGCATGCTCTAATCTCTGTAATAAAATTTTTAGCCAGCAATTCAAGGAGAACATGCGACTAAACATGTCACTCCCGGTCCGATTGGGGAGGGGCCCAGAGAAAACTACAGAGTCCGACATTGTATTAAGGGTAATATTGTGTTTTACGCACCAGGCTGTCAGTTGCTCCAACTCTTTTCTGTAGGTCAGCTCTCATTGTTGGTAATGAGGCCAACAACTGTGATGTCATTGGCAAACCTTCTAATATGGTTGGAGATGAAACTAGCAGAACAGTGATGTCAGCAGTGTAAACGGTAAAGGGTGCAGTACACATCCATGTGGTGATCCTGTGGTTGTTTTAGATGTTATGCTTTCTACTCTGGTTTTCATTGAGCTGTTGTGGCAGTATTATGTAAAATATATTGACTTCAGTAACACCATTCAATTGCACCGTTGTATCATCATTCTTATCCAGTTACGTTTTTTACACAAATCTGATTGGTTAAGTATAATACGTATTGGGATAATGGTGGCAAAATATTCAACCATTTCACATTTGGATGTATTACTCTGTGCCCTGTGTTCTGACAAGACTTCATACCTGTCGAATGTCAATCCTGTCCTCTGTGTAACTGCGCATGCGCAATATTGTCGGGACGTGGGACTGTCGATTTATGCGACAAGACGCACAATTCGACAGAACACCGGCTGCTCATGCTGCTAGCTGTTAGCCCTCTTCGCTGAGAGCGAGAGAAAGTCGCTTACTGCCGCCACTGCTAAAATGATAGATACTGTATTAATACTGTATTAAGATACTGTATTAATGTGGATTCTGATACAGAATTGCCGTTTCACATTTGATGGATTACTGCGCGCCCTGACTGCTGTTGGAACAATGCTGCCTCGGCTCAACGGTAAGCCTCGCAGACCGAATTACCTACAGAAAAATAAACCGTGCATACGATAGAATTGAATCAGAATGGGAATAACCCCCCGTGTCTGATTTGTGGATGTTCACGCTGTTATACGGTCACAAATAGCCATTTTACCGGCTCCGCTTACGTGTTGCTGGTAAAGCTCAATGTTCGACTGTATAATTACCATGAATGTCCACAAAACATCAGACACAACAGGGTTAATCCCTAATTCTAAGTCCCTATCAGCTGTATCATTATTATTTATTTGCATCTGGGTTGTGGCCTCAATTAACAATTTTCTACAGTGCCTTTGGGCCATATTGGCATTCCTGCCAACCGAGTCAAGATGGCATAAATACAGTGACAAAAGTTAGTCCACTAGGAAGTTATGTGTACACAGCATTTCATTTACAATCAAAAGATAAGTATGTTATCCTTCAAAACTATATTCAAACTCTGAACAACTTTTGTAAACAGTTTGGGAATTGTTCTGGTAGAGGACTATTTTACTTCAAGGGATGTTGCCAGTGGGTTTTACAGTTTTATTGGAATATTAAATAATTTAAATATAGTACTTAATATTGCTTTTAATAATGAACATATTTTCCTTTGATTTTGTTAAAATAAAACTTTGTAATATATGTTATTTAAAGTGCCTCAGATATAATTACACAGAACTTGGAGACTATTTTTAAAAGGTCCGTTTCCGCTGCAGGCACCTCACTTGCACCCCAGATTTCACGAATGTTTGAAGGAATGGCCTTCTCGGCCATGATGCCTCCACTGCTGTGAAGAACCACTGGGTTTGCAGTGACAGTAAGCAAGTTTAACCTTATTGCTAGACACAAGGCATTATAAAATAGTTTATTTGCAAGCTATTTTTAGTATCCAACATTAGCACGCAAGTCAGAAGGCAAAAGTGGGGAGTAATTTGTGTGTTTTTTTTTTTTCTTGTGGCACAGTATTCCACTGCTTTTGTGATTTGAGCCAGTTTTACTGTTGTGGTCATTCAGATGCTTGTTGTCCCTTTTTGTCAGCACTTTTTTTGCAATGTGTTCAGATGCTTGTAGTCTTCAGCTTTTCTCATTATTCTTTTCTCTTTGTACTGTTTTGCGGTGTGTAAATTCCACTGGCATCCAGGTAGGCTGACATAGATTTTTGCTTTCCTCCTTGAGGATTGGAATCCTCGTTAGACCTTGTCCATTGCTTGTACCTTCTCCTTAGTCCATGTGTTACTTTTTCTCTCCATTGTGGTTTTTCTGCGCATTTCTGTTTCCTTTCACTTTTACAAATGCTGCTTGATGTTGTTGCTTTCTCATGCGCGAGTCAGAAAAATCACTTTTCAGCAGTGGTCACTGCTGTGGAGACATGCACAAAGGTGTGTGACTTCCAAATGGCATGCAAGTTCCTGTGGTAGAAACAAGCCTAAACTTTGAGGGTGCACTCACACTAGGCAATCCATACCATGCACAGGTTGGTCCCCCCACCACCTAACTCCAGTTTGTTTGAATGCTCCCTTCCGTAGCTGGGCCTACTTGAACAGGTGGTCTTTGGTGTGGTTCAGTTGAACTCTGGCACAATACACCTGTAGTGTGATCGCTAACTGTGCTGGAGTATGGATCTTGGCTGTCACATCACCGGGGCAGCTGTTACATTTCATTTAATTAATATTGTTATCACTACTTGGATAGTACAGTCTTCAATTCTTTCACCAAGTTTTGGATTAAAAGTGATGCTGGTTTCTCATCTTATTGATGAGTTTGAATCGTGGTCAGTAATAGGGTTGTAAATAGAGCGACTTTGTCAGCAGCATTTTGCCAGAAGGTACATGTGAGACTGAAGCCTAGATTTAAGTTTCTTGTTTAAAAACTCTTTCTTTGGCCCATGAAGAACACCATGATATATTTAGGTGTACCTTAGTATACACTAGTAGGGTTCCGCCTTAGATTTGGAATGTATAATAGAGGATATACCGTACTGAATTTTCATGAAGCTGTAACTGGTGATACAACAGTCAACAGTTGCACTACTATGCATAGCTTCTCCAATCACAACCAGGGCTGAAACGAGTAGTTGAGTAACTCGAATAATTCGATTAAAAAAAATGTTTGAGGCAAATTCTGTGCCTCGAAGCTTCGTTTAACGTTGTAGTACATATGCCCGGCCTGTTTGTGGCGCTGTAATGTCCCCAGAAAAAAACACAAGAAGACTAGAGCATGCCCATAAACCGTGTAAAGGCTAATCCAAAAACTACCGCTTTTCCAAGTACTTTTTATCTGATTACTCGATTAATCACCAGAATAATCAATAGAATACTCGATTACAAAAATAATCGATAACTGCAGCCATAATCACAACCATATATGTGATTAGGGCTGAGTTGTCATGGGTGTTTTGGTGGGTTCCCTCACTTGTCTTCTTCTTGCACTGTTACTGTGTTTTGGAGAATTGCATACTCCAGACAGATTTATCATACAGGGCCATACTGTTTGCCTTTTTTAATGACTGATGTGAATGAAGTCCAAGACACAAAATGATTTGGAAATGTTATTGTAGCTATCCTCTGACTTGTGTAAAGAGAATCTAATGCAAGAGTGATGATTTACTGTAAATTCATCAAAAGCTGGCAACAACAGTTTCTTGCATACATTACATGTATATTTTTTATTTCACCTTTTTAAAACATTGTTTTATTGTTTCTGTTTAATAACTTTGGAGCTTAAAAAAGTATTGTACAAAATTAGTTATTTTCTAAGAGTGTTGGAAAAAATCCATTTATGTCAGAATGAAAATTTTTATCCATAACGAGTAACTATTGATTCAAAGCTTTCAAACATCGATTTTTAAAATAATGTCTCCGTTTTTATTCAGATGTAGAGTTGCTGTTGCGCTCCCTTCTCAGCTTCAACACAACTGTTTGCGGTGTGTTAGCAAGGTAGCTTGGAGCATCAACGCATTCAGCACACTTGTATGCATTTGTTTTCTGTATAATAATTAATGGCTCAGCGTTTGTTTTCGTAAAAGAGTCAAATGTATTACAAATTGTAATTTTTTTAAATTTATTTTTGTTTATATATTAATAATAATCATAATAGCAACAACAACAATAATAGTAATAATAACTAATAATCAGTGGTGGGCACAGCTAACCAAAACGTTAGCTTCGATAACGGGTAATCAGCTAACTGAAAAGTTATCTTTTTAAATGCTAAACCGATAAACTGCCTAAAAACTTATCGGAAGCTACAGATAACTGATAACTTTCAATTTTCAGTTTTGCCTACCATACGCTGGGGTCCGAGGGCATTTTTGTGGACAGTTCACTCGCCTGGCATAAATGTTTTATTATTGCTGTTAACAGCTCCCCCTGCATCCCACAATCAAGTTTTATGTCTCTTTTTTCAGGACAACCTATGCTTTCAGAATATATATATTTTTGTTGTGATTTATAAGTGTAATAAAGGTTTACAGTCAAAAATAGGCAAGTAAAAAATAAAGCGAAAAATAATTTTCCACACACATTTATTCAAAACACACAGCAAACTATAATAAACAACTTGTTGGGAAAGTGTAAGACACGGACCCACACAGGGGGCGTAAATGAACGGACAATGGAGATGCCAATGAATACAATTTAATATTGCAAAATGTGCACTACAGGTCAAATACTGCAGGTCAAATACTGCTTTAATCTGTCAATCAAAAGTTCCACAAGAAGGTGACGTGTGGGCAGGCCCGAGGATAGGAGACGCCTTATCCAGAGAAGAGCCGGGACCCACAAGGTTCCACCACCAACGGAGACCTGCACACACCGGAGCCGCCAAATCCCGAGTCTCCAGGTGGCCACTGCTCCCAGCTGTCAGATCTGGTACTGCTGGCAGGAAAAACAAAGAGGTTACGGTGGGTGTGTGTACACCCAGCAATAGTCAGCAAAATCACAGTTCCTTCCTGAGGGGAAAAATCCACCACTCCCAGAAAACAGGAACACTGAGAACGTGCAGTACCAACAGTATACTTAAAGATAAGTGAAGTGAGGAGTGGAAATGCCAACTCCCTCCAACTTCCACAAACCCAGCTCCAAGCTGCGAGTATACAACGGTTACGACTGCAAAAATCAGTAGCAATAATTGTGCGAACGGCACAAAACGGCTGAGTAGGTTACCTGTGTGGTAAGCTGATAACTCCGCTCGAAAGTCTGCGAGTTACCTTTTCAGCAAAAAATTAGTAAGTTTTTATCTCATATCATTCAAAAGTTATTTATAATTTAGTAAAGCTTGGTCTTAGCCATCGTATAAGACGGCGTTGGCCCCAGAGGGTTAATGACAATTTGTTTCGGTCAAACCATGTTTTCAATTTAATTTCTTCAGTGATTTCCTCCAGTACTATCTGCCAAGCTAGAAAACCGCTGCATCCTAGTAAGAGTAGAATAGTACTGGAATGAATTTGAATAAGGAAAGTTGGGTTTTTTCTCACCAAAATGAATGCTGCACTCACTGCAGTTTATTGTCTGGAATAGTCCCAGATTGCATTTCAGAGCTTCTAGAATTCAAACATTTTTGTGCCGGTGGTGTTGGGGGACAGTTTTGGGTTACAGCTTTTTTGTTTTTCACCACTTTCATCCCTGACTATGTCAATCGTGAGTCACTTTTGTGCGGATTAAAGTCACTAACTGGGACTCCTGTCTTGTTGCGAGAAAGAAACGAGAATTGTCCTCCTTTCTGTTCATACAGCTCCAAACACTGCGGAGTCAAGTTAGAACGATAGAGTCCAGTCAGAATTAATAAATTCAAAGGGAAATGCCATTGAAATCAGTTGACACCTCTTTTCAAATGTTATAATACAAAGAAACTGCAATCGATCAAAATGTTTTTTTTTTCTCCCAAAATGAGACATTCTGCACTGATGTGCAGCAGCCGGCTGAGTTCAGCTCAGAGGTACAGAGAGACATTCATGCCAAAATGTCTGAAAGAAAATGCTTTTGACAAAAACTACAGATTTTGTTTATTTTTATTTATGTCCAGAGATCAAGGATCCAGTGACCAATTTAAAATGTTGTTGACACAGAAAACCTGTAAAGCCTACTTTTAGTACACAGAAAATTCACAAGAGGTATCGATAAGGGAATTGATAAGGAATCGAATCGATAATAGCATTGATATCGATAAAATCTTATCAATACCCATCACTATTAGCCACTGTGGCTAATTAATGGCAATTTCGATTAGCCACCTGAAAAGTTAATTACCCACACATTGATTCAAAATATAAAATGTCAATATGCAAAAGTGCAAATTTAAAGCAACGTTTTAGACAACTCGTGAACTTTAATAGAAACTGGTCTTCAATAATAATGACAAAAACAAAAAAATTCAACAGCATTACAGCTTAAGGCCTGGTCCCACTGGGGAGGGGATTAATTGCACATGAATTGAGTATACAAATGTTGTGCGTTCGTTGTCGTCCGCAACAAAAGTGGCCAAAAATGACAGATGTCTCAGTATGAATTACAGATATATTAATAATAATACAGTAACATGCTTTTGGAGGGCGGTATGCATTTTCAGAGGCCCGACGTCCATGCCCAGTCGCCCAAAATGCCAGATATTCGGGCGAATATCTGTTTCTGGATCTGGATCTGTAGTCTCTGGACCTGTTGCCAGACAGGGGCGTGGTGCCGGAGTTGGCCGCAGCTCCACACAGCTGACAGGGGGCGGGGGGAGTGACTCGGTAAGCACATCTGAGGCAAAATATCTTGAGACTGGCATAAAATAGTCCCAAATACTTACGCATTTTTATCAAGTTCTGTTAACTTAAATAAATATTTGTGTGTTAGCTCACTGTGTGGGACCATGGTATCAGATGTTTGTCAGACTGCATGGCTGATATAAAGCTGTGGCTACAGCAAAATTTTCTCCATTTGAACGAGGACAAAACTGATTACATTTTGTTTGGTGACCCTGCTCTTCTAGGTTCTGGTTTGTTGTCTGCGTCTTTGAAACCTATAGTAAGAAATCTTGGGGTGGTATTAGACAATTCTTTTAGATTTGACAAACAAGTTTTTATCAGTTGCGTCTTTTATCTAAGGTTAAACCATTTTTAAATCACACTGACCTTGAAAAAACTATCCACGCTTTTATCAGCTCTACAATTGACTATTATAATGCCCTTTATGTTGGAGTTCCTCAGACATCTCTGAGTCGTCTCCAGCTGGTGCAAAATGCTGCAGCCCGATTTTTAACAAACATATCAAGACGTCAGCAAATCACCCCAGTTCTTTTTAATTTGCACTGGCTTCCAGTCTCTTTTAGGGTTGATTTTAAAATTTTTATGTTTGTCTTTAAAGCCCTTAATGGCCTGGCCCCTCCTTATTTGACTGAGCTTTTGCATCCTCGTGTCTCAAACAGGTCTTTGAGGTCTGTAAATCAGCTTTTACTGGAGGTGCCCAGGTCCAGGTCTAAACGCTGGGGTGATCGGGCCTTCTCTGTTGCTGGGCCCAAACTTTGGAATAAATTGCCCCCTGAAATGAGAATCATCTCTGACTTGGAGCTTTTTAAGTCCAGGCTCAAGACGTATTTGTTCAGGCTGGCTTTTAACACTCAGTAGCATGATGGCGCTTTATTTTATGTTATTAAATGTTTTTATGCATATTTTATTTAATTGTTTTTGTAATGGTTTTACTGCTGGATATTTGTTTTTATCATGTTTTGTTTTTAAATTTTGTTGTAAAGCACTTTGGTCACTTTGAGTGTTGTAAAGGGCTCTAGAAATAAACTTGATTGATGGTATAAGCGGATTAAACAACTCAAAGCCGTGCATTATACTGTTTGAATGCACGATGCGGAGTCTAAAACACCATGACGCGAAGCAGAGTGGTGTTACTCCGCAAAGTGCATTCAAACCGTATAATGCACGGGAGCTGTTTCGATGGCGAATTTGCAGAAAACATGATTAATCTGCCATGAAATAATTATTTGTATACGCAGCGTCCAGCACAGAGCGCGTGGCAGCCGTTAGAACAAAGAACGGCGTCCAGCTGTGAACACAGCGGGTGAGATCGTCACAACACAGGTCGTGCTGCTGCATGAAGTAAAACATGCTCGTGTCAGTGCACCTTTATGTTGTTGGATGGCATTTTTGGGGATCCATAACTACATCTGTACATTTCCACAGCTGGACTGGCACTGACTGGCAGGTATGTTGATGTCTGCCATGGTACTTTGGGTTTAAGTGGAGTGTTTGTTGTGCATTCGCAAATTGTCTGCAAATCAGATGCAAAGCTGATGTAATACAACGGCTTTATTCGCGGCCACTCTGTATGCATTCGCTACATCTTATCTTAGTTTGTGATGTGGACGTGATAGGCACACAATATATCCATTTTACATACTGTCCCAATCCTCTGCCAAGCCGCAAATCTCCGTCAGTTGCGGATAACGGCAGATATACTGCGCATAGATTGAGTATGTATTGAGTATGTAAGGCGGATGTCATCTGCAGCCAAAATTTTGTGCAGCTCAAAAAACCTGACAACGGAAAAACGTGCCTCTGCAGATAATTGTGGACGTGTGTGGGTGTCGGCCGACTCATACAAGCATGGATCACGGATATTGCAGACATTTAGGGAATATGAACCAATTCTGTCCGCAATTCATACGCAAATTATCCTAAACGCCAGTGGGACCGGGCCTTTAGACATGTCTATTTTGATTTCAGTTCACACCATACTGCTCTTTAGTGTAGAGGCTCCTTTGTGCCTCCCTCAGACTGTCTGTCTGAACTGTTACTCCTCGATACAGTCTGTGCGACAGTTGGCCGTATATGACATGGCAAGCGTGGATGCTTATCTAAAAAAACCCCAAAAAACTTAGATTTCTTTTAAATGTACTGCATTGTCAGAAAGAGGCAACATTGTGCAGGAGAGAGAAAGGAGTGGCTAAGTTAGAAGTAAACATGATGTCCAAGTAGTTTATCCCATGTGTGTGTTTTCTGTGAGAGAATGTCGTTTTTAAGAGCTTTCCTTTAATAGGTCAGCTCCTTAGGGAAATCTTTTGAAATCATGAGTAATTATTCCACAGTCACGAGGTTAACATGCAAGATCTACTGATATTCTCTGCAAATTTCATTCATGGCTCCATGCTTGCATGTGGCTCTCAAAGTGAGGTCCAATTTGGTCCATGATGAGTTTTATAACTGCTGACATAAATCCATTCACATAATTACTGGCAAGAGCATGCACACGATTACAACGAATTTTAATGCATCGTGCCTGAACCAGTCAGTGGAAAAGAAATTCTGTGTGCCTTTGCATTCAATTTTCACCCAGCCACAGCAGATACGCCACAGGGTAGTAAACGATTTTATTTTTTTGTGTGTGTGTGTGTGTGTATTATTTATAACTTCCTGCATTTGCAAGTGCTGCCCAGCAGATTGCAAAGCTGGCGTAATATTAATGTCCTTTCCATAAATGTTCTGCCATCTGAAGCGTCAATAAGGTGATTTTTGTTGTTTCAGAATCAAAATTCAGTTGTTTATGCTTGATGTGGGTTTAAGCTGTTAAACCTGTCTGGATGTCTTGAAGGTAAAAACAGCAGTTTGTATTTCTAAGACTTTTTCACCACCATTTTCTTTTTCTTAACAACAGCCCAGCCTGGGGGATGGTTTAAAGAGTTGCTCTGCTGAGGCTGATCAGTTAATGGTTTTCTTCAATTTTTGTTCCAGTGTATAATTTTTTATATTTTTAGAGATTTGCAGATGCATTGAATGGGTTTTGTTGAAGTCCCAACAACAATGAGCTGGATGAATGCTGAGATTTGGTGTTCTTGCAGCACATTCAGACATCATGTAGTAATGTCAAATTGAGGCCAGGAACACTGTTTAAAACATATTACCAAGTCTTCATCTACTCAAAACCCCATCCTAAGCTCCACACGAAGACATTCTTCACAAATTAATAGATGATTACTCTGTTGTGGAAGTAGTGACTGACTGAGGCGAGACCTTTTTGGCTCTTCCCATTCACAGCTTCCACTTCTCACATCCTGGCATGCTTTTAGCTCTTTATCACCACTGTTGTCCAGTGGCGAGCGTGTGGTTATCGATCAGCGGCTCCACAGCTTTTCCTCAGGCAGTGATTAGTAGGAGTGAAAAGGCGGGGGGAGCCTGGAAAAAAGAAACGGCGGCTGAAGGGATTTCAAGTTTACACAAGCTGTTGTGGGGGGTGCATCTTGTTGGAGGGAACAAACGAGCTGAGGGGGTAACCCTTATAAAAGGAGGCACCTCCAGCAATTAAGCCAGCTGACAAGCAAACTGTGGCGGTTCGCTAATGTGAGCTGACAGCAGGGAAATTTGAATAACGAGGCTTGCGGGAGGAAGAAGAGAGGAATGAGGAGGAGGCGGGACGGGGGGGGGGGGGTCTTGAGAAGGATTTGTGGGGCTAATGAAACAGGTGCCGCGGAGCCCTTTGCCTTATATGTGCAGGAATCATTGATGGATCACTAGCATGTTTCTGGAGCACAGAGTTCAGCAGATAGATATTTGATTTGCAGGATTTCAAATTCTTTAGAGGAAAGACTGAGTGTAGCTCTCTTTTTTTCTCTCTTTAATCTTTTACATTAGGAGGTGTGTTGGGTCTTTGTGGGAAGACATTCAGAAATGCTGTTCTGGTTTAGACATACTGTCACCATGTCCTTGGTAACAGTCAGAAGAGAGAAGGCGAGGGAGCTTGGCGGGTGTTTACTCTGATGATCGACTCTGTGGGTAAGCAGTGTAATTAGTGGCCTGACTAATGGTCAAACTATATGAAAGGAGGCAGCAGCACAGCATCTTCCCTGCTAAAGGGGAGAAAAAAAAAAGCCAATGACCAAGCTGGAAACACACACACAATGAACGCACGCTTTTGGCTTTGGGGAAGTCTGCAGCGAAAATGTATTTCTGTCATATAAATGGGTGTAATTCTATTTTTCATTTTAAATTTGTGCCCACACCAGTGGAATTGTGGTATAATGTAGTGTTTTTGTTTTTTTTTTTTTCTAGCCAGTTGAATACAATGGTGTTCAACATTTGTCCTGAACAAATGTACCTGGTTGTCTGGACGATCCTGTGCAAATGTTTTAAGCACATTTCGGTGTGTTCCCTAATGGTGGCAGCTGACAGGGTCGGTGTGTACACAGGGTGATTGTAGCACAGAGTGCTCTTTGATGCCTTGATTCAACATACTGTTGTAGGCTGAATTCAAAACAAGAAGCCATCCAGATTTTGTATCCAGAAATCTGCTGTCTTTAGCGAAGCATGACACTGTTTTAGCCCAATTTTAACTGGCTATGTGAATGCGCAGCTGGAACTCCGCACAAGGCTGTTTTTACAGGCTGCCTGAATGTGCAACTGCATTTCTTCCTCTCACACATTCCACTATTACTGCATCTACGACGGACACTTATGAGCATTGACCAACAGGCGGCGGTCATGACTGAGCAACGTGGACACACAGCGGCAGCCCCTCTTCTCACAGTGAACAGAGACTGCTCTTTTACTGTGACTGCATCTCTAGGGATGCACCGATCCCGATACCAGTATCGGGTATCGGCCCGATCCTGTATGAATTTACTTGTACTTGTAATCATAAAACTGCTCCAATACCAGAAACCCGATACTCCTTTACAGCAGCGTGACTTCAACCTCTCAATGCAGCCCGTGGGCAGGCGGAGGTCGTGGTTCAACTGATCTGCCCACTTCGCCCACAAAGTGTTTGATGCTGCGAGCTTTATATCTGTTTTCTGCAGTGCAGCTCAGAGTTGAGAACAGTTGTCGTCTCTGAAAGTGCGGTGATGGCAGCACACTTGCACTGAACTTTACAGACATTTTTACGCTTTTTTTCCTTTAAAACTCTGTGCCGCTCTGTGTGGGTCTTCGCTAAAAACAGCTCATCCGCACTCATTAACAAATGCTAACACTTGTTTTGTCCACCCAGATGCGCCTAAAGTCTCTTTCTGAGGATGACATGAAGTAAAATAAAAATGCTGAAAAACGTTAAAAAAAACAAACAAACAAACAAACAAAAAAAACACCTGTCAATCTGGTTGTGCTCTTTCCATAAATACATTGTCAATTCTTCCTGCTCAGACGGCCATCCAGGGGTGAATCCAGACGGAAAGGGGGGGTGGGCAGGCTTCCCCCTCCACACTCCGAGATTAAAGGTCCACTTTTGAAGACAATTTTTCATACTACTACTACTACGATAATAATAATAATTTTAGCAATTAAAATGTTGAGAAAGAATTTAAATGTTAGAAAGAATTTAGTATTTACATTTATAAACAATGTAGATTATAAATTGTAAGTTTTGCTGTTACAGTGCTGTCAGCATTTAAATATGAGGTCAAGAAAGATGTCATTTTATTTTTATAAAACAAGTATTTATGTTTATTGAAGTCAAGAAAGGGTGACAAAACTGGTTATCATTTTCATGTTGAGGTGGTGGGGGAGGTGTTGTCAGCAGCTGCTGAAAGTAACTAGTAATCTAACTTTTAAGTTTTTTAAGTTTTTAACTTTTCGGTTACTTTTAAAACTGAGTAATCTGTAAAGTAACAAAGTTACTTTTTCAAGGAGTAATCAGTAATTGGATTAGTTTCTCAAAGTAACTGTGGTAACACTGGTGCTCACAGACATAAATAAAGTTATTGATGAACAGTTTCAGTTCTGTTATTGGTGTTGTATATTTTGTAGTGCTGAAGTCCACAGGTTACCTTTCAGTGAGATGTCTGGCAGTGTCATGTTTGTTAAGGAACACCTGGTTAATGTTAAAGCACAATTTGTTGTAGTCAAAAAGTGAAGTTACATAATTTAAGTGAAATTATTGTAAATAAAAACAAAGCTAATGATATTGGTAGCAGTTATAGTCAAAAAGTAAGGAACAACTGATGAATAAAACACTTTCAAAGTCATCATAAAACTGTAATGGTATCTATCATTAAGTATTTGTATTGGTACTCGGAATTGACGAATATCCAAATGTAAGTACTCGTACTTGTACTCGGTCTGGGAAAAAGTGGTATCGTTGCATCCCTTGTTGTCACTTTAAAATGAGTCGGCGGGAAACAAAATCAGACTTATGTAATCTTTGCAATTAATGCACAGCTTTGAACCGTGGAGGATAGTACGTGTGGCTCATGTTTGATCCATGATCTGTTACACCAGTAAATGCGTGCTGTCCCCAAAAGCGCGCGTCGCATCAGACATGTCAGACACGTAATCTGAGCCCCAATTACCGTTATGATGTCAAAAGCAGCTAAATATTAAAGGAATCCTTTTTCCACATTTCTGTACATTCAGTTTGGATTGTGTGTGTGTGTGTGTCCCCTGCCATACGTCTGACAGCACCTGCCTGAAACACCTTGTGTGGAATGTTTTAATATATTAGTAGGTACATTAAGTTCATTGTTCATTTTCCCCAAAGAATTGTATAGTCCAGAGTTTGATTCGGAATGCCATGTGAAGAATACAAAAATGTGAGTTTTCTGAAGAGGACAACAGTCACGTGTCTTCTTTCAGTCCCTGTAATGGGTTTTTAAAAAGATCTGTTTTTTTTTTCATGGCTGTCAATTGTTTCTCAGCCATAGAAAGTCCAGCGAAAGGTGTCATTTGTCCAGTGATGTAATTTGTTTGGCATATTTAGCTGACGCTGCCTGTGAATGATGGGGAAATGCATGCACACACCTGCGTGCACCCACACAAGATTAATCCAAATTGACAACCATGAAAAATTAACCATTTAATATTTCTCATTTTGTTTTCTCTCTCTCTCCTCTCTCTCTCTCTCTCTCTCTGTGCGCATGAACAGTGAGAAAATATGAGGCAAACCGCTCAAAATCCAGCATACATGTCAAAAAAGTGGCAGATCTCTGTGGAAATGTGACATCATTTGTACCACACAAAGTCCACATGAGATGCCAACAGTGCACAAGTGCCTCTGAAACTGTTCCATAGAAAGGTGTTTTCGCGTCACCTCTGCGGATCAGGTGCGTTTTAAGCCGCACGGCAGATTCACAACTGCCGCTGTCCTGTGTAAAGGGAGTCTTATGTAATTTGTGTAACACCCTGACATCAAATATTTCTACAGTTTTTTTTCTACAGTGAAAAACTGCTATATATATTATTCATAAAGAGGCATGCACATAACAGTTTATAGTGCTTGTGTGTGGGCAAAAATAAATGATGTGCAGCAGAACACAAGGGGGGGAGCGCTTCTCAAGAGGAGCGATGATGACAAAATGTACTGGATAAGTGCATCGTTTATTTTCAGAATATAGGGGGCAATATGTGCATGCCTGTTTATAAACAACTAGAGCGCCATGCTCGTAGAGCGCAACCCTCCGCCAACACTTCCACAAATTCCACAATTTTTTACCTTGGACATAATTTTCAAGGTCAAAGTCCTGTTAGAAGTGGCTTTTCATAAGATAAAATATAATACAAAATATAGATCAAAAGGGCTTTTCAATGTTAAAATCAAATGTTTACTAAATCCGCAATACGGATTAGATCCAGATCAAGCTTTGCTAGTCGATAAAGGATACCATCCTACATAATGGTGTCAAATATGAAAGAAAGTTTATGTTTTTGGCTAGAATTATGAAGTTTTGAAAATTAATTCAACATTAAAGGATAGGGATTTTTTTTAATATTCCAAGATTTTTCCTGACTTTGACTTTTGTCCTATGATCCTGAAAATTGAATCAGTTTTTGCCTATCAGGATATGAATCCTGATGGACAGTATATGAAGAATTGTGGGTTACAGGCTGCTCACCAACTGACAAACAAACAAGTGAAAACATAATCTCTGCCCAACTTCATTGGTGGAGGTAATAATAGTCTCCATCCAGGAGGTAGTGTTTTCGGTGTTGTCTACTAAATCAGTTTTACTGAAATGTGGAAGGGTGGGGTATGCCTGATTATTTTTATTTTTTTAACAAAGATATTTGCATTATCTGTTGGAATTCCCACAATATGAGAAGCAGTAGTAGTCTTTCTTTGTAATCACGCAGCCGTTATGACTTGTACTGAATAGTGTTTGTTTTTTGTTGTAGTTTCTTTTTTAAATTTCAAAAATGAAGTTTGCATCTTGATAAATGAGTAGTTTCTTTGACTACGTAAAAGTTTATTTTCAAGAAATGTTTCTTTTTTTGGGGGTGGAGGGGACTAATATTTTGTAATTTTACAGTTCATCTTCTATAGACTTAAGGAAAAAAGGAGGAAAAAAAAACATGCACTACATTTTTATTATCAAAACTGTAAGGTGCACAAAATGTTTTCACAGCACTGCATGTTATAACTTGGTGAGTATCTTGTTCTTTGTTAAATGTGAGGAACAATTTTCTGCAATTGAAAATATGAGATGTAAGTAGGAAACATGTCAGCTGATGCAGGATAACTCTGTCTGTCCCATCACCCCCTGCATCAGCATGAAGAACATATACGGGACGGTTCTTTTAAGTGAACTTAATATTCTTACGGCCACACAACCACATAATAGCATTGATGGCTCAACTTCAAGTGCATTAGGAAATCCTGTATCAGTGTGGGTAGTGAGGACTGAGGCATGCCTTGTGGATTCCCATTAATACACTCAACAAAAATATAAACGCAACACTTTTGGTTTTGCTCCCATTTTGTATGAGATGAACTCAAAGATCTAAAACTTTTTCCACATACACAATATCACCATTTCCCTCAAATATTGTTCACAAACCAGTCTAAATCTGTGATAGTGAGCACTTCTCCTTTGCTGAGATAATCCATCCCACCTCACAGGTGTGCCATATCAAGATGCTGATTAGACACCATGATTAGTGCACAGGTGTGCCTTAGACTGCTCACAATAAAAGGCCACTCTGAAAGGTGCAGTTTTATCACACAGCACAATGCCACAGATGTCGCAAGATTTGAGGGAGCGTGCAATTGGCATGCTGACAGCAGGAATGTCAACCAGAGCTGTTGCTCGTGTATTGAATGTTCATTTCTCTACCATAAGCCGTCTCCAAAGGCGTTTCAGAGAATTTGGCAGTACATCCAACCAGCCTCACAACCGCAGACCACGTGTAACCACACCAGCCCAGGACCTCCACATCCAGCATGTTCACCTCCAACATTGTCTGAGACCAGCCACTCGGACAGCTGCTGAAACAGTTGGTTTGCATAACCAAAGAATTTCTGCACAAACTGTCAGAAACCGTCTCAGGGAAACTCATCTGCATGCTCGTCATCCTCATCGGGGTCTCGACCTGACTCCAGTTCGTCGTCATAACCGACTTGAGTGGGCAAATGCTCACATTCGCTGGCGTTTGTCACGTTGGAGAGGTGTTCTCTTCACGGATACATCCCGGTTCACACTGTCCAGGGCAGATGGCAGACAGCGTGTGTGGCGTCGTGTGGGTGAGCGGTTTTCTGATGACAATGTTGTGGATCGAGTGGCCCATGGTGGCGGTGGGGTTATGGTATGGGCAGGTGTCTGTTATGGACGAAGAACACAGGTGCATTTTATTGATGGCATTTTGAATGCACAGAGATACCGTTACGAGATCCTGAGGCCCATTGTTGTGCCATACATCCAAGAACATCACCTCATGTTGCAGCAGGATAATGCACGGCCCCATGTTGCAAGGATCTGTACACAATTCTTGGAAGCTGAAAATGTCCCAGTTCTTGCATGGCCGGCATACTCACCGGACATGTCACCCATTGAGCATGTTTGGGATGCTCTGGACCGGTGTATACGATAGCGTGTACCAGTTCCTGCCAATATCCAGCAACTTTGCACAGCCATTGAAGAGGAGTGGACCAACATTCCACAGGCCACAATTGACAACCTGATCAACTCTATGCGAAGGAGATGTGTTGCACTGCATGAGGCAAATGGTGGTCACACCAGATACTGACTGGTATCCCCCCCCCAATAAAACAAAACTGCACCTTTCAGAGTGGCCTTTTATTGTGGGCAGTCTAAGGCACACCTGTGCACTAATCATGGTGTCTAATCAGCATCTTGGTATGGCACAGCTGTGAGGTGGGATGGATTATCTCAGCAAAAGAGAAGTGCTCACTATCACAGATTTAGACTGGTTTGTGAACAATATTTGAGGGAAATGGTGATATTGTGTATGTGGAAAAATTTTTAGATCTAGATTAGATGTCAAAAGTGTTGCGTTTATATTTTTGTAGAGTGTATTTATGTAGAGGCTAAAGCCATGTGGAGACAATAATGTGCATGTGTGCTTGTAAATACTTGTGTAAAACTGCATGCACACATCCTTTTTTTAAGGGGTGGGATGAGGTTTAGAGCGGGATGTGAGGTCATTGTGGTTTTCTGCATGTGGTATAATTAAGAGGTACCTCAAATGAAAACAGCAACAATTTCATTCAGAGATTGCAGCACTTAGCAGTCACCTCACATCAGTGTGTGTCTGTGTATACTATTTATGCACTCGCAAACATTTTTTTTCTTCCTGCATAACTGTGTTGTAACCTTTACATAAATGGGTTTTTTTTACATGAGGTTTTGTTGCTATTACTATACAGTTATCTGCCACATGCAGTCCTGCTGGTATAGCTCTGTGGTTTTAGAAAACATCTTTGTTGGATTGTTTCTGCTGTTGTATTTGAAGGACATAGGGACTGATAAGTCATGGCTTTTGATTAGTGATTGCGTTCTCTGACTGTCTCTCATCGCACATTGTCAGGTCCTCATTTAATCACTGCAATTGCCATAGCCTGTCCTGCACCACAAGAGAGATTAGTGCAAATATGTACTCGTATTCTACACTTGCACCTCTGAGGTAGGGCAGATCAATTTTTAGAAAGTGTAATTTCAGTTTTTTTAAGAAAACATTTCCGCTAATATTTGGATTGCAATTTAATTTGTGATTAAAAATATATATCCTGTTTGCATGCTGTTTATAGCATAATCATACATTTATATTGTTCTTAGATGAGAGGTGATAGTTCAGTGCAGCGCTCAATGTGGTGACCTACTGGTTGCCAATTTCTCCTGGTAAATATGTTCCCACAACAGATTGCCAGTCAATGACTAGTATTTTTCATTTTACCAGGTCACACCACTTTTTTGTGTGCTTGTGTGTGGCCGCACTGAGGTCTGTAAGTTGAAAATATTTTCATAAAGGCACTGTGTCATTACTGATGTAGATGTAGCAATATTGTCACTCTCAAGGAAGGAAAATGTTTTTTTTTTTTTTTATGGCTGTACAGTCTGTTGATATCTCAAATAAGCTCCCACTGCTGCCCGCATTGGCAGCTGCAGCTTTCAACAGAAGACACTAGATGTCAGAATCTTACATCTGCTCCACAGATTATTTTCGATTTACTCCGATCAACATATAATAATAATAATAATAATTTATTAATTTATATAGCGCCAAATCACGACTAATCGCCTCAAGGCGCTTCACAAACATCATTTAAAAGCAGAATAAAATGAAATAAGATTAAAACACAATAAAAAAATTTAACCGTAAAAGGTAAAAGAAGTAAAATAAATAAAAGGAATAAAAAAAGACACACAATCATATAAAATACTAATGATAAAACAGGGAGAACAAATGTGTCTTCAGCCTGGCTTTAAAAGTCTCCACAGAGTCCGACAAATGTATCTGCGCAGGCAGATCATTCCACAGAGCTGGGGCGCGGTGATAGAAAGCTCTGTAACCGGCTGACTTTTTCTTCACCCTCGGGACACACAATAGTCCTGCACCCTGTGAACGCAGAGCCCTTGCCGGCACATAGAACTCAACCAGGCCGGCCAGATAGGGGTTTGCCAGTCCGTGAACAATTTTGTAGGCCAATAGTAATACAACCCCTGACAAAAATTATGGAATCACCGGCCTCGGAGGATGTTCATTCAGTTGTTTAATTTTGTAGAAAAAAAAAGCAGATCACAGACATGACACAAAACTAAAGTCATTTCAAATGGCAACTTTCTGGCTTTAAGAAACACTATAAGAAATCAGGAAAAAAATTGTGGCAGTCAGTAACGGTTATTTTTTTAGACCAAGCAGAGGGAAAAAAATATGGAATCACTCAATTCTGAGGAAAAAACTATGGAATCATGAAAAACAAAAGAATGCTCCAACACATCACTAGTATTTTGTTGCACCACCTCTGGCTTTTATAACAGCTTGCAGTCTCTGAGGCATGGACTTAATGAGTGACAAACAGTACTCTTCATCAATCTTGCTCCAACGTTCTCTGATTGCTGTTGCCAGATCAGCTTTGCAGTTTGGAGCCTTGTCATGGACCATTTTCTTCAACTTCCACCAAAGATTTTCAATTGGATTAAGATCCGGACTATTTGCAGGCCATGACATTGACCCTATGTGTCTTTTTGCAAGGAATGTTTTCACAGTTTTCGCTCTATGGCAAGATGCATTATCATCTTGAAAAATGATTTCATCATCCCCAAACATCCTTTCAATTGATGGGATAAGAAAAGTGTCCAAAATATCAATGTGAACTTGTGCATTTATTGATGATGTAATGACAGCCATCTCCCCAGTGCCTTTACCTGACATGCAGCCCCATATCATCAATGACTGTGGAAATTTACATGTTCTCTTCAGGCAGTCATCTTTATAAATCTCATTGGAACGGCACCAAACAAAAGTTCCAGCATCATCACCTTGCCAAATGCAGATTCGAGATTCATCACTGAATATGACTTTCATCCAGTCATCCACAGTCCACGATGGCTTTTCTTAGCTCATTGTAACCTTGTTTTTTTCTGTTTAGGTGTTAATGATGGCTTTCGTTTAGCTTTTCTGTATGTAAATCCCATTTCCTTTAGGCGGTTTCTTACAGTTCGGTCACAGACATTGACTCCAGTTTCCTCCCATTCGTTCCTCATTTGTTTTGTTGTGCATTTTTGAGACATATTGCTTTAAGTTTTCTGTCTTGACGCTTTGATGTCTTCCTTGGTCTACCAGTATGTTTGCCTTTAACAACCTTCCCATGTTGTTTGTATTTGGTCCAGAGTTTAGACACAGCTGACTGTGAACAACCAACATCTTTTGCAACATTGCATGATGATTTACCCTCTTTTAAGAGTTTGATAATCCTCTCCTTTGTTTCAATTGGCATCTCTCGTGTTGGAGCCATGATTCATGTCAGTCCACTTGGTGCAACAGCTCTCCAAGGTGTGATCACTCCTTTTTAGATGCAGACTAAGGAGCAGATCTGATTTGATGCAGGTGTTAGTTTTGGGAATGAAAATTTACAGGATGATTCCATAATTTATTCCTCAGAATTGAGTGAGTCCATATTTTTTTCCATCTGCTTGGTCTAAAAAAGTAACCGTTACTGACTGCCACAATTTTTTTTTCCTGATTTCTTATAGTGTTTCTTAAAGCCAGAAAGTTGCCATTTGAAATGACTTTAGTTTTGTGTCATGTCTGTGATCTGCTTTTATTCTACAAAATTAAACAACTGAATGAACATCCTCTGAGGCCGGTGATTCCATAATTATTGCCAGGGGTTGTACTTTAAAATCCGATCTCAAAGAGACTGGAAGCCAGTGAAGGGATGCCAGAACTGATGTAATATGGTCAAACCTTCTGCTTCGTGTCACGAGTCTGGCAGCAACATTTTGAACCAGTTGAAGATCCCTGATGCTGGACTGTGGTAAACCAGAAAACAAAGCATTACAATAGTCCAATCTAGAAGAGACAAATGCATGAATCAGAGTCTCAGCATCAGCCATAGACAAGATGGGACAAATCTTTGTAATATTTCTTAGATGGAAGAAAGCAGTCCTCGTAATGTCCCTAATGTGTCCCAAAATATGATCTGTCCGCTGGAAGATCATATTTTGAGGCTTTACATATGCACGTAAAGCCTCAAAATATGTTTTTGCTTTGCAGACATTTGTTCATGAAACACTCTCTGTTCACGCAGCGTGTTGGTGCTGGCTTACACGGTCTCAATCAGTCCTGTTCACACCAGACATCTGTACTGCTGAATCCAAAAGTATAATTTAAAAAAAGTCTAAAACTTTGTGATTCTTAATGTGGTTTGCGGGATGTTTTTTCAGACAGCAACAGCTTATTAACTCTGCTGTGCCGTACCTGAAGCAGGTTTGCCAGCTATCACCCGAGGAGCCACATCTCATTTTATGTGGACATGCCTTACCAGGGTGTCTGGAGTTACATTTTGGAGAAGCAAAACATGGTTGCACATGCACCCTAAGTGACACGGAGTGAGTACAAATTTAATTAATTGAAAATTGGTGTCTGGTTTTTCTATTTGAAATGAAAGAATAATGTTTTATACTAATTTTCATGGAATGTATTGCAGCCTTCATGTGTAAGTGACTCGTATACCCAATCATGATACTCACAATTAGTGTCCTCAGTTCCCAAATGCTTACTGAGTGTTGTTAGAAGGAAAGGTGATGTAACACAGTGGTAAACATACCACTGTCCCAGCTTTTTTGAAACGTGTTGCAGGCATCCATTTCAAAATGAGCAAATATTTGCACAAAAACAAAGTTTATCAGTTTGAACATTAAATATCTTGTCTTTGTGGTGTATTCAATTGAATATAGGTTAAAGAGGATTTGCAAATCATTGTATTCTGTTTTTATTTACATTTTACACAACATCCCAACTTCATTGGAATTGGGGTTGTACAATGTAACATGCCTACAATGTCTCCAGAAAAAGCATCCGTTTTAACATTCAAGCAAGTACCTTCATCAGACCAACAATAGAAAGTGTTTTCTAATAAAATTTTGGTGTTTGGGTAAGGATGTTCTTTGATGTAGTAATTTACATTTCAGTGTAAAAAAACAAACAAAACAAAAAAAAAAACATGATTTGGAATGAATAATGAAAGCACGAGACTGAGTTAGCACTCTCGCCTCATGGCAGGAAGGAGTGGAGTTTTTTTTCGCCTGTACCCAGTTACTTTCTGTGTGGAGTCTGCATGTTCTCCCCGTGTCTGTGTGGGTTACCTCTGGGCACTTCGGTTTCTTCCCACTGTCAAAAACCTGCTCATTAGAGTCTGCTCCTTTCACCGCCGCTGAAGGCAGTGCCTCTATGTATGTAGTTCCCTTGGAGCTGCACTGTGGCTGCCCAATGCTCCCAGTGGATGGATTGTGTCTAACTGTAATTGGGATGGGTTAAATGGAGAGAACACATTTTGTTGTATGTACAGTGACAATAAAAGGCTGCTTTATAAGTTGCTTAGCAGCTCTTTGAAATTTTGACTGGCTCCTGAAGTTTTTTAACTTAATGGCCAGCTAACCTCTAGCAAGAAATTTAGGAATCGATGACTGGAGTCGGTTAGAGCAGTGGTTTTCAACCTTTTTTGAGCCGCGGCACCCTTTTTATATTTACAAAATCCTGCGGCACACCACCAACCAAAATAATATTATAATGCTATTACCTCTGGTTTTGCGCAAAACCCAAATATCATTATTATTATTATTATTAATAGAAAATCGATACAGAAAACACTGCATTTCGAAAATCCTGAAGCATTTTGCGCTCTGATCTCAAGTAGGGCTGTCACGATTAGGAATTTCTGGAGACGATTAATTGTCAGACAAATAATTGCGATTGACGAATATATTGTCTATTTTTTTCCCCTTCTTTATATTCTACTATTGTAGTATAATTACACAACTCTGGAAGAACGTTTGGCTTCTGTGAGTGGAGAAACTGGGAATGGTGCAACATTTTTATTTTATCTTCATTTTACATACAGTCCCAACTTTTTCTGATTTGTGGTTGTTTCTGTTGCATTTCTGAAATTGTTTCTCCTCATCAGTCACGTTTTGTGCTTAAACACTGCATTAAGCTCAAGATTGAACAAATAAATACCTTTGGAAAGTAACAGCTGTTAAAGTTCAGAGTTTTCTTTTTTTGTTTGTTTGTTTGTTTGTTTTTTTGTGGCTCAGTTCATTCATATATTCTCATTTTTTAAATATGTTTTTAAAGATATTTGACCGTTTATTTCATCTCATGATCTCATAAATTCAGCATACAACGCGCACATGGTGTGAACAGGACGGTAACGGCAGAGTCACACCTTTAGAGAAAGTTCAGAGAGAAGTAAAAGCAGCTTCACTTTTCCGTTTTGTTAACGTTCACTCGGGTTTACAATCCTCTCTCTGCTCCGCTCGCTGCGCACTGAACGTGTCGTGCCTGCATTCAGGAATCTCCCTCACCCACCCCCTCCCTCGCTGTCTGCAGCCTGTTAACTCCGCGCGCGCACACACACAGGCACGGACACACACACCGACAGCTCCGCATTTTAGACAGCTTTTGAAGATGGCACTGTTTTAATCGGCCGTCAGCCTCCTTGTTATTGTCCCGCCTTAAGACGAGAGCGAGACTGCAGCACGTTTGACGTCAGATTCTGAGTCGTTTTATGCTTTGTGGATAAAATAAATAATTCACGGTAATCGCGAATATGAAAAATAATCGCGAATATGAAAAATACCCACGGCACCCCGTGGCACCCCGGTTGAGAATCACTGGGTTAGAGTTTAGTTCCTGGTCACGCTACTGGCTTGTGTCCTTGGGAAAGACACATCTGCAGTGTCTCAGTTCACTCAGTTGCAAACAGATGTTGGAATTGGCTGGGGAAGTAACTTTTGTCAGACTGGTGTTCCATCCTGGAGGAGTCATAGACTCATTCACTTCATGCAGTGGATCCAATGATAAGCACCAACACCAAATAATTTACCTACACAGTAGAGGCTGAGTTTTCTTGGCAATCCCACGGGATGGGAGTCAACTTTACTATTCATCACGTGATTGGGAAGGTACAGGATTAAAGTTACCGGGAGCAGACAAGACCAGGAACTGACTAATCGGGGGAAAAAAAGGAAAACAAAGGACCGGTGCCGCCATTCTGTAGTTTTTTTTCAGTAAGCCTACACTGTAACGCAAGTCAAAAGAACTAAACGGCTCAGAAGTAAGCAGTGTTTCTGGCTGCTACTTTCTGCCGGAATTCAAAGAAAAAGAGCAATGGAGGGAGCAAACACCAGCAAAGAAACCAGTATGTTAATAAATGATTTTCAACACAAAGTCAGAAATAACGACTTGTCTGTTAAGCTCACAGAAATGGTAGGGACATTGCAAATACGAGGTCTGTCCAAAAAGTATCGGACCTTTTTATTTTTTGCAAAAACCATATGGATTTGAATCACGTGTGATTGCATCAGCCAAGCTTAAACCTTTGTGCGCATGCATGAGTTTTTTCACGCCTGTCGGTTGCGTCATTCACCTGTGAGCAGGCTTTGTGTGAGCAGTGGTCCACCCATCTCGTCGGATTTTTATTGCGAATAAATGTCTGAACGATTTGGAGCTTTGTTGCATCAAATTTTTCCAGAAACTGAGAGAGACCTCCAGCTGGACACCATTCAGAAAATTTAGATGGCTTTCAGCGACGATTTTATGGGGATTATACAGATTAAGGAGTGCTCCAGCCGGTTTAAAGACCGCCCACAGCGTCTGAGAGCGCGGCGCGCTCCGAGCGCCGATCGACAGGCTCAAACCCCGCTCAAACAACCAAATCATTTCCAACGTGAAGGCTTTGTTGATCTGGGACATCGTCTAACTTTCACAAAAAAGGCAGAAGGCGTGGACATCAGCACTTTTTCGGCACATTCTACTGTTACAGGAGTTTTTTTTCATGAAAAGAGAAGTGGAGGATTGCGCCACCATACCGCTCATGGCGCGGGACAAAACCACCTCCGTGTTGGTCTCACAGGATGGCTTTCAGGTGGCTTTCAGACGGCTTCCGGTTGCTTTTCAGTCGTATGAGTATCCGAGAAATTGTGCATGAGCTGGACATGCCCCAACATGTCCTGTGAGGCTTCATCACGGCAGTGCTTTGCGCCATGCAGGTCTGCCACGACGCGTGGAGTTCCTCCGCACGTCTGTCTCAGTGTGCCGAAAAAGTGCTGATGTCCACGTCTTCCGCAATTCCTATGCTAGTCAGACGACATACCGGATCAAGACAGCATCCAGTTTAGAAATGAACGGTACATTCCACTGTTACAGGAGTTTTTGTCATGGAAAGAGGAGCGGAGGAACTCCGAGCGTCGTGGCGGAGCCGCATGGCGCAAAGCAACGCCGTGATGAAACCTCACAGGACATGTTGGGGCATGTCAAGCTCATACACAATTTCTCGGATACTCACACAACTGAAAAGCAACCGGAAGCCGTCTAAGCCATCTGAAAGCCGTCCTGTGAGACCAACACGGAGGTGGTTTTGTCCTGCGCCATGAGCGGCATGGTGGCGCAATCCTCTGCTTCTCTTTCCATGAAAAAAAAACTCCTGTAACAGTGGAATGTGCCGAAAAAGTGCTGATGTCCACGCCTTCTGCCTTTTCTGTGAAAGTTAGACGACGTCCCGGATCAACAAAGCCTTCACGTTGGAAATGATCTGGTTGCTTGAGTGGGGTTTGAGCCTGTCGATCGGCGCTCAGAGCGCGCCGCGCTCTCAGATGCTGTGAGCGGTCTTTAAACCGGCTGGAGCACTCTTTAATCTGTGTAATCCCCATAAACTCGTTGCTGAAAGCCATCTAAATTTTCTGAATGGTCTCCACCTGGAGGCCTCTCACAGTTTCTGGAAAAATTTGATGCCGCAAAGCTCCAAATCGTTCAGACATTTGTTCGCAAGAAAAATCCGACGAGATGGGTGGACCACTGCTCACACAAAGCCTGCTCACAGGCGAATGACGCAACCGACAGGCGTGAAAAAACTCACACATGCGCACGAAGGTTCAAGCTTGGCTGATGCAATCACATGTGATTCAAATCCATATGGTTTTTGCAAAAAATAAAAAGGTATGATACTTTTTGGACAGACCTCGTATTACCGAACTTCAGGAGAATAGAGTGTGACGGTGTTAACATGCTGCTTGTGAAACGTGAAGAGAGGCGCGCCACCCTCAGTCCAGAAAATGTAGATGCCCTTTTTTCCTACATAGCAACAGTTGAATGTGATGATTCTGATAGTTAGTAGGCCTAATTAGTTTCTGGGCAGTGTTTTCTTGCAAATAGACAAATATTCAAGTGTGCTCAAGAGTGTGAAAGTAGACTGATATGGTTGTTGCATTTTTTATTTAATATTTGCATCATATGCACTTTTGTTTTCTAAAACTCAGGTACAGTATGTGAATAGTGAAGGTAATGATGCCTTTATGCACTTTTGTTCATTGAGGACACTTCTCGTGCTTGTTAAAGTTTGTTGTTGTTTTAGCAATTTAAAACATAAAAGTAATGCCACTGTTTTAATGGAAACCATTGCTCAATAAATTAGTAGAATGCAACTTTATATGTTATGTTTGGGTTTATTCAACTTAGGTAGGCATGGTGTGACCTGTGTTTTCTTTTTTATTATTTTTTGCTGTAACTGACCTCCAAAAGAGCTAGAAACAGGCACTTAGCAGCTGGTCCTCCATTGAAAAGCTATAAGATCACAGGCCATGCATTATTTATGTTTTGTGCCTAGTGACTTTTAGGTTTTGTTTTTTTTTTGGATTTAGGCAATACGTGCCTCCCTATATCACGACAGACAAACTGTCCCTTTGTCATATCTTTTGAAATAAAACTGCAGAACACAAAGTAATCTAAAAATGAATGGAGAGAAGATCAAATCAAATTCGGTGTTGTTGTGAAAGTGTAGGAACACGGACCCACAACAGGGGGCGCAAATGAACGGACCGGAACCAACCCGATTTCCTCTGCCACCGAACCCCGGGAATACTGGAGCCGCCAAGTCCCGAACTCCCAGGTGGCCACTGCCTCCGCTCGTCGGATCCGGTACTGCTGGCGAGGAACAGAAACAGTCAGGTGTGGGTGCGGCTGCACCCAGCAACACGGAGGGTGGAGACACCACCTCCACCTCTCGTCAAAAACAATATGGAAATGTAGGAAGGTGAGTACTTATCCAAATATGTCCAGTCCAGTAGTCAGCTGTCCTACAAACAAGCAACAAGTATTACGGCTTCAGTTAATAGCACGTTTGGCTGAGATCGTTACCTCTTTGATAGAGCGATATCTCGGCAATGAGGTGGAGATGCCGTCCAGCTGATATACCCCTCCGCTGATGGATGTCAGCTGTTTTGGTTAATGGGTGACAGCTGTCACCTTGGCTGCTCCTGTGAGGCGGCAGCGCCCTCTGGTGCCTGGAGCCCGCACTCCAGGCAGGGCGCCCTCTGGTGGTGGTGGGCCAGCAGTACCTCCTCTTCAGCGGCCCACACAACAGGTGTATTACATAAAATCTAAAAGAAGGAAAAAATGGGAGTTGTACAGGAGCGGGAGTCATTTTACCAGGAGTGGGATGGGACAGGAATTTTTCTATATGAGTGGAATGGGATATTAGTGAAAATCTACTCCCATGTCACCCTCTGCTACACAGGATTTAGTTCCTCTTATTCTTCCTGCATGAAAATAATCAGATAAAATGGTGCTTTAGGAATAGCTTGGAGCAAAAACTCCACTTTTAAACTTTTTTTTAAATTAAAGGAATTATTTTAACTCACTCAGTGGTAGTTGTGACTTTCCAGTTATAATTACAGCATTTTATTGTTCTTCATCTGATGGTGTGTTAGCAGCAGCACTGGTCTTAATCTGCAAGACTGGATGTTAGTGTCACACACCAGCTGGATGGCCTTAACGTTGGCGTCACACACTGGCTGGACAAACTGCTGGAGATTCAATCATTCATTCATTTAGCCGGGTCCAAGTCGCGGTGGCTGCAGAGCAAGCAACTCCAGACTTACTTATCATCTGCGAAGTCCTGTAACTCTTTCCAGGGGATCTCCAGGGGATCCCAAGGCATTCCCAAGCTTGGGTGTGCCTAGAAGTCCTTCCTTGGGAGATGACCGGGGGCATTCCTCCACCTCAGCTGGCTACTTTCGATGTAAATAAGCAGCGGCTCTGCTTCAAGTCAAACAATTAGGGATGGAGTCACCTCGCCCAGATTAGGGATACCGGGGCCTCCTCCTGGTGGTAAACAGGAGGATGTGGTGTGTGCAGAATCTTCAGTGTCTCACTCAGGTTGCTGGATTGAGTTGTGTCATGATAAATCTCATTTATTGACAGTAGAGACTTTGCTGCTCCTTTTAAAACAACTTTTCTTCTCACACATTGGTGTAAAACCATTAGCTACCAATTTAATATCCTGTAGTAACAGACACACCCAGTTATGTTCTGTAATACTCTGAACACATTAAACACAACTGGCCCGAGTTCAACCAGGAAAAGTGAGGAAAGGTTGACAGGTGCTTTCACACATACCTTATTTGATTTGAACATTTTGACTTTTCAGTTTTGCATCATACCATGGTCTGAACCTAAATTTGGTCGAACCAAAAGAGGTGGCCTGAGTCCCCATCAAACTGAAACATGGTCTGGTGTGTTTGCAGTGTAGGGCAAATTACAGGAAGGAGGCAGGTTATCCTCACCCATTATACAGTAGAAGAAGGAACGAAACTGAAAACCATTTGATACATTTATCTGATAAAAGTGGATGACTGTGCTCGTTTCTGTCTTTTCTCCAAGTTAAAGATGAAACATCAGTTTTGGGTGTTGCTGCGGCATACAGTAAGAGTTGAAAAGTATTTGAGCTTTGATGGTAAGTGCAAGTGCTGCTGGTAAAAATAAGTGTCACCACTGCAGGGTTTGAGCAGAACATCTGAATTAAATGAGGACTTTGCAGTTATACACATCCAGGACTGCAAGATCAGAGTTAAAGTGTGATGTTGACTGCTGGGCTCATTGACTGGACTCAGTTTATATGTATGGATGCTCATAGCACATTTATCCAAATGATCAACATCATCCATTGATTATTTTTTTTCACCATTCAAATGAACTTTTGTGTATGTTCAAATGAAACTATGCACCAAATTGACAGCAAGTCGACATCAAACACACACAAAAGCCAGTCGATGTCAAGAATGGGGAGATGTAGCCTACATTGACGATTATGTCAGGACTTAAATAGAAAAGTTCTTTGGTGTGATGGCAGCATAGCAGTGGGACACCAAACTAAACAGACCAAGCATATACCAACATGAACCTTGGTTTGTACCTTGTTCTGGCTTTTCATGTGTGAAAATCAAGGCTTTGAACTGCTTTGTGGATGTGTGAACTACAAAGGCAAAAACCAGAACCTTTAGATTTTTTTATGTTCCAGAACAGAACCATTTATTTAAAATGATGGTAACTGGCTAATACCATTATGTATTTTGTCCTTGAAAAGGTTTCCATTTACAATGACTGTGAGGACGTCAGACTGCATTAATGCTCTACACCAAAACAGCTTGTGGCAGAAATGCACCCTGTCAGTTTGCAAACTGTCGGTAAGGTCGACAGAAGAAGGCGAAGACACAGTGAGGTTCACTTCCACCTGTCATTTATTTTGGATGATGTTGGCAGGACAAAGCACTGCCATCCTGTGTTTCATGCTGAGAAACACACCCGGAGCAGAGAAACATTGAGGGATTTCTTTTAAAAATGCTGTGTTTCTTCTGTAATTTCCACAATAAAGAATTAAAGTATTTCCCAGATGTCACATTCCAAAACAAGAGCGTCTTCTCATCAGGCTGTGATGATGAATCCAAGTGAAATTATGTAACAGGTCAAATTAAGACTTTATATTTACTCAGTCATATTAATAACATTCATACACAGCGCAGCCTGGTTATGGTTATGGTTAGGGATTACTCTTATGTTTATGGTTGTGTGAGGACTGTAGTTTTTGCTGCTGAGCCAGTCAGTGGCCAGCAGTGGATTTGCACAGGTTTCCCTGCGAGGCTGAGAGCAACACAGCACCGTGTCTTTTAAAAATACAAAAAACACACTGCTTTAAATACACAATAAGTCTATATCAGGTGATCAGCACAGACCCTATTTCTCTTAAAAGGCTTTATTTTACACAGTGTCTGTTTTGAAAAGTTCTAGCTTCTGCTGCCTGCTACTATGCTGTATTGTTTTTTTTTTTTTTCCATTTTTTGCAGGAGCATTATAGCGCCACATACAGATCTGGCATATACAGTGTTTTCAGTGTGTCACAGCAGACATGGAATGTTGTCAACTGATTCAGGAACAATATAGGGAACGTCAATTTTGATGTGGAACCCAAAACACCTTTGTATAATTTCAAAGTAGCGCTTTTTTCTTATGGTAAAATATTAAATGTTGGGCAGTGCTGTGTGGTGACTGTGTTATATCTGGGTTTTCCTCCTAGTGTTTGTGCAAGTAGTGGTTTTAAATGTCTAACTTTGGCTTTCTTAGCTGGCCTTCTGAACCAAAATAGGTAAGTGCTGCACTTGTAACCAAACGTTGCTGCCTAAGGCCTGTAATCACCTTCCCAGTGATTTCTGTAAACAGTTGAGTCATGAGATGATCTCTAATCATATCAGGGAAAATCTTCCTTGTCTTACCTCATGCCACCTCACGTAATCCGCCTCATGACTGAAGAATTGTGTCACAGCTCTAGAGAAATCTTTATTTTCTTTGTTTAAACACAGATATCACGATTGTTGTTTGGACTTGGACATAGATGAGAGGGAGGGAATAAATGGGCAGTGTGATACGTTACATCGATTCTCGGAGGACAACGTGAACTTTCTTACCCGACTCTCATTTTAAAGCCTGCTTAGCTGTTGGATGGAGCAGCTGCAGTGTTCAATAAGAGGTGTAAACATCTACTGAAGAAGGATAGAGACAATGCGTATGGGAGTAGAACCTACGCTTCACATGAATTTCAGGAGCTTCATCTTTGCCCTGCACTACTCTGACCTGGTCTCACGATATTATTTTTTGAGCGCAATTTATATTGTGATGTGGAAAAAATAGAGGCATTTTCACACATAGCTCTATTTGGGAAAGAATGACTCTGAAATGATTAGGGTGATTTTGTAGGAGAATTTAAATTAAAAGAAAAATTGGAACACTGCATGTATCTCCAGAAAAAGTTTTTTGTCAACATAATCCTTTTTGTACTCGACCTAACTGATGTTGATTTTGTTTTTGTGCTCCATTTCTGTATTTTTTTTTTCCAGTTTTTGCTCATTTTCAGCACAATTCTGACCAAAGATGAGTTATGCTAAGCTAAAGCACCTATCACACTGTGACAGATCAAGGAGGAACTAAAGATTAGATAACGGTTTGTGGCCATTTTTGTTATGTAGGAATCCTTATTCACTAAATGCATTCCTTGTCAGCTAATATACAGCTAGACCATCGGAAAGTTTGTGTGTGCTCAAAACCTTGGAGCAAACATCACGTAGAGGGCTTTCCCTGGGATTGCACATTTGCTTACCGTTTTGTCCTGTACTTGTTTGCTACTTTTATGATTTTTTCCTTGTGACTTCTGCATTCATATCCTGTGGCTGTCAAATGCTTCCTACTGGTCTTCTGATTGCCCAAAGTGCTGGCGTGGGGTGTGAATCCAGCGTAAGGGGAGAGAGGGCTGTTCCCGACAGCAACATGCAGCATGGCTGTGTGCGTTTTTTATCTTTACGTGCACTAGGCAAATTTCTCTTGGTGAGAAAATGCCTTAAAGAAGGTCCTTTATGGTCCTCGCTGTTGCACCCGCATTGGCTGCCAGCACAATGGAGAAGACACCGTCAGCACATGCACGTAGTGAGAATGTATGATCCCTGACTGAGCACGATTCTGGCTACATTTGTGTTCAGACTTCTGGGAACCCCGTTCAAATCCGGCTCCCCCCGCCAGCGTGCATACATGTCTTAACTTCTGCTGTGTCACCACTGAGCTTCATTCATAGCTGGATATAAGATTGGGTGTGCCCTGTGTGTCTGTATCTATTTAATACAACCCCTGGCAAAAATTATGGAATCACCGGCCTCAGAGGATGTTCATTCAGTTGTTTAATTTTGTAGAAAAAAGCAGATCACAGGCATGTCACAAAATTAAAGTCATTTCAAATGGCAACTTTCTGGCTTTAAGAAACCCTATAAGAAATCAGGAAAAAAAAATTGTAGCCGTCAGTAACGGTTACTTTTTTAGACCAAGCAGAGAGAAAAAAATATGGAATCACTCAATTCTGAGGAAAAAATTATGGAATCATGAAAAACAAAAGAACGCTCCAACACATCACTAGTATTTTGTTGCACCACCTCTGGCTTTTATAACAGCTTGCAGTCTCTGAGGCATGGACTTAATGAGTGACAAATAGTACTCTTCATCAATCTGGCTCCAACTTTGTCTGATTGCTGTTACCAGATCAGCTTTGCAGGTTGGAGCCTTGTCATGGACCATTTTCTTCAACTTCCACCAAAGATTTTCAGTTGGATTAAGATCCGGACTATTTGCAGGCCATGACATTGACCCTATGTGTCTTTTTGCAAGGAATGTTTTCACAGTTTTTGTTCTATGGTAAGATGCATTATCATCTTGAAAAATGATTTCATCATCCCCAAACATCCTTTCAATTGATGGGATAAGAAAAGTGTCCAAAATATCAACGTAAACTTGTGCATTTATTGATGATGTAATGACAGCCATCTCCCCGGTGCCTTTACCTGACATGCAGCCCATATCATCAATGACTGTGGAAATTTACATGTTCTCTTCAGGCAGTCATCTTTATAAATCTCATTGGAACGGCACCAAACAAAAGTTCCAGCATCATCACCTTGCCCAATGCAGATTCGAGATTCATCACTGAATATGACTTTCATCCAGTCATCCACAGTCCACGATTGCTTTTCCTTAGCCCATTGTAACCTTGTTTTTTTCTGTTTAGGTGTTAATGATGGCTTTCGTTTAGCTTTTCTGTATGTAAATCCCATTCCTTTAGGCGGTTTCTTACAGTTCGGTCACAGATGTTGACTCCAGTTTCCTCCCATTCGTTCCTCATTTGTTTTGTTGTGCATTTTCGATTTTTGAGACATATTGCTTTAAGTTTTCTGTCTTGACGCTTTGATGTCTTCCTTGGTCTACCAGTATGTTTCAATTGACATCTCTCCTGTTGGAGCCATGATTCATGTCAGTCCACTTGGTGCAACAGCTCTCCAAGGTGTGTTCACTCCTTTTTAGATGCAGACTAAGGAGCAGATCTGATTTGATGCAGGTGTTAGTTTTGGGGATGAAAATTGACAGGGTGATTCCATAATTTATTCCTCAGAATTGAGTGAGTCTAAAAAAGTAACCGTTACTGACTGCCACAAATTTTTTTCCCTGATTTCTTATAGTATTTTTTAAAGCCAGAAAGTTGCCATTTGAAATGGCTTTAGTTTTGTGTCATGTCTGTGATCTGCTTTTTTTCTACAAAATTAAACAACTGAATGAACATCCTCTGAGGCCGGTGATTCCATAATTTTTGCCAGGGGTTGTACATCAGAGTTCCCAAAGGTGGCACAGGGCTGCTGAAGTTGGGGGGGGTGAGCTGAGATGGTACTACACTGGGTTCATTGTACTGCAAGGTGTAGTTAAAGATGATCCTGCAGTGTGATTATTACACATGTGCACATATGTTGAATAGTCATGTTGTGCATGCCTAGAGTCAGTTCCTCCATCATAAAATATTTTCTCCTTAAGCATAAAAAAAACTCACAAAATCGTAGCCTCCACTGCCTCCAGGCTGAGATGATAGAATAGCTACCAACTTCCTCACTGCCTTCTCATCTGAGAAGGATGCTGTCTGTTGTATTGTCTGTCCTTTACAAATGTGCCACTGCAGAAAAGTCTTGAAATATTTGTGAAAAGAGGCTGACTGAAAAAGATTGGCTGCTCTTACTTCCTCCTCGTCTTCCTAAACCAGCCTTGGTGCTCATTTACCCCCATGAACAGTAATTGCTGTGTGCGTTGTGTGGAGACAAAAAAAAAAAATAGGGGCGAGAGAGTGTTTTTATTGTGGGTTTTTGTGCGAAAGGGGAGTGTATGTTTGAGCTGGACTGACAAAATGGGTCCGTGTGTATTTGTCTGTAATTGTGGTTGGCTGTCTGAGCTCTTGGAGTGGAATCTGGCCGACAGATTGAGAGCAGCTTGTTAGAGAGAGGAACAATAAGGCCACAGCCCCTCTCTCTTCCTTTTTTCCTTTTTTACTCCTTCTCTATTTGTATCTTCTTGGAAGGGATCCTGTTTTCTCCTCCTCTGCATTCTCTCAGTCTCCAGTTTCATTTGTCTTATCTGTCAATATTCACGTTCCATTCATCTTATCTTTTTTCCTTCACCCTCACTTCCCGATCCCACTGTCCTCTTTGTCTCTTTCACTCACCTTTTCTCGTCTTTCCTCAGTATGGGTTGTTTTCATTTTCTGGAATACACCTACTCCATTTCCAGTGTCATTTTCTCCCACGTTATAACTTGCTCCATCACATGCTGAACATATTGTTTTCTTTACATACTGTTGCTGAGATTTCTGCTCCTCTCATCACTTCAGTGGTTATATACCATCCATATCGCATTCCTTCAGAATTACAGCTGAGTGATGTTGTGATTAGGAGTTAATTAATCATTATTAATGTGGAAAATAATCTCTGATGTGAGCACATCCAGATGTGTTTTTAAGGCAACTAAAAGACTGCTCTAACACAATGTATTTACATACAGTACTGTGAACAACCTACAACAAGTATGTCTGTATAATGGCTCTTTCACACAGAATGAGGCTTGCACTGAACTTCGCTCTGATGCCCATTATTTTCAATACTTTGCGTCATGCAACAGTGCTGTTTAGCAATACAGCAGGTGCAACATGCCACTCTGCACTTTGTGACGAATACTCATGCAACCAATAGAAACAAAGCGTCCAGCCCAACACAGACGACAACAACATGAAGAAGCTGAATTGGTTTGTGTGTTCTTGCCAACTTTTACAATATGTGAGAAACGATGTCAAACATATTACAGTTTTACAGAAATACAGCTGTTTCAGAGTTTATTTGCCATCTTGGATTAATGTGTTTGAGTAACAAACCAGCTGACGTCATACTTCCTTCACTTGGGTTGGCAGTCGCCGTGTTGCATCTCTTAGTATTTACGTGTAATAGACTTTTCATCTGTTTTGGTCCCCTTAGCTAGTGGAATAGCGACCGTTGTCTCTTGTCTCTCCAAAGTACTCGCTCTGATTGAAAATTAGGGGCAGCTCGTTGCTTGCTGTCGCTTACTGTCGCTTGTAGATAATCTGACCGTAGTGTTAAAGTAGTGATTCATGATGAATTTAATCAGTGACATGTCATGAAAATGATGTCATAACAGGCTGCTACCAGGATAGAATTGGCATGTGGTGAGTACCTGTGTGTAGGGCTGTGGGATGTGACTGTACGTATGTATTGTATGGTGATAGCAAAAACGTTTTGTGGTTTCATATTATGCTCGGTTGTTTATTTTGTGGTGTGCATTGTTTTGCAAAATGCTCTGATTTTGCCTGGTGAGAAAACAAGACAAGATGATGGGTTGTTCCAGGAAAAAGAAAAGTTTCCCGAATGGCTTTGCAGAGATGGCTCTGTACTTAAACACTGTAAAACATTCAGAGATTAAACTGTTTTTGATTCCATCACACACTTTATCTCACTCAGTCATTCACTCACACACACACACAGTCCCTTGAGGTGTGTGTGTGTGTGTGTGTGTGTGTGTGGTGTGTGTGTGGGTGTGTGTGTGTGTGTGTGTGTGTGTGTGTGTGTGTGTGTGTGTGTGTGTGTGTGTCGGTGATGGTATCACCATATCAGTTGGAGCTGTTTAAATTTTAGTGTATTTGTATTGTATATTTTTACTTAGTTATGTTTCAAGAAATTCCACTGTTGAAATTGGGGATGGGTATTGATAAGATTTTATCGATATCGATACCATTATCGATTCTGCTTATCGATCCGATTCCTTATTGATTCCCTTATCGATACGTCTTGTGAATTTTGTACTACAAGTAGGCTTTACAGGTTTTCTATGCATTTTATTGAGTCTTAAAGTAAATAAATATGAAATTGGTCACTGTATCCTTGATCTCTGGACATAAATAAAAATAAACAAAATGGTGTTTCAACTTGAAGTTATTAATTTCGACTGGACTCTATCGTTCTAACTTGACTCGTCAGAGAGCCGCGCAGCGTTTGGAGCTGTGTGAACAGAACGGAGGCCGATTCTCGTTTCTTTCTCGCAACAATACAGGAGTCCCAGTTAGCAACTTTAATCCGCACAAAAGTGACTCACAATTTCACATATTCAGGGATGAAAGTGGTGAAAAACAAAAAAAAGCTGAAACCCAAAATTACCCCCAACACTACCTGCACGAAAATGTTTGAATTCTACAAGCTCTGAAATGCAATCTGGGACTATTCCAGACAATAAACTGCAGTGAGTGCATCATCCATTTAGTGAGAAAAAAAACAACTTTCCTTATTCAAATTCATTCTAGTAGTATTCTGCTCTTACTAGGATGCAGCAGTTTTCTACTTTGGCAGATAGTTCTGGAGGAAATCACTGAAGAAATTAACAAATTGAAAATATGGTTTGACCCAAACAAACTGTCGTTAAACTTAAATAAGACAGGGATGAAATGGAGGTGTAAGAGTCACTAGGTGTTCACAGGAAACACTTATTTATTTCTGTATGTATTTATTTATTTATGTTCATTGTTGGTTTTATATTTTCTGTTGTGTTTCTATTCAGGTTATTTTTGCCTCTTTCTCTAAAATTGTATATAATAATCATTAGATTATTAATATATAAACAGAAACAAATTTAAAAAATATTACAATTTGAAAACAAATGCACCCGAACGTGATGACAGCTGCAACTGCTTAATGCTAACTTTTAACATTGAAAATGCCATAGACATGCTAACGTGTTAGCATCGCTCCCGTTTTTAAGTTATAAAATACATCTATCAACTGTTTCAGAAGACCATAACAGGTCAGTTAACATAAAAAGGTAAATAATACTCACAGACGTATGCTCTTTAGGGTTTTAGTGGGGGAAAATTAAGCGAAAGAAAGAATAAACAAAGCAATAGATCGACGCACTGAAGATCGACTGCTTCAGTCTGCGAACCACTACTTCGATTGGTTCAAGGTTCAAAGCAAAGCCGCGCTGCAGAAAAGTTGATTACGGACCCGCTGCAGGGTCTGTAATCAATGTAGAGAAATGATCATTTTCCTGACAAACACCCCCCAAAACAACGGCCACTCTGAACCAATAACAGAATCGTTAAGCAAAAAACATTGATGTCGGTGGATCGAATCATTTCTTAACGATACCGAAAGGAACCGGTTCTTGATACCCATCCCTAGTTGAAATGCAAGTTAAAAACTTAAGTAAACACAGGATATTTCCAAGTAAATTTGTGACATCAATATTTGCTCAAAGATTTGAAATGACAGAAAAAAATAATCACTCTGCTTTTAGAAAATATCATTCCACAGAGATGGCTGTCACTAAAGCGGTGAATGATCTTCTGCTTACAATGGATTCGGACACCACTACGGTTCTGTTGCTGTTAGATCTCAGTGCTGCATTTGATACAGTGGATCATCACATCCTACTTGATAGGCTGGAAAATCATTTTGGGATTACTGGGAGTGCCCTTGCATGGCTGACGTCATACTTGACCAGTTGTTCCAGTGTTTTGTACAGTAACACTACCTCTAACCTTATTGACATGAAATTTGGGGTTCCACAGAGGTCTGTCTTAGGCCCCCTGCTTTTCTCCCTTTATATAGCACCCCTTGGGCACATATTGCGGCGTTTTTGGGGATACCTTCACTGCTATGCAGATGATACTAAGTTTATATGCCGATAACTGCTGGTAATCTCGTTCACATAAAATCCAAAGAAGATTGCCTTGCAGCAGTGAGAAATTGGATGTCTAGAAACTTCCTACTTTTAAACTCTGATAAGACTGAAATGGTGGTTCTTGGTCCAGTGAGACATTGGCATCAATTTGACCAGTTTACATTCAGCCTAGGCTTGTGTGTCATACATCACACTGACAAAGTGTAGAAACCTTGGGGTAATTTTTGATCCTTCGTTGTCTCTTTGGCCTCCATATTAGAAATATTACTAGGACTGCTTTCTTCCACCTGCAAAATATAGCGAAGATTCGTCCTATCCTGTCTATGGCTGATGCTGAGACCCTGATCCATGCGTTCATCTCTTCTAGATTGGACTGCTGCAATGTTCTGTTTTCTGGTTTACTGCAGTCTAGCATTAGGGCTCTCCAATTGGTTCCAAAATGCTGCAGCCAGACTTTTGACATGAAGCAGATAAGTTTCGACCACATTCATGGCTTCCTGTCCCAGTGAGATCAGATTTTAAGGTTCTGCTACTAACCTATAAAATTATTCATGGACTGGCACCTCCCTACCTAGCTGACCTAATTAAACCTTACGTACCGGCCCAGGCTTTACGTTTTCAGGGTGCAGGACTACTTTGTGTCCTAGTGTTGTGAAAGTGTAGTGACACGGACCCACAACAGGGGGCGCAAAATGAACGGCCAATAGATGAGCCAAAAGTAACAATTAATGTTGTGAAACATGCACAACGAAATGCAGACCATCTCAGAAATATAATTACAGTCAAATCACAAAGGTGACGTGTGGGCAGGCTCGAGGATTAGAAGACGTCTGTCCTGAGAAGAGCCGGAACCACACGATTTCCGCTGCACAGAACCTGGTGAATACTGGAGCCGCCAAGTCCGAATTCCCAGGTGATCACCGTACCCGACTGTCGGATCTGGTACGCTGGCGCGAACAAAGGACAGTCAAGTGTGGGTGTGTGTACACCCAGTAACAACAACGGTGGGTAATGCCACCTCCACCTCTCACTCAATATTCAGTAGAGTACCGCAGTGATTCCTCAGAGGAAAAGACTGCCGTCCTGCACTCACTCAGCTTCCACAGAAAAAAGGAACCAGTTACTCCTGCAAAACACTCACAATATACAGATAATTGCCAAAGAACGGCTTGAGGATATTACCTCCAAGGAAGTACGATATCTCGCAACGATGGGTGGAGATGACGTCTGGTCTTTATGGAGTGCGATGATGAAGAATGTGTGACAGCTGTCAGGAATTACTGAGTGACAGCTGTCACTCCCCGGCTGTGTCCGTGGCCGGCAGACGTCCTCTCGTGCCTGAAGCCGCACTTTCAGGCAGGGCGCCTTTGGTGGTGGGCCAGCAGTACATCCTCGCTGGCGGCCCACACAACTCCTAGGGTGAATAAAAGTCTGCGGTCATAAAGCTTTCTCTTATCGTGCCCCTGTTCTGTGGAATGGTCTCCCATGCATCAATAAAACAATCAGATCTGTGGAGACTTTCAGTCCAGACTTAAGATGCACTTCTTTTCCCTTTCATATGACTAGCATACTGGTACAGTTTTGTTTTACGCTTTTTACTCTTTTAATTCATGTTATTAGTAATTGGAGCAGGCCATGGCCTCAACTTTACCTAAATTCTGGGTCTTTTAGTGAAGCTTAAGGCTAGCGGCCGCCGATCACCTTAGTATTTCTCTGTTTTTCTTGTTGTTTAATGCTGGCAAATTATAAAGTATTTTTTGTCTTTCTGATGCCTGATTCTGTTTTTTCTCTGTTTAAGGTTCAGCTCCATCCAAAGATGGGAGTTGTATTTGTTGTTGGCGACCCTCCTGCCCTGTGCACCAACAGCAATTCTTGTATATTCGTCCGTAAATTGTTCTGTGAATTGTTTCTGTAATTTATGTTTGTAGCATGGCCCAAGCAGAGCGTCACGCCTTTGAGTCTGGTCTGCTTGAGGTTTCTTCCTCAGAGGGAGTTTTTCCTTACCACTGTTGCTCTGGGGGTTGGTAAGGTTAGACCTTACCTGTGTGAAGCGCCTTGAGGCAACTCTGTTGTGATTTGCCGCTATATAAAGGAAAATAAATTGAAAATTGAAAAATCAAATATGAATGTGTACCGTTTACTTTTGTAGAAAAAACTTAAAATGTCATAGGAAATGCATAGATTTTTTTTCCATGTGGTCATTACATATAGCCTATAAATTCATTGAAATTATGGAAAAAGTACTTTAACATTTCATCAGGATATGAAATGAGTTATATTGGCCCTACCTATGTGTACATGTGCCTTCAGAGCGCTAATTGTCATGTGAGATGCAGAGAAACCAGTTTGATTCTGAAAATGCAGACGGTGCTATTTTTGTGTAGAGGCCCGGGCATACGTCGATAGCTGAGCGAAAGAAAAAAAAAGTCAGAAATCTTCAAGAAAGAGTAGACAAATGAGCCTGCACTTCTCCCATCACCAAAAAGCCTGCGAGTCCAGAGCGCACAAAAGAACAAAACTAAACCGAAACTAACAAAAGAAAAAACGAAGCGAACGGCAACGTTGACGCTTCAAACAAAATCAAAACGAAACATTCATGATGACATGACTTGACAGCAGGTATCAGACCAAGTGCCAGCCTGTGATCAAGTCTGCAGCCAACGTGCGCTCTCCACAGCACCTGCAGGCGTGAGTTCTGGTTGTCTTGACAACAGGTTTGTCTTCACAAAAACGTGTGCGTAAATGGTTAGAGTTCTTGCCGCTATTGTTTCTGTATGACAACGTTGCTTTTCATCTCACACATGGACAAGTCATGTTCAGCTCTTCAGATCTTTAGTTATTGATCCGTTCAAATATCATCAATGTTCCTAAAAGACGTCGGACTTGGGAGATTGGACGAAATCCAACGGAATGCCAATGTAGGGAACTACGCAAACGATGAGGAAACCCTCAAGACAGAAAAAAAAAAACAAAACAAGACAGGCAAATGAAGTGTCTTCGGGATTCATTCACATTTTTCAGCAGTTTGAAAATAAATTGTGATGAAGCGTCAGCTACAGGAACGAAGATGGATGACAGTTAAACGCTGTCGCTGAAAGCAATTAAGTCAGGTTCTTGTTTCGTTTTGGCTTCGTAGTTTCGTGTGATCGGGGCTTTGGAAAAACCTACGTGCTTAAAAACAAAGCAACAAACAATAGAAAAACAGTTGAAGTATTTGCTGGCGTCATTAGCTCAAAATGATAAATGCAATGTGTGCAAATAACACCACATATACATGAAATCTTGGAATGATTTGAATTTACTCAGAATTTAGAAAATACAGTTGAGGCAAATAAGTATTTGACACACTGTCAATTTTGCAAGTTTCCCACCTACAAAGAATGCAGAGGTCTGTAATTTTTATTGTAGTTATATTTCAATTGTAAGAGATGAAAATCTAAAAATAAAAATTCCAATAAATCCCATTGTATGACTTTAAATAATCATTTGCATTTTATGCCATCACCTACCAACCACCAAGAATATCCTGCTCTCACAGCCCTGTTAGTTTTCTTTAGAAGCCTCTTATTCTGCACTCTTTACCTGTATTAATTGCACCTGTTTGAACTCGTTACCTGTATAAGATACCTGTCCACACACTCAATCAATCACACAGTCGGGGCTGTGAAAACTCAGCGGAATTCCTTGGATTTCGTCATGCTGAGGGGGCTGGAGTTAAGCCCTGGTCCCATCAAGAGCCACGCAGCATGTTTTTTTGGTATGAGAGGAGGTATTCAGCAAACGTGGGAGAATAATGGCTTTGAGAGGGTCTTAGAGGCAGGCTATTCGGCTAACGAGGCTCATCTCTGAGCGTGGCGCTAATTTCAAGAAGTTCAACAGCATGGTGCAGTTTGTGTGCGAGTTACTACAAGGACAAATGAGGATTTTAGAGGCATGTTTGTGGTGAGTACGAGGCTGTAAATGCCCATTATCCGAGTGCCTGGCCTCTACGAAGGACTGGAGAGGCTATTTTTGGACAGGCTCAGCCGTCTTGTGCACACAATTCCACCTGGTTTGCGCTCCGGACGCTGTATATAAAATAGTTATTTTGTAGCGGATTAAGCATTTTCTGTTAGTGCTTGGATCTTGAAAACACCTCTAATCGCTTCTGGAATCACAGAGGACTGTTTCATCTGGACCTTTTTTTCCTCTCTCATGCACTGATGTGGAGAATGGATTTGAAACGGCTTAAAAGGTAATTATTTGGAATATTTTTTTATTGTAGTAGCTTGGTAAAACAGTTGCATGTTCATTCCTGCTATATAATAAGCTGTAAAAGTATGTCTATGATAGATTTAATATCTTGTTAACGGATCAGGACCTCCACTTTGTGTGCGCACTGACTCAATGACTTGCACTCAAAACGAGCATTTACGCAGAACGCCAGCTCACAAAAGAGTGATTTTTGCACTCAGTAATGGATGAACACAAGTTAAAAGTTGGACCTCAGTGTCAAAAGAAATAAAGCCAGTTAGAGTTAGCACAGAGGTGACTGTCCAGGAACGCAGAACGGCCGCACGTGCCCAAAAGAGCATTTTTGCAGACATCGATGGACGAACACAAAGTAAAGTTGGATCACGGTGTCAAATGTGTATTTAAAGGTGCGGAAGAAATAAAGCTAGCGAAGGAGCACAAAGCCGGCTGTCCAGGAACGCAGAATGGCAGCGCATGCAAAAGAGCAATTGTACAGACATTAACGGACGAACACAAAATTAAAAGTTGGGTCACAGTGTCAAAAGAAATAAAGCCAGTGAGAGGAAGTGCAGAGGCGACTGTCCAGGAACGCCTGGTTCGATTCTAGCTTGTCTGGTGCATTTAATGACTCTGGAACATAGGTGAACAGCTGCCTGATGTACAGAGCAGACCCCATACAAATTTTTCCTCACATTTCCCAATTTAATTTCACAACCCTGCACACTCCAACCTATCCACCATGGTAAAGACCAAAGAGCTCTCTAAGGACACCAGGGCCAAAATTGTAGACCTGCACAAGGCTGGGATGGGCTACACGACAATAGGCAAGCAGCCTGGTGAGACGGCAACAACTGTTGGTGTAATTATTAGAAAATGGAACAACCACAAGATGACTGTCAATCTTCCTTGGTCTGGGGCTCAATGAAATTTCAATTTATTTTCATTTATATAGCACCAAGTCACAACAAGGTTGCATCAAGGCGCTTCACACAAGTAAGGTCTAACCTTACCAATCTCCAGAGCAACAGTGGTAAGGAAAAACTCCCTCTGAGGAAGAAACCTCAAGCATACCAGACTCAAAGGGGTGACCCCGTGCTTGGGCCATGCTACAGACACAAATTACAAAACAATTCACAAAACTTACATTCAGGAAATGTTGCCGGTGCACAGGACAGTTTCTGAAACGGATACCACACCCATCTGTGGATGGAGTCGCACCTGAAACGGAGAGAATAGGAAAAAAAGCAGAATCGAGCATAAAAAACAACAAATACTGTATAATTTGCCAGCATTAAACAACAAGAAAAACAGAGAGGTACTAAGGTGATCAAAGCATAGAAACATACTATGCCAGTATGCTAGCCATACGAAAGGGAAAATAAGTGCGTCTTAAGTCTGGACTTGAAGTCTCTACAGAGTCTGACTGCTTTATTGACGCAGGGAGATCATTCCACAGAACAGGGGCACAATAAGCAAAGCTCTGTGACCCACAGATTTTTTTATTCATCCCAGGGACACAAAGTAGTCCTGCACCCTGAGAACACAATGCTCGTGCTGGTACGTAGGGTTTAATTAGTTCAGCTAGGTAGGGAGGTGCCAGTCCATGAACAATTTTACAGGCTAGTAGCAGAACCTTAAAATCTGATCTCATTGGGACAGGAAGCCAGTGAAGAGATGCAAAAATGGGTGTAATGTGGTAAAACTTTGTGCTTCCTCTGGTCATGACCAGAGGAAGATCCAGTGGGATTGAAATGTTGTCACATTAAAGGCAGTAACAAAGGAGTAAGTGTGCAGATATCCTTATGTCACAAATCACTCCTGCCACCTTTCTTCGCCCACTCCCCCCTGTCTGCACTCTCTTCTTCTCCTCGCTACCCCACTCTCCATTAGCTACTTTGGATAGTTGAACCCAAGTATTAAAACTCATCTACCTTCACAACCAGTCTATTCCATTTGGCTCCCTCTCATTCACACACATGCACTCAGTCTTGCTCCTACTGACTTTCATTCCAGTTCTCTCCAGAGCGTATCTCCACAATACATCTCCAGGCTAGTCTCAACCTGCTCTCTACTCTCATGACAGATCACAGTGTCATCTGCAAACATCATAGTCCATGGAGACTTATGTCTGACCTCGTCTGTCAACCTAACCATCAGCATTGCAAACAAGAAAGAGTTCAGAGCCGATCCTTGGTGTAATCCCATCTCCACCTTGAATGCATCTGTCATTCTTACTGTGCATCTCACTGCTGTCACACTGTCCTTGTACATATCTTGTACCACCCTCACATACTTCTCTGACTTCGGCATACAGTACCACAGCTCTTCTCTTATTATCCTATCATAAACTTTCTCTAAATCCACAAACACACAAAGCAACTCCTGGCCTTCTTAAGAGTTCTTCATCATCACTTTTAGAACAAACATTGCACCTGTAGTGCTCTGTTTGGACGTGAGTAGGGCTGCAGCTATTGAATGTTTTTGGAATCGAGTATTCTATCGATTATTTTATCGATTAATCGAGTAATTGGATAAAAAAGTACTTTTGTATTTTTAAACAATATCAGTCGTGGCAGGGCTTTCCCTAAGCAATGGCACAATGTCGCTGTGCTATCATGCAGATTTTTAAGTTTAGGATGTTCCCTCTCTCTCTGTTTTCCCAGGTAATTATTTATTTTTTCACATTATTAAGAGTTTTGGAGCTTTGCCAAACCATAAGCCCAGGCGCTCTGTGAACTCTTCAGTCTGCGGACAGGATATTCTTTTTTTTTTTTTCTTATTGCACATTTCATTTGCACTTTTTATTATTGTGATTTATTCAGTGCTTAGTGTATATTTCTACATGCCGTACAGAGTGAGTGCAGCTCAAACCGAAGTCAAATTCCTTGTTTTTTGTGGATACTTGGCGAATAACAAAGCCTTTGAAAAAACGGCTATGGAGTGCAACATTTCCACAACAGCCGCACTGATAAATGAACTTTACAGCCTGTTGATAAAACTCTTATCAGATCTCAATATAGGCATTATTTTAAATACTTAAACATGATTAATTTAAAGTGCGCTTCCTTTCGCTTCATCTGCGGAGGTGGAGAGCAGCCAGTGGAGCAAATCACGTTTTAAAAAATATATATAAACACACTGCTTCACTTTAAATGCATAATAAGTCCATTTCAGATGATCAGCACAGACTCTTTCTCTTAAAAGGCTTTATTTTACTTAGCATGTGGCTTTGTAAACTTGTAGCATCTCCTGCTACATTAATTAGCGCTTACATTAGTTATGGGCATGCTCTACGGTCTTCTTCGCAGTTTTTTGTGGGAGCATTACAGTGCCACCTACAGGCCTGGCATATGTACTACAGGTTTAACAAAGCTTTGAGGCAAAGAATTTGCCTCCAACATTTTTTGTAATCAAATTATTCGAATTACTCGATTAATCGTTTCAACCCTAGATGTGAGCAGCCTTTTCTCTCTCTGATTTTATTCATTCATCAGCTCCTCAAAATATTTCCTCCACCTTCTTTATATACTATCCTTTTCTGTCAGACATTACCATCTGCATCCTTTATCACTTTAACCTGCTGCACATCCGTCTTAGTCCCTTTGATCAATCGGTACAAGTCCTTTTTTCCTCCTTTCGTGTTTAATGTCTTGTACAGCTCAGTATATGCCTTTTGCTTAGCCTTTGTCGCTTCTCTTTTCACCTTACACTGGATTTCTTTGTACTCCTGTCTATTTTCTGCATCTCTCTGACTATCCATATTCTTTTTTGCCAACTACTTTCTCCTTATAGAAAGCAGTTGTATCTGTCCAGCTGAAAAACAAGCTCGCTCACATCCATAAAACAGCCATGAAAGTTGTAGGGCTAAAAGATTACCTGCCTATTCAAGCCTTATATGAAGAGGCAGTGGTAGGAAGAGGGAAAATTATTTCAAAGGACCCAGAGCATCCTCTTCACAGCGAGTATGTCCTGCTGCCTTTGGGACGGAGACTGAGGGTGCTATAGTGTAGGACTAACAGATTCAAGTTGTCTTTTCTCCCGTCTTCTATTAAACTGCTGAACTCTAGATCTTCATGTACAGCAGATTCTCTGCACAGCACTTAATCTGCAGTTTACTAACTCTGTGGCCAAATGTGTGTTGTTTGTATTTGTTTTATTGTTTTCTGTATGTTTTTAAGCAACATGTAGCACTGTGCCCAGGACAAATTTCCCTTTGGGGACAGTCAAGTTTTTTTCTGTTCTATTCTGTACCTTCCTGAACATCTTCGTTCCAACACCAAGTCTACTGGTCTTTCTTCCACTGACAGTCATCTCACCTGGCACTTTCCTAGGTGTCTTCCTCACGACATCTGTGGTCCTTTTCCAATTTTCCAAAATCACTTCGCCTCCATTTAGTGCCCTTCACATCTCCCTGGATTTCACACAAGGTTTCCTCTTTTAGCCTCCACCATCTAATCCTTGGTTGAGCTCTCACTCTTTAACTCTTCTCCCTACAAACCACCACTCGATGCTGTCTAGCTACACTCTTTCCTGTCACCACTTTGCAGTCTCGAGTTTCTTTTAGGTTGTATTGCCAACAAAGAATGTAGTCCACCTCTGGACAGTACACCTTCCTCCACTCTTATATATGTCACCCTGTGTTCCTCCTTTTTCCAAAACTAAATATTGACCACTGTCATTTCCATCATTTGTGCAAAATCTACTACCAGGTGCCCTTCCACACTCCTCTCCTTAACACCATACTTAACCATTACTTCCTCATCACCTCTGCTCCCTTCACCAACGTGCCTATTGAAGTCTCTCATGCTTGTGTACACTCACCACCTCATCTAACGTAGGGCTGAAACGATTACTCGAATAACTCGAATAATTCGATTACAAAAAATGATCGAGGCAAATTCTGTGCCTCAAAGCTTCGTTTAAATGTTGTAGTACATATGCCAGGCCTGTGTGTGGTGCTGTAATGTCTCCAGAAAAACAACAGAAGAAGACTAGAGCATGCGCTCAGGCCGTGTAACAGCTAATAATTTAGCCCTTAAAGCTACTGCTTTCCAATGCCACACAGAGTAAAATAAAGCCTTTTAAGAGAAAGAGGTTCCACACTTATCATCTGAAATAGACTTACTGTGCATTTAAAGTGAAGCAGTGTGTTTGTCTATTATTAAAAAACACACGGTCTGCTCGACATGGTGAGTGACTGTTGACCCGACGGCCGGGTACCCACAGTCGAAGCCGGCTGCTGTTCAGACTCGCACTAAGTGTTTCGCTTTTTCTGGGCAACACACAGTGCTTCACAAACACGGTAACTGAAAACAAAAAACAAAAGTAACTGCGATGCAAAAAAAAAAAAAAAAAAAAACAGTAACTGCGAGGCTGCATGTTCAACCTCTTGCTGAAATTCTTCTGCTGAATCACAGAGAAACAAGGATAAAAATTTAAAAAAAATCACGTAGGGATGCAGTCCACCAACCTTAAAAAAAAATCTCAAAATGGTTACATTTTACAAGTTGGGGAAAAAACAGAACAGAAAGCCACATCCCATCTCCATTTCAGCAAAACATTTTGGCACAGGGACATTGTGCCATTGCTTAGGGAGAGTCCTGGACTATTAATGTTGTTTAAAAACGTACTTTTTATCCAATTACTCGATTAATCGCCAGAATAATCGATAGAATACTCGATTACAAAAATAATCGATAGCTGCAGCACTAATCTAACTCACTCCAGGACTCGTCTTTCTCCTTCATCTCACAACCTACCTGTGGGACATATGCACTGATGATGTTCATTATTGCCCCTTCAATTTCCAACTTCATACTTTAACCTTGTCAGACACTCACTTATCCTCCAACACTTGCTTATCCTTAATATGGCCCCAACATCATTTCTCCTACCATCCACACCATGTTACAACAACTTGAAACCACCTCCTGGCCTTAATTCCCTTCCAGTTGGCATCTTGTATGCACAATATGTTTACCTACTCTCTCCCTTTACCTGTCATACTACCACCATTCAAAATCCAGACTCACTTCCACCCTTCTGGTTTTCCTCCTCTCCTGCTGTCTCTGGACATGTTGTCCTCCTGCCCAGCAGTAACCCAATGTCCACCAGCACCCTGTTGGGCAACAGCATGGGTGGCAGTCACTGGTAACCTGGGCCTCGACTGATCCTGTATGGAATTTCGATTTCTGACCTAGATTAGATGAAGTAAATTCTTTCTTACCCAGGTGGCCAATTAGGTCAGAGTTTATTTCTGATTCCTGTAACATGAATCAAATGAAAGTCTGTGAACCTCCCATGGATGGGATGCTGGCCAGTACCCATTTACAGCTGGGCAAACATTGTCTTTCCAAGGACATTAGCACGTGGATTCATAAAACATCACAAGGTTTATGCTGTTGAATTTTGAAATGGCTGGAATACTCAGTCGTGTCATCCTCCCTGCAGCTCCATGTTGTAAAGGCATCCTGTTTCAGTCTGCTTTTGTGTGTGTTAAAGTTTAATTTTGGGCAGTTGGACGTCATGTATATGAAAGATGGATATTCGGCATAGTTCATAAGTGACACAGATCAAGATTTAACAAATGACAGCCATTACAGTTTCACAATACGGATGTGCTCTCAACAGCTCCTGCTTGACCTGTAATAAAAACTAAATTTGTTCTCCATATGCACAAAAATATGGCTGCTTCCTATTAGATATACTTCAACACCATTTGCATCAGGTTATGTGGCTTAATATAAAACAATATCTTTTTGTCTTTACTAATTAAGAAATGTAAGCTTTATCACTCACTCACTCACTCACACACACACACACACACACACACACACACACACACCACACACACACACACACACACACACACACACCAACACACAAAGGAATACATTTTCCAATACTAAATAAACACCTCTTTTGTATTTTGCTAAATATTGTGTAATATGAGATCCTTTTGTCACCCGTGGTTTTACACAAGCTCTGGGAGTGTGCCTTGGTGCCATGTGCAGACCCACCTTTGGTCCTGGATGGCAAGCAGACAGGCACCAATCCAATCCAGTTTATTTATAGAGCACATTTAAAAACAACAAAGTTGACCAAAGTGCTGTACAATGACATAAAATAAATAAATCAATAAATCAATAAATAGATTGGCAACAGTAAAAGTTTTTAAAAACAATAAAATCATCAACCCTCTAGTCAAAAGCCAAAGAAAACAAGTATGTTTTAAGACGAGATTTAAAAACTAGAGGTGACTCCGCCTGTCTGATACAGAGAGGCAGGTCATTCCACAATCTGGGCCCAACAACAGAAAAAGCTCTATCACCTCTACGTTTGAGCTTTGTCTGAGGAACTACAAGCAAAGCTTGATCTTGTGACCTAAGAGAATGTGGTGAGGAATAAGACACCAGGATCCAGGAAGCCATTGAAGGCCTGGATCTTCTGTTGATCCAGGGCAATTGCAAAGCCACACACTTTGAGCTAATTGCATGGAAAAAATGCCAGAATGCATACACTCACTTGCTGTGAATCCACTATTCGCACATGGGCTCAGTTTGACAGTATACAGACTTTGTACTCGAAAGGTGGCAGTTTAAATTCTGTTTAATGTCTTTCTTGCTTACAGCTGGTCTGGGTAATGTCTACTCAAGTTCAGGGTTGCTTTGTGTTTGTAAAAGTAGATGTGCACAAGAAAATGAGGTACATTCAAATAAATCTTTCAAGGAAGGGCGGAGCTATACAAGAACCATAGTTTGGGGGTGGGTGAGGATATAGATTTGGATTTTTTTTATCCATCGCCAGTTTACTGTGGCACGAATTTGCTGGATTTCATTGAATGGAATTATGTAGCGTTTGGATATTTGTAGGGCTTTCTTTCTGTCTGTCTGTGATCTTGCTGTTTTTGGAATTTAATCTAAATATATCTACTACTTCCTTTTTGTTTTCTTTTTAAAAATACCTTCCATCAGAGGAAAGATTATCCAAAACAATAATGAAAATTTTTGACCTTAGTATTGCACCTCTTCTGACAATTTTATCCTCATAATGAACTAAGAAAATCATATAAAAGCCTTCGGGTATGAAAATTGTTCATTTGTCACTAAACCTCACCTTTATATCATATTTGACCATCGGCTATCACAGAAGCAGCCATCTCTGGCCATGTCAGCAAATGCACCCTTCTAGTTTGACAGAGAGACAAAGCTGTCAGACAAACGGACAGCCTCTACCACCCTCTAGTCCAATTCTCAGCTGCCTTTGTCTGCCTGTCCTGCAGCATTACTTCTCTAGTTGTACTCTCCTAATTGTGCTGAACCCTGCAGAGAAGGAAGACTAAGCACAGGGGTGGGGAAGGATTCTCAGCCAAGACGGGGACGTGTTCCCCCCCCCCCCTTTTCTAACCCCTGCTGTTCTATTTAATTCTGTATTTCCTCATTTTACTCAGACTTGTAATTAAAGTATGTTCATTTGGATCAGACACTCAGGTAGTCTCCACCCTCTTCTTTGTCTGGCAAAAGACCGCGCCAACAGTACTTGGGTATGCATGTACTTGCACAGATCTGCTGTGTAAGTGTTTTTGATGGTTTGTAATGTTTTGTGTACACCAAAAGACTGATAAGTCGTTAGTTTAAATGCTCACTGTCCAGGTGGGGTTGTTCCTTTGCCAAATAATATTAGTCATGTACAAAAAAATTGACTGTTCTTATTTCATAATAAAGTTCTGAAATTCTTAACTTTTGATGGCTGAAATGTGTTCATGAATATTCAAAACGTCATATACAGATCTTTAAAGTGAGCCATCTGTTGTCTCGTCAGGCACCTCTGCAGCCGCCTCCAGGGCCCTCGGCCTCAGTCGTGGCAGCTGCCGCAGCGGCAGCGGCAGCAGCATCGGGGACATCTCAGTCGCTGAAGCTAACCTACTCAGAAACACTGGACCGTATCAAGGAGGAATTCCAGTTCCTTCAAACCCAGTACCACAGGTGGGTGTCTATCTTTTTTTTTTTTTTAAATATGCTCCTCCCCAAAGTCCTCAGTTGTTCCAGGTCATGCTTGTTTGTAGATGTTTGTTTATGCTTTACATGGTAAAAAGGTTTCTTTTCAGCACTGTAGCCAGGCTGACAAAGAGTCAGAGCTCTATTGGGCTGAGTATTCCATTAACTTTAACTAGTAATGACTTCATGACTTTCTTTGCTAACAAAATTTTATCTATTAGAGAAAAAATTACTCATAACCATCCCAAAGACGTATCGTTATCTTTGGCTGCTTTCAGTGATGCCGGTATTTGGTTAGACTCTTTCTCTCAGATTGTTTTGTCTGAGTTATTTTCATTAGTTACTTCATCCAAACCATCAACATGTCTATTAGACCCCATTCCTACCAGGCTGCTCAAGGAAGCCCTACCATTATTTAATGCTTCGATCTTAAATATGATCAATCTATCTTTGTTAGTTGGCTATGTACCACAGGCTTTTAAGGTGGCAGTAATTAAACCATTACTTAAAAGCCATCACTTGACCCAGCTATCTTAGCTAATTATAGGCCAATCTCCAACCTTCCTTTTCTCTCAAAAATTCTTGAAAGGGTAGTTGTAAAACAGCTAACTGATCATCTGCAGAGGAATGGTCTATTTGAAGAGTTTCAGTCAGGTTTTAGAATTCATCATAGCACAGAAACAGCATTAGTGAAGGTTACAAATGATCTTCTTATGGCCTCGGACAGTGGACTCATCTCTGTGCTTGTTCTGTTAGACCTCAGTGCTGCTTTTGATACTGTTGACCATAAAATTTTATTACAGAGATTAGAGCATGCCATAGGTATTAAAGGCACTGCGCTGCGGTGGTTTGAATCATATTTGTCTAATAGATTACAATTTGTTCATGTAAATGGGGAATCTTCTTCACAGACTAAAGTTAATTATGGAGTTCCACAAGGTTCTGTGCTAGGACCAATTTTATTCACTTTATACATGCTTCCCTTAGGCAGTATTATTAGACGGTATTGCTTAAATTTTCATTGTTACGCAGATGATACCCAGCTTTATCTATCCATGAAGCCAGAGGACACACACCAATTAGCTAAACTGCAGGATTGTCTTACAGACATAAAGACATGGATGACCTCTAATTTCCTGCTTTTAAACTCAGATAAAACTGGTTATTGTACTTGGCCCCACAAATCTTAGAAACATGGTGTCTAACCAGATCCTTACTTTGGATGGCATTACCCTGACCTCTAGTAATACTGTGAGAAATCTTGGAGTCATTTTTGATCAGGATATGTCATTCAAAGCGCATATTAAACAAATATGTAGGACTGCTTTTTTGCAGTTACGCAATATCTCTAAAATTAGAAAGGTCTTGTCTCAGAGTGATGCTGAAAAACTAATTCATGCATGTATTTCTTCTAGGCTGGACTATTGTAATTCATTATTATCAGGTTGTCCTAAAAGTCCTCTAAAAAGCCTTCAGTTAATTCAAAATGCTGCAGCTAGAGTACTAACGGGGACTAGAATGAGAGAGCATATCTCACCCATATTGGCCTCTCTTCATTGGCTTCCTGTTAATTCTAGAATAGAATTTAAAATTCTTCTTCTTACTTATAAGGTTTTGAATAATCAGGTCCCATCTTATCTTAGGGACCTCGTAGTACCATATCACCCCAATAGAGCGCTTCGCTCTCAGACTGCAGGCTTACTTGTAGTTTCTAGGGTTTGTAAGAGTAGAATGGGAGGCAGAGCCTTCAGCTTTCAGGCTCCTCTCCTGTGGAACCAGCTCCCAATTCAGATCAGGAGACAGACACCCTCTCTACTTTTAAGATTAGGCTTAAAACTTTCCTTTTGCTAAAGCTTATAGTTAGGGCTGGATCAGGTGACCCTGAACCATCCCTTAGTTATGCTGCTATAGACGTAGACTGCTGGGGGGTTCCCATGATGCACTGTTTCTTTCTCTTTTTGCTCTGTATGCACCACTCTGCATTTAATCATTAGTGATCGATCTCTGCTCCCCTCCACAGCATGTCTTTTTCCTGGTTCTCTCCCTCAGCCCCAACCAGTCCCAGCAGAAGACTGCCCCTCCCTGAGCCTGGTTCTGCTGGAGGTTTCTTCCTGTTAAAGGGAGTTTTTCCTTCCCACTGTAGCCAAGTGCTTGCTCACAGGGGGTCGTTTTGACCGTTGGGGTTTTACATAATTATTGTATGGCCTTGCCTTACAATATAAAGCGCCTTGGGGCAACTGTTTGTTGTGATTTGGCGCTATATAAAAAAAATTGAATTGAATTGAATTGAAAAAGTAAGTTCCTTTGGCAGCTCCCTTGTTTGCACCACAGCAAATCCCACGTGGCTCTGCATGTTGAATTGGCACAAATTTTGCACCGAATGCCCTTTCTGAGGCAGCTCCACGTGAGATGGAGAAATGTTGCAGCGGTGGGGTTTGAACTGGGAACCTTCCACACTGAAACCAAGTGCACTAACCACTTGTGCACCACCTCCGCCTAGCTTATGTTTTACATGGTGTTTGCATTTGTTTTTGTTCTGTCTGATGCAAATTTCAACAGAACTGTATTGGACTGTGTGTCTGTGTGCTGCTGGATTAGCAGGAATGTGCCTGGAATGCTTTTGAATGTGGGATTTGGGCTTCTCTTACCCTGTCTTTGTGCTGGCACACCTTCACAGGATCTCCATCCTTCATGCTCCTCCTATCATCCTGCTTTGATTTATCCAGACAGAAACGCTCCTCCCTTCTGCCCTACTTCAAACTTCTGTTTGCCCCCCACCCTTGTCCACAGCACCTCTAAACCCTGTGTTTACTTGCTTCCCATGTGCACCCAAACTCATTGGTGTGTTTCTGGATGTATGTTTTTGTACATGTTCTTTCTACTGTCTTTGTCACAAACTCAAAAAAAAAAACAAAAACAACAAAAACAACATAGAACTGTTTTAGCACAGTTGAATCCACATATACTGGTAGATCTTTGTGTGGACCAGAAACCATGCCACATCTTTATATGCACACATGGTAAATTAAGTGACATTAAGAAGACATACACTTGAGGTGCACTGATACTTGCATGACTTTGATTCACGCACTTGGACGACCTGTTTCATGCAGGAGAGTAAACTTGTCTTTAACGGGTGTAGACTGAAGGTGAGATGGGCGCCAGCACGTGCAGTTGTGCAAAGAGAATTTTGAAATGTTCAAAAAATCCTTCATGCGTAAATGTCATGCTACGTGACGTGATCTGCTCGCCAACACGACGTGCAGTTTGTCAAGTGAGTAAAGAAGTGAACAGAGCGAGTGGTTGCGTCAGCTGATCGCATCACAGTGCAGCTTGTCTGAAGGGTTATAAGCAGATGTTAAATCAATCATAAACATACTTTAACAGCTGCACACAAGAAGGAAGGAACATGCAACTGTTTTACCAAGCCATGACCATGTAAACATGACAAATAATTACCTTTTTAGACTGCTCCAAATGCTTTGGGGGACATTTATGGGACATTCTTTTTTCAAAAATCCATATTACCAGCTGGCATCGGTGTTGTCTTGTAGACCATGTGCAATCACAGGACTTAGGTTGGGAAAATTAATCACACTGAATCAATCAACTGAATTTACCCCAGGTGGACTCCAATTAAGCTGTTGTAACATCTCAAGGATGAACTTTGGAAACAGGATGCACTTGAGCTTTTCAGCTTCCTGGCGAAGGCTGTGAACACTTAATCTACATGTGATTTCTTAGGGTTTTTTTTTTTAATAAATTTGCAAAAAAAAAAAAAAACTTTTTTCACATTGTCATTATGTATAGAATTGTGAGGGAAAAATGAATTTCATCCATTTAGAATAAGGCTGTAACGTAAAATGTGGACACAGTTAAACCCAGATCACTGCCGATTACAAGTAGCATTGAATGCAGCACCAAGTGCTCACGGTACTGTCTGCATATACACTAATGTCTGTGGTTATAACAAGTTACAAATCTAAAATAAGTCAGTTAACAAATACCCCAAACATCCTATGTGCAAAGCTCCACATTGCTCTTCTTTTTTTCTTCAAGATGCAGTAACGAAATATCAACCAAAGCAGTCTGTAAAATATGCATATCATCTCTTGTTCACACAATTTACAATCTGATTAATCACACACATGGATCACAAAGGGTCACAGTTCAAATTTTTGTGATTTGTCATAACATTTTGCCATGCCATTATGAGCATCCGTTGCACAATTACATGCCCCAGTTGGGTATCTGAATCCCCCCCCCCATCACTATAGTAACCAACCTGGTGCCAGAAATCAGCAATGGGAGACTGGTGTTACAGTGTATACACAAAAGCTTGCTGTTTCAGCAGGTGTGAGCTTGTAAGTTGGAAGAGCAGGTTTGCTGTCATAGACTTTTGAATTCAGCGTAAAATTTATGTTTTCATTGTGACATAATTTCAGACACTACCAACTACTTTTGGCACATTAAAGTTCAGTGTGTGGATTTAAATGATGCTTTGTGCATTAGTAGCCAATGCTTTGCTGTGCATAGTTGACTAGTCCTCACTAGGCAGTCCAGTCATGCACACCAGCTTTTCTTCAGGCATACGATATGGGTCATAAAAACCACCATTATGTCATAACAAGTGGAGCTTGCCCTTTGACGTCTGAGGACACACACTTAACATTTTCCATGACACTGCTTCTTGGAAACTCCTGGATGCTAGTTTCCTAAAATCAAAATGGGTCCACCACTAATTACCTCTGCCAGCAAAGTTTGAGGAGGTTATGTCATCGCCCCATTTGCTTGTCTGTTTGTGAACAGCCTGGAGACCACAGTTTAAGAACTGATTCAGTTTGCAAGGTGCAGCTCAAAGGGCAAAGTCAGGAAAAACCTTGGAAATCTTGAAAAATCCCTATCTTTAACATTGAACAAATTTTCACAAATTCATAACATGTCAAAAAAGATCAAATCTATTGGTTTTCAAACTGAGAGACCCTGCAGCGGGTCTGTAATTGCAGCTTGAAGCAATGAAGCAGTGCTCCAACCCACTGCTTCGTTGTTCATTGCTTTGCCCCTTTTCAGAACTGACAAGTCCGCTTCTTAACCCCCCCTCAAAGCCATTTAAAAATGTCGATCGTGATTCACTTTTGTGTGGATTAAAGTCACTAACTGGGACTCTTGTCTTGTTACGAGCAAGAAACGAGAATCGTCCTCCGTTCCGTTTGTACCGCTCCAGATGCTGCACCACTCTCTGCCAGTCAAAGTTGAGTCCGGGGTTGAGAAATTGAGTAACTTCAAAGCGAATCACTGTTTTAAATCAAATGACACCTCTTTCCAAACGTTGTAACAGACAAAAACTACAACAGACTAAAATGTTTTTTTTTTCCTCCCAAAATGAGACGTCCTGCATTCTTTATGAATTACATTGATGTTGACATGCAGTACAGCCAGTTGCACGAGCTCAGCTCAGAGGTATGGAGTGACATTTTTGCCATTAATGTCTGAAAGGAAATGCTTTTGAGAAAAACTACAGCTTTTGTTTAATTTTATTTATGTCTAGAGATCAAAGATCCAGTGACCCGTTTCATATTTATTTACTTTGACTCAATAAAATGTTATTGACATAGAAAACCTGTAAAGCCTACTTTTAGTACACAGAAAATTCACAGAAGGTATTGATAAGGGAATCAATAAGGAATAAGATCAATAAGCAGAATTGATAATGTCATCTATCGATAAAATCTTAGCAATACCCATCGCTAATATGTGTTAGTTATGCCAAAGACATTTAAAAACACACAGATGTTTAAATGCGCCTTGTATGGCAGCACCCTGACATTGGGGTGAATGTGAGGCGTTATTTGTAAATTGCTTTGAGCGTCTGACTCAGATGTTTTTTAAAAATGTTTAAAATATGACAAAAGGTAAAAATAGAAGAATAGAAAGTTCTTTAAAAACATGTTTAAAATGTTTACAGAGGCTTTAAAATGTGTAAATACAGACAGTTCCTTAAAAACGCACAAATACTTTTAAAATGTGTTTAAGATGCGTAAAAGAATGAAAAGAAATACACGAAGGTGTTGAAATTTTGTGCATGTGTGTTGTTGGGGGGGGGGGGGGCACAGCTGTTCATTTGTTCTCTGAGGGGGAGCTCACTCTCCCACATTTTGAAAACCCCTGATCTCATTTCTTTCATATTTGAGAGGATTATGTAGGATGGTATCCTTTATCGACTGATAAAGTTTGATCTGGATCTGATCCACAGATTAGCATTTAAATTTAACATTAAAAACCCCATTTAATGTATATTTTACATTATATCTTAATCTAACATGCCCCAATCACTCTCATATTTGAAAGTGAGATGCAGACTGCCACTCACTCTCGCCTGACAAAGTTTGATCCAGATCTGATCCGGATTGTAGAGTTTGTGGACATTGTAATTTAATATTGAAAAGCCCATTTGATGTACATTTTTCATTATATCTCAATCAAAAGTGCCTCAATCACTCTAATATGCGTCAGTAAGGTACAAAATGGCACTCTCAATGAATACACAAAGTTTGATCTGCATCTGATCCGTATTGTGGATTTAGCGGATATTTGCTTCCTTTTAACACTGAAAAGCCCTTTTGATCTATATTTTTTATGTTTTAGTTTATGAAAAGCCACTTCTAACAGGACTTTGGCCTTGAAAATTTTTTCCAAGGTAAAAATATGTGGAATTGGAAACTAGTGTTGGCGGAGGTTTGCGCTCTACATGCACGATGCTTTAGTTTTATTTTTGTCATGCAGGCAGAGTTTTCAGCAGGATTAGCAGTGACCTTGTTGAGGGGAGCAGCAGGTGGGTCAGTTCACAGGTCCACACCTGATTAAAGTCTACTCTTGGAGTTAGTTGAGCCCTCCTCACACAGCACAACACCACCAAAACAGACACGCATTCAGATACACTCACTTTGAGATGCATGAGATTAACATACGGTTGCACACGCGCATGGGCTTCCCCAGAACTGTGCACACAAATAGATGTTGTCTAGAAATAGCAGGGCTTAGTTGTGTATTTTGGCTGCAGAGAAGGTGTCTGGATTGTGATAGATGTTGGATTAGATGGCAGGAAAGATGGCGCATGAGGATTAGCGCTAAAGAGCATGTGTGGGCGGTTGGTGGGTGGCACGGTGCATTTCTAAATTTGCATGTGGCTTGTTGGTGTTGAGGCTGTCAGTTTTTTAACGCTGTGTGGTTTGTATGGGGGATGGTAATTACTGGGAAGACTAAATAAAGAGAAGGGTAGATTAATTAAAGGGTCACTGGATGGTCATCCACTCTGATTTGGCGTTAGCTATCTGAACAGGCTGTAATCAGCAGACTGGGGGAGATGGGAGGAGGTGCTGACACAGAGCTCTCATTACTGTGAATTCTCTCTCTCTCTGCAAACTCTTGCTCACACACAAGTTGCTTGTGGCGGATGCAGACATGCCTACTGTATGACTGATATATGCCTGTGCGTGTGTGTGGTCTCCAGAGTAAGACAGGCTCTCCACTTACCACTAACATGCTGCCACTCAGCACTTGAGAGCTGCACACTCATTTCTACCAAATGGTGATTGCCACACACACACAGATGTATAATGTATGTCACATGATCACCACAATAGATTTTGGAACACACCCTGACACATCTTTTTTTCATGATGCACCTCAATACATTTGTCTCCTCGATGTTTATCCTAATTAGGTGGCAGTGTGTTGGGAAGCTTACAAAAACGGCACCATGGATACAACACAAATTCATGAGAGATGGCACTAGTGCCCAAAGATCAGGTTTTTAATAATTTAATTAGCCCCCCCCCCAAAAAAAATGCTTGAGTGCCTTGCGTTTTGCGCAAGCTTGGCTGTGATTGGCCCAGCTTGCAGAGGTGTGCTGTAGCATGGTACAGCTTGGACCATGCACAAGACAAATAAAATACTGACAAAACACCCCCCACCGGAGTGCTCATTTAAAGAGATTTTCCTTGGTGCCATCTAGCTGACTGTTGCCTGCATGTGTACATGAGCACCTGTCACTGACAGCTGTTTGAATTTAACAGTTGCAACTAATATTATTAATACTACTTTGATAATACAGTTTTCAATTAGTTTATTTTGCGCTACTTACGGCAGTGGCAGTAGACCAAGCATCTCACCCCACACCTCACTATCCTCAGCCAAGTCCTCTAGCTCTTCCTGTGGGATCCCAAGGCATTCACAAGCCCGCTGGGAAATACAATCCCTCCAGCATGTTGTGGGTCTTTCTCTGGGCTTCCTTCCCAGTTGGATGTGCTTGAAAGACATCCCTGGGGAGACAGCCACGAAGCATCCTCACCTGTCCTGGAATGTAAGCCCAGATACTCAATGAAGTAATCTCAAATTTCATTGCTTGTATTCACGGCCTTGTTCTTTCAGTCAATACCCAAATTCATGACCATAGGTGAGGATAGGAGAGTAAATCAACATAAAATGAGTCTTTCCTTCTGGCTCAGCTCTTTCTTCACCATAACAGCATGGTAGAATGTTTGCAAAACATCAGACACAGCCCAAATTCATCCATCAATGTCGTACTTCATCTTACTTGTACTGGTGAACAAGACCTTGAGATACTTGAACTGCTCCATGTGGGGCAATAACTCTTCTCCTGACCCAAAGGGAACAATCCCCCCATTTGTGACAGAGGGCCATGGTCTCAGACTTGGAGGTGTTGGTCCTCATCACAGTTGCTTCGTACCCTGCTTCAAACTTGCTGAGTGCACATTGGAAGTTACTGTCTGATGGAGCCAATAGAACCACATCATCTGCAATACGCAGAGATATAATTCTGAGGTCACCAAACTGGACACCTTCTCGACTGTGACCCTTGAGATCCTGTCCTTGAATGTTTTTAACAGCCTTTCTTTCACCAACTTGAAAAACAGGTGTCGTTTCTCATCTTATTATGAATGTGAGTCATGGCCGGTGCACAGAGCCACAAAAAATTAAATTTTCCCTCTATGAAAACCTTTTGAGTGCCGCGTGATTGATCCACAAATCCCTTATTTATTTGTGCAGGACATGATGTATATGGCTTTATATGGGGAGGTGGACAAAAATCCTCAGTAATTTGTAGCATCTGGATGAGTGTGCATCTCCAAGACAAGGATTATATCGAAATTACCTCAGGTTGTATTAACCTTGTGTGAACACAAATATTTGTGTAAAAATTTTTGTTGTTGTTTGAGCCATGCGGCACAAAGAAAATCACTGTGCCTCTTTCTGCATGCAAAATAGTCCACGGTGCAGATAAAAACATCCAAACAAGCCTTTTATGTATGTATGACATATGAGCTTGTTCTGTGTACAGAATCATTGAATGATTGATTGACAAATACCGTATTGCATAATTTATTCAGGCGAGACATGCGGAAGTGGCAGAGTGTGTGCATCTAGTTGCGTCTTTTCCCTTTGCCTTAAAAAAGAATACTGATGGATGGAGTGGCAGACAAACCAACTGCCCTAAGAAATGGCGGGTTCCCAACACATCTGGCATGTTTTTTTGTTGCAGACCTCCTTAGAGTAAAATCCACTTTTTCTGCACCTACATAGTAATAATGATGATAGAGCATACATCTGGAGCTGCTTGGAAACCTCATCAGTGATGGTACTCGTACCTGGAGTCCTCGGGGGTTTTGAGTTTTTCAACTTCAGACCCCCTCACTCTAGCGACCCGACAAAGAGTGATCAATTCCCAGCTTGTGTCCAAGTAGCATTAGTCCACGGCTTATCCCTCTTGATCCACAGCCATTGTCAAGCTTTCTCTGAAGCCTTTGCTGTTCTGATGATGGCTCATCTTCTGCATGCCCCAGTGATGCCCACGAGGTTACAGGCCCTGCACACTGATTTCCCTGCAAAGCCCCTCACACCCACTTAAATGGGTATACACCTCCTTGTTCACCCCCTCCTGTGGCCTTCCTCCTCCAGTTCAGCATATTTTTTCCCTTTTCACTCACTGTTTTCCCCCAGCCAATTCTCCCAAGACACCATGAGTTCCAGCATAATCACTTGTTTTGATGTTTTTGAGAGTAGCACACTGTCCAGCCCAAAGACACCTTGACACTTGCACAAATTTTGGCTCTGCACTGCCATGCAATTCATCGTGCCAATGCATGTCATTAGATGGTATGCACTTTGACACTTAAATGAATTTGATCCCCGCACTGACACAGAATCTTGTGTGCATAGTTCACTGATAGTTTACAGTGACTTTACTCATTGGCATGTTAAATTATGTACCAGTGCGGGGATCAAATTTGTGAAAGTGTCAAGGCACCTTTAGACTGGTCTTCAAGATGTCCTCATGGAATTGAAGTTGGTTCCCTAGTTCTGCCCTCATTTACTGTTACCAAGAGGCCTCCCTGTGCTTTTGTACCAGTGTTTGGATTTTCCCCTGCACTCACAAATATTATATTGGAAATTGGTAATCAGAGATTGATTATCTTTAGCACCTGGCTGTTGTGCCAACAGTAGCAACCCTCCTCTGCATGTACTGTCGGACATCTGCTAAAGATGTAGTCCAGCATTTGACTTCCCTGGCACAAGGGACATGCTGCTGTTTTAGGCTTGCCACAATAGATGAGGTTTGATGGACTGGGCAGAACATCATACACTGACTGGAGAAGGAACTTAATGCCAAAGGGTTCTTTCTACCTTCCACAGCTCAGACCATGAGATTTTCCAGCCTGTTGCTTGTTTCCATCTTGTCCATGCACTCTGGTGCCACTGGCCCACAGTCCTGCTTGTGTGCAGGTTTTTGACCTCTGTTCTCAGTTACCTCTCTGTACCAGGTCCCTTCTCTTGTCTTTATAGTGGATCATTGGTATACTGCTCAGACCAGCTGGGCCAATTGCCACAACTCTCACCAACACAGTGTTACAACTGGGATTCCGCCTGGTTGATTGGCACTTGTGCCCTCCACTTCCTTCCAGTTCTCACTAGGATGCCAGCCTTGGAGACTTTTGGGTCATTGAAGTCTTTGTATTGCAGCACCTCTCTCCCTTGGCTGAACACGTACTCTTCACTAATTTTGTTAAATGGGAGTATTAATTTATTCATGCTGCCGTAGAAGGTAGTGATGTAACTGATCACAGGTTACAGCTTGCACACCATCTGCATAAGGGAAAGGTCCCAGTCACATGTCTTGCGATGTAGCTGCCGCACCTCTTTGGAGATTTTGACCAGCACCTAATTTTCATATATGCTGCAAACAGTACTCAGCAAAAGTAAACAGTGACATGAACTGTACGCAGTCATATTTGCATCATGCCTGCAACATTAAGTCACACCTTCTACTGTAGTTTCTGTTAGTGGTGTAATAGATCATAGCTGATCCATGGTCCATATGGCCCGGACCCCATGCATGTGAACCGCAGATTATTTGCAGCGTTTACATAAGCATGATTTTCTGTCATGGTGACTTGCTTTTAAATTGATAACTGTGTTTATCTCTATGCGTTTGTGGTAAAGCACAGTCCTGAGTGGAGGAGCTGCAGCTGCATGTGCACATCGTGAACGTAGTCTGTTAAAAACAGCCTTGTGTGGGGCTGTGGAGTGCAGCTTTTCTAAGTCACTTATCCACGTTAATTTCCTCAAAAGCCACATTGATAAATCCGCCATGCACCCTGTTGACGAATGGATCAAGACTGTGATCAAATCTGATAATCAACCTGATAAAGGCATTTTTTGATTCGTTGAAGCCTGGGCGTCCTCTCATTGCATCTGTGAGGTGCAGTGAGCAGCCAGTGTTTGCTGAAATGAATCATTACCCGCATTGTCAAAATCTCAGTTACATTTTTTAATGCTTGTACATATGTAAATAAATCTGTAAATATTACGCCAGTTGTTGTCGCGTGTCCAGTTGAAGAGACATGTTTAATCAATCGTATCCAGAACTTAATAACTTTCAGATCAAAGACTGATTAATATAAATCATAACATAATCAAGTTCCTGCAGTATGCAAGTGATGCCCCTTTTGAGGTATTTACACAATTCATATTTGACTAAATATTGTTTTAACTTATTTCCACTACAGTGTTCACGCTGCCAGTTAAAATTGGGCTGAAACAGCCTTGTGCTCCACTACAGACTGCATGCTCTGCACACATGTACGAGGTCTATTAGAAAAGTATTCAACCTTATTATTTTTTTCAAAAACCATATGGATTTGAATCACGTGTGATTACATCAGACATGCTTGAACCAGTATCCATCCATCACGTCATCATGTAGGATTACATTGAATGAATGAATGAATGAATGAAAACTGTTTATTTCAAACATTTGATACAACAACAATTACAAGATAGATCAGTAAAGACAACAACAAAAAAGTTCCTACTGTGTACCCAACATGTCCGAAAAGGGGTAGGGTGAAGCATCAGCTTATTTATCCCTACCCCTTCTTCCCCACAACCAGTAATACCCTTTGCCACATATACACATAGATTCCTACACACCTAAACCGATATCAATATATATATACATATATATACACATACATATATACATACACACATCAACATACATACACATATACATACACATATATACACATATACATATATACACATATATATACACAAACATAAATATACACCTACACATACCTACTTACATACAAATACTATATATTTACAAGCCGAAGCAAAAAACAAAAACACCCTAACCCTCATTACCCTTCCTCCTCCCTATACCCAGAAAAAAACATATTTTTGTACCGCTGTTTGAACTGGTTCATGCTTGGACATTGCTTGAGCCCCACTCCCAATCTGTTCCACATCCTCACCCCACAGACAGAAATACAGAAACCTTTTAATGTTGTTCGTGCCCACTGATGCTTTAAATTAAATTTCCCCCTCAGACTGTAATCCCCTGATCTGTTAAAAAACATATTTTTAATATTTGCTGGAAGTAAATTGTTTATTGCTTTATACACAATTTGTACTGTTTGAAAATGAACCAAGTCTGTGAATTTTAAGAATTTGGATTGTAAAAATAGTGGATTTGTATGATCTCTATAGCCAGTATTATGAATAATTCTTATAGCTCTTTTCTGCATTACTGATAGTGATTGTGTTGTACCTTTATAAGTATTACCCCATACCTCTGCACAGTACTGTAAATATGGTAAAACCAGTGAGCAGTAAAGAATGCGGAGTGAGTTGTGGTCCAGAATATGTTTCGCTTTGTTTAGAACTGAAATGCTTCTTGACAGTTTACTTTGTATATGTTTATATGAGTCTTCCAGTTTATCTTATCATCTATTATCACCCCCAGAAACTTATTTTCATGTACCCTTTCAATATCTACCCCCTCGACTTGTAACTGAACCTGTATGTCTGTATTACAATAGCCAAATAACATGTATTTTGTTTTACTTAAGTTTAATGATAATTTGTTTCTGTCAAACCATATTTTCAATTTTCCCATTTCTATACTGATCCTCCTCAGTAACTCCTGCAAATCCCCCCCTGAACAAAAATGCTTGTGTCATCTGCAAATAATACTAATTTTAATATTTTGGAAACATTGACAATATCATTTATATAAATTAGAAACAGTTTTGGACCCAATACTGACCCCTGTGGGACGCCACAAGCATTGTCCAAGCATGATGATGTATATTCCCCCAACTTCACAAACTGTTTTCTGTTACTTAAGTAGCTTCTCACCCAGTGCAACACCAACCCCCTAATCCCATACTGTTCAAGTTTATTGATTAATATGTCATGATTAATTGTATCAAAAGCCTTTTTAAGGTCTATAAATATTCCAACTGAATGTAATTTGTGGTCTATGGCGTTTGTAATCTCCTCAACTGATTCTATTAATGCAAGTGATGTTGAACTATGTGCTCTGAATCCATATTGACTATCAGTAAGTAATTTATGTTTATTTATGAATTTGTCTAATCTATTATTGAATAACTTTTCTAATAATTTGGAAAATTGTGGAAGCAAAGAAACAGGTCTATAATTTGTGAAGTGGTGTCTATCCCCAGTCTTATACAGCGGCACAACCTTAGCTATTTTCATTTGATTGGGAAATTTACCGGTTTGAAATGATAAGTTACAGATGTATGTTAATGGTTCTACAATCCATTCAATGACCTGTTTTACCACCACCATATCAATTTCATTTAAATCGGTAGATGTTTTATATTTACAATTATTCACAATGTCTATAATTTCATTTCCATCCACTGCTGTGAGGAACATTGAACAGGGATTTCTTTCTATGAGATTATTATCCCAATCCTCAGGTTGGGAATCGGGAATTTTTTCTGCCAAGCTTGGTCCAATATTTACAAATAAATGATTAAAACCGTTGACTACCTCATCCTTATTTTCCTTCTTGACATTATTATCAATGAAATACTGAGGGTAACTCTGTTTTTTATTACCATTTTTGATAATGCTATTTAATATATCCCATATTCCTTTAATATTGTTTTTGTTATTATATAATATGTTACTATAATATTCCTTCCTACATACCCGTATAATATTAGTTAATCTATTTTTGTATTTCTTATATCTATTTTCTGCCTCTTTAGTCTTTAGTTTTATGAATTCTCTATACAGTGTATTTTTCTTATTACATGCATTTCGTAACCCTTTCGTCATCCATGGTCGAGCTTGGATTTTTTGTTTTCTGTAGTCTTGTTTAATTGGACAATTTTTATCATATAATGATGTAAATATTTGTAAAAAAGTTTCATATGCACTATCAACATCACTTTCACTGTATACCTTTTCCCAGTTTTGCTCCTGTAAATCCTTCTTTAGTGTGTTCATGTTTTCCTCTGTCCGCACTCGCCTGTATTTTATTTTCTCCTCTGGCTGATTCCGCCGATGGTTTCTATTATAAACGATGAAAACTGGTAGATGATCACTAATGTCATTGATTAATAATCCACTCACAGTGTTATTCTCAATATCATTGCTGAATATATTATCAATTAAGGTAGCACTATGGGATGTAATTCTGCTTGGCCTGGTGATTTTTGGATATAAACTCATACTGTACATTATACTGATAAATTCATCTGTTATTTTATGCTTATTTGGATTGAGCAGATCAATATTTAAGTCACCACAAATGAACACAGTTTTTTGATTAGTTTTTGAGAACATTTTTCCCATACAGTCAGTGAATGTTTCAATACTAGATCCTGGTGCTCTATATATACAGCTGACTAATACATTTTTGCTTTTTTCTTCACATATTTCAATAGTTATACATTCTAATAAGTTATCAATCACAGTTGTCATATTGTCTACTATTTTATAATCCATGTTCTTATCCACATACACAGCCACTCCTCCTCCACTCTTATTCTTTCTGTTTACACAATTAAATTCATATCCATCCAGTTCAAAATCCATTCCTTTATCTTCATTGATCCATGTTTCTGATATAGCAATTATGTTAAATATTTTTTTAAACTGACTTAAATATTCTTTAATGTTGTTAAAGTTTGCATATAGACTTCTGCTGTTGAAATGGATTATTGATAATTTGTTATCTGTTTTAATGATCCGATTAAACTGTTCATCTGTATAATAGCAACAACTGTCATTGATATTTGAGAAGAAATTATTGTCCGGGTCTATATCGTGCTCTAAGTCCAGTACATTGTGGTCTGTGTATTTAAATGTTCTCAGTTCTACTTTTCCATGATCAGCAATCCTTTGAGTTATATCCTTCTTGTCTCCAGATGTAGATGAATAGGTTCCTGTGGTCTGTGTCATGGTGTTGTGATGTGTTTGTGTCCTCATACCTTATTGGTCATATTTGTCCAGATCCTCGCTTTAATAAACACTATTGTTCATATTTGTCCAGCTCCTCGATGTTCCTTATTGCCATGACTTTTGCTTGTTCTGGTGATCCGTTCAGTTTGATGAATATTTTACAGTTTGAAGTCCATGTGTGCTGGATTTTTCCCTGTTTCGTCAAGAAGTGTGCTTTCCTGGCGATGTCGGCATTCCGTTTGGTGAGATGTTCATTGATGAATACGTTTGTCCCTTTCAGTTTTCTTCCTTGTTTTAACAGTGCTGTTTTGTGTTTTCTGTTGATGAATCTCATGATGACGGTTCGTTTATCACCGTCATTTTTCCCAAAGCAGTTTGCAAAATGCTGCACCAGCTTCAGCCAGGGCATCTTGTGGTCGGTCCAGTGGCCTGTGGCGCGCAGCCGTCAACCTTGCGTGATGTCATCCATGTCTCGGATAGAGAGAAAAACAGTAGAATCAGTTGGCCAGAAATTACTACACCTAAGGTATGAGTTCACCAGCAGGAAATCGACAGGGAAACAGAAAGGATATTAAGGTGATCGATGGCAGCTGGCTCTGAGCTTCACTAACACACCTAGGATTTCAGTGAAGTGAGGCCGAGACCTTGCTCTGTTGCTAATGTTCCATTGCTGATGAGATGAGTTAAAGGGATAGGAAGCATAGTACCATACCATGCCACTGTGCTAGCCTTACGAGAGGGAGAATAGATGCGTCTTCTGTCTGGACTTGAATGTCTCTGGAGATTGTGTTTGTTTTATCTCCGCAGTGAGATCATTCCACAAAACGGACATGATGAGAGAAGACTCTGTGGCCTGCAGACTTTTTATTCACCCTAGGGACACAAAGTAGTCCTGTCCCCTAAGAACGCAGAGCCTGGGCCAGTACATAGGATGTAATTAGGTCAGCTAGTTAGGGAGGTGCTAATCCGTGAATAATTTTATAGCTTAGTAATGGAACCTTAAAATCTGAACTCTAATGTGTAGGTCAAAGGACAGCGTGGGATCAGAAATCATCCCAAGGTTTCTCATGTTGTCCGTGTGATATATGATACATGAGCCTAGGTTATGGTCAAACCTGGTCAAACTGATGTTGATGTCTTGCTGGATCAAGGACCATCATTTCAGTCTTGTCTGAGTTTAAAAGTAAGAAGTTGCCGGGCATCCATCTTTTTACCGAGGCAAGCCAGTCCTCTAAAGACTTTATGTATGAGATTAACAGCAGTTATCAGCATGTACACCTGAGTGTCATCAGCATAGCAATGAAAAGTAATCGTAACATATATAGCTGTGTGAATGCTGTTAAGTGGTGGTAGGACTAAAGCCCCTTTCACACCGGGGCTGCTTCTAGTTGCTTCCTGTGGTGTCATGTCTGCGTCAGGTGCACGCAGCAGGGGGCAGAGAAAAGGTGAGGATGCAGCCTGCAGGTTCTCTGCACAGAGGAATCAGAGTGCACAGTTTGGCTGCAGCTAGACTGTGCACTCTGATTTCTCTTCTACTTTATATGTTTTTATGTGCAGGCTGCAGGTCTGTGGTCTGAGTTCTTTTATAGTTTATCTTTCCTCCTTTGACCACAAGATGCGCGAGCGAACCGTCCGTGAGTAAATGTGGAGATGTCTGGAGTTATACTTGATGTGGACATGTCCTGTCTCTGGCAATCAGTCTGTAAGCAGGACTTATGTCCTTTATTTAACACATGTGCACGCGTGAATGAATCGTCCGTGAGTGAACTGTAGATGTGTGGACTTTTTACTGGATGTGGACATGTCCTGTCTCTGGCAATCAGTCTGTGAGCAGGACTTTTATGGACTTTATTTAAACACATTTGTGAGATAAGAGCGAGCAGCTGCAGCATTTTTTTCTGTGCTCTTTGAACGTGTAGTTTTTACTGCATTAAGTACACGGTATAAAAACAATCCTGCATGATTTATACTTCGGGAACAATGGAACACAGCAGGAATCATACATTGGTATCAGGTAACATTGTATTGTGAGGGTGTGGCTTCCAGTCACATTGAGTACCGTCACGTTGCTCTGACTTGCGCTGAAACCACTTAATTTCTGCATCGACACAGGATGCAAAAGAAATGAAACGTTTAATTTTTGGTGTCCGATTTGCTTAGTCCTTTGCGTCCCTCGCGCTGTTGTGGTGTTGAGCTGCATCGTCACTGGGTTGCTTCCACGCGGCGGCGTCATGACACCGCACGACGCCCCTTTCACACTGGACCCACTTCGAGTTGCGTCGATGAACTATAACAGAACTCAGAGCACAGCCCTGCAGCCCTGCACAAGAACGCATGACGCAACACAAAACAACTTGAAGCAGCACCGGTGTGAAAGGGGCTTAATAAATAACATTATTGTGCTCCTCTCACCAGACAGTGTGGACATCCTCATCATTTTGAAAAAGAATTTGAAGTTTATGTTTACAACTTCAAATTTGCTTTGCTCCATTTCTTCATATTCATTTTTTTTACTTTTTATGATTTTGACAAAACTATTTTTATTCACTATTTACTGTTCATTTTGGAAGTTAATATAACAATGAAGTATTTATATTTTGAAATATTATGTAAAACATTGGACACCTTGTTTTCCTTCAGGACCACAGACAAAAGTTTCTTGTTTTCTTTGCCCATTAAGTTCTTTTTAAAAATGCAAAGCAAAGTAGTATTTGTCTGGGTGTTTTGCTTATTTTTTTGCTGATTTGAAAAATGGTCCAATCTGTGGCTTAAAAATTGTATCTGATCCGAACTGTGGCTTTTGTGGTACGTGACACCCCTGTTAAAGGGTGATGTTGCTCAACTCCATCCACCTTCGGAGGCTATTGCAGATTCCTCTCTCAAAGCCCTTCACAGTGCAGAGTGTGAACTCGTACACCAGCAGTGGTCAGTCCAGGGCAGGATGCCATGCTGGTATATCCAGGCTCTTAATTTCCCCCGGAGACTTGATTTATCTGTAGCTGTCAACCACCCTTCCAGTTTTGGTTTCTTGCCCTGTTTGAAGCAGTGTCCTTCAGACTGCAGTCATATGTTTTACTGAGGCTCTTTATGGGTTTCTCTGTGACTGATGGAATGCGGGTACCACCAAGAGAGAAGTGTAATCGATCTATCACGTTCCCTCTTTTCAGAACCAAGGGCCTGGATTTTGCAGGTTTGAAACAGATCCATGCCCATGTGATTAGCCTCTCTAGCCCCTAGAGGATCCGTCTGCTTTCTGGGACTAATGATATAGTTACTGTCAAGTCTTCCATAAAAGCGCTGATGGAGGGTTGCCGGACTCCAGATTTAGTTAATGGGCCTCTGCAGTCTACTATAGCCAAGTTGATCAGCATGTTCATGGCCGGATGATTCAGCTGTTAGTGGAACTGAGGAGCCAAAAAAAAAAAAAAAAAAAAAAAAAAATCTGTCTAAATCAAAATGCAAAACTTGAGCTGTGCACAGTTTCTCCAATCACAGCCACATAAGCCTTTAACTTCTTCTGGGTTGTCTCTGTGTCTTGATGGCTTTGCTCACTTGTCTCCTTGTACAGTCAGTTTTTGAGAACTGCCTCCTTCAGAACGAGTTACCATACAGTACGATACTGTATTTCTTAAAGACTGATGCAAATTAAATCAAATCAAATCAATTTTATTTATATAGCAATCACAACAAATCACAACAAACAGTTGCCCCAAGGCGCTTTATATTGTAAGGCAAGGCCATACAATAATTACGGAAAAACCCCAACGGTCAAAACGACCCCCTGTGAGCAAGCACTTGGCGACAGTGGGAAGGAAAATCTCCCTTTTAACAGGAAGAAACCTCCAGCAGAACCAGGCTCAGGGAGGGGCAGTCTTCTGCTGGGACTGGTTGGGGCTGAGGGAGAGAACCAGGAAAAAGACATGCTGTGGAGGGGAGCAGAGATCAATCACTAATGATTAAATGCAGAGTGGTGCATACAGAGCAAAAAGAGAAAGAAACACTCCAGCAGTCTAAGTCTATAGCAGCATAACTAAGGGATGGTTCAGGGTCACCTGATCCAGCCCTAACTATAAGCTTTAGCAAAAAGGAAAGTTTTAAGCCTAATCTTAAAAGTAGAGAGGGTGTCTGTCCCCCTGATCCGAATTGGGAGCTGGTTCCAGAGGAGAGGAGCCTGAAAGCTGAAGGCTCTGCCTCCCATTCTACTCTTACAAACCCTAGGAACTACAAGTAAGCCTGCAGTCTGAGAGCGAAGCGCTCTATTGGGGTGATATGGTACTATGAGGTCCCTAAGATAAGATGGGACATGATTATTCAAAACCTTATAAGTAAGAAGAAGAATTTTAAATTCTATTCTAGAATTAACTGAAGGCTTTTCAGGGAACTTTTAGGACAACCTGATAATAATGAATTACAATAATCCAGCCTAGAGGGAATAAATGTACAAATTAGTTTTTCAGCATCACTCTGAGACAAGTCCTTTCTAATTTTAGAGATAATGCGCAAATGTAAAAAAGCATTCCTACATATTCGTTTAATATGCGCATTGAATGACATATCCTGATCAAAAATGACTCCAAGATTTCTCACAGTATTACTAGAGGTCAGGGTAATGCCATCCAGAGTAAGGATCTGGTTAGACACCATGTTTCTAAGATTTGTGGGGCCAGGTACAATAACTTCAGTTTTATCTGTGTTTAAAAGCAGGAAATTAGAGGTCATCCATGTCTTTATGACTGTAAGACAATCCTGCAGTTTAGCTAATTGGTGTGTGTCCTCTGGCTTCATGGATAGATAAAGCTGGGTATCATCTGCGTAACAATGAAAATTTAAGCAATGCTGTCTAATAATACTGCCTAAGGGAAGCATGTATAAAGTGAATAAAATTGGTCCTAGCACAGAACCTTGTGGAACTCCATAATTAACCTTAGTCTGTGAAGAAGATTCCCCATTTACATGAACAAATTGTAATATATTAGATAAATATGATTCAAACCACCGCAGCGCAGTGCCTTTATGGTCAGTATCAAAAGCATCACTGAGGTCTAACAGAACAAGCACAGAGATGAGTCCACTGTCTGAGGCCATAAGAAGATCATTTGTAACTTTCACTAATGCTGTTTCTGTACTATGATGAATTCTAAAACCTGACTGAAACTCTTCAAATAGACCATTCCTCTGCAGATGATCAGATAGCTGTTTTACAACTACCCTTTCAAGAATTTTTGAGAGAAAGGGAAGGTTGGAGATTGGCCTATAATTAGCTAAGATAGCTGGGTCAAGTGATGGCTTTTTGAGTAATGGTTTAATTACTGCCACCTTAAAAGCCTGTGGAACATAGCCAACTAATAAAGATAGATTGATCATATTTAAGATCATGAAGTCATTACTAGTTAAAGTTAAAGGAATACTCAGCTCAATAGAGCTCTCACTCTTTGTCAGCCTGGCTACAGTGCTGAAAAGAAACCTGGGGTTGTTCTTATTTTCTTCAATTAGTGATGAGTAGTAACATGTCCTAGCTTTACGGAGGGCTTTTTTATAGAGCAACAGACTCTTTTTCCAGGCTAAGTGAAGATCTTCTAAATTAGTGAGACGCCATTTCCTCTCCAACTTACGGGTTATCTGCTTTAAGCTGCGAGTTTGTGAGTTATACCACGGAGTCAGGCACTTCTGATTTAAGGCTCTCTTTTTCAGAGGAGCTACAGCATCCAAGGTTGTCTTCAATGAGGATGTAAAACTATTGACGAGATACTCTATCTCACTCACAGAGTTTAGGTAGCTACTCTGCACTGTGTTGGTATATGGCATTAGAGAACATAAAGAAGGAATCATATCCTTAAACCTAGTTACAGTGCTTTCTGAAAGACTTCTAGTGTAATGAAACTTATTCCCCACTGCTGGGTAGTCCATCAGAGTAAATTTAAATGTTATTAAGAAATGATCAGACAGAAGGGAGTTTTCAGGGAATACTGTTAAGTCTTCTATTTCCATACCATAAGTCAGAACAAGATCTAAGATATGATTAAAGTGGTGGGTGGACTCATTTACATTTTGAGCAAAGCCAATTGAGTCTAATAATAGATTAAATTCAGTGTTGAGGCTGTCATTCTCAGCATCTGTGTGGATGTTAAAATCGCCCACTATAATTATCTTATCTGAGCTAAGCACTAAGTCAGACAAAAGGTCTGAAAATTCACAGAGAAACTCACAGTAACGACCAGGTGGACGATAGATAATAACAAATAAAACTGGTTTTTGGTACTTCCAATTTGGATGGACAAGACTAAGAGTCAAGCTTTCTAATGAATTAAAGCTGTGTCTGGGTTTTGGATTAATTAATATGCTGGAATGGAAGATTGCTGCTAATCCTCCACCTCGGCCCGTGCTACGAGCATTCTGGCAGTTAGTGTGACTCGGGGGTGTTGACTCATTTAAACGAACATATTCATCCTGCTGTAACCAGGTTTCTGTAAGGCAGAATAAATCAATATGTTGATCAATTATTATATCATTTACTAACAAGGACTTAGAAGAGAGAGACCTAATGTTTAATAGACCACATTTAACTGTTTTAGTCTGTGGTGCAGTTGAAGGTGCTATATTATTTTTTCTTTTTGAATTTTTATGCTTAAATAGATTTTTACTGGTTATTGGTGGCAGGGGGAGAGAAGCTGCAGAGAGGTGTGTAAAACTACAACTCTGCTTCCTGGTCCCAACCCTGGATAGTCACGGTTTGGAGGATTTAAGAAAATTGGCCAGATTTCTAGAAATGAGAGCTGCTCCATCCAAAGTGGGATGGATGCCGTCTCTCCTAACAAGACCAGGTTTTCCCCAGAAGCTTTGCCAATTATCTATGAAGCCCACCTCATTTTTTGGACACCACTCAGACAGACAGCAATTCAAGGAGAACATGCGGCTAAACATGTCACTCCCGGTCCGATTGGGGAGGGGCCCAGAGAAAACTACAGAGTCCGACATTGTTTTTGCAAAGTTACACACCGATTCAATGTTAATTTTAGTGACCTCCGATTGGCGTAACCGGGTGTCATTACTGCCGACGTGAATTACAATCTTACCAAATTTATGCTTAGCCTTAGCCAGCAGTTTCAAATTTCCTTCAGTGTCGCCTGCTCTGGCCCCCGGAAGACACTTAACTATGGTTGCTGGTGTCGCTAACTTCACATTTCTCAAAACAGAGTCGCCAATAACCAGAGTTTGATCCTCGGCGGGTGTGTCGCCGAGTGGGGGAAAAACGGTTAGAAATGTGAACGGGTTGGCGGTGTACACGGGGCTTCTGTTTAGGGCTACGCTTCCTCCTCACAGTCACCCAGTCGGCCTGCTTTCCCGGCTGCTCGGGATCTGCTGGAAGGGAACTAACAGTGGCTAAGCTACCTTGGTCCACACCGACTACAGGGGCCTGGCTAGCTGTAGAATTTTCCACGGTGCGGAGCCGAGTCTCCAGTTCGCCCAGCCTGGCCTCCAAAGCTACGAATAAGCTACACTTATTACAAGTACCATTACTGCTAAAGGAGGCCGATGAATAACTAAACATTTCACACCCAGAGCAGAAAAGTGCGGGAGAGACAGGAGAAGCCGCCATGCTAAACCGGCTAAGAGCTAGTAGCTGCGCTAAGCTAGCGGATTCCTAAAAACACACAAAGTGAATAATAACTACGCAGATTAAACAGCTAACAGATACAGCAAAACACCGCTGTGCTCCGGAACAGGAAGTGATACAATACCGCAGTGAGAGCCAACCACCAGTAGAGGTAAGCCAAATTACATCTAAAGTATATTCAATGACTTGGAAATGTACATGTATCCATACCCTGACTTGTCTGCAGAAAACTGTCAATAAAACTCATCATTTTCATGTGTTATACCAAAGGGGACCATTACTTATGCAACCCATCATCTTGGCTTTGATATTTTTATTTAATTTATATCAATTTGTAGAGATTTGCCTTGAGTTTGAGTTTAAGGAGGATAATTTTAGAAATCTTCATATCGAGAAACCCGAGTTGCGTTTTGTATTTGAAATGGTATAAGCAAATTCAAATATGTAAAATCCCAAAGGACTGAAGTTTTTCTAGTTTTTCAAGGCACTGTATTTCCTCTGTTATTTTGTGATCCTCAAAGGTATTCAAAATGTTGACCATGGTGCTTCTGGATGTCTTTGGAACCTTCGATGGTCAAATCAGTTTTGTCCTTGGTCACTTGGGTTAAGCACATGTCTGGCAGACATCACAATGTGGAGCTGCCATCATGATGTCATGCGCCAGACCTTGCCACACTAAATCCACTGTCCCTGCTACAATATATAAAATATTTATTTGTTAGTGCTGAGAATTTTCTCCAGACATCAATTTGAGCACCAGTGTATTTTGCAGCATGTCAACTAAAGTGTGCAAAAATGTGAGCTGTGGACATGCCTTTATTTTATGTGAAACAGTGGAAATTTTGCCGGGACTGGGACAGTCGGTCAAGAGTCCAGTACAGGGTGGCTGAAGGCAGGGAATCAGAGCATCCGGGTGCTCCGGGGAAGGTACTGTGACAGACTCTACAGCGTTGGGCAACTCTGGGTCCAATTTTTAAGGAAGAGAATACTTAAAATTAAACAAAGGAAATTTTCTGCTGTGTGACAGTTTGGCCTTTTAGGGGGAAAAAGGCCTTCCTTTGTCATCTATTAGCAACAAAGTGGATGTCTGTTCTGTATTAAATGAAATATTATGTTACAAATTTAGGTCCAATAAAGATTTGATCTTGGCTATCCAAAGGGATAAATGGCACCATGAAACCACTGTTTTAGAAGGCCGGCAGGACATATATTCCATAATGTTTAGCTTCCAGGCTTGACATCCGCCTAATGGACAATCATTCACAGAGAACACAATAGTTATACAGTTACATTACCTGTGGTCAACATCAAGATTAGCAGAATATTAGCAAAAGAAGTTAATAAAGTTGAAGACATGCAGTGGAAGGTAAACATTTTTTTATAATTCTTTCCTGATCCTGCACAGTTGTCCAGTTACTACAAATCAAAGCTTGAGAATAATACAGGAATACTGCCTACTGGTGTCACTTCTCCCTGGTGCAGTGAAAAGAATTATGTGTAAACCGTTCATGTAGAGGCTTTTTGATGGAATGATGTGCACTCCTCTGCACGCTCAACCTCGTGTTGTCAAGCTGCGTGGAGAAAGAGGTTGATTGGTTTAATTGGTAAAGTTAGACCATACCTGAGTGAAGCACTTTGAGGCAACTCTGTTGTGATTTGGTGCTATATAAATGAAAAAAAAATTTCCAGCTGTGGTCCGGTGACATGTCATCAAAATTCTTATTCATTAAATTCTTACAGGCTGAAAACTGTTTACACTTCAGGCTTCTGTTGTGTATGTTGTGGTGGAACATGTCACTGTCCATAGTAACGAGGTATATGTTGATCAAGATTGCGCTGGCATGCAGCATTGCTGCACTCTCCCCAGGCCTTTACACTTCACACACATTTAAGAGATTTGTCAGGTATTCCCCTTTTTCATCAAAATGAGGCCTCCATCTCTTTTTGATGATTTGAAAAGTCTGGTAGATGAAGTGTGTCACTGCCTCCAGCCTACATGTTGGTCTGAAAGGGTTATTGGCTTTGCACCACATTAGGGATGCACCGATACCAGTATCGGGTATCAGCCTGATCCTGTATTAATTTACTGATACTTGTAATCATAAAATGTCTCAGATACTCCGTGACCTGGTACGTCTTTACAGCAACGTGATGTCAACCTCTCAATGTGGGATTTTCATGCTCTGTAATTTCCAGACGATAACCCGCTACTTTTCTCATACGTTTTGAACATTGCAGCTTAAACAGTGATGTGGCTAATGTATGGATTTTTACAGGCATTCATGTAATTTACTCATAAGTTGAAATACGTCCATCAGTGCTGTCAATCATGCTGTCAGCATGAGGACTGTGGCTGAAAGCGGCTGTCCATCATGTGGAGTAAATTCACACACACTGTAAATAAAAGTCTTACCTGTTTGTTTCAGTGGAATTCATTATCAGAAAAATCCACACAAAGCCTCCTAAGTTTCGAAAGCGACAACTGAAAATTCCTTGTGTGGCTGAAAAAAGTTCCTCTGTGACTTCAGCACTTTGCGCTGCAGTTCCTCCATCAGAACTCAGATCAGGGTTTCAGCGGCAGAGGTTGTCCATCAGGTTGTTGAGTTTCAGCCCTTGGTGTGGGTGTTCAGGCCGATGGGAGACCTGCTTGGTCCACTACAGGTGTAATCCATTTGCGGAATGTCTGTGGCACTGTGTTCGGACCCTCCGCGAGCTGCAGTTTGGGCAAGAAGTTGAGTCACTGCACGTCTCATTCATTAACGACTCAGTTACCACAGGCAAAGGGCCATTCTGTCTGAACATGAGGAAATTATCCCATCCACAAAGAAAAAAATAAAATAATGCTAAAATTACTCAGTTTTGCCTCCGTGCGTGTGTTGCAGAGATACCGCCTGACGTATGTGTGTGTGGGTGTGCGTGCGTGACGCCATGCTCATCAGTATTACATGTTCCACTTTTGGGGGGAAAAACATTTATGGTTTGTATTTGTGTATGTTATGTACGTATTTAATTAAAAGTTAAAAAATTAGTGTGGAGAGTGAAAGGCTGTTTAGCTCAATGTCTCACACATTGTAGATAAAAACACAAACAGGCTCACAGCTGATAACACAGAGAAGCTTCTTTTTATCAAAAAGAATCCATCCCCCATGTTTCCAAAAAGGCTTTTAGTCGTCACAGACATAAAGTTAATGATGGACAGTTTCAGTTCAGTTATTGGTGTTGTGAGATGTCTGGCAGTGTCATGTTTGTTAAGAAACACACAATTAATGTTAAAGGACAATTTGTTGAAGTCAAAAAGTGATGTTACATGATTTAAGCGAAATGTTTGTAAAGCAAAACAAAGCTAATTATATTGGTAGCAGTTACAGTCAACTGATGAATTAAACATGTTTTTAGTCATTATTATAAAACTGTAATGGTATCATTAAGTATTCATATCTGTACTCTGTATCAACGAGTAAAATATATGTACTCGTACTTGTGCTCAGTCTGGAAAAAAGTGGTATCAGTGCATCCCGACACCACATGTAGTTTGATAAGTTTTGCGTTTACAGACATAACTGGATGAAATAGTCCAGAATTCACAGCATGCTGCGTTTTGCTGCCTGTCACTCACCAAATAATGAAATTATATTTGCTGTAGGGAGGGCTGAGGTTTTGTGGTTTGTTTATAGATGTGTGCATTATATTTGTGGATTGGTGTGTGTGTGATACAGCTGCTCTGTTCTGCATGTGTGTGGCAGCATATGGAATGTTCAGGTTGTTATTGTGCGACAGCATCACAGTTTGGTTTAGTGCATGTGTGCTTTTGTACATTCCCTTGAGAGTTGACAGACGACACAGGCAAGATAGATGGGAGGTGTGTGTGTTTTTGAGTGTCTGTGGAATATACAGTGTTTTAGTGTAGCAGAGGAAAGGCTGATCAGTAGTTAATGAAATGTAAAGTGAAGAGTTAAGTCACCTTGATACTTGCACAAAATTGATCCCCGCACTGCTGCGCAATTCGTGGTGCCAATGCGCATTGTCCCGCTGGATGCCATGTTATATAAAGTAATAATTTTGTTGCCGGTGATGCATTTGCTCTCAGAACTTGGCTGGTGAAACCATTCTCTCATCGCTCCCAGAATCACAGAGAAATGATCTGCAGCTTCAGCTTTTCTCATGCGCTTTGTGTGGGGGAGAATGCATTTGGGATCGTCTGAAAGGTAATTCTTTATAATATATATATATATATATATATATATATATATATATATATATATTGTAATGGATTGGTGAAACTGTTGTATTTTCATTCCTTCTTATGAGTTTGATAATTATCTGTAAAATTATGTTTGTTATAGATCTTGTCTATAATCGTTCACATGTGCTGTGGCAATGAGATGTTTTTGAATAGGTTGGGCAATGTTCACAACTCGTTCACAAAATGAATGCGTGCCAGAAGTTTTCTTTCCACACTGGCTCACAGCCGCGCACAGTTCACGCACGGTATACAACAGTTTACAATGAGTTTACTCACTGGCATGCCATATTGTGTGCCAGTTCGGGAATCAAATTTTTGCAAGTGTCAAGGTGCCTTTACCCACCTGTAGATTTCAGCCCCTTTCACATCAGGCCAACATAGAGTTGTGTCATGCGGCGTCATGACAATGCCGGGTTTTGAAGCCTAATAAGGAGAAAGATCAACTAGAACAGAAATCAGAGTGCACACCTGCTCATTACAACTGGAGGTTTAAAAGTTTAACGAGTGCAGCGTTTCATTCAGGGCAGCCTTTACCACAGCCAGACTCAGCAGCATCTGGACACAAAGAAAGTGATCCACCAAGACAAAAAAAAAAAAAAAATTAGTAATAATAATGTTAAATGACTGTTTTTGAGCCGCACCACACCTGCAGTAGAGAACAGAGCGCACTTCCACAGAGGCAGAAAATAGCACTGAACTGGTATAATAGCGGCAAGGTACACGTGACGTGTGTGCACACATTAAAGCGAACACATGCAGCTGCAAGTATGAAACGAACACAGAAAAAGGCTGAGTATGCGCGCATTTCGGGCGTATTTAAATGAAACTCAATGCCGCAATCCGCAGCTCTACATACGCCAATGTGAAAGGGGCTTAAGGGTGTGTGTGTGTGTGGGGGGGTGCTCTTTACTGACTGGTGTATATTTGCATACAGGCAACATTGCACTTTGTTTGTCTGTTTGCAAATGCAAGGTTGACTTGCACAGACTCAAGACTTTAAATTCAAAAGTGGCAATGGTGGAGCCAAATGGTGAAGGTGGCATGTTAGTACTATGTATGTAACTTGATCTTGGAGCCAGGTAATCTGTAAAATAACTTATTAAAGGAATTAAGTTATCCTATGGATTGTTCAGAAGTATCAGACATTTAGAGAAAATGTTACATGGGCTTTTAACCCTCCTGTGGTCGATGGACGTGGCCGCATGTTCAACTTTGTTATTAATCATGTTTCTATTAGTAGATCAGTGACACAAGGTCACAGATACTTTGAGACCACTTCTGAAAGTACAAACTATAAGCTTTAAAATGGACCCTCCCAGTAGACAATATGTGGGACACAGCCGATCCGAGGTCGTCACATGGGCATGTCTCCTCAACTTCCTCCTCCTCCTCTGCTTTCAGCAGACTGACTGTGCTTAGTCTGTTGCTACAGAAATTCCTCATTTTCCAGACCGAACATGGGAACAAATGCTTGTAATTTTAACAAAAAAAAGAAGAGCCTTTTCAACTGGAATTGGAAAGCACTTTAATTTTTATTCATTCATTCACCAAAGGAAATTGTTGTGGAAAAACGTGTGGGGGAATTGTTTTTGTTTTTGTTTTTTTTTTTGTTTTTGTTTTTTCTTAAGGATAGAGTGCACAGAGCAGCTTTAGATTCATGCTGGCATGTCTGTGAACCATGGGCTCATTCTTCTTGTGGCCTTATTAATTCTTACAGACTTATTTTACACCCGGTTGATCTGGTAAGTGGTTCATTTTTACCCAAAGCCATCAAAATATGGCCATCGGGTATTGCAAAGGCTTTGCGTCAGTCTCTCTGTGCTCAACGCAAATCCAGTCCTACTCCCAGAGTCTTCAGATTCACAGGGAACAGAAAATTGATTAACCTTGACCAATTGTAAGAGGTCAAAAGATCACATTCTGTTTCCTATTTTTATGCTGTGAATCATGTAAATCTGCTTTTTTTGGGGGGGGGGGGAGCAGCTAATCAGAGTAGAGAGGCACTGATGTCAATGGCTGGTCTCCCTAGCTGCTAATTCCGCTGCGTTTCTGGGTAAATCTAACATCTTTCTTATATGCAAAAGCTAGCAACAAATAAACGCTTCTAAAACTGAAAAGGCTATTTTTGTAACCTGATAAAACCTCTGAAGTGATTTACAAGCCTTCTTGCGGATGTCAGCATGGTGACGGCACTCGATGGTCTCACTAGCTGCTAATTCCGCTGTTTCTGGGTAAATCTAACATGTTTCTCATATATTATGTAAACATTAGCGAGAAATAAACACTTCAAAAACTGAAAACCCTGTTTTTGTAACCCGATAACACCTCTGGAGTGCTTTACAAGACATCTCGCAGATGTCAACGTGCATGCACATCACACGCGGTCAAAGGTAACTTACGCTCTTTTCAAAAGCTCATGTATGCACACACGCATGCCCTCCCACAGATGCCGTTAAAAAGTAAATAAAATATTGTTTATTATTGATTGAGTTTGTTCTGCAACATCAATATATAAACATACAGAGGTGAATATATCAGTGTTACACACATGACACAATACAGCATAAACGCTTTATTCCATTGTAGCAGTGTAGACAAACTGTGCAGCCAAAACTGAGTTGAAAACAAAATTAAGGCAATGACAATTTGATTGGTTGAATTAATGTTATGCCTGTGATAAATTAACATAGTAAATGCAACCCCTTTGTGCCCTGCTCCTTACTTTACGCTTACACTTATCGTGTAAATTGCAAAGTGGAGTTGGATATGCTCCAAATGGTTTTGGGCTGTACGTTTTAGACCGTGCAATTTAGATCAAGACAGGGTCCTCAGTGTTTTTTGTGGATTGAAAAATGGTATGTAGCAGAACTAACAAATGCAAAATTTCAGAATTTCGCACTGTTTAAATCCAGTTAGGTTCCTGTCGATAAGTTTAAGCAGACACCCTGGGATTATGGTCTAGGTTATTTTTAGAAAAAAGAACTTGCCCAGGCTCAACAGTGATATTCAGATGGCTTGATGTGTTTTAAGACAAATCATATTGAAGTTGCAGTTATAAGAAACAAGTAAAAGGTGCAGTATACTGTTATAAATTCCCTCAAAGATTATCTCAATATTCTTTCTTTGGCATCCTTCCGTCTCGGGAGATGACAGATGCGCACTGAAGAGAATCACTTGGGTGCAGCATTTCCTTCTATGGCTGTATCAGCCAATGTAGGAATTGCAGTCTTTGAAGAAGGCTGGACAGACGTAGGCTGTGGCTGTTGGGTCCACAGAGCTGGACTTGCATGTGGCTCTTTTACTCTTCAGAGTGTCCATATGTTCTGTTTTTGGCCTGCTCCACTCTGCTCCGGACGCCAGCTTTCCAGGGTCGACGGTCCGCTACGAGTCGCTTCCATGTCTGGACATTGATGCCTGTGCTTTTTAGGCCACGCTTGCAGGTGTCCTTGTAGTGAACTTGGGACCTGGCTCCCTCAGCCATCTCTCCATAGAGCAAGTTCTTAGGGATGCGGCCGTCGTCCATGCGGTGTACTCTTCCCAGCCAGTGGAGGCGCTGTTGGCTCAGGAAAGCAAAAACAGATAGAAGCCCTGCTCACTCCAGCACTTCGGTATTGCCAATCTTCTCCTGCCATTGAATACCAAGCATACCAAGCAGAGGTGGAAACTGTTGAGTCTCTTCTCCTGGGCGGTGTATGTTGTTCATGTTTCACTGGAGTAGAGCATGGTGCTGAGAACACAAGTTCTGTACACCTGCATCTTGGTGTTCTCCAAGTTCTTGGTGGACCAAACCCTCTTGTGGAGCTTGGACATCACCCTCGCAGCCTTGGTGATCCTCGCGTTGATCTCATGCTCAAGGAAAAGGTTGGATGAGATTGTCAACTCCAGGTACTGGAAGTGGCTGACAGGGTTGAGTTTGTAGTTGGGGGGAGTCGGTGCCCTGTGCTATCACTTCAGTCTTCTTAAGGCTGATGGTGAGGTCAAAGTCGCAGCATGTGTGCACAAGGCGATATCTCAATATTGGTTTGTTGATAAAGTAATTGATTAATGGTGAATGGACTGCATTTATATAGCGCTTTTCCATCTGCATCAGACACTCAAAGCACTTTACAATTATGCCTCACATTCACCCATTTACACAGACACACTCCCATGTCATGCACACCGATGTCAGGGTGCTGCCATGCAAGGTGGTCACTACGCACCGGGAGCAACTCGGGGGTTAAGAACCTTGCCCAAGGGCCCTTAGTGATTTTCTGGTCAGGCTGCATTTTGAACTGATCCTCAAACGGATCCTCTTGTCTGAAGCCCAACGCTTAACCACTAAACTATCAACTCCCAATGATCACATTTTTTTGTTTGTTTTACAATAGCTAATGTTTTATCAGCTGGTGGTGGATGTCTTGTTTAGAAATGCTGTTTTAATCCAAGTTTAATATTTAGTTTTTAGTTTTAGTTTTTCTACATGCATAACCAAGAAAAAATTTGAAAATGTCCCATTTTTCGCAAAGTAACCGAATAGTGAACTACAATTAAAATATCATCTTGTAAGGACAGAGTTCGAATTTTACAGTAGCTGTAAGACAGTATTAATTAAACAAAAACTAAATATAAAACTTATGTGTTTGTGCAACATACAGACATGTTTTTGTGGATGTGCTCATGTCCATGTCTTGTGTGCCAGCATAGTCGACTGTGCATTGGCTACACATCATGCGCTCACTATTTAGTTAAATAGTTATAGTTATTTGAGTTATTCTCTACTGGCCTCTACTGGTGGTTGGCTCTCACTGCGGTATTGTATCTCTGTTCCGGAGCACATCTGTGTTTTGCTGTATCTGTTAGCTGTTTAATCTGTGCAGTTAGATTGATCTAGTTAACTAGATAACGATTTGTTTCACAGTGTAATCTTCACGTGCCTTAACTAAAGCACTCCCTCTGCTGAATCACCTCTAAATTATTTACACATTATTCACTTTGTGTGTTTTTAGGAATCCGCTAGCTTAGCGCAGCTACTAGCTCTTAGCCGGTTTAGCATGGGGGCTTCTCCTGTCTCTCCTGCACTTTTCTGCTCTGGGTGTGAAATGTTTAGTTATTCCTCGGCCTCCTTTAGCAGTAATGGTACTTGTAATAAGTGTAGCTTATTCGTAGCTTATTCGGAGGCCAGGCTGGGCGAATTGGAGACTCGGCTCCGCACCTTGGAAAATCCTACAGCTAGCCAGGCCCCTGTAGTCGGTGCGGACCAAGGTAGCTTAGCCGCCGTTAGTTCCCCTCCAGCAGATCCCGAGCAGCCGGGAAAGCAGGCCGACTGGGTGACTGTGAGGAGGAAGCGTAGCCCTAAACAGAAGCCCTGTGTACACCGCCAACCCGTTCACATCTCTAACCGTTTTTCCCCACTCGGCGACACACCCGCCGACGAACAAACTCTGGTTATTGGCGACTCTGTTTTGAGAAATGTGAAGTTAGCGACACCAGCAACCATAGTCAATTGTCTTCCGGGGGCCAGAGCAGGCGACATTGAAGGAAATTTGAAACTGCTGGCTAAGGCTAAGCGTAAATTTGGTAAGATTGTAATTCACGTTGGCAGTAATGACACCCGGTTACGCCAATTGGAGGTCACTAAAATTAACATTGAATCGGTGTGTAACTTTGCAAAAACAATGTCGGACTCTGTAGTTTTCTCTGGGCCCCTCCCCAATCGGACCGGGAGTGACATGTTTAGCCGCATGTTCTCCCTGAATTGCTGGCTGTCTGAGTGGTGTCCAAGAAATGAGGTGGGCTTCATAGATAATTGGCAAAGCTTCTGGGGAAAACCTGGTCTTGTTAGGAGAGACGGCATCCATCCCACTTTGGATGGAGCAGCTCTCATTTCTAGAAATCTGGCCAATTTTCTTAAATCCACCAAACCGTGACTATCCAGGGTTGGGACCAGGAAGCAGAGTTGTAGTCTTACACACCTCTCTGCAGCTTCTCTCACACTGCCATCCCCTCATTACCCCATCCCCGTAGAGATGGTGCCTCCTCCCAGACCAACAATAACCAGCAAAAATCTATTTAAGCATAAAAATTCAAAAAGAAAAAATAATATAGCACCTTCAACTGCACCACAGACTAAAACAGTTAAATGTGGTCTATTAAACGTTAGATCTCTCTCTTCTAAGTCCCTGTTAGTAAATGATATAATAATTGATCAACATATTGATTTATTCTGCCTTACAGAAACCTGGTTACAGCAGGATGAATATGTTAGTTTAAATGAGTCAACACCCCCGAGTCACACTAACTGCCAGAACGCTCGTAGCACGGGCCGAGGCGGAGGATTAGCAGCAATCTTCCACTCCAGCTTATTAATTAATCAAAAACCCAGACAGAGCTTTAATTCATTTGAAAGCTTGTCTCTTAGTCTTGTCCATCCAAATTGGAAGTCCCAAAAAACAGTTTTATTTGTTATCTATCATCCACCTGGTCGTTACTGTGAGTTTCTCTGTGAATTTTCGGACCTTTTGTCTGACTTAGTGCTTAGCTCAGATAAGATAATTATAGTGGGTGATTTTAACATCCACACAGATGCTGAGAATGACAGCCTCAACACTGCATTTAATCTATTGTTAGACTCAGTTGGCTTTGCTCAAAATGTAAATGAGTCCACCCACCACTTTAATCATACCTTAGATCTTGTTCTGACTTATGGTATGGAAATTGAAGACTTAACAGTATCCCCTGAAAACCCCCTTCTGTCTGATCATTTCTTAATAACATTTACATTTACTCTGATGGACTACCCAGCAGTGGGGAATAAGTTTCATTACAGTAGAAGTCTTTCAGAAAGCGCTGTAACTAGGTTTAAGGATATGATTCCTTCTTTATGTTCTCCAATGCCATATACCAACACAGGGCAGAGTAGCTACCTAAACTCTGTGAGTGAGATAGATTATCTCGTCAATAGTTTTATATCCTCATTGAGGACAACGTTGGATGCTGTAGCTCCTCTGAAAAAGAGAGCTTAATCAGAAGTACCTGACTCCGTGGTATAACTCACAAACTTGCAGCTTAAAGCAGATAACCCATAGCTAGGACATCTTACTACTCATCACTAATTGAAGTAAATAAGAACAACCCCAGGTTTCTTTTCAGCACTGTAGCCAGGCTGACAAAGAGTCAGAGCTCTATTGAGCCGAGTATTCCTTTAACTTTAACTAGTAATGACTTTATGACTTTCTTTGCTAATAAAATTTTAACTATTAGAGAAAAAATTACTCATAACCATCCCAAAGACATATCGTTCTCTTTGGCTGCTTTCAGTGATGCCGGTATTTGTTTAGACTCTTTCTCTCCGATTGTTCTGTCAAAGTTATTTTAATTAGTTATTTCCACCAAACCATCAACATGTCTATTAGACCCCATTCCTACCAGGCTGCTCAAGGAAGCCCTACCATTAATTAATGCTTCGATCTTAAATATGATCAATCTGTCTTTATTAGTTGGCTATGTACCACAGGCTTTTAAGGTGGCAGTAATTAAACCATTACTTAAAAAGCCATCACTTGACCCAGCTATCTTAGCTAATTATAGGCCAATCTCCAACCTTCCTTTTCTCTCAAAAATTCTTGAAAGGGTAGTTGTAAAACAGCTAACTGATCATCTGCAGAGGAATGGTCTATTTGAAGAGTTTCAGTCAGGGTTTAGAATTCATCATAGTACAGAAACAGCATTAGTGAAGGTTACAAATGATCTTCTTATGGCCTCAGACAGTGGACTCATCTCTGTGCTTGTTCTGTTAGACCTCAGTGCTGCTTTTGATACTGTTGACCATAAAATTTTATTACAGAGATTAGAGCATGCCATAGGTATTAAAGGCACTGCGCTGCGGTGGTTTGAATCATATTTATCTAATATATTACAAGAAGCATGGTGTCTAACCAGATCTTTACTCTGGATGGCATTTCCCTGATCTCTAGTAATACTGTGAGAAATCTTGGAGTCATTTTTTATCAGGATATGTCATTCAATGCGCATATTAAACAAATATGTAGGACTGCTTTTTTACATTTGCGCAATATCTCTAAAATTAGAAAGGTCTTGTCTCAGAGTGATGCTGAAAAACTAATTCGTACATTTATTTCCTCTAGGCTGGATTATTGTAATTCATTATTATCAGGTTGTCCTAAAGGTTCCCTGAAAAGCCTTCAGTTAATTCAAAATGCTGCAGCTAGAGTACTGACAGGGACCAGAAGGAGAGAGCATATCTCACCCATATTGGCCTCTCTTCATTGGCTTCCTGTTAATTCTAGAATAGAATTTAAAATTCTTCTTCTTACTTATAAGGTTTTGAATAATCAGGTCCCATCTTATCTTAGGGACCTCATAGTACCATATCACCCCAATAGAGTGCTTCCCTCTCAGACTGCAGGCTTACTTGTAGTTCCTAGGGTTTGTAAGAGTAGAATGGGAGGCAGAGCCTTCAGCTTTCAGGCTCCTCTCCTCTGGAACCAGCTCCCAATTCGGATCAGGGAGACAGACACCCTCTCTACTTTTAAGATTAGGCTTAAAACTTTCCTTTTTGCTAAAGCTTATAGTTAGGGCTGGATCAGGTGACCCTGAACCATCCCTTAGTTATGCTGCTATAGACTTAGACTGCTGGGGGGTTCCCATGATGCACTGAGTGTTTCTTTCTCTTTTTGCTCTGTATGAACCACTCTGCATGTAATCATTAGTGATTGATCTCTGCTCCCCTCCACAGCATGTCTTTTTCCTGATTCTCTCCCCTCAGCCCCAACCAGTCCCAGCAGAAGACTGCCCCTCCCTGAGCCTGGTTCTGCTGGAGGTTTCTTCCTGTTAAAAGGGAGTTTTCCTTCCCACTGTCGCCAAGTGCTTGCTCACAGGGGGTCGTTTTGACTGTTGGGTTTTTTCCGTAATTATTGTATGGCTTTGCCTTACAATATAAAGCGCCTTGGGGCAACTGTTTGTTGTGATTTGGCGCTATATAAATAAAATTGATTTGATTTTGATTTGATTTATGCTGGTTTATCTATTCACATGCATTCACCTACACTTCTATGCTGCGTGCGTGCATTTGTATGTGCACTGACTCTCGGTGCAGCTCCGACAGAGCTGTCTGAACGCTGGCAGCCTGTAGATTTGTAGTGCATTCAGCTGATCATCTTATCTCCTGTCACTGCCAGTGAAAGATTGGAGGAACCGAGCCCACCATCACACACAGACACACATGCACACACACTCTGGCTCTCTCTCTCTTGCTCACTCATTCAGGCTTGTTTTCCACTCTGTATTGCTGTGGCTTTCTCTTCACCCTCTCCTTTTCTTCCCCTCCCTCTCCTCCATCTTTCTCAGTAAATGGTGCTGAGCCAAAGACTAATTATTACAGGCAATCATTTCGACATTAAATACCCACTTCCTGCTCATCCTCCTACCCCCCCCCCCCCCGCCCCCACCCAGCTCTTCTTCATTTTCTTCCCCCCACCTTTTTTGTACTCCTACATAATGGTCCACACACACACGCACGTGTGCACACGCGCATGCACAGTAATTTCATTCCTTGAAGTCCATTTTGTGGGGAGCGGTTATTGCTTTCTGAGTGTGACCTTGGGGTCTTTGCTGTAAGCACAAGAAGTGGCTGTTTTCACCCTCGTGTGTCTACGTTTACTCGTGTGCAGCACGGTGCTGCCATTGAGTGTTGTGACAAGAACAGGGGATTTATTAAATTCATGTTTTATTTATTTATTTTGTTTTCAAATGTATGGAAGCGTATTGCATTCACTGGATAAAAAATTTTGACCACTGATCTCGTAATTATGAGATCTTTTCTCGTAATTATGAGAAAAGCCTCCGCTCCTCTTTCCATGACAAAAACTCCTGTAACAGTGGAATGTGCCGTTCATTTCCAAACTGGATGCTGTATTTTATCCGGGACATCGTCTGACTAGCACAGGAATTGTGAAAAGACGTGGACATCAGCACTTTTTCGGCACATTGAGACAGACGTGCGGAGGAATTCCACGCGTCGTGACGGTGCCGCATGGCGCAAAGCAACGCCGTGATGAAGCCTCACGGGACATGTTCTGGCATGTCCAGGCGCATCCACAATTTCTCGGATAATCACTTGATGGAAAAACCACCGACAGCTGTCTGAACGCTATCTCAAAGCCATCCTGTGAGACCAAAACGGAGGTGTTCCTTTGTCTCGCTCCATCAGCAAATCGGTCGTGACACGCTAAGCCTCCGCTCGGCTTTCCATGTCAAAATCTCTTGTTAAAAGTGAAATCTGACGGAAAATGGCTGATGTCCAGCTCTTGTGATAACCAGAGAAAGTGCACACGACGGTGCCGGCTCCACAGAGCTATCCGTTGAGAAATGATCCGGTGGTTTGTGGCTCTCGATGGCGGCACGGAGCGCGACGCGCCGAGCGTCCTTAAAGCTGTACTAACAGTCCTTATTCTCTGTAAAGCCCGTAAAATTTTCACCGAAAGCCAGATACATTTTTCTAATGGTTTCCAGCTGCCAGTCTCTAACAGTTTCTGAAAATTCTGATGGAAAAAAAGCCCAAATCATTCCGCCATTTCCTGACAATGAAAATCCGCCGAGGGGGTGGACCACTCCTCACTCAAAGCCTGCTCACAGGCGAATGACGCAACTGACAGTCGTGGAAAAACTCACGCATGCGCACGAGGGTTCAAGCTTGTCTGACACAATCACACGTGATTCAAATCCATATGGTTTTTGAAAAAAATAATAAGGTCGGATACTTTTCTAATAGACCTCGTAATTTGCAGAACAATATCAGGAAAGAAAATATTCATTTTAGATCCAAATTGAATCTTTGCTGACTTCTTTTTCCTCCTAATTTTACTGTTGCATTTGATATTTCTTTTCCATGTTTGCCTTTTGAATGAGTCTGCTGTGGCACATTTTTGTTGTTGTTTAAATTGGTGTATATCTGCTGATTTTGTTCTCTTTTTGTGTTTTTTTGTCTTTGAGGAGCAAAGTACTTTTGAAATGTGTTTTGAAAGGTGCTACATAAATAAAATTGGTACTTCTCCTTCATCTCAAATGCAGCAGGTCTCTCTGACCCACAGAAGATGCTCTAGGGATGACCTAATATTATTGTCAACACACATCTTAGCAAGCGCAGGAAAAACACAAAGTATTCTACTACAATCACTCTCATTATCTCGACATCCATTCATAACAACACTGGTGTGTGTGCGTGTCTGTAATCATGGCTGTGATTTTCCAGGCTTTTCCAAGCTCATCTAGTTATGAAGGCACACACACACAAATACACACAATGGCAGTTCTATGCTGTGAGTGACTTGTGCTTGGAGGCAATTTCAGTGTAATAAAATCTATAGGGTGGAGGGTTTAATCCTCAGCCACTAACAGGCTCTCCCACTGTTCGTCTCCCTCCTCTCCCTCATCTTTCCTCTTCTCAACTGGCTGGCAATGATAAATGAGTCAATTACGTGTGTGTGTGTGTGTGTGTGTGTGTGTGTGTGTGTGTGTGTGTGTGTGTGTGTGTGTGTGTGTGTGTGTGTGTGTGTGTGTGTGTGTGTGTGTGTGTGTGTGTGTGTGCGTACACACGGGGTGCTGGAGAACATGAGCGGATAGGGCTGTTATTACCTGTTGCAGCTGCAGGTAATGTTGCGGTATTAATCATATTCTAATTTTCCTTCCACCAAACGACCCCCCCCAAACCATCCAACCTTCACCCTTCCAATCACTCTATCTCCTGCCCACAAACAAGTCTGCATAAACTGCCAAGGGTCTAAAATATACTACTTCTCTGGGGAGCAGCAGCCAGGGTGAAGTAGGAGGTAAGGTGGGGGTGTGTAGTATTTGTGTGTGAATTTTGGGGGGGGGGGGGCGTTGGAGGGGAAAAAGCTGTGAGGTAACAAGGGAGGTGTTTTGGGTGCCTAAACCTGATTGAGAGAGATGGACAAAAATATAGGACACATGGGAGAGGTGATTGGGAGTGGCTGAAATGAGTTTTCGCAGCTGGTGTGGCTCGGCGCCGTGCGGAAGAGGCAAGATGCTGTGACTTTTGAAAGAAAGTTAGAGTCGAACACATTTAATTCCTGGTGAATATAACCAGCTGCGATGATTTGAGCAGTTGATTAGGCGTTTTATGGACATGCCTGTTTGAGAGGAGACATGGGAGTAGACCCAGAATCTCTTCCATGCTTGAGGGTTTATATATCCCATTTGGACCGCACCAGTACCAGCATCGATATCTGCGCCACATCTAATATCATTTGCTGCTCAGTCCTCAGTGATAGGACAGTGACAGGATTTTCAGGCACAGTTTGTTTAACTGTGAAAATGGGAAATGCACTGAAACTTTGAAACAACTGCTACTCAAACCTTCCATCCATCCATCCATTTTCTTCCGCTTTATCCGGAGTCGGGTCGCGGGGGCAGCAGCTCAAGCAAAGCTGCCCAGACCTCCCGATCCACACACACCTCCCCCAGCTCCTCCGGGGGAACCCCAAGGCGTTCCCAAGCCAACCAAGAGATGTAGTCCCTCCAGCGTATCCTGGGTCTTCCCCGGGGCCTCCTCCCAGTGGGACGTGCCCGGAACACCTCTCCAGCGAGGCGTCCAGGGGGCATCCGGAAAAGATGCCCGAGCCACCTCAACTGGCTCCTTTCGACGTGGAGGAGCAGCGGCTCGACTCCGAGCTCCTCCCGAGTGACTCCTCCCGAGTGCTACTCAAACCTGTTCTGTTTTAAAAACTGATGCAAGTTTTCCCTGCACATCTTGTTGTAACACTTTGAAATGCTGCATAGCCGAAGCAGATTGCTTGTGTGACAAAGCAGGAAAGAATCAAAACAAAGGACTGGTGTATTATTTTAAATGCCAATTACTGCTAATGTTTACCAGTCAGAGCTCATTGAGAATAGACAGTACTGTATTCTGACAAAGGTTTGTTTTGCTGATTAAAAAATAGAAAACTTAACATTGATACATAGAAATGCACAATATTTTTGTAGTCTGTGAAGTTTTTAGCCTGTAATGAAGTTGGGGTAGGTTAGATTGTAACCAGTAGGTTATAGTTTCCCGATCAGACAGGAAAATCACTCAAACCCTGTATTTCAGCTGCCCCAGATGAAAGACTGGCATTCTGAAAGAAATGTGGCATGATTGTTGTCTTGGCTCTGAAAGGGTGGTCCCACGTCACACTGTGTGACAGGGTCAAGGAGAGCAGTTGAAATTGCATATCCAACATCTACAAATGCAGCTTGAAATAACACTAATCATTTTGCCTGTCTACAGCCTTTTTCCCCCAACTTCTTTCTGGTAAAAAAAAAAAAAAAAAAAGTGTGGTCAAGGTGTCGAGCCATGTTTTCATTTTAAAATAAATTAAAGTGCACATGGAATGTGTTAACAGTTGATGAAAGTAGACGCAAACTATTACAAATAATCTGTAGTAGTATGGCTTGTTGTGTGGTTAAATATCCAAGATCATCTGAGACATCTGTGCATTAGTATTTGTCTCAAGTGAAATTATTGTGCGATTTAATTTTGGGTGCTTACGGTGTTAACATTTTTAGCAGACTGATTTTTTTGGGGGGGCATTTGACCGGCTTCAACTGGGGAAATAGCCTCTCTAGGGGGAGTCGTAGACACTAATGGACTTGATGCTATGGGATCTGGAGATAAGTGCTAGCACCAATGCACCTTAGGGCCTATATAGGACTTACACGAAAGCAAATAGTCATGTGAGCCACCACTCAGTCCCCAAAAATATGATTTAATAAACATCCAAACTGAGTTTAGCCTGTTAGCTTAATGTGTCAGTATTTCTTTATATGGGGGTTGTGTTTGGGCTTCATTCATGTCACCCAGGTCATGCATGGTGTCACCTATGCTCTGCCTGTTTATCCAAATATGAGTTGGCCCTGATGTAGGCAGAGTCAGCACTGCCATCAGGGTGACACCCAGAGCAGCAACTTTTGGTCTTCGAAATGGCTTTTCCGTGTCTCTATAAACAACCTATGGGTGACATCACAGGGTCCAACCTGCTATCAAAAATGAGCTTTATTCTCTCTATTGTGACAGATTTTGTGTGACATTTCAGCAAACACAAGATTCTTCCTCCGTTGTCTTGGTTGTCAGGGTGACAAGATGGCATTTCATCCCACGATTCTGTGTTGCATTGTACAGTCTGCATGCATTAAATTTGGATTTAAAAAAAAAAATCTCTTGTGCAGTGTGTTGTTCAGTGAACTTTATAAGACTGTGGGAATGTCAGTGTATAGTGGGCTTTTAAGATATTCTTGAGCAAAGTCCTTAATCTCCAAGTTGCTCCTGCTGTATCACTCTTAAAGGACTTTGAGCATCAGCATCAAGTGCAAAAGTGCTATAGAAATTAGAGCTGCAGCGATTAATCAATTCTGAGTCAAGTATTAAATTAATTGACATTGATCATTTGAGCCATTTTTATTTCCAAATTCTCTGATTTCAGCTTCTTAAATGTTATTTTTTTCCCCTCCCTTTTTTGTTTCTTCGCACCTCTGACAGTAAAGTAAATATTGTTGGGCTGTGAATAAAACAAGACATTTGAAGGCATCATCTATTCTCTGGAAAGCATTGAGTGACATTTTACACAGACATTTTATGTACCTAACAGTTAATTGATTGAGAAAATAATCTGCCAATGAACTGTTCATGCAAATAATTGTGAGTTGTGAGTAGAAATGCAGTCCAGTTACCATTTATGTTACCTCATTTCTATGAATATGCGCATCACCATCTGTTGCTGGAAAGCATTCATTCATTCATTCATTCATTCATTCATCTTCAACCGCTTTTCCGGGTTCGGGTCACGGGAGCAACAGCTCCAGCAGGGGACCCCAGACTTTCCTTTCCCGTTCCACATTGACCACCTCTGACTGGGGGATCCCGAGGTGTTCCCAGGCCCGTGTGGAGATATAATCTCTCCACCTAGTCCTGGGTCTTCCCCAGGGTCTCCTCCCAGATGGACACCTCCCTAGGGAGGTGCCCAGGAGACATCCTTACCAGATGCCTGAACCACCTCAGCTGGCTCCTTTCAACATGAAGGAGCATTGACTCTACTCCGAACTCCCCAGGGTTGACTGAACTTCTCACCCTATCTCTAAGGGAGGCACCAGCCACCCTCCTGAGGAAGTCCAGTTTGGCCGCTTGTACCTGCGATCTAGTTCTTTCGGTCATGACCCAACCCTCATGACTATAGGTGAGAGTAGGAACGAAGATTGACCAGTAGATTGAGAGCTTTGCCTTTTGGATCAGCTCCCTTTTCATCAATCAATCAATCAATCAATCAATCAAACTTTTTTTTTATATAGCGCCAAATCACAACAAACAGTTGCCCCAAGGCGCTCTGTATTGTAAGGCAAGGCCATACAATAATTATGAAAAACCCCAACGGTCAAAACGACCCCCTATGAGCAAGCACTTGGCTACAGTGGGAAGGAAAAACTCCCTTTTAACAGGAAGAAACCTCCACAACCAACTAACAAAGATAGATTGATCATATTTAAGATTGAAACATTAAATAATGGTAGGACTTCCTTGAGCAGCCTGGCAGGAATGGGGTCTAATAAACATGTTGATGGTTTGGATGAAGTAACTAATGAAAATAACTCAGACAGAACAATCGGAGAGAAAGAGTCTAACCAAATACCGGCATCACTGAAAGCAGCCAAAGATAATGATACATCTTTGGGATGGTTATGAGTAATTTTTTCTCTAATAGTCAAAATTTTGTTAGCAAAGAAAGTCATGAAGTCATTACTAGTTAAAGTTAATGGAATACTCAGCTCAATAGAGCTCTGACTCTTTGTCAGCCTGGCTACAGTGCTGAAAAGAAACCTGGGGTTGTTCTTATTCTCCTCAATTAGTGATGAGTAGAAAGATGTCCTAGCTTTACGGAGGGCTTTTTTATAGAGCAACAAACTCTTTTTCCAGGCTAAGTGAAGATCTTCTAAATTAGTGAGACGCCATTTCCTCTCCAACTTACGGGTTATCTGCTTTAAGCTACGAGTTTGTGAGTTATACCACGGAGTCAGACACTTCTGATTTAAAGCTCTCTTTTTCAGAGGAGCTACAGCATCCAAAGTTGTCTTCAATGAGGATGTAAAACTATTGACGAGATACTCTAACTCCCTTACAGAGTTTAGGTAGCTACTCTGCTCTGTGTTGGTATATGACATTAGAGAACATAAAGAAGGAATCATATCCTTAAACCTAGTTACAGCGCTTTCTGAAAGACTTCCAGTGTAATGAAACTTATTCCCCACTGCAGGGTAGTCCATCAGAGTAAATGTAAATGTTATTAAAAAATGATCAGACAAAAGGGAGTTTTCAGGGAATACTGTTAAGTCTTCTATTTCCATACCATAAGTCAGAACAAGATCTAAGATATGATTAAAGTGGTGGGTGGACTCATTTACTTTTTGAGCAAAGCCAATAGAGTCTAATAATAGATTAAATGCAGTGTTGAGGCTGTCATTCTCAGCATCTGTGTGGATGTTAAAATCGCCCACTATAATTATCTTATCTGAGCTAAGCACTAAGTCAGACAAAAGGTCTGAAAATTCACAGAGAAACTCACAGTAACGACCAGGTGGACGATAGATAATAACAAATAAAACTGGTTTTTGGGACTTCCAATTTGGATGGACAAGACTAAGAGACAAGCTTTCAAATGAATTTAAGCTCTGTCTGGGTTTTTGATTAATTAATAAGCTGGAATGGAAGATTGCTGCTAATCCTCCGCCTCGGCCCGTGCTACGGGCATTCTGACAGTTAGTGTGACTCGGGGGTGTTGACTCATTTAAACTAATATATTCATCCTGCTGTAACCAGGTTTCTGTTAGGCAGAATAAATCAATACGTTGATCAATTATTATATTTTTTCATCACAACAGTATGGTAAAGCGAATGCAATACCGCCCTGCTGCACCGATTCTCCGGCCAGTCTCACACTCCATCGTCCCCTCACTTGTGAACAAGACCCCGAGGTACCTGAACTCCTTCACTTGGAGCAAGGCCGTATTCCCTACCCAGAGTAGGCAATCCATCGCCTTCCTGCTGAGAACCATGGCCTCAGATTTAGCGGTGCTGATCCTCATCTCAGCCGCTTCACACTCGGGTGCGAACCGATCCAGTGAGTGTTGGAAGTCACCTCTGCAAGAAGCAGTGATGAGACCCTGAGCCCACCAAACCGGAAACCTTCCTACCCCTGACTACGCCTCGATATCCTGTCCATGAATATCACAAACAGGATTGGTGACAAGGCACAGCCCTGGCGGAGGCCAACCTCCACCGGAAACGAGTCTGACTTACTGGCGATCACCCGGACACAGCTCTCACTTTGTGAGTACAGAGATTGGATGGCCCTGAGAAGGGACTCCATACTCCCGCAGCACCTCCCACAGTATCTCCCAGGGTACCTGTTTATACGCCTTCTCCAAGTCCACAAAACACATGTAGACTGGTACACATGTAGACTCTTCAATCAGAGGTTCGACTATCGGCTGAGCCCTCCTTTCCAGCACCCTGGAGTAGACTTTACGAGGGAGGCTGAGTAGTGTGATGCCCCTGTAGTTGGCACACACTCTCTTGTCCCCCTTTTTAAATATGGGGACCACCACCGCAGTTTGCCACTCCTTGGGCACTGTCCCAGACCTCAACGCAATGTTGAAGAGACTCATCCAAGACAATCCCTCCACACCCAGAGCCTTCAGCATTTCTGGATGGATCTCATCAACCCCTGGGGCCTTGCCACTGCGAAGTTGTTTGACTGCCTCAGTGATTTCCACCAGAGAAATTGATGAAAATCCTCCATCAGCTTCCAGCTCTGCCCCTACTATAGAGTGCGCTCCGGTCTGATGCAGGAGTTCCTCAAAGTGTTCCTTCCAGCGCCGGATTAGATCCTCAGTTCAGGTCAACAGAGTCCCATCTTTACTGTAGACAGCTTGGATGGTTTCCCGTTTTCCCCTCCTGAGGTGCCTCATGGTCCGCCAGAAGCACCTTCGTGCCGACCGAAGGTCCTTCTCCATGGTTGCTCCAAACGTCTCCCACACCTGCTGCTTTGCCTCCCCCACAGCAGAGGCTGCTGCCCTTCAGGCCTGTCGGTACCTTGCAACTGCCTTTGGAGTCTTCCGAGATAACATATCTCGGAAGGACTCCTTCTTCAGTCGGACGGCTTCCCTGACCACCGGTGTCCACCACGGTGTTCGAGGGTTGCCACCCCTTGAGGCACCTAAGACATTCAGGCCACAGCTCCCCGCTGCAGCTTCAGCAATGGAAGCTTTGAACATTGCCGATTCTGGTTCAATGTCCCCAACCTCCACAGGGGTGCTAGAGAAGCTCTGCAAGAGTTGTGAGTTGAAGATCTGTCGGACAGTGGGCTCCTCCAGATGTTCGCAGTTCACCCGCACTATCAGTTTTGGCTTACCAGGTCTGGCCAAAGTCCTCCCCCACCCTCTGAACCAACTCACCACCAGATGGTGATCAGTTGACAGCTCTTCCCCTCTTTTCACCCGAGTGTCCAGAACATGTGGCCTCAAATCAGGTGATACGATCACAAAATCGATCATCGATCTTCGGCCTAGGGTGCTCTGGTACCATGTACACTTATGAGCATCCTTATGTTCGAACATGGTGTTCGTTATGGACAGTCCGTGACTAGCACAGAAGTCCAATAGCAAACCACCATTCATGTTTAGATCAGAGAGGCCGTTCCTCCCAGTCAGACCTCTCCAGGTGTCTCTGTCATTGCCCACGTGTGCGTTGAAGTTCTCCAGCAGAACAGTGGACTGGAGCCCCATACAGGACTCCATTCAGGGACTCCAAGAAGGCAGAATATTCCAAAATGCTGTTCAGTGCATACGCACAATCAACAGTCAGAGTCCCCTCCCCCACCACCACCACCACCCAAAGATGCAGGGAGGCGACCCTCTTGTCTACTGGAGTAAACTCCAACATAGCGGTGCTCAGCCAGGGACTCGTGAGTATCCCCACACACGCCTGGTGCCTCACCCCCTGGGCAGCTCCAGAGAACAATGAGGTCCAGCCCCTATCAAGGAGAGTGGTTCCGGAGCTGAGGCTGTGCGTGGAGACAGAGCCCACCAGATCTAATGGTATCGCTCCACCTCCCGCACCAGCTCTGGCTCCTTCTCTCACAGCGAAGTGATGTTTCACACCCCCCAGAGCCAGCCCCTGCTACTCGGGTGTGGTCCGTTGAGACCCTCGACTTTCACTGCCACCCATGAGACAGTGCACCCTGCACCAGCGCTTCCCCCTGCGGGTTGTGAGCACACAGGAACAGAAGAAAACAAAGAAAGCAAAAAATGAAACAATTTCCCAGATTCGTACAGCTGAAAGGGTGTAGGCTGAAGCAAAAGCTTATAAACACCCCCACCAGTTGCTATATACACATATATGTACACTCATGACAATAAATACCAAAAAAGACAAGAAAGACAAGCAGAGACAATATAGATTAATTAGTAAACTAAAATATCTGTACACAGCAAAACAAACAGCAGTATAACGCACAAATAAAACAGAAGAACAGTAACAAAGTCAGTTAACCTAATAATCGTACTATAATAAGTAAGTATATTATAGTACGATAGATTAGGTTAACTGGATGAACCTTCTAATACTTTCTGGATGAGCCTATATATAAACTGCATGTAATGTATGAAAACTCTGTATGTAATAAACAATATCAACAAATTTCAGTTGAGTGTTTTTGGTCTTGTCTGCTCCCAAACTCTGTGTCTAAAAAATTATGGCAGTGGAGGAGTCCACTTACGGCAGCTAAAATAAGTATTGAATACATCACAGTAAACATATTTGTAAAGATGCTGTTGACATAAAATTTTCCCCAGGTGTTGGTAATAACCCAAGTAATCCACACATACAACAAAATCAAAACAAATAAGTACAAAAATTAAGTTATGTGTAAATAAAATGGAATGACACAGGGAAAAGTACTGAACACGCTTACTGAAATTTTTTTTATATATCCATTGTCGCGGCTCGTCTTTAGTCTTCTCAGGATGTCGTCTTTTAGATAACACAAACTAATTGCAAGTGATATGCTAGAAAATGACACAACACTTTAGAATAATTCAGCCTTAAGCAAGATAAAATGCACAGAGTTTTTAAGTTTATTTAAGCCTTCGACACAAAGCTTAGACAAACTGAGTCCTCTAGAGAGACTGAATATGACAACCGCGCTCGTCTATTTATTGGAGACCCGCGGGCATCGCTCCTCCTTCGACTTTTTTATTTATTTCATTCCCAAGACATGGTTTTCTATTGGAAGCGTCCTCTAGTGAACCCTAAGCAGGTGTTAGGCCATTATTTCAATGTGACAAACGCTCCCATTAAAACATGAAGGATTTACAACTGATTTTTTTAAAAGACCTTCAGCCACAGGTGCAGCTGGCCTGAGGCCCCCTCCGCACGTGGCCTCAGCCACACGTGCAGCTGGCCTGAGGCCCCTGCACGCGGCCTGCGGGAAAGCACCTAAAAGGCCTTGGAAAGCCCCTGACAGACTAAATGACTAATAGAGCCCTTTTTTTGGGTTGAACACCTGCTAGTTCAACCAGAGGACATACAGTTCGGATCAGGACACTTGATAGTTCATCACAGTTCAAATATGGACCTAAAAATTCTTCTACAGTCCCTCCTCTGGGACTCGAAAGAGTCCCATTACATCAACTATACTCTTGGGTTGTTTACTGACAAGACATCCTCATTTGTGCATTGCAATAAAAAAGAAAAACACATCACTCGACTTACTGATAACTCTGGTGCGGATATGAATATCAGTGATACTTCACACGGTAAATATATTGCAGTGCAGGTGAACCTACATACTAAGGCACAAGGTGAGCAATTAGCCGGATCATATCAACGCAAGGTGACATTCAAACAATGAGTTTTGGTGTAATTCAAGGCACTTAAAATGGCCACATAAAACAAGTTACAGCAACTTCTTAATCATGGCAAAGTAAAGGCTTTACATTGACATCAGTGCAACCAATCATCTTCTGGCATCTATTGACTCACTCAACCAGAGGCTCCAACCCATTATACTTGGTTCTACATATTATTTTGTTAAAGAGTCACACATGTATTACTTAAATGCATCAAATAACGCCTACGTTACCACTATTTAGTCGACCAATCAAGAAACTATTCTAAGGTTAGCGCAGCTATGTCTAATTAAATGATAAAACACAATAAATGGTTTCCCTTCATGTCCGTCCTTAAGTCATTTGCCTTAGTCAATCATATAATGGTTTTCATTATAGGCCATTTCTCAACATTTTCCACTTTGTTTTTCTTCTTTTTCAGCTTGTTTTCTAATGCCCTTTTTGGCTAGACGCCAAATTTAGGCGATGCATGTCTCTTGAGGCATGCTATAATTTAAGAAAAAAGGGGTCCCTATGGTGCATCTTTACTACTAAATCTACAAACACACCGTGTAAGGGTCCCCTTTTTATAACTTTGCAGTGTGATATCTATGTGTATGCATTTAGCTTTATCTGTGTTACGCAGATGATGGTAAGGACAGACATTTACCCAACCTTCGTTACTAACATATATCCTTCTTTGTTTTATTTACACTCAGATTTCTGAAACCAGTCCGCAATTCAAACTCAAGAACCAAGATCATAGTCCGTGTTCAGTGCCATTACGTCAGTCCGCGCTCCTCAGCATTTACTCAGCATCTGAAGTTTTGGGAGAAGTTGGGGAACATGGGGAGGTTGGCCTTTCAGGGGTAGTGGGGGGAGGATCAGGAATTCTGGCTTTCAGACAGTCGTGCAGTTCTTTGATGGATCTTTCCAGCTCCTTGTGCTGCTTGGCCAGGTTGTACAGGGCCCCCAGAGAATTCTTGCCCACATTCAGGGTGGTGGTGGCCAGTCCTAGCTGCTCCCTTTCCATATGCTCCATCATGCTGGCTAGCATGTCCATACTAGACTGAAGACCACACAGTTGAGTATGGAGGCCCTCCTGAGCACAAGAGATGTTGGCATTGTCACGGTGTATCCTGAACAGGTATGCAGCTGTCTGACTTAGTTGTGGCATGATTTCCTCAAATAGCTCATGGGGAATGTGATTTGTGAGGGGCAGGAGCTGCTCCAAGGTTTTTGGAACAGACTCTTGTGGAAGACGAAGCTCTCGAACCAAGATTGCCATGTCCAGTGGGGTGACCATGACCAGATTAAGGTTGTGCAGTCCAGGGGACAGGAAGTACAAGGGGGAAGGCATTTCGTGTGTGGGGGGAGTATTGTTGATGTCGCACAGGCAAGTGGTTGGGACACTCTGGGCATTTAGTAGCCTGTACAAAGCTCCCCTCTGTCCTGGTGGGTGAGTTCACTAAGGTCCACCCCTGCTGATCCTCCTCCAGAGGTACTGGGCTGATCAGAATATCTCTCCTGCCTTGGGGGTGGAAAGCTGGGGACAGGTCCTAGCAGTGAATTGGGTCTAGGATGCACTCGGGCAGTTGCTGCATATGGCCGACCTTGGCTGCCTCCCCTGGAGGGTATCGTTGCCACTGGCACATGTGACTGTCTCCATGGCATCTGCGGAAGGGGTGTGTTCCTGAGTCCAAAGGGTCCTTCAGGTGATGGTGGAGTCCTCGGGCCGACTCTTGCTGCAGGCAGATTTTGTGAAGCCGTCATCGCCAGGTGCTGGAACGATGAAGATCCTTCTGTTGCCAACTGGTTTAGCTGCTGGATGGATGGCGGCTGTGGCGACCAATCATGTCTCGACCATCCCTCCTGCATATCCTCTTCTCCAAACAGTTCTGAGAGTCCAATCAGACTTGATAGAGGCAGATCAGGCATAGGTCCCTGATCAGGGGAGTCTGGTCTCTCAGCCATACTCCTGTGTCCTAGTAATATACATATACGTTCATTATTACAGCTCCATGTCATTCTTTCAGATATTGTCTATCCTATCCCTCATTTTTGTGGGTGCATGTGTGTGAATGTAAATGTGCGTGCATGTCTTCTTCCTCGTCTACAATATCACCAAGCACGGTCCATCCCAGTCCTCCCTTTCTGGGGTGTACGCCACAATATTAGGGAGCTGGGGGCTGTCGGGGAGGATAATTGGTATTTCATCCATTTCCATATATTCTGGTTCTCTGTCTGTTTCGTTTGTGCTTTCTTCTAGGGCTCGGATGGCTAACAGTGGGAGCTGTCCTACTGTGGATGAAATCAATTTATTGACCAGAAATTTTATCAAGGGAATACCACAACATATTACCAGCAAGACCGCCACCCCTGTTAGTGCCAAGATTACACCTATCTGGTATAACCAGTCTTTCCATGATATCCACCCTCTCCTTAGAGTCCCAAACAGTGAAAACAGTGGGCCAATATTCATTCCATTCCCTACAATGTATCCAGAATCGTCAGTTTCATTTCTCCCTCCTATGGAGTTACTTAATAGTTCCTGTTGCATCTCTTCAAGTGTGATTAAGAGCTCTGTCAAATTTCCGTCTTCCCCTGTACGCATGGGAATAGCTGTGCAACATTCGGTGGCTTTGATCATAATACAAACTCCTTGTTCATCAGCCATCATCATCTCAATAGCTAATCTATTTTGCATTGTCATTAGCGAGGTGGCGTGCAGTTGTTCGGTTAAGGCTCCTACAGCTGCCAATGTCCAGTTCAAATATCTTTGTTGATTATACCACAAGTAATTAATCCACTGCACCTCCTGGAACCTAGAACGGATTTTTGGAGTAACCCCGAACAGAGCCAATGCCCATCCCCATTTATCCGCATCTTCATCTGCTTTAACTCTGCTACTGTCTATGGCTTCTAACTGTCGGGGTATCCCTTCTGGTATCCTGTTTCTTACTGTGATGTTGTAGTCTGTTTTAAACGTCATTATTCCTCTTTTCTTACGAAGTTTCTGTGGCATGGGTTGTATTGAATTTGGCATTTCAATTACTGTTATTGCTCCTGTGAGCATCACAGGAGCACAAAGGCCTTTCCAATTCGGGGACAGCGATGACAGGAGTTTCCATTTTTGTCCGCATATCCAAAAGATGTCAGCTAAGGGTACCGTTCCCTTAGCTAAATTTGGAGTAGATACCCATGAAGCATGGGTGAGATTCAGTCCAATTACAGACCCCCCTGTGGCCGGTACTATTTGTTCACACTGTATGCCTGCTGCTGGCAGGGTGTGACAGACGGTAATGTTCCATGCTGTTTTGGCCGGTTTGTATTCTTGCTGCTTTTGCATACACTGTATGTGGTGTTTTGGCTGGGTCGTCCCTACCTGCCAATCGCTTATGCATTGTGCTACTAAGCCTTTAGCTATACAGAATGGGTGTATCATCCCTTTCTCTATTTTAATCATAGGTGGAACGGTTCCTTCTGTACTTAGGGGCACTGGACAAAGTTTACTGTCGGCAGCATATTTTTCATCACCTACTGCCATTTTCATAACACATTGTGTATAGCATTCTGCTTGGTCTGAGTTATGTTGGGGACTCCTATAACAGTTGTTGATATCAGGTAGGGGTTTAGCCTGAGGTATCACACCTTTCCGGTGACAGGCTATGCAAGGCTTTTCACTGATCTGCCTAGCCGAAAATTTCAACCATTGGTAAAATAAATTGGTCTTCAACCCTTGTGTGCGGGCTAGGTCTGTACTGGGATCCCATCTCCCTAAGTGACTGCTTGTTTCTAGGCTTCTAATTGTCCTCTTTTTCCTTGGTTTGATTTTTACCCATTTTGTGGCTTCATGTACTGTAACAGTTACGTCTTGCTTGGTTTCCCTGCATCCTCTTTTATCACAAATTACCTCTATGTTGAGTGTTCCCTCCTCTTCACATTTGATGCTAATGGCTTCGCCTAATATGTAATCCCCCAGCTTTCCCTGTATTCCTATGTTCTTGTAGGCTTTTGATTTAATGTATACCAAATTATATGTTTTTCCTGTGTTTAGAATGCCTTGTTTAGCTGCTATTGCGGCCATGGCCACGGCACAGTCCGTTGTATGTTTTGGATGTCTATTTTCTCCCATACTGACCACCAGTAGTATTGTCAATCCCTTGAATAATTCCTTAATCATTGCTCTGATGACTGTTGAGATGTGCTACTAGATGTGCTACTGAGTGAGCCGTCACTAGATGAGCTGTCACTAGGGATGTGTGGTGTATCTGTGCTTTGTCTGGGTTGTACTTCCTGTGGTTCTTCTGTCGGTAAATCTACTGAGTTGCTGTCCGAGTCTGATGTCTCCTGTGGCCTGTCTATGTGTCGGTCTGTATTTCTGTCTGTCTGTTGGCCTGCGTCTCCAGTTGTCTCTGAGTCTGCATCTGAGTCTGTCGCTGCTCTATCTGGCAGGGATCCACTACTCTCTGAAGCTGTGTGTCGTCTTTGTTCAATCAGTCTCTGTGAGCGCCTTGGCCAGTGTTCGCCTGGCTGCAGGGAGGCGTGGCCTTCCCTCGGTGCTTCTTCTGGCTGCAGGGAGGCGTGGCCGTCCCTCGGTGCTGCTGTAGGGTCTCTGGCTTCTCCTGCTTCCCCCCTTGGCCCGGCGGCTCTGCCAAGACGAGCTTGCCGAGGCCGCAGGGGCGCTGGGCCACCAACCCTACAGCAGTGGTTTAAATGAAACCAAGTGTCCTTACCGTCTACTTTGACTGCTGTACGTGAGGCAAGAATAACTTTAAAAGGACCTTCTCGGCGGGGCCTGTCCCACTTATTTTTGAACACCTTGACATAAACCAGATCACCAGGCTGGATGCTCTGATTTTCGAGTGGAATCTCTGCTTCTCTGTCTTCTGTAGCACCTTTGACCTGCAAAAAGATAGTTTTGTGTATTTGGGTTAACTGTCTCAGATAATTATGCCATTCGTCTTGTAGCTGCTCCAGCGATGGTCCTTCGTAGGGTCCTCTCAGGTATGGAATAGGCATCGGCCGACCTGTAAGAGCTTCAAATGGTGTCAAATGGGTTAGTCGGTTAGTTTGTGAGCGCATTGACAATAAAGCAAGCGGCAACGCATCCAGCCAGGTTAGTTTGCCATTGCTGTCTGCTATGATTTTTGCTAGTTTGTTCTTTAAAATGCCATTAGCCCGTTCCACCACCCCATTTGATTGGGGGTGATAAACACATCCAAACTTCTGTTTGATACCCAATTGTTTGAATGTTTCTTGTGTAACCTTGGGTACAAAAGCCCTACCGTTGTCAGATGAGATAGTATCTGGAATGCCAAATCTTGGAAAGACGTCTCGGCACAAGAATTTGCCTACCGTTTTATGGTCTTGATTTGCAGAGGCTACTGCCTCAATCCATCGGCTGAATCTGCATATCACTACCAAAACATATCTCATTCGTTTAACTCGGTTTTCAGCTCCCATGTCTATGAAATCCATCATAAGATGTCTGAATGGCCCATCAGGGACCGGAATGTGGGCTAAAGGGGCTGTGAATGATTTCCGGACATTGTACTGTGCACATACCTCACACTCATTCAACAAACGGTCCACTGTTGCTGCCATATATGGTGACCACCAGACAGCTTTTAGTTTGTTCATAATTTGGACTCGCGAACAATGATCGGGTCCATGGGCCCAAATGATTGCATGTCGTAATAAATTGGTGGGTAACACAAAATGTCCATGACTACTGTGCCACAGCTTGTCCGCTGGCCCCTGACTGCGTGTCTCAATAGCGCCTCGTTTAACCCACATTCGTTTTTCTTCTCCACTGGCCCTACTTTGAGCCACTATCAGTGCGTCAAGTGAAACCAGTGGGGCACAATCTTGGATGGTTAGCAGGGGAAACATATTTTCTCCTTGTGCTCCTTTGCGCGCTGCGTCATCTGCTAGGTTGTTACCTTGAGCTATGATGTTATTATTCTTTTGATGACCTACACATTTAATGATGGCTACCTCAGACGGTAATTGGAGAGCTTGTAACAGTTGGGAAATCGCTTCTCCATGAGTGACAGGGGTGCCATCTGCTCTCAGGAATCCCCTTTGTTTCCAAATGTTTGCATGTACATGACATACGCCATAAGCGTAGGCTGAGTCTGTGTAGATATTAACACGTTGATCTTTAGCTATCTGGCAAGCCATAGTTAAGGCTTTGATTTCTGCCAGTTGGGCTGAACAAGGCTGATCAATTCCTTGGGACTCCAGTAATTCAAAGGTCTCGCCATCCGTGTTTAGTTTAACAATCCCCATACCCGCATGCAATCCCGCGGCATCCCGAAAGCATGAGCCATCCACGAACAGGGTTAGATCTGCATCTATGGCGTGATTATACAAATGTTCTCTGGCTCTCAAAAATTTCTCTGTCTCTGCCACACAGTTATGTGGAGTACCATCTAACGGTGTGGTCAATTTGGTGGCGGGATTCACCGTGTGACAACGTTGTATTGTTATTTCTGGAGCGGACAACACAACTTCATATCCAGTGCGTCTAGCTTGTGTTAAGACAAAACGTTGACTGGTTAGCAGGGCATGTAACTGATGCGACGTGTACAACGTTACTGCATGTCCCATGATTATGGATGATGCTTTTTGAAATGCAAAGGCAGCTGCTGCTAGACCCTGATAGCATGGTGGCAATCCTGTTTCAATGTTGTCAAGCTTTGTACTATAATAGGCCAATGGTTGTTTTCCTTCATTTGTTTCCTGCATTAGTACAGCACAAGCATATCCAGCTTTTTCAGTAACATACAAATGGAAAGGTTTCCCATAATCTGGGTTACCTAACGCGGGAGCAGATTGCATGTCTGTTTTTAGGGCCTCAAAAGCTCCCGTTGCCTGATCTGTCCAGACGAGGAGAGCTGCATTGCTTGTTTGCCCCACTGCTCTAATCATGGCACGCAAAGGTGCAGTTTTTATTGCATAATCACAAATCCACGGCCGACTGTACCCTGCCATCCCAAGGAATGAAAGCATCTGTCCCACTGTTTGGGGTTTGGGAGCCTTGACTATAGCCTCCACTTGGCTTGGGGCTATACATCGCGTGGTCCCACACAACTGTCTTCCCAAGTATTCTACTTGTTGTTTGCAGAACTGCAATTTGTCCTTACTTACTTTATGACCTCCATCTGCCAATGCATGCAATACAATTAATGAATCTTTTTCACACTGTTCTTGAGTCTCTGATGCAATAAGGAGATCATCCATATATTGCACCAATGTACTGGGTATGTCAAGGTGTTGTAAATCTTCAGCCAGGACTTTGTTAAAGATGGCTGGGGACAGGTTCAGTCCCTGAGGTAGCCGTGTATACGTTAGCTGTTGTCCCAGAAATGTGAATGCAAACAAATGTTGTGAGTCTGGGTGCACAGGCACACTGAAATAGGCTGAACACAGATCGATTACTGTGTACCATTTTGCTCCAGCAGGGATGCTTGATAGTATAGTATGCGGATCAGGTACTATAGGTGCATCCATTTCTATTATTGCATTGATAGGACGCAAATCATGTACCAGCCGATACTCTTTGGTATTGTTTTTAGGGATAGGATAGATAGGAGTATTGCATGGGCTTGCAGTTTTTATTAAAACTCCAGCTGCCATTAGTCCCTTAATTACTGGTTTTATGCCTTCAATAGCCTGAGGTTTTAATGGATACTGCCTTTGGTGAGGCAGTTTTGCTCCCGGTTTTACTTTTATTTTTACTGGTAAGGCTGTTTTTACTAGTCCTACATCTGTTTTGCTTTTGGACCACACCACTGGTGGTATTTTCTCTAACAATTTCTCTTGTTGGGTCGATAACACCATCTGTCCCTCTGATCTAGGATTGAGCTCCACTTTTTGAGCTATAGCCTCATCATTTACTTTTAAATTAATTCGTATAAACTGCTGGTCTTTTGACAGATGTACTTGTGGACTTTCCATGTTTTGCCATTCTTCAACTTCTGAGGCTGTCTTTACCATTGGACCTAGGTCATGGGATTCATACTTTTCTGAGACTAAAAGGGTCACATGAGGTGTGGCATTCGGCACTTGATACCATTGTTGTTCAGCTGAAGTTAGCTTGACAGAAGCTGCGGCCCCTTGGGGGCCTAAATAAATTTCTGTAGTGGTTATGTGAAGCAGCCGTTGATTCATCAATGCATCCCAGCAGCATGCATAGTCAGTTTGTTCTTGTTTGGCATCGAACATCAGGGTGACATGTAAAGGTAAACTAGGTGTATATACTGCTTCATAGTGTTGTTCGGCCCAGGGCTTCCATTTTTCCCATTGCAGTTGAAGATTTGAATTTTCTGGTTGTAACTTCAGCCAGTATACCATGGGTTGCACAGGTCGGCATGACGTTTATATGGGGGTGGCTCTGCTTCCCAGCTCGGTGCACTGGCTTTAGTCTCTTTGGATCTTTCCTCTGTCATTTTTTCTCTTTTCTGCTGTAGCCTCTGTGCTTCCTGCTTGAACAAGGCCAAAACTTCTTTTTCTTCAGTGCGTTTTTTGTTGTTATTTACGTTCTTCTGCTGATCTTTAATTTCTTTTTTCTGTATTTCTACCGCAACTGCTTCACACATCACCGGATCAAATGATCCCTCCAAAGGCCATTGCCTGCCCCCATGTGACCTTTTGTGCCACTTTCTCATACATTGGTTGGCCTTAGTGCGTTTTCCTGGATATTTTCTTAGTACTAAGTCTAGCGGGGTACTTTCCCGACCTTGACCTTGAGAGTTACCCATGTAACCCTGACAAACGCTATGTGAGGTGTTTCTATGGTGTTCTGGTAGTCCCTCAGGGGCTGTCCTGATCCAGACCAATAACTTGCTGGCTGTAACACCTGTTTTGTATTTTAAACCCTTAAAAGGATTAAATTTCCAACTGCTTTGCCCGTCTTCTTTTTCTTTAACTAAATATGAAAATTTACCTGTTTCCCACTGAACCTTCCTTGGGACCACAGTCAGAGTCAACCTAGGAAACAGTTCTTCACCTGGATCGGTTGGTAGTGTTACTAAATGATTTAATGGTATGCTAAGTTCTTTATTAGGGTCAGCACAAAGCAGCTCCAGCCACGGGGTTAAACCCTGATGCCACAGACGTCTTATCAGCAGCTCCCAATTAATTAGAGGGAATTGTTCTTTCTTTTGCTTCAGATTGATTACCTTAGTAATCTGCCATAATTTCTGATTGATCTCTTGTTCGTCCTGCCAATGTTCTGCTCCTACCCTGTCAAAATAGGTCCTTTCCAGCCAAAAATGTGTCCTGATTCCCTGGGTTTCGATGTCTCCGTCAGTCAAGTAATGTTCTGGGAGTATTATTTCATCATCACTTAAGTCTCCCATCAATGACTGTCCCAAGCATTGATCAGTCTGTCAGCTTTTTCACTATAATCTAAGCTTTATCTCTTTTGATTTATAACCAACTTTATTTATTTAATCCTCTTACAACCCTAACACCTCCTAATGTCTTTGCTCCCGACTTTCTATTTCCCTTCTAATTTAATTTTTTTTTTTTTTAACTTTCTGCTTCTCGTCTTTTTCTGCTATGTTTGTTTATTAGTTTTCTCTCTTTGAAATAATATCTACCTTCTCTGTATTTACATAGCACTCTTCTCCTGTCTTTTTCTTCACTGTCTGTTTCACACTTTCCTCTCTGCCTGTCATGCACCTCCCAAGTCCTCCTGTTGGGTCTAAATACCTCCCCCTCGTACTCTTTCACATTAATCTTGTATGTCAGCCAGCCTGCAAGTTCTCACAGCTTTACACAGATTACTCTCCACTCTCCCACACACCAATCTTCAAAAGCTTTATACACAAAAATTATTAAAAACAACTTTCTATATATCTCTCTCTAGACTTCTGCCACTTTTCACTCCGCGGCTTTAAACAACCTTTTTATTCACTTAACACCAATGTGTTCTGTTTAAGCATGTATCTCTTCTTCACGTTAGACAGCTTCTCCGGCGCTGTCAGCAACTTCATATATTACTTTTTCAAGCCCTCTTTGAGCGTACAATATTTCATTTACTTCTACGCCTTACCGCGCCTCGCGTGCGTATCCTGTGCTTAATATATTATTTTCCACCAGCTCCTTTCTGAGCATACAATATTTCATTTACTTCTACGCCTTACCGCGCCTCGCGTGCGTATCCTGTGCTTAATATATTATTTTCACAAGCTCCTTTCTGAGCATACAATATTTCATTTATTTCTACGCCTTACCGCGCCTCGCGTGCGTATCCTGTGCCTTTCTGCACTTTCTTCTGCCTTTTTTTTTTTTCACTTACTGAGCTCCTCGTGAGCTTAATGTGCCTTTGCACTGAAAATATTCTCTTTTTCTTTTCTTATAAAAAAACTCATATTACTGTGTACTTAATTACTTATTCTTCTCCCACGCCCCACAAGCGTGTATTTGGTGCCTTACTGCACTATTTTCTGCTTCATTAATTCTCATGTATTCTGCACTAACTCTCTATTTATTTTATTATTTTTTTATAGTTTTTCTCTTTTCTTAAAAAATGACGTCCTTTATTGAGCTCTTTTACTTACTGTCAGCTGTGCTTCTTTGCACTTTTCTCTTTAAATCTCTTTATCACGTACGGTATTTCTACTGCGCCCCCTCAGGCGCTTATCTTGTGCTTTCTCTGCACGTATTCTCTTGTTAAACTCTTTTTTCTCACTTATTTCACTTCAGTCTCTGTTAAACTCTTTAAATAACCTTGTATTACCTTGTATCTATTTGTCAGTATACTCCCCTAAATTAACCCCTACAGCGCATGCTATCAGCCGGCACGTTAGTAACGAATTTCAACACCAATTATTCCCCAAGCATCCAGGTTAGTTCTTCACGCACTCTTTTTCCGCACCAGAGTTCATGAACATTCCTGACCTTTCACTCACATAGACATTCTTTTTCCCGGGAACACACACACCTTCTGAGCATTTTATCTACAAGGCCTGATAATTTTCAATCTTATCTTTTTTTAGTCTCTTATCAATTTTCTTAGTCCAGGTTCTTTTGGGTAAGAGGCAATTAAAAAATATCACCTGTCAACTTGGGCGGAAATCCCGACTCACTCCTCCAGATCGTGCAGAAATTATAAAAGGTTTCTGCTTACCTTTTAGTCGTGATCACTGTTATTTACGGTCTGGAGGGATGAGCTGGACTGCCCCAGGCTGCCGGAATGCCCCTGGACCCTCCTGAAGCTGGCTCGCCAAGTTCTGTCGCGGCTCGTCTTTAGTCTTCTCAGGATGTCGTCTTTTAGATAACACAAACTAATTGCAAGTGATATGCTAGAAAATGACACAACACTTTAGAATAATTCAGCCTTAAGCAAGATAAAATGCACAGAGTTTTTAAGTTTATTTAAGCCTTCGACACAAAGCTTAGACAAACTGAGTCCTCTAGAGAGACTGAATATGACAACCGCGCTCGTCTATTTATTGGAGACCCGCGGGCATCGCTCCTCCTTCGACTTTTTTATTTATTTCATTCCCAAGACATGGTTTTCTATTGGAAGCGTCCTCTAGTGAACCCTAAGCAGGTGTTAGGCCATTATTTCAATGTGACAAACGCTCCCATTAAAACATGAAGGATTTACAACTGATTTTTTTAAAAGACCTTCAGCCACAGGTGCAGCTGGCCTGAGGCCCCCTCCGCACGTGGCCTCAGCCACACGTGCAGCTGGCCTGAGGCCCCTGCACACGGCCTGCGGGAAAGCACCTAAAAGGCCTTGGAAAGCCCCTGACAGACTAAATGACTAATAGAGCCCTTTTTTTGGGTTGAACACCTGCTAGTTCAACCAGAGGACATACAGTTCGGATCAGGACACTTGATAGTTCATCACAGTTCAAATATGGACCTAAAAATTCTTCTACACCATCCATCCATTTTCTTCCGCTTCATCCGAAATCGGGTCACGGGGGCAGCAGCTCAAAGACATTTGTTGGTAATGACAGCTTCAAGATGCCTGCTGTATGGAGAAACTAGTCGCATCTATTGCTCAGGTGTGATTTTGGCCCATTCTTCCACACAAACAGTCCTCAAATGTGGAAGGTTCTGTGGACTTCTTCTATGAACTCTGATCTTTGGTTGTTTCCATAGGTTTTCTGTTTGATTCGAGTCAGATGATTGGCTGGGACATTCTAGCAGCTTTATTTTCATGAAAGGAAACCAATTGTATTTCCTTGGCTTTGTGTTTGCGATCCTGGTCTTACTGAAATATCCACTCTTGTTTCATTTTCATCATCCTAGTAGATTTTTTTTATCAAGAATGTCTTGGTACATTTTTACATTTTCCATTTTGCCAGTGCCATATGCTGCAAAACAGCCCCACACCATGATGTTCCCACCTTCAAACTTCATTGTTGGTATGGTGTTTTTAGGGTGATGGGCAGTGCCATTTGACCACCAAACATTGCATCCAAAGAGTTCAGTTTTGATCTCATTTGACAAGACTATGTTGTCCCACTATTTCACAGGCTTGTCTACATGTTGTGCAGCAAACTTTAAATGAGGGTCAGCAAGCTTTTTCTTCAGCGATGAAGTGAGTGTGCATAGAGACCATGGCAGTTGAGTGCATTACTTATTGTTTTCTTTGGAACAATTGATAACTTTCTCTCCATAAGTGCTCCTTGGATCTTGGACAAGTCTTCTGATAATTCTTTTCAGTCCTCTGTCAGAAATCTTGCAAGGAGCACCTGGTCGTGGCTAGTTTTTGGTGAAATGATGTTCTTTGCCCGTCCTGATTATAGCCCCAACAGTGCTCACTGGAACATTCCGAAGTTTAGAAATCCTTCTGGAACCACTGCCATGCATATTTGGCAACAATAAGGTTGCAAAGATATTGAGAGAGCTCTTTGCTTTTATCAATCACAAGATGTTTCTTGTGTGACACCTTGGTATTGAGACCCTTATTTATAGGCCATCAATTTAATTAATCTTGCTGATATTAATTTGCACTGACAAGGGGTAGGATTGCTTTCTAATTACTGATAGATTTCACCTGGTGTCTTGTCTTTCCATGTCTTTTTGCATCCCCTTTCTTCAGTTGTTGAATTCTTTTATCCTGTGTAATTTCACATTATTGCACATAACTTAATTTGTGGACATCTATGGTTTGACTTCTTTGTATGTGTGGATTACTTGGGTTGTTATCCACATCTGGTGAAAATTTCATGTCAGTTGTATCTGTACAAATATATTTACTGAAAAAAATGGTGTTCAATACTTATTTTGCTCACTGGATATTTAAAGACTCATCTGTAGTTACACCCTTCTTCTCAGATTGATATCAGTTGATACTATGAGTTTCAGGATTTGTGCATCCCTGAACTGACCTCGGACCATGTTTTAAGATCCCCAAGAAGTAGCTGTGGCTTTGGTAAAAGGGAACTGGGCTGCCTTACCTTACCTGCTGCCACCACAACCTGTGCAAGAAGTGAACAATTGACAGATACATTTAAGAGGGGAATCGACTTTGTGCCAGGCCTCACAGTACCTGTGAATCACATTCTTGTGGCAGTCTGACATGCACATACATAGAGGATCAGAGAAAGGAGTGATGGTTAAACAGTGAAAAGACAGTTATTCCTTTCAGCATATCAGCACATTTGACCTAATGCAGCCAAAGCTTCAACTAGTTCACTGAAACTTGGCAGTGAGTCCTGCTGAAGGTTGAAGTAGAAGCGGACAGACGCTGAGACAGACAGAAGAATGGGCTGGTAATTGGAGAGAAAGAAGCAACAGATTGAGGAGGAGTAGAGGGCAAATAGATAGATTGAAAATTATTGTGATAGGAAAAGAGAGAGACACCTTGGATGTGCCCGCCTGCAGTCTTGGCTGGATTTCAGGCTCCAAACGTGACTTTGTCTATTTCTGCTCTGCTCTGAGGTGATAATGGGCTGTCAGCACCCCAGTCACCCTTCTCCACCTCTCCACTCTGTATGGGAGGGAGAGGGAGAGCGAGGGAGAGAGAGAGAGGCAATTTCTTGTCATGTTGCTAATTGCATTATGCTCTTTTAATTGGAATGTGACACAAAGCAAACCCACTAGTTCTGTACACCCCCCACCCCACTAATTTCTCTCATTTCTGCTCATCCTCTTGTTCTGTTGCAGTTTGAAACTGGAATGTGAGAAACTGGCCACAGAAAAGACTGAGATCCAGAGACACTATGTTATGGTGAGAGACGTGTAAACACATACACACACACACACACACACACACACACACACACACACACACACACACACACACACACAGCCCTGTATCTCGGCACACACTGAAAGTTGTTGCCAAGACCACTGAATCCCTTTCATCTTCGAACAGCTGCCAAACACCACCCACCAAAATACACACACACACACACACACACACACACACACACACACACACACACACACACACACACACACACACACACACACACACACACACACACACACCACAACTGCAGAATAAACAGCATTTAGCTGGCCCTTCAATCTTGTGCTTGGTTTTCAGTATATCTTTCTGTGAGTTTGATTATGTGATTGGCTGTTTTAGTTGGGTGATCACGTGCATGCATTTGTCTAATGCTAATGATCAGCATACTGTCAACTCACTGCTGTTAAAGAGGTCATATTATCCATGTTTTATTGTTCCATTGTTTTGGAATTCATATTAAATAGTACGGTAGCTAAATCCCACAATTCTAAATTCTGTACATGCAGAATTCCTCCTGCCATAAACAAAATTCAGGGTTGAAATGACTTTTTTTTAATAAAGATAAGGCGGCTATCATCATCACCGATTAAACAGTAAACACAGAAAAGAAATTGACAATAATTGAATCAATTTGCCTGATTAAAACCGGGTGACTATCTGCACTGCTGCCCATTTTTTTCTCTTTGTTAAAGATAAAAAAAACCCTTGGACTGGGAAAGATGGATCTGGAGATTGGAGAAAGTCGCATGACAATGACGTCAGTTTGAAAGTTTGGCATTTGAAAGTTGCAGCATGCACAGTTAGGGATGGGTATTGATAAGATTTTATCGATATCGATGCCATTATCGATTCTGCTTATCAATCCGATTCCTTGAAATGGATGTTTCAATGACCCCGAACACACTAACAAGGGCACAGCATCTTGGTTCCAGACCAACGAGACTAATGTTATGGAGGGGCCAGCCCAATCCCAGGACCTTAATACAATAGAAAACTTGTGGGGTGACTTAACAAATGCTGTTTCTGAGGCAAAACCAAGAAATGCAGAGAAACTGTGGAATGTAGTCCAATGGTCCTGAGCTGGAATACCTGTTCACAGGTGTCAGTAGTTGGTCTAATCCATGAAACACAGATATGAAGCAGTTCTCAGAAACGGTGGTTATACAACTAAATATTAGTTCAGTGAAAGCTAAATCAAACATTAGTGCGCTACTCAGCTGTCAAAGGTAGGAGTCACTTATGCTTATTTTTAAAATTTGGCTTCCCACTGTGTTGTTAACGTGGTATAGTGTGAGGTAATGCAAACTCTTAAAGCATCTGTGTCCTCAGTTGCAGCGTCTGTGGTCAAAGCAAACGCAGTGAGTCTTTGGTCCCCACGTTGCTGGTGTGCATGGCAGTGAGCCACTTGTATTTCTACAAATCCTTCTCATCTGTGTTGTGCTGTGGTGTGTTTATTTCTAAGGCCATCCATGTGTGCTGACATGCCATGTAGATTTTCTTATTCCTCCTCGAGGACTCAAATCCTCGGTGGAACTCGTCTGTTGAGAAGAAAGCCAAACAGTGCCTGTACTTCATACTTTGCTTTCATTTATTCTGTTGACTTTTACAAAATGTGCTTTTTGCTTCTTGTTGTCTCCTCGACAATCGGCGTCAAGCCCCGCCAAGTGATTCTTCTTCTTTTCTTAATTTTTTTATTTTTTCCCCACGGGCTGCTGAGAAGTAGCTATACCACTGCAGAGAATTATTTTGCTCCCAAATAAGGCCCAGGAAATCACCTTTCAGGGGTGGTCGCTGTGATGGAGACACATATCAAGGTGTCGGATCCACTAAAATGGCCTGCGAGGTCCTATCCTGGAAACAGAGATAATCGGAACTCTTTTGGTGCCTCTTTTGGTTTTCTGCCTTCAGCATGGCTGCAGAAGAAACCAGATTTCCACAGATCTGGAGAACTTCTGCTGTGACTGTTCTTAAATAAATGGACTGCATTTATATAGCGCTTTTCCATCTGCATCAGATGCTCAAACCGCTATACACACTAATGCCTCACATTTATCCCGATGTGAGGGTGCTGCCATACAAGGTACTCACTACACACCGGGAGCAACTAGGGGATTAAGGACCTTGCCCAAGGGCCCTTTGTGATTGAACTGGGAATTGAACCGAGGACCCTCTGGCCTCAAGCCCAACACTTAACCACTAGACCATCACCTCCCCTAAATTCTTAATTTGCTTTTCCCCTACCTACACCTGCTTATTTAATTTGGGTGTGTTTATTGTAGTTGGTAAATGTAGGTTTCTACCAGGTCTTAATTGACTGTGCACATCTGACAGTTCATTAGGCACGAACCGCAGGATCTAGATTGAGAAGCTCTGATACAGGAAACCATAAATCCGTAGAATGCTGACAAACCTTTGTTCTTGTTTGGTTTTTTTATGTGGAAATATTGTCATCACATGTATTCCACGTTTTCATCTTTTAGATGATGCCACTGTTATCAAAACAGGGATTGCACAGTTTCCAAATCAAATGCAGGTTAGAAACTCAGTTATTGTCATTATGAGATATCAACCCAAATTTACCACTACTTATTCAGTTCCTGCACATAACAAACACACAAAAAAAATTCCTTCTGGCTATTACTTTGTTCTTGAGCAGTCTCTCTGTTTCTGCTGTAGTCGACGTACTGCCATCACCTTTATTTTATTTTTAACACACACTTTTGGCATAGTGTGCACATTTAATGTGGCTGGCTCCCGTATGCATCAAACTTTCCAACAGTTGCCATATTCCACCCACTGAACTGTGCAGACCTCTGATGTTTTACCGCTGTCTTACAGTTATTTCCTCCTACACGTCCCCATTAGTGCGTGCACATGCTTGTGCGTCTGATCCTGGGGTTTAATTTGCCTTCTTACTGCAGATAGTCATCCGTGTTTTAAGAGAAAAAAAAAAGGCTCAGTGTCCCTCTGGGTTTTTTCTCTTCATTTTTTGTACCTGTAGCCTTGATTTACCTGTCATCAGAGCCACACAAAACCACAGCTGACGGTGTGTGTTTGCGCTGCTCAGAACCCGCTGCTCCACAAAAGAGCTATGTGGCAATCTTGGCACAGAGTGAGGTCTTGTGGGGGATTGATGATTGGGATGCGGTGTGTGTGTGTGTGTGTGTGTGTGTGTGTGTGTGTGTGTGTGTGTGTGTGTGTGTGTGTGTGTGTGTGTGTGTGTGTGTGTGTTGGGGGGGGTGGAGTGGGTAGCTGGCACAGAGTACAGGCCAGGTCTTCTTTCCTGGCTGCTGATTTGGGGGAGTTTGGATGTTGCTAAGCAACAGGCAAAACTTGGCAGAGCTGCCAGGAAAGACGTCTTTTATGGAGGCACACAGACAAACACACAAAGACGAGCACACACACACACAGACGCGCACGTGCTAACTGCCAGAAAAGCTGTCTGGAGAGAGAGGACCCCTGCCTTCTTCTCTCCCATCCTGCCAGGATATTCTGGCTGCCCAACTGCCAATCTCTTCTTTCCACAACCAGCCACACTGAAAGCAAATGTCAGCCTGTCACTTTTCAAAGCATCTGACTTTAAAATGCTCTCCTGTGGTCCATGTCGGAAGGTAGAGAGAGCAGAAGAGAGATGTTCACCTACTTCTTTCTGGTGTAAATCTCCTCCTGTGTTCCTCACAGACCCCTGTACTTTCAGATAAAAGCCAGGGACAAATAGCCCACATTAGACATGATTATTGCCTTTTTCTCTGTCCGCTAACATTTTGCCACCTCTTTTGACATATTAAATGTGCCTCTGGGTCATTTAAGTGTCACTGAATTTCAGTGAAGTTGAAATGGAATTGGTGATGTAATTTTATTCCTATTAAAGTGTCAGCATCATCTGAAAATGGAAATAAAATTGGACGTTTTGTTTCGTGGCGTTTGTCATTATATCCAAATTTTGTCTTCTTATAAATGTAATTATTTTTATGAACCTATATTTATATAATAAATAGCTCATATTTATAAATTGATTTTAAATTGTTGGAGGTATTTGAGCTCTATTTCAAGATTTTTTTTTTTTTTTTTTGTCTGAAATTTTTTGGATCAGAAGGCAAAGAAAATAATGTCCCGATGTAAAATTCTCTTAGCAGCTATTTTTCCTCTTTGTAGTGCTGGAAATTCACTGTCTCACTTGACAGTTGACAGTATGGAAAAATGTTGTTCTGTGGGGCCATTATTGTAGCAAAAGCATTTGCAAATGTGTATTTTGATCCACACGTGTAAAATAAATGACTAAATCTGTGCATGTATAACTGTGTGTCTGTGAAAATTGGGCCACTCGATTGGATGTGTTCTTAAACATGACTTTTGTGACAGCTGTGCAATGTGTAGTTCAAAATGAAACAATACCAGTTTGTCCTTGTAGTGGCAAGTGGAAAAAGTTGAAAATTTTAAACTTTTCATGACAAGTGCCATTGCGGTACATTGACACTGTGGTCACAGCCAGCGGTGGCAGAATATTCTGTTGTTGTCCTCTCATTGAAAACAACAGAACATCCGGTTTACCATCTGCCTCTTTGCACCAACTCTCACTCTTCCTTTCAATCAACATGCTAATTAATTACTAATTAATAGCAGAGAATCCACAATGACAATCAACAGCAATGTACGGCAAACACATAGTATTAACAAATACGAGGTCTGTTAGAAAAGTATCTGACCTTATTATTTTTTTCAAAAACCATATGGATTTGAATCACGTGTGATTGCGTCAGCCAAGCTTGAACCCTCGTGCGCATGCGTGAGTTTTTTCATGCCTGTCGGTTGCTTCATTCACCTGTGAGCAGGCTTTGAGTGAGGTGTGGTCTACCCCTCTCGTCTATTTTTTATTGCGAATAAATGTCTGAACGATTTGGATCTTTGCTGCATCAGTTTTTTTCCAGAAACTGTAAGAGACCTCCAGGTGGACACCATTTGAAAAATTAATATGGCTTTCAGCGATGATTTTATGGGGATTAAACAGATTACAGGGTGTTACTGCCCCTTTAAGGACAGTGGCTTTTTAAAAGCTTGTTTTACATTTTAAATTAAAAGACCTGAGATGGAAACATGAAGTCACAGGTGCAGCAGCTCAGAGACGGGACAGTTTGTGTAACTGTTATCCCACATTATGAGATTAACTAGTTTCTTCGAAAGCTGCTGGACTACTTACTTAGTCTTCAGCATGTTTCGCAACTCATCCAAGTGAGTTTTTCCGTTTTAAAACAAGTTCCTGTGGCCGCCCCAATATGTACTGAACTACACAGACCCTCGTAAGAGTTCCAAACCAAGTTCATTGCTTGATGAGCAGCTGGCAGCAGGCAGCACGGTGGGAGCAGTGGTTAGTTAGCACCCTTGCTTCATCGCAAGAAGGTCCTGGGTTCAGACCTGCCCATTCTGCTTGTAAATCTGGAGTCGCGGCTCTGCTGTGGTGACCCTAAGTGAACTGGAACAGCTACAAGAACCGCATCCCACCCACCATGAGTGACTGACTTCACCAGCTGAGGTTTGCTGCCTCAGGCATCACAGCACTCAAATTTTAACTTCAAATGGACCTTATATGTTGTAAATTAGGAAGGAAGACAAGAATCCATTTGTAAGTGATGTATTGTCTAGTGTAATAGTGTGACATGGGTACAGTTAAATATGGTGTGGGCGGTGACTAGGGCACAAGCACAACACACTTTGTTTCTTTTCTGCCTGCTGTGTATGAGCGAATATGCCCGTAGTCACACGTTACCATGCTTAGCTGCTGGATTATTTCTTTTTCCACAGTCGGCACATGGGCATCACAGGGTTAATAGATTAAATCTGGTCAGACTGCTTTGGTGAAGGGCCAGACACGACCATGGTCTTTGTAATGGGCCTTGTATGGTTTGCTTGTTCTACATCTGGAGTGTGATTACAGTTTTCACATCAGTCCAAGAAAATCTCAAGGTGTTACTAATCACATTGGATCATTAACAAGGTCATAGTTGCCCAGGGGAAGTGCATCAAAATTCATCTGGGACTTTGATGTGGTCGTTTTTTTGGATAAGTTGTCTTCCAGTGATCAACAAGATGTAAACATGAATACGTCATGAAACTGAAGCTATAGCCCCGTGTACACATAGACGGTAAGAGCTCCCGGAAGCGTCCCGGAAGAGTTTTTGGCTCCTCCGGGCCGTCTTAGGAATCAAACGGCGTTGTTAACGCCGGCGCTAGGGTGCGTGGCTTAGTTCCGGCTTCACCGGGAATCGTCGAAAAAATTATTCAACATGTCGAATAATTCCGGGAGTGCTCCCGGAGAATTCGCGTGACGACAGAGACAACGCGAACAACGGCGTTTGATACTTTTTAATCGCTGTTTCATCCTGTCCCTTCCTGTAGTGCCGCAGTTTACACTGCCGTTATTCGGCAGCCGGCGTTGTATCCCTAATCAATGGCGCATAAAATGGAGATAGAGCCCACATCGGCGTACACAACAGTGTTTTAACCGGCGACAGAGGCAGACAAAACGGCGGCGCTAGTGGACAGTACGCCGTTCTGGTTCAGGTGTTGTGATTGCTTGAGTTGCCCCGTTTTACTTTGAACTCACTGTTTTTTGTTTCATCAGGTCTAATGACTCCTGTAAAATTTCCATTTCTTTAAGAATGCAGTACTTGAAAGCACAGACCATAATTTATGCTTTTATTGTACACTATGTATTGAGTTTGGATTAATAAGTCATTATCATTGAGTTTTTGTTTTGCTTCACAATGAGTTTCTTTTTCAGACTTATTCAGTCAAAATATGACAGTCTGTAGATAAGCGCATTCCTAATAATTAAAAACTGTTCTAGCGTTACCTTGTTTCTCACAAAGCTTCTGTCTGTCATTTAGTTTTCTCATTCTTGTCTGTGTACACTTTTGTGTAATGACTGATGTCCTCCTGTGTGTTTCAGTATTACGAGATGTCGTACGGACTCAACATTGAAATGCACAAACAGGTCAGTGAATTCTCTCTCTCTCTCTCTCTCTCTCTCGCTCGCTCTCTGTCTCTCTCTGTGTGTGTGTCTCTGTCTGTCCCTCCTAAAATCTTGTTTTAATCTCTGCCACATTGGGTTGAAAGATGTTGACTTGGTTCGAAAATCACGACGTCTACAGCAAAACATCACAATGGACAATGAACGTAGGATGGGGGTTGTATTTATACAGTACTTACTTTTTTAATGCTCAAACTGTCTACTTATAAATTAAATGATTAATTATTATGTATTTCCTTATTTAGTACTGCTAATGTACTAATTTACTTTAACATGTCTGGGGGGGCCATGGTTAACGTTTGGGGAGGGCACACACAATGCTATGGTTATGGTTAGAGTTAGGAGAAGCGGAAGATTATAAATAGTAACATTAAAAAAAAACGTCTCAGGAAAAGCGGATGCTTTCCGTGAAGTGGGAAAGGGAAAAAAAAACCTGAGACCCTGCCGGGTGGCTCCACATTGCAATGTCTATCAGCCATTGGCGATGACCAATGGAATCGTCCAGCTGCCCGACCCCACTGGCACATTATTAACCCATTCAGCTGTAGTCTAAATAACTAATACTTCTCAGGGAAGTTTCTGTCTCTTTAACATTGCAATGGAAAGCTTGTCTTTGAGAGACATGTATAGTAAGTTCTTTTGGCTTCTCCATTTTTCACCACATGTATGTTTATTTGCACAGGCTTTACACCGGTTGCCCTTCTTGATGTAACTCCACATTAAATGGAGAGTGGGCAGGTGTGGCCTTGAACCAGGAACCTTCTGCTCTTGGGAACAAGCACGCTTACCCGGTTGGCCACCACCCTGCCTATATAGCACAAACATTAACAGCAGACATATTGATGAAAACCACAAACAAAAATGATGATCACACACAAATGGGTGAGAATATTGTCTGTGTAGGTTCTCAGTCATCCAGGTGATAGTCGTCTCTTGAAAAAGGGCGACTGGGTGAGAATATTCTACTTGTCCCTGACCCTCCAGAACACCTTCTCCAGTCCATCATAAATCCTCACTGTTCCTTCCACTGCACTCTCACTCCCCGAGTCCAACTCATCACTTGCTCTTTCCTCTTATCCTATGAGTGCTGTATTTTTTTTTTTTTTCCGTCCATGTAAAATTTTTAACCATTCTGTCTGTTTCTATTGATTTCTTTCTCTCTTAATTGCACGCCCTCCGTCTCCTCTGTCTCCTTGCAGACATGCAGTCCATGCTGAATTTCACTTTAAATCAGGTCACTGCCTTCTCTGTGTCGACTGTCTCTTCCTTTTGCTCTCTCAATTTTGCCATAACAAATGCTCCGCTTTTTGACATGACCCCCGCCAGTCACCCCCACCCTCACCCCAGCTTGCTTTTTTCCTCTGCCTTCCTTCTGTCGCTTCCTGTCTTTCTTAATTCCGTTCTCTGTATCTCTTCTCTTCCTCTCACATCCCTCAGTCATGGGCTGTCATTTCCTCAAACCAATCTGGCCCTTTGCTCCTTTTCTTCCTCTCCTCCCTTCGCTCGTTCTTTTCATTTCCTCTCTCCCATTTCCTCCTCCATCTTTATCTTCATTCTCATGTTCTCCTACTCTCTCTGTCCTGAAGATGTCATTTAGTAGTTGGAGTTCTCTAACAAAAAATCATTGTGTCTCCCTTGGAGCCGGGAGTGATGGATTCAGAGAATGGAGTAAAGGAGGGGGTGCACGCAGCCTGGCAGAAAAATAGAGATTGAAAGAGTGAAACGAGGGAGGGATGTGGGCAAGCAAGAAGAATGAGAAAGAGTGCATGAGGGAGGAAGAGCGAAGAAAAAGGAGGGGGTGGAAGTTCAATCCGGCATCAATAAATCACTTGGGAAAGAGAATGGGGTGGGGAGGGTGCATGTGTGTGTGTGTGTGTGTGTGTGTGCGCGCACGCATGTGCACAAACATGTTCTCACGTATGCTAGCACACACAGCAAAATATAGCAGTAGGCAAGCAGCCTGTGGCCATAATGATGTTGTCATGATCTCTGCATGCATATCATTACTGGTCCTAACAGCCCTGTTGGGTCTGCTGCTAAACATGTTTCAATTTTTTTTTTTTTTTTTCGATTTTTTTTTCATTTATATAGCGCCAAATCACAACTGATTTGCCTCAAGGCACTTCACACAGGTAAGGTCTAACCTTACCAACCCCCAGAGCAACAGTGGTAAGGAAAAACTTCCTCTGAGGAAGAAACCTCAAGCAGACCAGACTCAAAGGGGTGACCCTCTGCTTGGGCCATGCTACACACATAAATTACAGAACAATTCACAAAACGAATATACAGGAAATGCTGTTGTTGGTGCACAGGACAGGAGGGTAGCCAGCACAAATACAACTCCCATCTCTGGATGGAGTTGCACCTTAAACAGAGAGAAAAAACAGAATCAGGCATCAGAAAGACAAGAAATACTGTATAATTGGCCAGCATAAATCAACAAGAAAAACAGAAGAAATACTAAGGTGATTGCCGGCCACTAGCCCTAAGCTTCACTAAAAGACCTTATAAAAATGAATTAAGAGTAAAAAGCGTAAAACAAAACTGTACCAGTATGCTAGCCATATGAAAGGGAAAATAACTTCGTCTTAAGTCTGGACTTGAAAGTCTCCTCAGAATCTGACTTGTTTTATTGACGCAGGGAGATCATTCCACAGAACAGGGGCACGATAAGAGAAAGCTCTATGACCTGCAGACTTTTTATTCACCCTAGGGACACAAAGTAGGGACACAAACCCTGAGAACGCAAAGCCTGGGCTGGTACGTAAGGTGTATTTAGGTCAGCTAGGTAGGGAGGTACCAGTCCGTGAACAATTTTATAGACTACAACCCCTGGCAAAAATTATGGAATCACCGGCCTCGGAGGATGTTCATTCAGTTGTTTAATTTTGTAGAAAAAAAGCAGATCACAGACATGACACAAAACTAAAGTCATTTCAAATGGCAACTTTCTGGCTTTAAGAAACACTATAAAAAAATCAGGAAAAAAAATTGTGGCAGTCAGTAACAGTTACTTTTTTAGACCAAGCAGAGGGAAAAAAATATGGAATCACTCAATTCTGAGGAAAAAATTATGGAATCATGAAAAACAAAAGAACGCTCCAACACATCACTAGTATTTTGTTGCACCACCTCTGGCTTTTATAACAGCTTGCAGTCTCTGAGGCATGGACTTAATGAGTGACAAACAGTACTCTTCATCAATCTGGCTCCAACTTTGTCTGATTGCTGTTGCCAGATCAGCTTTGCAGGTTGGAGCCTTGTCATGGACCTTTTTCTTCAACTTCCACCAAAGATTTTCAATTGGATTAAGATCCGGACTATTTGCAGGCCATGACATTGACCCTATGTGACTTTTTGCAAGGAATGTTTTCACAGTTTTTGCTCTATGGCAAGATGCATTATCATCTTGAAAAATGATTTCATCATCCCCAAACATCCTTTCAATTGATGGGATAAGAAAAGTGTCCAAAATATCAACGTAAACTTGTGCATTTATTGATGATTTAATGACAGCCATCTCCCCAGTGCCTTTACCTGACATGCAGCCCCATATCATCAATGATTGTGGAAATTTACATGTTCTCTTCAGGCAGTCATCTTTATAAATCTCATTGGAACGGCACCAAACAAAAGTTCCAGCATCATCACCTTGCCCAATGCAGATTCGAGATTCATCACTGAATATGACTTTCATCCAGTCACCCACAGTCCACAATTGCTTTTCCTTAGCCCATTGTAACCTTGTTTTCTTCTGTTTAGGTGTTAATGATGGTTTTCATTTAGCTTTTCTGTATGTAAATCCCATTTCCTTTAGGCGGTTTCTTACAGTTCGGTCACAGACGTTGACTCCAGTTTCCTCCCATTCGTTCCTTATTTGTTTTGTTGTGCATTTTCGATTTTTGAGACATATTGCTTTAAGTTTTCTGTCTTGACACTTTGATGTCTTCCTTGGTCTACCAGTATGTTTGCCTTTAACAACCTTCCCATGTTGTTTGTATTTGGTCCAGAGTTTAGACACAGCTGACTGTGAACAACCAGCATCTTTTGCAACATTGCGTGATGATTTACCCTCTTTTAAGAGTTTGATAATCCTCTCCTTTGTTTCAATTGACATCTCTCCTGTTGGAGCCATGATTCATTGTCAGTCCACTTGGTGCAACAGCTCTCCAAGGTGTGATCACTCCTTTTTAGATGCAGACTAACGAGCAGATCTGATTTGATGCAGGTGTTAGTTTTGGGGATGAAAATTTACAGGGTGATTGCATAATTTATTCCTCAGAATTGAGTGAGTCCATATTTTTTTCCCTCTGCTTGGTCTACAAAAGTAACCGTTACTGACTGCCACAATTTTTTTTTCTTGATTTCTTATAGTGTTTCTTAAAGCCAGGAAGTTGCCATTTGAAATGACTTTAGTTTTGTGTCATGTCTGTGATCTGCTTTTTTTCTACAAAATTAATCAACTGAATGAACATCCTCCAAGGCCGGTGATTCCATAATTATTGCCAGGGGTTGTAGTAGCAGAACCTTAAAATCTGATCTCACTGGGACAGGAAGCCAGTGAAGGGATGCCAAAATGGATGTAATGTGGTCAAACTTTCTGCTTCGTGTCAAAAGTCTGACTGCAGTATTTTGAACCAATTGGAGAGCCCTAATGCTAGACTGCGGTAAACCAGAAAATAGAACATTGCAGTAGTCCAATCTAGAAGAGATAAAAGCATTGGGTCAGGGTCTCAGCATCAGCCATAGACAGGATGGGACAAATCTTCGCTATATTTCGTAGGTGGAAGAAAGCAGTCCTCGTAATATTTCTAATGTGGAGGTCAAAGGACAATGTAGGATAAAAATTACACCAAGGTCCCTCACCTTGTCAGTGTGATGTATATGACACACAAGCCTAGGCTGAGCGTTAGCTGGTCAAATCGATGCCTATGTCTCACTGGACCAAGAACCATCATTTCAGTCTTATCAGAGTTTAAAAGTAGGAAGTTTCTAGACATCTAACGTCTCACTGATGCAAGGCAGTCTTGTAAGGATTTTATGTGAATGAGATTACCAGCAGTTATCGGCATGTATAACTGAGTATCATCTGCATAGCAGTGAAAGGTAATCCCAAAACGCCGCAATATGTGCCCAAGAGGTGCTATATAAAGGGAGAAAAGCAGGGGGCCTAACATGGACCCCTGTGGAACCCCGAATTTCATGTCACTAAGGTTAGAGGTAGTGTTACTGTACAAAACGCAGTGAGAACGACTGGTCAAGTATGACGTCAGCCATGCAAGGGTACTCCCAGTAATCCCAAAATTATTTTCCAGCCTATCAAGTAGGATATGATGATCCACTGTATCAAATGCAGCACTGACCTCTAACAGCACCAGAACCATAGTCATGTCTGAATCCATTGTAAGCAGAAGATCATTCACCACTTTAGTGAGAGCCGTCTCTGTGGAATGATATTTTCTAAAGGCAGACTGCAGTGGCTCAAAGAGATTATTCTCAGTAAGATAGTCCACAAGCTGCCGTGACACCACCTTTTCCAGAATTTTAGAGCAAAATGATATATTTGATATATTGGCTGGTAGTTTTTCAAGACACTAGGGTCAAAATTACGTTTCTTAAGTAATGGTTTAATCACTGCAGATTTGAAATATTTAGGAACAGATCCAGAAGTTAAAGAAAGATTAATAATTTCCAGCACAGTCAGCCCAAGAGTGGGCCACAGGTCCTTAAACAGTTTTGTTGGTATAGCATCAACTAAGCAGGTTGTGCTTTTTGTTGACGTTATGAGCTTCGTCAGCATGCCTAGTGAGATGCTATCAAATTCTGTAGATCTAGGTAAGCATCCCAAATGACGCCCACCTCAATAACAGGGTGTAGTGGCTGGGTTAAGGCATGCTGGGATATGTTTAACCTAATTTCTTCTATTTTCTTCTCAAAGTAGTCCAGGAAATCTTGTGCTGTAAAAGGAGAGCGAACTACAGGTGGTTGTCCATGAATAAGTTTTGCCACCGTGTCGAACAAGAACTTTGAGTTATGCTTGTTTTTGTTGATCAAATCAGAGTAATAGGTCCGCTTTGTTAGCAATAATGCATGCTTATAGTCTAAGATAGCATCACACCACGCAAAGTGGAATACTTCTAATTTTGAACGACGCCATTTCCACTCTAGACCTCATGTTTGTGTGCACGACTGCATGTGCGAATTAGACAGTAACACTGTGAAGGAAGAAATAGAACTATAGATGGTAACTGTGCTCATGGACAAGGCAAGAAAATTGACAAGAGGCCAGAGGTCAGGTTGCTTCATCCACTCTATAGACCTGTCTTGGGTCCTGATGCCACTCACAGTGATCAGCACTCCACCCCCCACCCCCCAAAAAGGTACCCATCTATCAGCTAAGTGATATGCGAGCATCCACCTGGCATCTTCCAGCTGGGGGGCAGGGGATCCTCGGTATAGAGGTGCCTCTGTACTGAAACACTATGAAATTACATGGCCATGAAGTCAAAACTGATCTTCCCTTTTAATGGAATTGTTATCATGACCATACAGTAAGGCTTGAAGTACCAGAAACCTCAAAATGTAGTCTTTCCAGATATTTGCATTTCCAAACATGCTCATCCAGTGACCTCACATCACGACTCCGTAATCTTTTCTCAGACATCTCTCGAGCCCATAGGCCACGCTGCACAGATAAGTGAATCTCTCCGGTTTGACACTTACAAATAAGACTTCCAATGGCTCAGTCCAGGAAGTAAGTGAAAGTCTGGATCTTTATCTTGATCCAGGACAAAACCAAGCCCGGACATTCCATTTCCTCGCTCACTCGATATAGCCTACAAATAAGACCAATCGGTATTTACACTTTACATTTAGGGAGTGCTTGCTGAGCTAGGATGTGGTTGATGGTTAACCTTGATAGTTGACTTTCTGGGTGTGAAACCAGACTGCTCTTGTCGCTGAGCAGCATACAGCAGGCACTGATGTCTATTGAGAAGAAACCGTTGCAAGTCTTGCCCTGCACAGACAGCAGACACCGCTGGAATTGTTGTAATTCATGTGATCACCCTTTCCTTTGCAGGGAGGGACATCAATTTATATACCTGTGCAGTAAAGTAGGGTCATCTGTTTGGACCGTGATGAGATAGGGTGTAGATTTGATTTGACGTAACGTAGTGCTTTGTTCTTCTGTAAGAAGGCTGAAGGCGATTAGACCACACATGGTGTGTTACTTGCTCACAGATTCCTCTAACAAATTTCCCCTCATTGCTGCCTGTTTTCTTAGCATAATATACAGCCAGAAATTTGTTACCGTGGGTAACTCAGTGGATAGAAGTTGGGTTACCAATATGCACACTTGGGTTCGATTACCAGTCATGCCATATGTAGTATTTTTTGTTTCACTTAATGAAAGCATTTTGTTTTGTTGTTGTTGCCAAATAACTAGACATTTTTAAAAATATTTTTGATTAAACAAAGTTGCTTTGTTTGCATTTATTTCCTACCATATATTGAAATTGGTACATAAAATATAAGGGTACCAACAATTTTGTCCACATGTGTATAAGAAGTAGGGTGATGATTCAGGTTTGGATTTCTTTTAAAAGGGAGTTTTTGATTATATTGTAATGCCCTGTTCTGCTGACAGTAGCTATAATGTGAACAACAATAAAAAAAATTGAAAATAACACAGTCCAACCAATAATACACTGTCCAGACATTTTTGGCAGCCTCTAAATGTAGTAACAACAGTAATAATAGTAATGACACATTGTAATGTTGTCTTCTGCTGACACAAGATATCTCATCGCATTGATTTCACAATACGTCAAGTGATTAAAAAAAAAATCCCCAAACAAACACAAATTAGTGCAATATGAGTATTTTAGAGGGAGAATTCATTCTTTGCCGGCAACTAACGACAGGTTCACAAAAAATGAATGCAGATGGGGAAAGCCCATTTCTTTGCTTCTCACAGGCACACAAGGACACTTCATGCACACACATTCTGATGGCACGGTGCTCTGAGGAAGTGTGGCTGTTTAACATTGTGAGGATGAGTCTGGGTGGGAGGGAGGAAGAACTGTTGTTGGTGTAGTGGAGCTGATCAAGACTCACACACACACGAGATACACTTACACATTTGGAAACTGTGTGCATGGACACAGACACACTCTGTGTGGGCCGTCTGCGGCCACAGCAGATGCTGTCCATGAATATTTTAGCCAAACTCGCTGGCAGAGTTTCCATTTGCATGGAGCAGATGTAAGCAGCTGAAATATTTACCACAGCCCCAGTGTGTGTGTGTGTGTGTGTTTGTGTGTGTGTGTGTGTGTGTGTGTGTGTGCGCGCACGCGCGCACTTGTGCCTGACCTTTTGAGAGTGTCCGCTGTCTTCTAGTTCATCCTCGATCTTGGCTATGTGTGCGTTTATTCATCATAGTGAGTGACGGTTTATTTCTCGCCTTCTTTCTTTCAGACGGAGATCGCCAAACGGTTGAACGTGATCTGCGCTCAGCTCATCCCATTCCTGTCACAGGAGGTGAAACGTGCACTCACACGCGCGCATACACACACACTCTGTTGTAAATGAACAGAACTTCAAAGCACATTAATTTTCTTCAAAGGCCAAATGGCTGCGACTGTTCGCGTGATTTAAAAAAAAATCTAAATTTCAAATAAAGTCATTACATCAAAACAGTGATATGCAACACGTTATTAGTATTTAATTGCATTTTCCAAAAAAGAATGCTTTAGAATCTCGAACCATTATAACCTCTTCAATGTGTACTTGTTTGTTAATCCCTCTATTTGTTTATTTTTGGCACAGCACCAGCAGCAGGTGGTCCAGGCGATGGAGCGCGCCAAACAGGTGACCATGGGGGAGTTAAATGCATCCATAGGGGTACGTGGACTCCCACCTCTGCCTCATACCGTGTGTACCTTATCCTCCCATACATTTATTTTCCTCCGTTAGTGTTCTTTTGTTTCGGCTCTCTTTTGCTGTTGTACAGGATTCACTTCATATGTCTGGTTTCTCAGTGTGATTTAAATGATTGAAGTTCAGATGGCATTGCTTGTTGTGTCACAACGATCAGACCTTTCTGTCACTTCATTTTCCAATCATTTTGTTTTGGCTGCAGTGTTTCCTGCAGAGCCGCTGTATCGATTCCCACATTCCTCCTCTGAGCACTTCACAGCACTTAGTTGTTCTTTCTTTCCTTCTCCTCCTGATTACTTGCTGTGAAACGGCTTCCTGTGCTGCCCGTAAGTCACCCCAGTATCTTTCTTCTGTTCTGCTCCTCTCTACAGCAGCAGCTTCAGGCCCAGCACCTCTCCCATCATGCCCAGGGATTGCCAGTAGGTCCACACCCATCAGGATTGCCCCACCCAAGCTTGGCGCTTGGAGGAGGGTCTGGACTGCTGGCCCTGTCTGGAGCTCTAGGGGCCCAGCTGGCTGCCAAAGATGAGAGAGCCCATCTTGAAGCAGCAGCAGCCGCCGCCGCCGCTGCAGAACACCACAGAGGTTTGTGAAGAAGGGCATGATGGGAAAGAGCAAATAAAAAGGAGTGGTGGGGCTAGAGAGGGTATTTGATTTCAGATTTCAAAGCAAACCATGTAAAATTGTAGTTGAATTTAAGTGTGGGTCTGGATTCTGATAATCGGGGTTTTTGGCAGAGTGTCCTGAACAATAACTCTCTTCATGGGGACGTTTTTCCACTCATCTGTACAGTGACATAAACTTACAACATGATGTTTGTGTCTCTGTCTACATGCGCTGTCCTCTGGCCTGATCCCTGGATGCGGGGCGTCACTGCACGGACTGAACACAGATCGTGAAGCAGGACCAGTGAGTACAAAGCTGCAGCACATCGCGCTTAATCAGACACCCAGAACCCCTCACGTTCAGTGTTGCTTCACTTGACAAAGTAAACCTCCCCCTCCCCACCTTGATGCCCCAAGCGCGTGTTGCAGATTTTACTCAGGATGGGGCAACAGCAACAACTGTTTGATACCAAAAAAGAATGGCACATTTTTCCGGAGGTGGATACAGTGATCGGTGATGTAATGCCGAGTTGCTGATTTCAGTGTGTTGTGAGAGAGAAGTCTAATGATGTGCAAAATATTTCACCACTATTACACTGAGAAATAACAAAACCTTCGACTGGTGCGGCCAGGTGTTGGTGCGGCCGGCCTGGCGGGTGGTCCGTCAGCCGACACACAGACCATGTCTGGATTAGATTTTTTGTTATGGCTGTTGATGAGAATCTACAGAATTTTTCCATGGGCATTCACCGTAGCATGAAACTTTGCAGACGTGCCATTTGTGGTTTGGCCTTTGATCTTAATGTAGTAAGCAGAACTTTACCAATTTTTTTTTTTGTGTGAAATATATACACCCTTGATTGGGCTGGTTCCATCTGGCTATTGGTGGCAGCCTTTTAAAAATGTTTCTTGTGCATATATGTGCAGTACCTTGGCCTGCAACTGTGCCTGAGCATACTATATTTCCAATTTGACCTTTGACCTTGGTGCAGTAAGCAGAGATTTGCCAGTGGCTGCTGAGTTTTCTTTTGGAAAAAAAAACCACAAACAAAAAACAATCTGAATATTGAATTTTTTAAAGTCACAAAAAGAGATTCTGGGGTTTAATTAAATGTATCATTCAGCAATATTACATTGTGGTAAATCTTACTCAAAGTCAGAGTAAGTGTGCATGTCTACTGTGTTTGGAGACTTCGGCCTGTTGATTCACTCGTTGCAGAAGTGCAGACATGTACACATTAAGATGTCTATTTATCCCAACTTTAATCCCAATGGTATGTTTATTTTTTTAGATGAGGGAATTGTTACGCAGCCCATTATTTTGGTTTGATAGCTTTTATTTGGTTTTAGATTAGGTTGTTGAAATTTATGTAAAATCTTGATTTCCAGATTCCAGATCTCTATTTTACTTATGCTATAAATTGTGGAAAAGGTAAATGCCAAAGGGATTGATCTTCTTTTTATAGGCTGTGTAATTTTAGTGTTTCTGTCTGTACATTCTCACAAGCTTAGATGAACCATGGTTTTTGTTGTTGTTGTTGTTTCCTTCCACATAATGTGGTTTAATAAGTGGAACTATCAGGTCTATATGATGTTCTGTCTTTTGTAAGATGTTCCAGTTTTGTTTGGATTTAAGAACATACATTTGGTGTTTCAGCACCATTCATAAATTAATAAAACAACAAATCCTTATGAATGTAGTCTATTCTCCTGCTGTGAATAAAACCAGGAGCACTTCTTTTCCTCTCACTCGTACACGGAGTTGACTGATGGATGCCGGCTGATATTCTTTCGCATTTGTCTCCCACAGCTCATGAGGCTGGCATGATTTATGCAGTCCCTCTCACCTCATTATCACCCTCTTCCTTCCTCACTGCCCTCATTGCATCTCTTCACTCCTCTCTTTCTCTCTCGCCGCGCCTCCCGAGACACTTGCCTCCTCTTTTGGTCTTTGGCTCCTCTCCTCCCCTTCTGAACTGGTCCTCTCGTCTCTGTTCTCTGCAGAGCTCCCTGTCCAACGGGGATAAGGGTCGGCCAGCAGACTACCTCAGCAACGGCAAGAAGCGGAAAGCTGATGAGAAAGAGTTCATGACAGACTATGTAAGGATATTCCCCCCGCCCCCCAAAAAAATCATGTAACTATGTGAATGAAACCAGAATCATAAACAAAGTAATCAACAAAAACATTAAAAAGTTTTCAAAGCTGCGAGGGAGAAAAAAATGCAAAAGAAAAGTTTTGCAAATTTCACTCCTTTTGTTGGCACGCGCGCACACACACACAGCTGGAGTTTAAATGTTTATGTGTTGTATATTTCTACATGTAATCTCCATGCATCAGCCAGCTTTCTCTCTCTTCACAGGGCAGCGATGCAGATAAGAGCGATGATAATTTGGTGGTGGATGAGGTTAGTAGGCAGCCGCTGGCCTCTGTTGGCCTGACTTTCCATCTTTCATCAGCATAAATCATGTAACGCGCTCAGCACCATCATCTGAATAACAATAATGTCCACCTCTGCCTGCGCCACCTTTCCCAACATGCACCATCATAAACACACGTCTGAGTGTAAATCCTGCTGTCTGCATTTTTATGCACATTTTTTTCCCCTAGTGGTGTTTTTGGATGTTTTAAGTAAATGGAGGCAAAATTTGTATAAATGTGAAGAGCAACAGCCGCAGTTGTTGTGTGACAATCCATCTTTATGCCGGAAGTCAAGGGTCACCAGCTCTGCTCCTGGAGATCACGACCCTGCATGTTTTCCAACTTTTCTGTGCTCCACCCACTGCTAATTAACTAAGTCAGATGTGCTCAACCAATTGAGAGTGAGGAAATGCCAGATGTGATGAATCACCTGTGGCTGCAGCAGGTGGGCGTGGAGACCACACATTGTGGGTGACCTCCAGGAGCAGCGTCCTGACTCCTGCTCTGCTTCTTCATATTTGTTGCATTGCTCGGGGGTGTTGTGCTGACTTATCTGGTGCCACGACGTGTTGCTAATGTTCAGATTGTTTTGAGTCGGTACTGAAAAAATCAAAATAGAAATGCAACTAAAAGCAGTGCTGTAGTCTGCACTTATTCCCAGATGATCTGTGGTGAGCGCAGATGAATCATCACCTTTTATTTCTGCTGTAGTTTTGAAGTTTTATGATCTCAATTCAGGACCCGTCGTCACCCCGCAGTGTGCAGTCCTACTCGTCCAGGGAGAACGGCCTGGACAAGATGCCCCCCTCCCGAAAAGACGTCCCCCTGCAGGCCAGCCCCACCTCCCTGGCCTCTTCCAGCAGCGCTGCCTCCCCCTCCCGCAGCAAGGAGCCCCCACAGGTAGAACAAACACACGCTGATGCTCTTCTGTCCTGATTGGTGATGGTGTCGTGATGCTGAATCGTTCAGCATCCAGATCAGTTTATTGGTGGCTGCTGACGGGTTTTTCAGGCATCTTTGTCCTCTCTTTTTAGATATTTAGATCATTTTCATGTATTAATTCAAAAGATGTTCTCATTTCAGTTGTTCCAAATTTTTGTTCACTGTTTTTTCTTTCTTGCCTTTTCAGAGGGAGAAGTCCACCACTCCAGGGATGAAACCAGGGACCCCAATGTCTCAAGAGTCAAACACTCCAGGACCTAGCGGGCCACCTCAGTTTCGCCCTGTTCTGGGAAAGCCAGGAGTCGACCCCCTCAGTAAGAGCTTCCCTAAAAGTTGTCTGTCCAAGATTCATCTCATCGGACACATTTTCAAACGTCCGTCAGTTATAAAGGTTGTCCATATGAGAGGGATGCAAATGTTGTTTGTAGCTGCTCTGCAGTGTGTCTCATGAGGTTAAAAAAGACACACGTTGTCCTGCACCCGTCTGAAGTATTCCGTGCACACAGAGGAGCAGTTTAAAATATGAAAGTCCATGTGTTGAGAAGGAGCTAATCGTGCACTCGCTTTGTTACATGAAGTGTAACAGTCTATCAACATCAGAACCACTAGTTGTTATGGATACGGGCCAGCTTCCCACCACCGAGCGCCATCTGGACTTCATAAGCAGCTGTTGGCAAAAATATTCAGCACACCTCCATTTATTTATTTATTTTTTAAGGAAAGATTAGCAGAGGTGATGGACTGTGACTATGAGCTGGTTCATAATGAGCCTTGTTTTTTTTTATAACTCTGATCACCTGTTAGCTGCTGCCCCCCCTCCACACACACACACACACACACACACACACAAACACACCATTGTGCAGGCAGTGTCTCATAGATGCACGTGTGTAGAATGTCATTACATGTATGCTCGCATGCAGCATACACTGCACGTGTATGCATTTACTGCAGGAAGCCATGCTGACCAGTAGGGGTCAGTAGTGGTCCAGTACTGCAGCATTGTCCTGATTTTATTTATTTTTAATTTTTTCCATTTCTCAAACACTGAAGTCTGCAGAGGGAATCACCCTCACACGTGGAGGGTTTTTTTAAAGCCTCTGCTAAGATAAAACTCTTTCAATGTCACATTGTGTTCTTGACCTTTGTCAACAGTTTGTCCAATTAAATAATCCTGAACAAATTAACTCGCTGTCACCTGTCTTCCTCTTGTTCTTGTCCTTGTGTAGCTTTGGGGCTGAGGAACCCCCTGTCGGTACAGGGAGCGTACACTGCAGGTGCTTTTGGCCTGCCCCCTCCAGGGGTGAACGGTGAGCTGCCTGCGGCTGCGGGATATGGTGCCGGTCTCCATTTGGTTTCTCCTCAGATGAACGGCGCTGCGGCTGCTGCAGCGGCAGCAGCTGCTGGCTACGGACGGTCCCCTGTGGTGAGACTCTGAACATTTCAGTGTCACTGTGTCCTCGCTTTATAACCCTGTCAGAGCAGCAGAGACTAGCTCTGATTAGAGAAGAGGACGCTCCTAATTTAGAGCGCCACGGCAGTCATTTATCATCGAGAATTTGTCAGTTTGGCAGATGATCATATTTCTCTCTGTTGCTGCTCTTTGTGTATTTGTATATGTATTACCTAAAGTTATTGGTGATTTTTTTAAGGTGTTTCTGTCTCTTCCAGGTGGGCTATGAGTCTCCACACCCACACATGAGGGTCCCAGGTTTACCTGCCAGCCTGCAATCAGCCGCCTCAGGGAAACCGTGAGTCTGCTTTTCCTCTCACCTGTTCACTGCTGATATCCACTCAAAGTTTAAGATTGTGGGGTACTCAGTTGAGCTCATACCTCCAGATCTTTTGTTGGAACGTTTGAGCCCCAACACATGGTCCAACTCACTGACCAAATAATTATTGCTATTGAAGTCCACACATTATACCATGTGTCTGTTGTTTTCAGTATTTCATAGTAGACTGGGAGCTGAGATAGCCTACCATGCACCCCCTCCCCCCACAACAAAACGGCACTTGATTTTTTTCAACCTCTAAATGTCCTTAGTGGAAATTTGAGTGGTAACAGGAAAATAACTCATTTCGATGTACCTTTTGGCGCAATATTCACCTAAAGGTTAAAAGCTACTCATGAGTGCTGTACGTGGGCCGTATTTTTGCACTTTTTCATTTATATTCATTGTTTGAACAGTTTGTCAAAGTCTTCTTAAAAACAATAAAATCTTCGCCGTCTCTCCTCTCCAGCTATTTGTTCCATCTGGTTGTTTTTGCTGCAGCTTTGAATTATTCATCTGTTTTTCGTTGGCTTCACTCCAGCGCCTACTCGTTCCATGTGAGCGCAGACGGCCAGATGCAGCCGGTGCCTTTCCCCCCTGACGCCCTGCTGGGCCCTGGTATCCCACGGCACGCCCGTCAGATCCACACCCTGAGCCATGGAGAGGTGGTGTGCGCCGTCACCATCAGCACCTCGACACGCCACGTCTACACCGGTGGCAAGGGCTGTGTCAAGGTGTGGGACATTAGCCAGCCAGGTAGCAAGAGTCCCATGGCCCAGCTGGACTGTCTGGTGAGGCACAGGGTGGGGGTTGAATCACTGTTCCTAAGTAACCCTCTAGTGTCTCCATTTGTTTGATTGACACCATTTCTCCTTTTATTGTGACCAATCAGAACAGAGATAACTACATCCGTTCATGCAAGCTGCTTTCTGACGGGCGAACTTTGATTGTTGGCGGGGAGGCCAGCACATTGTCTATCTGGGATTTAGCCACACCCACTCCTCGCATCAAGGCGGAGCTGACGTCATCAGCTCCTGCGTGTTACGCTCTGGCCATCTCCCCCGACAACAAAGTCTGCTTCTCCTGCTGCAGCGACGGGAACATCGTGGTCTGGGACCTTCACAACCAGACGCTGGTCAGGTGAGAGGGAGGAGGGGGCGAGAACGCCAAAATTACAGGACATATTTGTTTGCTTATTTGAAGAAAATGCATTGCCGGTAGAGATCTGTATGTGTGTATTTGTCCATCTCTGAAGCTCTTCTGTGCCTTGTCCCTGCAGGCAGTTTCAGGGCCACACGGACGGAGCCAGCTGCATTGACATCTCCAACGACGGCACCAAGCTGTGGACGGGGGGGCTGGACAACACGGTCCGCTGCTGGGACCTCAGAGAGGGACGACAGCTGCAGCAGCACGACTTCACCTCACAGGTAAAGTCGTGCCCAGAAGGTGCACTTTAGAATGTGTTACAGAGTTAAAAGTCAGTCACATTTGTCTATTTGTCTGTGCATTCATACTCTGATGTACAACCCCAATTCAGTAAAAGTTGGGACCAAATAGATAATGCAAAAAAAAAAAAAAAAAACCTGCAGTGATTCTTACATTTACTTTGCCTTCTGTTTCATTTGCAGATGGCATGAACCAAAAATATTTCATATTAACTTAATTGTATTTGTTCCTATACATCCATTCTTGCATTCGAGGCCTGCAAATCATTTCAGATAAAATTGAGTTGGGGCAATTTATTCTGAGGATTAAAGCATCCCTTTTACAGCCAGTTATCTTGCTACAAGTCAGGGGATGGATACATGAACATTTCCAAGTCACTATTTGTCTTGGACTTAATTTGCATCTGCCATTAAGAAATACATACAATATGGTACTGTACACTAAACCTTTGTTAAGAAAGTAGTTCTCAAAAATTGAGTGACCGTGCTGGAAGGAGACTACTGAGGGAAGACACCCATGATAGCTCTGAAAGAATTCTAGGCTTCTGTGGTTGTGGCTGGAGAGTGTATGTATAATTACTTTATTCTTCTGATTTGGAGTTATATTAATTCGAGCCTGACTAATATGGATTTTTGGGGAGCCAGTATGACACCAGTATTAGAGAGTAAAAAAAATTACAGTACTGATACATATTTCAATATATACACAAAAATGGCAGTGATTCCTTATGTTTTGTTATCAAACCCTTATGATAAAAAAATGTCATTGAGTCTTGATGTTTCACAGTTTAAACATGAACTTCACTGTGAATAAATACAAGTATAACCAACAACCAACCACTGTACATCACACTGCTTTTTCTCTGATTGGCAGTCACATTTGCACTAAATAGACCTCGTCTGTTTTGGGCCCCACCGAGCTGAAAGCAAAGTAACCACTTGTGTCTTTTCACTGTAATATACCCACTCTGATTGAAAATGAATGTCAGTTTGTCGCTTTTCTTCTGTGTTGTGGCTCATGTGACCAAAGGGTGATGGAGGTCCTGGCCATGCTTGACACCATTGTAAACAATGCCATCAGACCGGCCTCTGCTGGAGAAACTACATAATGACACCATTTCTAACAGTCTGCGTTTTTTGGCGGGTGGGGAGGGGGTTTGCATTGTTTATTCTGTTAACTAAGTTTTCATATCAGTAAAAATAACTCAGATACCGATATGTTGATGAAAGGCATATCAGCCGATATTACCAACCAATATATCATTTGGAGCCCTGGTACCGTATTCACAGCAGTTTCTTCTGTATCTGTTTTGCTTGATTAAAACCTTTTTTCCCCCTCTGCCTCTCCAGATCTTCTCTCTGGGTTACTGTCCGACAGGCGAGTGGCTGGCTGTGGGGATGGAGAGCAGTAACGTGGAAGTCCTGCACGTCTCTAAACCCGACAAATACCAGCTGCACCTCCACGAGAGCTGCGTTCTCTCTCTTAAGTTCGCTTACTGTGGTATGCATGCACACGTGCACACGTAGGAGATTGATGGTTTGGTTACATCACGCAGCCTGAGGGCGTTTAATCTGCAGGCAGCTGAACAAATCTATAGTTCTCTCATTATTCAGGAGCAGTTCAGCGCTTTTCACCTCATTCTTTATAAAAGCTTCTTCATATCTCTGCTAAGCAGACTTTTATCTGCTGTTTCGTCCTGTAGGTAAATGGTTCGTGAGCACAGGCAAAGATAACCTCCTGAATGCGTGGCGGACACCTTATGGCTCCAGCATATTCCAGGTAGGCCAAAAAAAAAAATGCTGTGTTCATATGAGCAATATATGAGCAAATATGAATCTCCAAACAAATCCTACAAGCTAAAATATTTCCAAGAATACATCAGCGACTGTGTCTCCTTTTTTGTGACTCGCTAATGTGGCTGCCTTTGTGTCCATGTTCAGTCGAAAGAGTCGTCGTCTGTTCTGAGCTGTGATATCTCTCCCGACGACCAGTTCATCGTCACTGGCTCAGGGGACAAAAAGGCCACCGTCTATGAAGTGATCTACTGAGAAAGACGCGTAAGCGGCTCAGACAGGTGTCACCGGCGGAAACAAAGAGACACTCAACATGTACTTTGTTGTTTTGTTAACGTTTGTGAAAGAAACGCGAGGCAGCGAGAAATGCAAAGAGGCACAAAGTCACATCTCTGGAAAAAAAGCAAACAAACTGAACTTTGTTTTTTATGCTTTGTGAACGCAGGTTAGTCTGTAGCTGCACAGTTGTGAGATTTCTCCAAAGAACTTTTTTGTTTTTTCTCCTTTTTAAAAAAAATAAATAACAAAACCTCTGTAGTGAACAAAAATTAGCAAGAAAACATATTTTTTTAGCTTTGGGATTTTTCAGTCAGATGCGATCGAGTGGATGGCAGAGATGAAGAGACAAAAGACAGAGATGACAGGATACGAGCTCCAGCAGGTGGGGACTGAAGGTCCCCAGTTGGACTGGCCCGGTCCGGCACAGGCCACGCTGGGTTAGGAGGCGCAGTGCTTCAGCAGCTACATGATTGTATTATTTCCAAACACGACAGAACAGACCTCTGAACTGTCCCCAGAGCGATGCAGATGCTTTTAGTGGAAACCATTTTGGAACAGAACACAACAACCACAAAGACAGAAAACTTCAGACTCACAACAGGAACCTCTGCAGCTTTCAGGGGATGTGATTTATCTTCGTTCTCAATATGATTTTTTTTCTTCTGTTTTATTTGTTGGGCCACACAGGCAAAGAGGTATTTTCACAACTGCATCATCAAACCTGACAATGCTACTATATATATGGACATGTAAATAAAGTTCTTTAAAGACAAACATTGTATCTGTCAGATTTGCTTTGTGAAAACATGGCAGGAGGATGGAAGTGTCTTGGATTTACATACATTTTGACACACCCACCCACAAAGGTACAAAGAATCAAGTATTTAGAGTCAAGTCTCTAAACAGGTTAAGGTGCAGCACATCACCACATCCACCACACTATAGAGCCACCCTAGTTCACCCAGACAGACAACTGGTCCATCCTCACCTCAAAAATAATCCTCGATCTGCCACAGTCAGGTGAACTGTAGGTGTCCCTAGTCCTTCTCCAGCCACGTGGGTCCTCGACACTGAAGCGTTAACGGTACATGTTGGATTGTGTACAGAGAAACGAGCCACATGGCCAAAATGTTGTAGCCGATGCTTCCTCACAATGTACGTGATACTCCTCAGCTGACTCTCCCAAAGTAGCAGATTATTTGATGCAAAGTCATTCCAGTGATGCCCAAGGACAAGTTGAAGAGACCTACTTATCACCTTAAGCCACTAGTTGGTGTACAACTGTCTCAACTATATAGTAAAGCCACCTTGACACTTGTACTAATTTGATCTCCGCACTGGTACGCCAATGAGTAAATTCGTCATAAACTGTGTGCGGCTGTGTGCCAGTGCGCAAAGAAAATTTTTAAATGTTCAAAATTTGTGACACTCATTAATTTCATGCCACTTGCATGAACTAGTCGTGAACATTACGCAACCTATTCAGAAACACTGCATGTCACTGCACGCAGCACATCTGAACGATTATGAGATGTTACATCTACAATAAACATAACTTTACAGATACATTATCTAACTCATAAGAAGGAATGAAAATGCAACTGTTTTACCAATCCATTTACAATATAAATTAGTATATAATTACCTTTGAGACAAGATTCCAAATGCGTTCTACACAATGTGACGTGCGCGAGAAAACCTGTAGCTGTAGATCATTTCTCTGTGATTCTGGGAGCAATGAGAGAAGAGGGACGCATTGGCACAATGGATTGTGCAGCAATGCAGGGATCAAATTTGTGCAAGTGTCAAGATGACTTAAGGTGGGAAGTATGAGCATCCTAAAGACTTTAATCTTTGTTCTCTTGCAAGGAGATCTGCATTGCCGAACACCTCTGTCCAGCGACCTCATGACTTTGTGAGCTTATTTGTCCAAGTGTCTATGAATCTCAAAGGGCAAGGACCCATAGGCATGAATATCACTGCAGATGTCTCTACAAGTTAAACATTTTCACCGTATATACAACCCCTGGCAAAAATTATGGAATCACCGGCCTCGGAGGATGTTCATTCAGTTGTTTAATTTTGTAGAAAAAAAGCAGATCACAGACATGACACAAAACTAAAGTCATTTCAAATGGCAACTTTCTGGCTTTAAGAAACACTATAAGAAATTAGGAAAAAAAAATTGTGGCAGTCAGTAACGGTTACTTTTTTAGACCAAGCAGATGGAAAAAAATATGGAATCACTCAATTCTGAGGAAAAAAATATGGAATCATGAAAAACAAAAGAACGCTCCAACACATGACTAGTATTTTGTTGCACCACCTCTGGCTTTTATAACAGCTTGCAGTCTCTGAGGCATGGACTTGAGTGACAAACAGTACTCTTCATCAATCTGGCTCCAACTTTCTCTGATTGCTGTTGCCAGATCAGCTTTGCAGGTTGGAGCCTTGTCATGGACCATTTTCTTCAACTTCCACCAAAGAATTTCAATTGGATTAAGATCCGGACTATTTGTAGGCCATGATATTGACCCTCTGTGTCTTTTTGCAAGGAATGTTTTCACAGTTTTTGCTCTATGGCAAGATGCATTATCATCTTGAAAAATGATTTCATCATCCCCAAACATCCTTTCAATTGATGGGATAAGAAAAGTGTCCAAAATATCAACGTAAACTTGTGCATTTATTGATGATGTAATGACAGCCATCTCCCCAGTGCCTTTACCTGACATGCAGCCCCATATCATCAATGACTGTGGAAATTTACATGTTCTCTTCAGGCAGTCATCTTTATAAATCTCATTGGAATGGCACCAAACAAAAGTTCCAGCATCATCACCTTGCCCAATGCAGAGTCGAGATTCATCACTGAATATGACTTTCATCCAGTCATCCACAGTCCACGATTGCTTTTCCTTAGCCCATTGTAACCTTGTTTTTTTCTGTTTAGGTGTTAATGATGGCTTTCTTTTAGCTTTTCTGTATGTAAATCCCATTTCCTTTAGGCGGTTTTTTACAGTTCGGTCACAGACGTTGACTCCAGTTTCCTCCCATTCGTTCCTCATTTGTTTTGTTGTGCATTTTCGATTTTTGAGACATACTGCTTTAAGTTTTCTGTCTTGACACTTTGATGTCTTCCTTGGTCTACCAGTGTGTTTGCCTTTAACAACCTTCCCATGTTGTTTGTATTTGGTCCAGAGTTTAGACACAGCTGACTGTGAACAACCAACATCTTTTGCAACACTGCGTGATGATTTACCCTCTTTTAAGAGTTTGATAATCCTCTCCTTTGTTTCAATTGACATCTCTCATGTTGGAGCCATGATTCATGTCAGTCCACTTGGTGTAACAGGTGTGATCACTCCTTTTTAGATGCAGACTAACGAGCAGATCTGATTTGATGCAGGTGTTAGTTTTGGGGATGAAAATTTACAGGGTGATTCCATAATTTATTCCTCAGAATTGAGTGAGTCCATATTTTTTTTCCCTCTGCTTGGTCTAAAAAAGTAACCGTTACTGACTGCCACAATTATTTTTCCTGATTTGTTATAGTGTTCCTTAAAGCCAGAAAGTTGCCATTTGAAATGACTGTAGTTTTGTCATGTCTGTGATCTGCTTTTTTTCTACAAAATTAAACAACTGAATGAACATCCTCCGAGGCCGGTGATTCCATAATTTTTGCCAGGGGTTGTAGATGTCCTTCTGTAGCCTGAGTGTAGGAAGTCATGGAAACCCTGGATCGTGATTCGGGCCAATTGTAAACAAGGCACTCCCATCTCCTTATTCAGCTTCTCAAGCACCGCAATCAGAGTATCCACTGTTTCTACAAAGATCACAGCGTTGTCGTCGAAGTTGAGGTCAGTAAACCTTTTATCGCCAACAAAAGCACCTACACAGCAAAATCACCAGTGTTAAATTAACACTGACAGTGTGATTTTGCTGTGTAAGTCGTTGGTCTCCACAATCTTGCTCCACACCCAGTCCATGGATACATGAACACATCCCTGAGGAATGCCCACACTTTTTTCCGTGCTCTTGTCGCGAAAATGGGACGCTTTTCTCCTAACCATAACTTAAGTGCTTCCTGGTCACCCACATTTTGTGGCCCTGTTGCTCAATATATTGTTGATGCACCTTTGGCAGCAGTTAAATCAAGTCTTGAATATGAACAAGCTTGGGGCATGCATCTTTGGGCATTTTTACCCATTCCTCTTTGTAGCACCTCTCAAGCTCCATCAGGTTGGATGGGGAGCATCGGTGCGCAGCCATTTTCAGATCTTTCCCGAGATGTTCACTCAGATTTAGGTCTGGGCTCTGGCTGGGCCACTCAAGGACATTCACAGAGTTGTCCTGAAGCCACTCCTTCCATATCTTGGCTGTGCTTAGGGTCATTGTCCTGCTGAAAGATGAACCATCGCCCCAGTCTGAGGTCAAGAGCACTCTGGAGGTTTTCATCCAGGATGTCTCTGTAGATTACTGCATTCATCTTCCCTCAATCCTGACTAGTCTCCCAGTTCCTGCCGCTAAAAAGCATCCCCACAGCATGATGCTGCCACCACACTTCACTGTAGGGATGGTGCCTGCTTGCCTCCAAATATGATGCCTGGCATTCACACCAAAAAGTTCAATCTTTGTCTCATCAGACAAGAGAATTTTGTTTCTCATGGTCTGAGAGTCCTTCAGGTGCCTTTTGGCAAACTCCAGGCGGGCTGCCATGTGCCTTTAACTAAGGAATGGCATCAGTCTGGCCACTCGACCATAGAGGCTTGATTAGTGGATTGCTGCAGAGATGGTTGTCCTTCTGGAAGGTTCTCCTCTGTCCACAGAGGAATGCTGGAACTCTGACAGAATGACCATCGGGTTCTTGGTCACCTCCCTGACTAACGCCCTTCCCCAGGTTTGTCCCTTGAGACAATCCTGTCTTGGAGGTCTACAGACAATTCTTTTGACTTCCTGCTTGGTTTGTGCTCTGACATGCACTGTTAACTGTGGGACCTTTTATGTAGACAGGTGTGTGCCTTTCCAAGTCATGTCCAGTCAACTGAATTGACCCCAGGTGGACTCCAATTAAGCTGTAGAAACATCTCAAGGAAACAAGATGCACCTGAGCTCAATTTTGAACTTCAAGGCGAAAGCTGTGAATACTTATGTACATGTGATTTCTTAGTTTTTTGTTGTTTCTTTTGAATGAATTTGCAAAAAGCTCAAACTTTTTTCACATTGTCATTATGAATTGAATTGTAGAATTTAGAGAAAAAAATTCATCCATTTTCGAACAAGGCTGTAACATAAAATATGGAAAAAATGAAGCGCTGTGAATAGTTTCTGGATGCACTGTAAGTAATGGTCCACTTTGATATAATGCATAAATAATGAGCGAAGCAACGCGTAGCGGCACAAAGCTTGCTCATGGTGCAGGGAGTCTCAAACAGGAAGTGCCACATTTTTAGTCCACAGTGAAACAGGAGTGTTGAACACTTCCTGGATCGACAGATGAGATCTCATGGAATCTCACAGGAACTCAGTGGCAAGTTCACACTGAAACAGGAAGTGCCAAATTTTGAGTCCACAGTGAAACAGGAAATGTCAAATGTTGAACACTTCCTGACATGGGTGGAGCTAGAGCGGAGGCTGGAGTTGCGCTGAACTCCCCTGAAATCTGATTGGACACCGATGACTGACATGTCACGGCATATGCAAAAGAAAAGCTGCATTTTGAAATCGGTGACACATATTGACTGCTAGGTCTCTCCTGTCCAGTAGTTGGCGATGTGTAAAACAAGAAGTTGTAATTCACATTATTAGAAGAAGAAAAATTTTTCACCCAGATTTGAACCTGAATTCGCCGATTTCCCAACCCAAATCACACGCCTCGCGAGATTTCACTCAGACAGGTTCTGGTCCAACACTGCATTAAGATCTCGGTTCACCATCAGTTGTTTGCTTTGTGATTTCTCTCACATTTCCTTGAAGATGAGTATGTAACTTGGGTATAATATCCACCTTATTCCCAGCCCTCATGGGGCTTTGCGTGAATTATGGGTGAGACTTACAGTATGACCTGGAACCGGCGTTTGTTTACATGTAAACTGTTCACGCGAATCCACTTTCTATGAGATTTAGAGACATAAACAGCAGCTGTCGCAGCTCAAACGAGACAACATTACAATCATGCTGTCTACAAATATAAAGAGGTGGGAGGACGACATGAAGAAGTGACCTAAGATAACATACGGTAGGTAGCATTTTTAGCTCTTAGCTCTTGCTTCCAACGGGCAGGCAGTGAACAATCTGAAAAGCTCTGAGGTGCATCAGGACCTGCACTGTAATAAAGTCAGTCCCGTTCTGCTAAAAGATGTTTTAGGGCACAACGTATTTACCTGAAGGCAGACGTAGAGTCCAGCAGAAGCCTTAAAGTCCCGGATCACTGAGCCTGGATTTGAGTTTCAGCATCAGGTGAAATAAACAGCAGGGTGTTTATGCAGCACTGGTCAGAGCAGATCTCCAGGTGGGTCACTTTAATTAATTATAATGTATGAACTAATGTGATAGAATACATGAGCCTTCATTAAAATAAACTCTAAGACATATTTTTACATCCCTCTAGGTCCAGCTGACAGTGATATGTCTTTCTGCAGCTGGTTATCTGGACACCAACTGAGCACCTGGAGTTGGACATCATTTCATTTGACAAATTCTTTACAGACACATGAAATACCTGCAGAATTTCTACTTTTCTCATATGCTTCCAACATTAGTGGGTTAATTTGTTGCAAAGAAGGTTCTGCTCTGCCCCAAATATCTGAATCTTTTAAAAATGCAGTCATCACTTAAGAGGTGTAATGTGTGTTACAGGCAACAAAAGAGCACTGTAATAAGGAAACTATAGGATGGAAATACGACACTTTTATCCATCCATCCATTTTCTTCTGCTTTATCTGGAGTCGGGTCGTGGGGGCAGCAGCTCAAGCAAAGCTGCCCAGACCTCCCGATCCACACACACTTCCCCCAGCTCCTCCGGGGGAACCGAGCCAACCGAGAGATGTAGTGCCTCCAGTGTGTCCTGGGTCTTCCCCGGGGCCTCCTCCCAATGGGACGTGCCCGGAACACCTCTCCAGCGAGGCATCCGGAAAAGATGCCCGAGCCACCTCAACTGACTCCTTTCGACGTGAAGGAGCAGCGGCTCAACTCCGAGCTCCTCCCGAGTGACCGAGCTCCTCACCCTATCTCTAAGGGAGCGCCTAGCCACCCTGCGGAGGAAACTCATCTCGGCCGCTTGTACTCGCGATCTCGTTCTTTCGGTCATGAGCCAAATCTCATGACCATAGGTGAGGATCGGAACGTAGCTCGATCGGTAAATCGAGAGCTTTGCCCCCCTTTTATCTGTTTTTTTTTTTATTATTATTATTATAGGAAAACAGTGTTTAATACATTTTCAAGGTAACCGGACAATTCATAGACACAGATCATTCATAGACAAAAAAATAAATAAATAAAAAAGACTATTCATAGACACAATGTGCAAAATTCAGACAAAAAAAGACCATTCATAGACACCAAAACTATAAAAATAAAATTATTTACTGATCAAATGTGTCAGTGGAAGTGTGAAGATGTCAACTCAAACTTCTGAGAGATCACACCTGTGTGATCTCCACCACATATAAAAAGAGCTGCCATCTGCCATATAGTGCAGCAGATAAGAGAATATTTAAAGCAGAATCCTGCAAATGGTGATAAAAGCATCAAATTTGGCAGAAATAGTCCTCAGACAATACTCTTGAAAAAACCGATTGGCCACTTGAATTTTCAGTTGGCGTTCAGGTAGAGGTCAATTGAAGAATAACACAGGAGTCAAAATTAAAAGATGCTCCAATCATACTAAAACCTATGCCACATTATTTGCCTGATCATAATATGGTTATCGGTTACACAGGTGTGCCTTAGACTGCCCACAATAAAAGGCCACGCTGAAAGGTGCAGTTTTATCACACAGCACAATGCCACAGATGTCGCAAGATTTGAGGGAGCGTGCAATTGGCATGCTGACAGCCGGAATGTCAACCAGAGCTGTTGCTCGTGTATTGAATGTTCATTTCTCTACCATAAGCCGTCTCCAAAGGGGTTTCAGAGAATTTGGCAGTACATCCAACCAGCCTCACAACCGCAGACCACGTGTAACCACACCAGCCCAGGATCTCCACATCCAGCATGTTCACCTCCAAGATCATCTGAGACCAGCCGCTCGGACAGCTGCTGAAACAATTGGTTTGCATAACCAAAGAATTTCTGCACAAACTGTCAGAAACCGTCTCAGGGAAGCTCATCTGCATGCTCGTCGTCCTCATCGGGGTCTCGACCTGACTCCCGCTCGTCGTCGTAACCGACTTGAGTGGGCAAATGCTCACATTCGCTGGCGTTTGGCACGTTGGAGAGGTGTTCTCTTCACGGACGAATCCCGGTTCACACTGTTAAAGGCAGATGGCAGACAGCGTGTGTGGCGTCGTGTGGGTGAGCGGTTTTCTGATGTCAATGTTGTGGATCGAGTGGCCCATGGTGGCGGTGGGGTTATGGTATGGGCAGGCGTCTGTTATGGACGAAGAACACAGGTGCATTTTATTGATGGCATTTTGAATGCACAGAGATACCGTTACGAGATCCTGAGGCCCATTGTTGTGCCATACATCCAAGAACATCACCTCATGTTGCAGCAGGATAATGCACGGCCCCATGTTGCAAGGATCTGTAGACAATTCTTGGAAGCTGAAAATGTCCCAGTTCTTGCATGGCCGGCATACTCACCGGACATGTCACCCATTGAGCATGTTTGGGATGCTCTGGACCGGCGTATACGACAGCGTATACCAGTTCCTGCCAATATCCAGCAACTTTGCACAGCCATTGAAGAGGAGTGGACCAACATTCCACAGGCCACAATTGACAACCTGATCAACTCTATGCGAAGGAGATGTGTTGCACTGCATGAGGCAAATGGTGGTCACACCAGATACTGACTGGTATCCTCTCCCCCCCCCCCCCCCCCCCAATAAAACAAAACTGCACCTTTCAGAGTGGCCTTTTATTGTGGGCAGTCTAAGGCACACCTGTGCACTAATCATGGTGTCTAATCAGCATCTTGATATGGCACACCTGTGAGGTGGGATGGATTATCTCAGCAAAGGAGAAGTGCTCACTATCACAGATTTAGACTGGTTTGTGAACAATATTTGAGGGAAATGGTGATATTGTGTATGTGGAAAAAGTTTTAGATCTTTGAGTTCATCTCGTACAAAATGGGAGCAAAACCAAAAGTGTTGCATTTATATTTTTGTTGAGTGTAATATAAATCAACTTCAGCTCCAAGGGACAAAAATAGTTAATCACACCTGTCTCTCCTTTGAAAGTAGTTCAACACACCTGTCTCTGCTTTGAGATTAATATTTCCGTCAATAAGAAGCCCAAAATGAAAATGCAAACATCATTGGTGGCGCCTGTATTTCTGAAGAAGACAGGTGAGTGGGGTGACAGTGAGACTATACTGTGCAAATTGGCCACAAAACTGAGAGTACTAAACCCATAATGCTGAAGAACGGTCTGGTAGACCGTAAATTCACGGGATGGCTGAAAAAAATCGGTTAGAGAGAGGTATTGGGCAGTGATGGGCCCCAGCAGTCCAGTGCTAAAAAAATCGTCCATGTAAACAAACATTTCCGTGACTTTTTTTTCCATTTTGTAAGCACGTAAACAGTTTTAAAAGACATAAAATGTTAGGAGAGAAGATACTACTTACATTGCAGTACTTCTGATCTTTTGCTTGCTAAAACTTCCACAGTTGAGTCGGCGGCGAACGAAACCGGAACCTGTCTGACGCCGCAAAGGATTATGGGATATGGGAAAGGGGCGAATACATCATCTGAACTGTGGACTCCTAAAGACACATCTGGTCTATTGGTGAGTCAATGGCCGTATTTTATGCTACAGATGAGGTCCAGGTTGTTAAAAGCAGCATTTTCCCTTTATTTCAGGTTTCCTTATATACGAGGTCTGTGAGAAAAGTAACGGACCTTTTTATTTTTTTTCAAAAACTATATGGATTTGATTCATATGTTTTTACGTCAGCCAAGCTTGAACCTTTGTGCGCATGCGTGAGTTTTTCCACGCCTGTCGGTTGCATCATTCGCCTGTGGGCAGGCTTTGAGTGAGCACTGGTCCACCTCTCTCATCGTTGTTTCATTGCGAGGAAATGGCGGAATGATTTGGGCTTTTTTTCCATCAGAATGTTTTCAGAAACTGTTAGAGACAGGCAGCTGGAAACCATTCGAAAAATTTATCTGGCTTTCGGTGAAAATTTTACAGGCTTCACAGAGAATAAGGACTGTTACTACAGCTTTAAGGACGCCCCACAATGGTGCATGGCGCGGCGCGCTCCAAGCCGCCATCGAGAGGCAGAAACCACCACATCATTTCTAAACGGATGGCTGTGTGGAGCCGGGACCGTCGTGTGCAATTTCTCTGGTTATCACAAGAGCTGGACATCAGAACATTTTCCGGCAGATTTCACTTTTAACAAGAGATTTTGTCATAGAAAGCCGCGCGGAGGCTTCGTGTATCACGACAGAGCTGCTGATGGAGCGAGACAAAGGAACACCTCCGTTTCGGAGTGTTAGAGCACAAGTTGGGACATGTCTATCTCGGCTTTCAGTGCTTACCAGTCAAGTGAGTATAAGAGAAATTGTGGAGAGCTGGACATGTCCCAACTTGTCGTCTGGCACTCCGAAACGGAGGTGTTCCTTTGTCTTGCTCCATCAGCGGCTCTGTTGTGACGCGCGAAGCCTCTGCGCGGCTTTCCATGACAAAATCTCTTGTTAAAAGTGAAATCTGCTGGAAAATGGCTGATGTCCAGCTCTTATTATAACCAGAGAAATTGTAGACGACGGTCCCGGCTCCACACAGCCATCCGTTTAGAAATGATGTGGTGGTTTCTGCCTCTCGATGGTGGCTCGGAACGCGGCGCCCCGTGCGCCATTGTGGGCCGTCCTTAAAGCTGTAGTAACACTCCTTATTCTCTGTGAAGACCGTAAAATTTTCACCGAAAGCCAGATAAATTTTTCGAATGGTTTCCAGCTGCCTGTCTCTAACAGTTTCTGAAAAAATTCTGATGGAAAAAAAGCCCAAATCATTCCGCCATTTCCTCGCAATGAAACAATGACGAGAGGGGTGGACCACTGCTCACTCAAAGCCTGCCCACAGGCGAATGACGCAACCGACAGGCGTGGAAAAACTCACGCATGCGCACGAAGGTTCAAGCTTGGCTGACGTAAAAACATATGAATCAAATCCATATAGTTTTTGAAAAAAATAAAAAGGTACGATACTTTTCTCACAGACCTCGTATACATGTTTCTCCAGTGATTTTAATGAATGAAACGAGGCAGCAGCTGATTCATGTTCTGTTTGCTGATATGAGATATAACTTGAAGATGCTCAGGCTGACAGAAATACAGGTAATTTACTCCTCTGTTCTGTATAAAATGTGTAACCTCTTAATTTTGCTCTCTGAAGGACTTTTTAAATGACCTCTTAATTTTGCCCCCTGTGTGACACACAGTGACACAACTTTAGATAAACAAATCTAAAGTTATCTTCCTTAAACTCAAACTGAAAGCAAATCTCTACAACTTGATATAAATTAAATAAAAATATAAAATCCAGCTTCCTGATGAAGTGGTGTAGAGGAGGAGTTTCTTAAAAACAAGACCCCATAGTTCAGGTACAATTAGCCAGAAAGTACATTTGAGATGAAAGCCTAGATTTGATGTTTTGGTGAAAGAAACTTTTGTATTCCTTCATAATTGATGTAAATAAAGTCCAAGACATATTCAGTGTCTTGGAAATGTACATATATCCGTATATCCTGAGTTGTCTGAAGAAAACTGGCAATAAAACTGATTATTTACAATTACTTATGCAACTCATTGTCTTGGCTTTGATATTTTTATTTAATTTATAACGTTATAGAGATTTGCTTTGAGTTTGAGGATAATTTTAGAAATTTTAATATCGAGAAGCCTGAATTACTTTTGTATTTGAAATGGCATAAACAAATTAAATTTGTAAAATCCCAAAACATCCATCCATCCATCCATCCATTTTCTTCCGCTTTATCCGGAGTCGGGTCGCGGGGGCAGCTGCTCAAGCAAAGCTGCCCAGACCTCCCGATCCACACACACCTCCTCCAGCTCCTCCGGGGGAACCCCAAGGCGTTCCCAAGCCAGCTGAGAGATGTAGTCCCTCCAGCGTGTCCTGGGTCTTCCCCGGGGCCTCCTCCCAGTGGGACGTGCCCGGAACACCTCTCCAGCGAGGCGTCCAGGGGGCATCTGGAAAAGATGCCCGAGCCACCTCAACTGACTCCTTTCGACGTGGAGGAGCAGCGGCTCCACTCCGAGCCCTCCTGTGGGTTCACCACCTGCAGAGGGGGCCATGGGGGTCGGGTGCAGAGAGGATTGGGTGGCGGTCGAGGGCGGGTGGCCCGGCGGCCCGGTCCATGCTCACAGCCCCTGGCTGTTGGGACGTGGAAATCCCAAAACACTCAGTACTTTTTCAAGGCACTATGTGTGTGTATTGGAATACAAGTGTTTGGACATTTCAGGTTTTTATCAACATACTGTGCCTGATACGTTTGCATTGTATGATACTTATGCATGTTGTGTTTCTACTTTAGGATTCTCTGTAATTAACCATTTGTTAGATAGAAAGTCATCTTTCAGGTACCTTCCATTCCCTCATACAGTATCATCAGACACAATATGTGGAAGAAAACAATTCTGGAATTCAAGTCCAGGTTATAATCTGGTTGGCAGTGTTTGTTTCCTGCTGACTTGGCCATCCTGCTGTGAGAAAGAGATGAATCGTTACAGCAATAATACCCATGAGGCACTTCTTTAGTCATTATGGGCGAACCGGTGATTCTCCCCCTGTCAAGAAAGATTTAACAAAGAGGAGTGAACCTCTCTTGGCTGGAACAAATGATTATTGGTGTTCGGGTAGACAAAATAATGCAGCTTTGTTTTTAGTATAATGTTCATGTGATCAGATTTAAGTTAATGTGTGAAAAGTAACCAGCAATGTTATGGCGCCATTCTCTTACATTCAAATGCAGCGACACTGAGCGGTTCATGGACTCTGTGCTGCTGCAGAACAGCTCAGCTGATTGCATGCTTCAGCCTCCCTGATTAAATGTCCTTACCAGCGTGTTACCCGTGGGGATCCATGGGCTCTAGATTGAGTAGTGTTTATAAACTAGGTAGCTGACATTTTTCAAGGGTAGTAATAAATTAAGCAAAGTTTCTATGAGTTGGAAGGGCACTCTACAACTGACACCATAGTCCTCCCCTGAAACCTTTTTCTGCACCATGTTTTTAGAACCTTAGACCTCAACAGTTTTTAGAAGAACCCTTTTATTTCCTGTTAATTATGTGGTTTTTTTTAAATGTTAATTTCCTGTCTTAATGTATTTACAAATTGTTTAGGTTCTTGTTATCATATACACACTAATTATTATTATTACCTGAGGCCAAAATATGGCCATCGGGTATTGCGAAGACTTTGCGTCCGCACATCTGTCGATCTGTGCTCATCATAAGTCCAGTCCAATGGGGGATTTTCAAGTTGCGATAGAGCAGCGCCTACACACATGTGGGATAACGTCACAACTCTATCCGGTTAGGGAGACGTGGTTTTGTTCAACAACAAGAACTGTCAAGAAACTTTCTGGTCTCTGTTTGGAGTTGTGTGAAGGTAGGAATAGCCTTCCAAATGCTTGAATAGCGATGTCAGTCACACAAAGAAATCAAATAATAGTGAAAACATGCTCATTGCGCCCAGAATGTTGGTATTTTGGTCGTTGAACTTTCCTAGCAACGAATGTAAAGCCCCGGTCACACGGCACTAACAAAGGACACCAAAGCCAAAACGAAACAAGAAATCTGGACTTACGTTGACCTTCGGAGACATCGTTTAACCGGCATCCAGCTTCAATCAGTCAGCTGCTCCGTGAGGCGTCATAACACCGGATCGGTTAGCACCTTCGTGAGGCGTCACAACAACGGATTTGTTAGCAGCTCCGTGAGGTGTCATAACACCCAATCAGCCAGCCGCTCCGTGAGGCGTCATAACAACTGGGAGTAACTATTGACCCGACGGGCACCCGCAGTCGAAGTTTGTTATTCGCCCGGGTGCTGTCTCTATGGCCGGTGTGAGGGGTTCAGCACTCTCCTCACACCGGGACCACACTGATGAACAGTCTCTGAAAGAAGCTCCTGTCAGCAGAAGTCCGTCACTCTCTGTTTTTTGCTCAGACTCGCAGGCTGAGTGTTTCGCTTTTTAATTTTCGCCTTTTTGGAGAACACACAATGCTTCACAAACACGGCAAGTGGCCCATAACAACCGATCGGTTAGCTGCGAGGTGTCACAACAAGCTGTTGTTGCCAAACACACAAGCGAGAGGCTCACTAACCAGAAGTCTTGGCAACGCAACTTGAAAATTTTTCTTTACTGCCAGGATCTTCAAATTCACAGGGAGCATTCTTGGGACACAGACCTTGGACAAGTTCAAAGATGGCTAAGGAGTCTATGAGTCTTCTAAGGAGTCAAATGCTCACATTCTGTTTCCTATTTTTATGCTCATATGGCCGAGGGTATTTTAGCGTTGCGTTATGTATTTTTTTTTATTAATATGCATATATGTCACGGACATATATGCATATCTTCAGCATCTCACCATTTAGGTCCTTCAGACTTTTTTTTTTTTCAGTAAATGCTTCTCGGGAGCATTATCATGGCTAAAAATCTTCAGCTTCTGGGGGGCTTTGGCCCCCAGACACCAGCTGCGGTCCTCTAACCACCATTTTAAATATTTTTCTTTATTTGCCTCTCACATGTCTGGAAAGTGCTCACCATCTAAATGAGGTCCTTCATACTTTATTTTCAGTAAATGCTTCTGGGGAGCATTAGCATAGCTAAAAATCTTAATGCAATTAGGGCAGTGCAGTATTGTTTGAAGCTTTGCATGATATCGCGGGATTTTACCACTTATTAGGACAGCCGCTCCCATTGCCCAATACAAACACAGCATAATTTCACATAGAAAAATGGTGTACTGTTTTCTTTTTGGCTGCAATCACCAAAGCAGTTGCATTTTTTTTTCAGTTCTCAGTGAAGAAGGGAAGATGAGGCAAATGGGAGAGGCCGTGTCGCTAAGTGTTAGCCTACACAGCTGACCAGAGTAGCTGCGTTGTCTCACCTGCTCAACCACCTCAACATGTTTGAGCTCCAGGTCATAAACAAACCGCAACACGTCCACTTTCCACCACATCATCACATTTTCTTTGCATTTGCACTTTGCCCAAAAACTCCTGAGAGGGCTGTTCCCTGTATGTAGGATTATTGTGTCATAGGTGTCCTATTTTAACCCTTTCACGCCAAACTAGCTCAATTTACACACTAGTCACCAACTTGTGCTGTCACGGTGCACACTGTCTCTCACTTTAGCGTTCCCAGATTCATTGTCGACTCGACATTTAGCATTTCATGTTTCCAATTCCAGCAAGATCTCTTCTATTCATGTGATATCTCCTGTTTCTTTTTTACATTTTATTTTCTTTTTTTTTTTTTTAGACAAAAAAAGTTACACAAAAAACTTACAGAGGATAAACATAAAGACTGCAGGATGAAGAACACACCGAGTTTTATTACAGCTGTACACCTATTCTCGCTCACTCTCATGCTCCACCAACCACTTTCCCTTGCTGCAGTCAACCAGCCTCTTTTATATTAGAGGAGCAAGCTCCACCTGCTGGTCTCCTTCAGACACCATAGTCCTCCCCTGAAACCTTTTTCTGCACCATTTATTTTTTTTATTTTACACACACTGGTGCATTAACCTGGTTTACCTCACAAGTTCAGTCTATCCGGAGGTTTTGTTGCCCTTTTGGGTCTTGCGCCAGTCTATGCTGCTGGAACAGTTTCCACGACCTGCAAAGGTACTGTGTCTCTGCAACCTCAGAATTCTTAGATTCCCTTTGAAGGGGATACCCTCAGCATCGACCATATGCCCCAAATATGTCACACTGTGCTGAAAAAAGTCACACTTGTCACTGTTTACTTTCAGAGTGTGAGTTTTCAGCCATTTTAGCTCTTCTTCCAAATTTTTCATGTGCTCCTTTCCCATAATCAATATGTCATCCACATAACATGTGACTCTGTCTAACCCGTGCACAGTGTTGCCACAGTTACTTTGAAAAAGTAATCCAATTACTGATTACACCTTGAAAAAGTAACTTAGTTACTTTACTGATTCTCAATTGTAAAAGTAGCAAAGTTAGATTACTAGTTACTTTTTTAGTTACTTTTCCCAGCTGCCGACAACCCTCTGCCACCTCAACATGACAATGATACTTGTTTTGCCAAAACTCACTTTATAGTCACCCTTTCTTGACTTCAATGAAAATAAATACTTGTTTTATAAAAAATAAAATAAAGACCTCTTTCTTGACCTCATATTTAACTGTTGACAGCACTGTAACAGTAAAACTTGCCATTTCTAACCTACATTGTTTATAAATGTAACTATTCAATTCTTTTTAACATTTTTTCTAACATTTAAATTCTCTCTAAACATTTTACTTGTCGAAATTATTATTTTTATAAGTAGTATTATTTGTAGTAAAAAAAAGGCTTCAAAACTGGACCTTTAATCTAAGGGTGTTGTGGGGGGGCACATCCTTGTCCCACGCCCCCATTCCATCTGGATTCACCCCTGCTTTGGCGTTTGAGCACAAAGAATGGATAACATTTATTTATGCAGAAAACATGACCAGATTTTCAGGTAAGAAAGTTTTATTGTGTTTTCACATCATGTGGTCCTCAGAAAGAGAGTTTAGGTGCATTTGAGTGGAAAATAGTGTTAGTTGTTGACGCCTCGCGGAGGATCAGCTGTTTTTAATGAGCAGATACGGAGCGGCTCAGCTCAGAATTCTAAATAAAGGAGAAAAAAGCATAAAAATGTCTTTGTAAAGCTCAGTGTAGGTGTGCTGTTGTCACCGCGCTTTAAGAGGTGAGGATGAGTTGTAGCTGCTGCAGAAAACTGTGGATGAAAAGCTCACAGCTCGCTTAAAGTGGGCAGTTCAGTCAAACCCCGACCCCCTGCCCACGGACCAAGTTTAATGCTGCTATCGACCCACAATGCAAAAATAATAGTAGCGTACAGTGACTTGGAGAAATAACTTTAATCTGATTACTGATTTGGAAAGATTAACGTGTTAGATTATTCGTTACTAAAAAAGTGATTAGATTACTCGTTACTAAAAAAAGTGGTTAGAGTAATGCGTTACTAAGTAACGCGTTACCGGCATCACTGCCCGTGTAACACTTGATCCATTAGCTTTTGGAATATAGCAGGTGTGCTTGCAACCCCATAAGGAAACCTATTTACTTTGTGTAAGCTTTTATCAGTGTTTATGGTCAAGAACTGTTTTGAATCATCGTCCAATTTCACATGTTGATACGCTTGAAACAGGTCTGACTTCGATAATCTGTCACCACCTGCTAGTTTTTTGAAGAAATCCTGTGGTTTGGGAATGGGATAGTGATTGACTTCCAACCATGGGTTAATTGATACCTTGCAATCCCCACAAATCCTAACAAAATTATTCTCTTTGGGAATGTTAATGGTGGGTGAGGCCCACTCACTGTAACTTACTGCGGTTATGACCTCTTTCCATTTTATTCAACTGGACTTCCACAGCATCCTTCGTGGCACAGGGCACAGATCGAGGTTTCAAAACTTTGGAATGACCCCAGGTGCAACTTGCAGTTTGATTTTGACTTTCCCCAGGTTCTCACGAAACTCCCCAGACTACCTCTCACAGAGTTCGTCAACACTTTCAGGTGGCACTCACCGTCTAACTGGTCTGTGAACCCAATATCTTCTCATTTTGCACTCATCATAAGGTTATGATACAGTGCCCTCCAAAAGTATTGGAACACTTGGTATTTCACACATCATCGTTCCATGCGCAAGCCATAACCAAAAGCTGAGGCCAATCTGACAAACGGTCAGAGAGACATGCAAGCCACATACTCGCACTCACACAGATGTTTCTTGCTTTATAGATAGACTATCTGAGTTACTCATTCTATGCACGGGTAATAAAGAAGAATTTTAGCCATGTCATTGTGTATTTCATATCGCTTTAGTTAACGTAAGGTAAGTTGCATTGCATTGTGTATGTTGTCATCAATTTTCATACAGCAATTTGTGACATTCATGCGACATGATAAAACGGTGATGGCATGTCATGTCACGGCAATGCTGCGGGATATATAATGTTCTTAGTGTCTCTGCAAATGTTTTCCCAGCTCTATTACATTTCATATGTTTAGCACTTAGGGTTTTACGACCTAACGCCCCCTGCTTCTTGGGAGGTATATTGACAGTCTGCATGCTGTACACAGCAGGTACATTTTAAGTCAAAAATGCACATCTTAACTTGCATGCAGTGCGTACGGGCCCATTCGGATTCTAATTAAAGTCCATCCTCACCGGCCACTACTACGTAGTAAGTAAAGTGTGATGCTGCTACCTGACCTGAGTACCATGTGAACTGTGAAAATAAGGTCTCCAGTGAGCGGGTTGTGATCTAATATATAAGGCTGACTGTGTGTGTATGTGTGTTTGCACACATGCATTTTCAACCTAAGGGCCCCAGTGACCATACTAAGTTTGGTGTTGATTGTTTAATTACTGTGGCTGTGCACAGCGAACACAAACCGTGCCACATACATAATTGCCTTTTATATATATAGATGAACATGATTTTACAGTATTGTTTATTTTACTTAAAAATGTACATTTAAAGCTCAAGGAAAAGACAAGTGATGTCTCAAAGGATGAACACACTTTGTTTATTTTTCCCCACACGTTTTTGTACATTATATGGGAAAAGCATTGAGGGAAGACACAGTGCATGAAAAAAATACTTCCTTGGCTTTTTTCCCAACTAAACATTAGCTTGTACAACAGTAAAGCCTTTTTTACTGCTGAGAGAGAGAGAATACTGACAATATGATCCAAATATTCAGGCTTTAACACCGAGTGCATAGCCATTACACAGCGTTGTTCTCATCGTACACAAGCTTCTGTGGGTGACAATGAGCTGCCTGTGGCAGTGAGGCAGTGGGGGGGAAAGCGGGTAAAGGCATTACAACATACAGATTAACCTCCTCGCTGGTACAGTAGCCATTTTTCAAGGCCCAACCCATGTTTTTCTTTAATAAACACTGTAGTGGTGCTACGAATGTGGCTAAAAATTTACACAAACTAAATTCCTCCTCCAAAGAAAACTTTCTTAAAATCAGAATTATCTTCTATTGGGTGGAAAATAAGTGCAACAAGCATGCATTGAAAAGTCCTCGTGTCCCAGCTGACACCTGCTGCTGTACAAGAACAAAAAAAGTATTTTTGATTTTTAAACAGGAGTTAAAAAAAAAACAAAACAATCCAGGGATGCTTCTCCTAAATGGACGGTCTTTTTTATTTCTCTTTCTTTTTATGCACAGGTAAAAGCCAGTTTTCACTTTTTCTACTCCACATTGCTGCACGTCGGCGTCTTCTTGACCAACATGCACATGTCGATCAAACACTAAAATTATGGGCCGAAACTGGATTGCATACAAATTGGAGTGTGCAGTGAAGTATTCAGGATGTCACTGATGGCAGCTGTGCAGGCAGGAGGAGAAACACCGCTGAGGTGAAGGATATGACTGTGTTGGAAAAAATGTGACCGAACATCCTGACCCTGACTCCACAGAACACATACTGTGGGATTGGACTGGACAAAAACTGGCACAGGTACTGGCTTTGACTTTAGGGATGTTTAGCAAACCAAGTGGTCAGTTATTTCAATTCAGTGTCTGTATAGGCACCTTCTCTATGCATGAGCCAGCACATAGGTGTCTGAGTGTTGAAGATCCCAAGTGACTGGAGAAGCCCAAGGAGACACCCAAACTTCAGCAGATAGATGGTGGCTACTTTTGAGATGAAATCAAATCAAATCAATTTTATTTATATAGCGCCAAATCACAACAAACAGTTGCCCCAAGGCGCTTCATATTTCAAGGCAAAAGCCATACAATAATTACAGAAAAACCCCAAAGGTCAAAACGACCCCCTATGAGCAAGCACTTGGCGACAGTGGGAAGGAAAAACTCCCCCTTAACAGGAAGAAACCTCCAGCAGAACCAGGCCCAGGGACGGGCAGTCCTCCGCTGGGACTGGTTGGGACTGAGGGGAGAGAATCAGGAAAAAGACATGCTGTGGAAGAGAGCAGAGATTAATCACTAATGATTAAATGCAGAGTGCTGCATACAGATGGGGAATAGAGCAGTTGTCTACCTGTGTGGTATCCAAGACCCAAGGTGGCTAAGTGGTGCCATGCATGCGCAGTACATGCTCCCAGACTTGACATGTTGGAACTGGTGACACCAAGGAGGCAGGCAAAATGGTTAAGCAAGTGTTTCACAGAGATGGCAGTGGGTGTGTTCACGAGACAAAGAAATTTATATACATATACAACAACCAACAGGGGTAATACTTGCCCTACCCTGCATTGCAGAACCTATCCCCAAACTTGTGCAAGATGCTAACGAGGTATAATTTGCAGGAGTAAGACTGGTCATGAGCCATGAAGTCTTTGTGTTATTGTGTACACTGGGTTTCAGAGACTTAACTCAATGGTGTCCACAATTATCAATCAATCAATCAATTTTTTTTATATAGCGCCAAATCACAACAAACAGTTGCCCCAAGGCGCTTTATATTGTAAGGCAAGGCCATACAATAATTATGTAAAACCCCAACGGTCAAAACGACCCCCTGTGAGCAAGCACTTGGCTACAGTGGGAAGGAAAAACTCCCTTTTAACAGGAAGAAACCTCCAGCAGAACCAGGCTCAGGGAGGGGCAGTCTTCTGCTGGGACTGGTTGGGGCTGAGGGAGAGAACCAGGAAAAAGACATGCTGTGGAGGGGAGCAGAGATCGATCACTAATGATTAAATGCAGAGTGGTGCATACAGAGCAAAAAGAGAAAGAAACAGTGCATCATGGGAACCCCCCAGCAGTCTACGTCTATAGCAGCATAACTAAGGGATGGTTCAGGGTCACCTGATCCAGCCCTAACTATAAGCTTTAGCAAAAAGGAAAGTTTTAAGCCTAATCTTAAAAGTAGAGAGGGTGTCTGTCTCCCTGATCTGAATTGGGAGCTGGTTCCACAGGAGAGGAGCCTGAAAGCTGAAGGCTCTGCCTCCCATTCTACTCTTACAAACCCTAGGAACTACAAGTAAGCCTGCAGTCTGAGAGCGAAGCGCTCTATTGGGGTGATATGGTACTACGAGGTCCCTAAGATAAGATGGGACCTGATTATTCAAAACCTTATAAGTAAGAAGAAGAATTTGAAATTCTGTTCTAGAATTATCAGGAAGCCAATGAAGAGAGGCCAATATGGGTGAGATATGCTCTCTCCTTCTAGTCCCCGTCAGTACTCTAGCTGCAGCATTTTGAATTAACTGAAGGCTTTTTAGGGAACTTTTAGGACAACCTGATAATAATGAATTACAATAGTCCAGCCTAGAGGAAATAAATGCATGAATTAGTTTTTCAGCATCACTCTGAGACAAGACCTTTCTGATTTTAGAGATATTGCGTAAATGCAAAAAAGCAGTCCTACATATTTGTTTAAAATGCGCTTTGAATGACTCCAAGATTTCTCACAGTATTACTAGAGGTCAGGGTAATGCCATCCAGAGTAAGGATCTGGTTAGACACCATGTTTCTAAGATTTGTGGGGCCAAGTACAATAACTTCAGTTTTATCTGAGTTTAAAAGCAGGAAATTAGAGGTCATCCATGTCTTTATGTCTGTAAGACAATCCTGCAGTTTAGCTAATTGGTGTGTGTCCTCTGGCTTCATGGATAGATAAAGCTGGGTATCATCTGCGTAACAATGAAAATTTAAGCAATACCGTCTAATAATACTGCCTAAGGGAAGCATGTATAAAGTGAATAAAATTGGTCCTAGCACAGAACCTTGTGGAACTCCATAATTAACTTTAGTCTGTGAAGAAGATTCCCCATTTACATGAACAAATTGTAATCTATTAGACAAATATGATTCAAACCACCGCAGCGCAGTGCCTTTAATACCTATGGCATGCTCTAATCTCTGTAATAAAATTTTATGGTCAACAGTATCAAAAACAGCACTGAGGTCTAACAGAACAAGCACAGAGATGAGTCCACTGTCCGAGGCCATAAGAAGATCATTTGTAACCTTCACTAATGCTGTTTCTGTACTATGATGAATTCTGAAACCTGACTGAAACTCTTCAAATAGACCATTCCTCTGCAGATGATCAGTTAGCTGTTTTACAACTACCCTTTCAAGAATTTTTGAGAGAAAAGGAAGGTTGGAGATTGGCCTATAATTAGCTAAGATAGCTGGGTCAAGTGATGGCTTTTTAAGTAATGGTTTAATTACTGCCACCTTAAAAGCCTGTGGTACATAGCCAACTAACAAAGATAGATTGATCATATTTAAGATCGAAGCATTAAATAATGGTAGGGCTTCCTTGAGCAGCCTGGTAGGAATGGGGTCTAATAAACATGTTGATGGTTTGGATGAAGTAACTAATGAAAATAACTCAGACAGAACAATCGGAGAGAAAGAGTCTAACCAAATACCGGCATCACTGAAAACAGCCAAAGATAACGATACGTCTTTGGGATGGTTATGAGTAATTTTTTCTCTAATAGTTAAAATTTTGTTAGCAAAGAAAGTCATGAAGTCATTACTAGTTAAAGTTAATGGAATACTCAGCTCAATAGAGCTCTGACTCTTTGTCAGCCTGGCTACAGTGCTGAAAAGAAACCTGGGGTTGTTCTTATTTTCTTCAATTAGTGATGAGTAGAAAGATGTCCTAGCTTTACGGAGGGCTTTTTTATAGAGCAACAGACTCTTTTTCCAGGCTAAGTGAAGATCTTCTAAATTAGTGAGACGCCATTTCCTCTCCAACTTACGGGTTATCTGCTTTAAGCTACGAGTTTGTGAGTTATACCACGGAGTCAGGCACTTCTGATTTAAAGCTCTCTTTTTTAGAGGAGCTACAGCATCCAAAGTTGTCTTCAATGAGGATGTAAAACTATTGACGAGATACTCTATCTCACTTACAGAGTTTAGGTAGCTACTCTGCACTGTGTTGGTATATGGCATTAGAGAACATAAAGAAGGAATCATATCCTTAAACCTAGTTACAGTGCTTTCTGAAAGACTTCTAGTGTAATGAAACGTATTCCCCACTGCTGGGTAGTCCATCAGAGTAAATGTAAATGTTATTAAGAAATGATCAGACAGAAGGGAGTTTTCAGGGAATATTGTTAAGTCTTCTATTTCCATACCATAAGTCAGAACAAGATCTAAGATATGATTAAAGTGGTGGGTGGACTCATTTACTTTTTGAGCAAAGCCAATAGAGTCTAATAATAGATTAAATGTAATGTTGAGGCTGTCATTCTCAGCATCTGTGTGGATGTTAAAATCGCCTACTATTATCTGAGCTAAGCACTAAGTCAGACAAAAGGTCTGAAAATTCACAGAGATACTCACAGTAACGACCAGGTGGACGATAGATAATAACAAATAAAACTGGTTTTTGGGACTTCCAATTTGGATGGACAAGACTAAGAGTCAAGCTTTCAAATGAATTAAAGCTCTGTCTGGGTTTTTGATTAATTAATAAGCTGGAATGGAAGATTGTTGCTAATCCTCCGCCCCGGCCCGTGCTACGAGCATTCTGACAGTTAGTGTGACTCGGGGGTGTTGACTCATTTAAACTAACATATTCATCCTGCTGTAACCAGGTTTCTGTAAGGCAGAATAAATCAATATGTTGATCAATTATTATATCATTTACCAACAGGGACTTAGAAGAGAGAGACCTAATGTTTAATAGACCACATTTAACTGTTTTAGTCTGTGGTGCAGTTGAAGGTGCTATATTATTTTTTTCTTTTTGAATTTTTATGCTTAAATAGATTTTTGCTGGTTATTGGTAGTCTGGGAGCAGGCACCGTCTCTACGGGGATGGGGTAATGAGGGGATGGCAGGGGGAGAGAAGCTGCAGAGAGGTGTGTAAGACTACAACTCTGCTTCCTGGTCCCAACCCTGGATAGTCACGGTTTGGAGGATTCAAGAAAATTGGCCAGATTTCTAGAAATGAGAGCTGCTCCATCCAAAGTGGGATGGATGCCGTCTCTCCTAACAAGACCAGGTTTTCCCCAGAAGCTTTGCCAATTATCTATGAAGCCCACCTCATGAAATTAAATGCGTCCAACGTCACACTTGTACAAGGTCTTCATGAAATGACCTGAAATGATGAGAAGCAGATCTTATGTAGAGTGGAAGATTAGAGTGTGCGGTCAGGTTCATGTGGAACAGCTAATCGTAATCATACTCAAGTTAAGTAGGTGGAAGTAGTAGAGCTACAAGCTTTTGGTTGACCACCTGTAAGACAAGAAGGAAGTGACTGCATATCTGCCTGACCGCTTCCCTCCCTCGTTCCACAAGGTTCCATGTTGCCAGTGGGGGCAGTGCACTGCAGCAAAGAAGAAACCTGGAGCATAAACTATTTAAATCTGAACATCAGGCGTTGACTGGACATTCTCGGAGAAGATTATTTTGGACCCTTTCCAGGTGACTGCAGCTCCCTCTGGTGGCCAGAATCTTTTCGCCAGTCTGTTATCTTGGCAGAATCGGTGGCTACACTCAGCTCTTGATAAGGTAAGTTTCTGGGTTCGTAAATGTTCTGGACCAAACATTAGAGCCAGGCTTTTAATGACTTATCTAAGCAGTGACGTTCATGTCTCTGGGTCCTTGGTCTTTAAAAGTCAGAAATGCCTGGGAAGAGCTCATAGACAGAGGGTAAAGCATGTGCGTAGCAAACATTGGCGAGCTATATTTACCACTACTCGCTGCCAATCCTGGCAACCACAGCATGCACGTGGTTTCAGTGATGTTTAACATAGCATATAGAACCTGGGCATTGTCTGCTGCTTCCTGGTCATTGTTTTATCAACTTTGACTGCCCCCCCACCACCACCACCACCATTTTATTATGGATGCAGAGTTCGTCAGTGACCTAGTGCGTTCCAGCCTCTCACACAGAAGGTGTGTGTGGGCCCAGTTAGTGGCATGTAAGGGGCAACCGCACGACAAGTGAAAGCAAGTGAACATGTTCAAAACCCTCCTCACAACCTGCCAAGTGCAGTAAACCATGTGGTGTTTTTGTGAGTAGTGGCGTGTTTGTGGTGGATAGTGATAAGTTGGGTGCTACATTCACCACTAAATGCCACAAACCAAAGTGGTTAATTGAACCAATCAGCTTCTTTCCACATGCAGCACGACAGCGTGACATTGAGGGCTGTACATCATCCACTGAAAAAGGGTAAATCTCCATGGAAACCATTAAACCAACCATTCTGTAGAGTAAGTCTTTGTAGAAAACATAGAGTTCAACTTTTTTGGTGAAAACCTCACTTTTTACATGATTTATACAAATACAATTTAAAAGAGGAAAAACTGTCCGACCAAACATGACGCTGGCGTGCAGCCATGCTGTATAGTGAAAACCGGCCTTGAGGATACGAGCCCAGTTCCTGCCACCATCACCAAGGATACAGGTACACTGATTAAAAAAAAAAATAATGCAAAACTTTCCCCCTGTGTCTTAATTGATTTTCTGAGCCTGCATTTGCGAAACCCAAAACCCATTTGCAGTTAAAGCCCCCAGTACATAAACATATCAATACATAAGACGAGCAGTCACTATTCATAAAAAATACAGAGATAAATGGTTAATGAAGCTGGAAATGTGCCTCTAACTGTACAGGTTGGTTCTACATAGAGCTTTGATATACAAGAGCTGTCAGAGTGGATACATGAAGGACTGAAAATAGCATTTTGATATCAATCAATAGCTTATCAAAAGAGGTTTATCCGGCGCGGTGATGGAGATAAAGACTCTGATGAACAGGTGATCTCATCTGCTTTCTAAATGGAACACCAACTGGTTGCATAAGATGACTTGGCTGCTGACGGCGTAATTGCGTGGCGTTTATTTGCCCTCGCTGTGCCTTACAGTGAAGTTGGCGTGCTGCTACTTCATCTCGCTGACAGCGCCTTTAATGAGAGTGAGTGCAGTGCCCGGTGTCAGGAGAACAATCCGGAGGAATTAGAGGGAACAGCTCGGCTAATGTTCTGTTTGTGTGTCTGGGCCCGCCAAGAATCCCGTCGACTCGGCTGCTCATTAGACGCCGCCTTTGTCAGACCAAAATAAAACAGATATTAAGCGGTGAGACAGCGAGCGCGCCCGTGAATGTATAATTGGGGTGCTCTGTGTGTTTCTCACTCCGTGCGATTACCTCAAGGGGGGGACCATCTGAGTGTGTGCGCATTTAAGTGTTTGTGTATGTGGACATCTAAAGCGGCCTTGTCTCGGTGTGCCGTCGCTCCCGGGCTCCTGACACCTTTCACTGGGGAGCGGGAGCTGCGGCGTCAGCCTCATTAAGGCCTTCACTGTCTGGCTAATGAATCGATTGTGTGGTATCAGTGCTCCTGGCTGGCACTCCCACAGCGCCGCGCTACGCCTCCTCTGGGGGCCTCCCTTCCGCTGAGCTCTTAATCAGGAAACAACCCTAATTACCCTCCCTCCCTTCTCCTCTATTTCCTTTCCCCCGTATTCTCACGTTCTCCGCTCCTTCTTGTCTTTCTCTTTCTCATCCTGACGTTATCTTTACGCTCCACCACCCTTTCCTTTGTCCTTCTTATCTGCTTGCTTCTCTCGCTCTCCTATCAGGCCTCTTCCTTTGGCTAAAAGTCGGCGAGAGGAGGGAGGGGGCATTTGGGCGCTTCCGCAGTAGCTTATGTCACAGAAGGGGGGGGGGGGGGGGTGATGCATTCAGGGTTTAAGGTTCAGGAGGACTCCATCGTGTGGAAGGAGTGCAGGAGTGAGGAGGAGGAGCCAATGTACAGCGGACTGGGAGCGGTTGGCAGGGCAACTGGTTGCCTCCTTTAACAACCCCCCATCCCCGCCCCACTCCCACAGTCTCCATGCGCTCTCCTCTCAGTACACCACCTCGTACACCGTGGCCTTCTTGTCCCCGGAGCCCGTCACGATGTACTTGTCATCCGGCGAAACGTCGCAACTCAGCACAGACGAGGACTCCTTAGACTGGATATGAGAGAGAGAGAGAGAGAAGGAGAGTGGGGGGGGAGAGCAATTACAAAGTCAGAGCTGTTAGAAGACTCATCACTTAATTCTCAATCACACAAGAGAAATTTGCATTTGGAAACAGTCATTAACTGCATGTTTAAGCCTCACTAAGAACAAAAATCAGATTGTCTGACAAAAAGCACAGCCGGACACTGCGTCTACTCCTCTACTGCGATCATCGTTTATCTTCTTCAACTCCGTCCTCCTCTCCATCCTTATCGGCTCTGCTTTCACTCCTCCTCCTCCTCCTCTCTGAACCTCATCCCCTCCCTCCCTGCAACAGGCACAGCAGAGCTGTCAATCATCGAGCCACCGGTGAGAGGCCATTTCACACGGGATCCCTCACGCCCCACCAAGACAGCAGCAGGGAGGAGAGGAAGAGACACAGCCAGAGGAGGAACCATGTGAAAGAGAGGAGAAGCGAGGGCTTAGCGATAGAAGATAGAAAGAGGCAGATACAACAAACCAGCCAAAGGGTTGGAAAAAATGCCAACAAGAGGGAGGAAAGTAAAGACGTATGTGAGACGGAGTGAAAAAATATACAGGGGACAGAGAAGAAGAAAGACAGCAAAAGGAGACTGAAGGGACAGGAATAATCAGAGAGTCAAGGACGGAGGAGAAGACGGAGCGGAACAGGTGCCGAGAGATCGGAAGAGACAGATAAAAAGGAGTAAATGAGCTGAGGGAGAACAGGCTACAAGAAAAACAGCAGCAAGTGAGAGAGAAAGATGGAGAGGTGAAAAGGAGAGTGATAAACAGAAAGACTGTGTTAAACAGGAGGGAGACATTTGGCAGCAGGAACGTTTGGCATTTGGATAACAAAGCTTTCAGTCCGCAGAGCCGCCAAACCTTCATCTCCCCCGAACTAGTTTCACTCGCACCTGGACACAAACTGGCTGAGCTGAAAATGTTCCTTCTCTGCACTTTCATGTCTTGACATCACGTTTGTTGTGTGTTCCGGATGTTTGGCAGTCAGCAAACTGTGATAAACTTCAGATAGTCACCTTGAATCGACAAATTTGTTTAGATTTCTCCCTGTGTGAAAACACCCCAGTCTCTTTATTCTGTCCACAGAGCTCAGAGCCGCTGTGATCCAGAGAAACTGCAGAGATAACTTGAAAAACATTATCAGACCCAACACAAACACACACTGTGTGTACTCTGCAAGATATAACAGTAAATCCTCCTCCGCTAAAATCCCTCCGGTTAAATCTGTGCTGATGGCTCCTGCCATGCACTTCCCCCATCACCCCATTACCCTCAGGTTATTAGATTTCTAGTTTATATATATGGACATTTAAGATGTACTTCCTTTAAAAGTTTTATTGTTGACTCATGGTCTAGCTTCCTCAATGCTGGAAGATCTTGTTAATAAACCCTATGTGCCATCTCGTACTCTGTGTTCTCTGAATTTGGATTACTCTGTGTCCCAAAGATAAAGAAGAGGTCTGTGTGCCACAAAGACTTTTCATATCATCTGTCTGTTCTATAATTTGGGAGGCACAGTCCGTCTACACATTAAAGAGCACTTTTTTTTTTACATTTACTTCCTGAACCATCCCTTAGGGTACTATCTCACTGTGCTGCGACAGAATGCGAACGGAAATTGTGAGACAAATCTCTTGATTTCACACGGCGTTCGCTGGGTGGCGCTCTTCCCTCACTTGCCTCGCAGGGTGTTGCAGGTGTCACATGTGCCATTGCAGGATTTTGAACTGTTCAAAGTTGGTGAGACGATAAGGGTCCTTCCAATATGCTCCCAGAGCCATCACTGGTATTGCGCGACCCTCTGAATGCACTCGCTGGGACTCTGAATGTGAGTGATTCGAGAGAGAACTGAGAGGGGTGGGTGACACGTGTGAGCTGGCTTGGGAACACCCCAAAATAGTGGAGATGATACGTGTGGAACTGCCATTTCTGGAAGTGGCTGAGCTGCTGCCGGCCTGGCTGCAGTTACAGCAGGCTTTGGGATTCCCATTTGAGCTTTCTAGACTTATGCACATAATGTTTTTTTTTTTGAGGAGCACAATGCTGCTGAAATTGAGCTCACCAACCAACAGTGTTCCAGGTCAGACAGCGCTGTCAACAAGGGAACAGCCAAAGGAACTTGCAATGTTTTTGATAAATAATTCAAATCAATGGATGGACACCCCCGAAGCACTGCTGGACATCGCAGCATCACGGAGGAGAGGCTAGTGCACGGACACTCACTGTGCGTGGATCTCGGAGCTGAGAACGAAAGGATCATATAAGTGGGGGATTATATACTGGACATGTAGGAGAAGACCAGCAGAGACATCTTCCAGCAGGGACATCATTCTGCAAGTTGGTGAGTGCACTGTACACACTTTCGTTCCAATCCCCACCTCTGTGGAGCTTTATTGTTATTATTTATGTATGGACTTAATTTATTTTGTCCTTACTGGGTACAGTGGGTACAGCATTTCCACAATGTCTATTGACATGGATAATACCAGGATAATAAGAGCTGAACACATTTTCTGCAGAATTGTCATCATTTCAGCCGCTAGTGGCATTAGACATCTGTAAGTGCTGCATGGCATTCACAGGCAAATCAGCAGATCATTGCATCTGCAAGGACTGCACGAGAGTGCCGTGCAGCATTCATGTGGCCAACTTCGCCGCAACTCTGTGCAATATTCCACTGACATTCGGCCGACATACCCTGACATGTAGTTTTTACCTCTTCAGTGAAATAGCAACTGCGAAATTGTCACTTGTTCACATGTTTGGTCTCTAATTCACATCTCCAACTGCTCTCCAACAGTTGCAGCCCAGTGAGATAGTACCCTTAGTGAGGCTGCCAGAGACTGAGGCTGCTGCAGGACTTCCCATGATGCACCAAGCACCTTTTTACCTTCCTCCCTGCCTTCTCTCTTCTTCTCCCTCTTCATGTAATGTAATCACCCTATGTAATGCACCAGGTAAATGCATGTCATTAACTCTCCTTCTTCTTTCTACTGCAGCTGCGTTCTCTCTGCCCCCCTCTTTCTGCAACATACTGCAGTATTTACGCCTCCAAAGCTGCATGATCCAAATCAGTGCTAACAGTCCTCCTACAGTCCACACACAACATTATTATTGTTGCTACTGTTCTCTGTTCTTGTTTCTCCTGCTCTCGTGGATCCCTGCACAATGTTTTAATTTTTTATGGATGCAGCTATTTTATATATATATATATATATATATATATATATATATATATATATATATATATATATATATATATATAAAACCCCAATTCCAATGAAGTTGGGACGTTGTGTAAAATGTTAATAAAAACAGAATACAACAATTTGCAAATCCTCGTCAACCAATATTCAGTTGAATACACCACAAAGACAAGATAGTTGATGTTCAAACTGATAAACTGTTGTTTTTGTGCAAATATTTGCTCATTTTGGAATGAATGCCTGCAACACATTTCAAAAAAGTTGGGAGGGGGCAACAAAAGACTGGGAAAGTTGATGAATGCTCAAAGAACACCTAATTGGAAACAGGTGAGTGTCATGATTGGGTATAGAAGGAGTATCAGCCATTCACAAGCAAAGATGGGGCGAGGATCACCACTTTGTGAACAACTGAGTGAAAAAATAGTCCAACAGTTTAAGAACAATGTTTCTCAATGTTCAATTACAAGGAATTTAGGGATTCCATCATCTACAGTCCATAATATAATCAGAAGATTCAGAGAATCTGGAGAACTTTCTACATGTAAGCAGCAAGGCCAAAACCAACATTGAATGCCCGTGACCGTCGATCCCCTCAGGCGGTACTGCATTAAAAACCATCATCGTTGTGTGGGCCGCTGAAGAGGAGGTACTGCTGGCCCACCACCACCACCAGATGGCGCCCTGCTTGGAGTGCGGGCTCCAAGCACGAGAGGGCGTCGGAGCCGCTGGAGGTGACAGCTGTCATCTATCAACACCAGCTGTCACCCATCACCACCACTATAAAGACCGGACTGCAGCTCCACCTCCTCGCCGAGAAATCTTCTATCATACAGGTAATTTTCTCTGCTGAACAAAACCTTGTGTAATAGTCTGAACTTCTTTTGCAGCCGTTTTCCTGTGGTGATTGCCTTATCTGTGGGATTGGCGTTTGGTGTGATCAGCGACGGCTTCGCTTCACACCCCAACCAGATAAGTGGTTAGACAGGAGCTGCACGAGTGTGTGATTGGAGGTGGAGGTTCTCCCTCCTTACTGAACACAGACTGTGGGATTACTGAGTGTGCGAACTCACACTCATCCAGAACTGTTTCTGTTTTCTGCCAGCAGTACCGGGTCTGACTGCTGAAGACAGTGGCCACCTGGGGCGCAGGGCTTGGCGGCTCCAGTGTTCTTCAGGTCCGTTGGTGGTGAGGCTTGTGTGGGTTCCGGCTTTTCTCTCACCGGACGTTTCCTATCTTCGAGCCTGCCACACGTCACCTTTTTATATCCGGATAAAATGCTGAAACCGACTTCTTCTGAAACTTCTCTGTTCTCTCACGACGTCCTGGATCAATAGAGCCTGAAATGTGGAGGTTTTCAGCTTGAACAGGCTGATGACGCCACCTGAGAGCGCTGCGCGACGTCTCGCACCGTGAAAAGTCCTTAAAGCGACAGAATCACCTCAAAATCTCTCATCAGCCGTTAAAATTTTCACTGAAAACCAGCTTAATTTTTCGAACCATGTCCACTTCGATGTGTCTCACAGGTTTAGAAAAAATTTTGATCAAACAACGCGCCAGTCTCTCAGCAACTTCTCAGACAAAGGAATTCCGACGAGGGGCTGGACGACTCCTCCCACAAGGAGTGCTCACAGGTGAATGATGTCACCGACAGGCGTGGAAAAACTCACGCATGCGCACGAGGGTTCAAGCATGTCTGACGTAAAAACATATGAATGAAATCCATATAGTTTTTGAAAAAAATAAAAAGGACCGTGACTTTATTGACAGCCCTCGTATTTACATATACGAGGTCTATTAGAAAAGAAACCGACAGTTTTATTTTTTAAAAAACTATATGGATTTGAATCACGTGTGATTACATCAGCCAAGCTTGAACCCTCGTGCGCATGCGTGAGTTTTTTCACGCCTGTCGGTGACGTCATTCGCCTGTGAGCATGGTCCAGCCCCCTCGTCGGATTTTCATTGTCTGAGAAGTTGCTGAGAGACTGGCACTGTGCTTGATCAAAATTTTTTCAAGAACTGTGAGGCACATCCGAGTGGAGACCATTCGAGAAATTCAGCTGGTTTTCGGTGTAAATTTTAACGGCTGATGAGAGATTTTGGATTGTTTCTATCGCTGTAAGGACTTCCCACAGAGCGGGACATCGCGCAGCACTCCGAGGCGACGTCGTCATCCTGTTTCAAGCTGAAAACCTCCAAATTTAAGCCTCTGTTGACCCAGGATGTCGTGAGAGAACAGAGAACTTTCAGAAGAGGTCGGAATCAGCAGTTTATCCGGACATTCCACTGTTAAAGGAGATTTTTTTAATGAAAGACGTGCGGACGGATTGGCGCGTCGGCTCGCAGCCGGCGCGCGCCCGCCACAGGAAAAACACCTCCATGTTGATAACCATTTGTAAAATCCAGGCGGCTTTTGGTGGCTTTCAGTTGAGTGAGTATCTGAGAAATTGTTTAACAGCAGGGCATGTTCCAACTTGTCCTTAAGGCTTCCAACGGAGGTTCGAACGCCAATCCGTCCACACGTCTTTCATTAAAAAAATCTCCTTTAACAGTGGAATGTCCAGATAAACTGCTGATTCCGACCTCTTCTGAAAGTTCTCTGTTCTCTCACGACATCCTGGGTCAACAGAGGCTTAAATTTGGAGGTTTTCAGCTTGAAACAGGATGATGACGTCGCCTCGGAGCGCTGCGCGATGTCCCGCTCCGTGGTAAGTCCTTACAGCGATAGAAACAATCCAAAATCTCTCATCAGCCGTTACAATTTTCACCGAAAACCAGCTGAATTTCTCGAATGGTGTCCACTAGGATGTGCCTCACAGTTTTTGAAAAAAGTTTGATCAAGCACAGCGCCAGTCTCTCAGCAACTTCTCAGACAAAGGAATTCCGACAAGGGATCAGTGAGAAGTTGGATGTCTAGAAACTTCCTACTTTTAAACTCTGAAAAGACTGAAATGATGGTTCTTGGTCCAGTGAGACATCGGCATCAATTTGACCAGTTAACACTCAGCCTAGGCTCGTGTGTCATACATCACACTGACAAAGTGAGGAACCTTGGGGTAATTTTTGATCCTTCGTTGTCCTTTGGTCTCCATATTAGAAATATTACTAGGACTGCTTTCTTCCACCTGCGAAATATAGCGAAGATTCATCCCATCCTGTCTATGGCTGATGCTGAGACCCTGATCCATGCGTTCATCTCTTCTAGATTGGACTACTGCAATATTCTATTTTCTGATTTACCGCAGTCTAGCATTAGGGGTCTCCAATTGGTTCAGAATGCTGCAGCCAGACTTTTGACACGAAACAGAAAGTTTGACCACATTACACCCATTTTGGCGTCTCTTCACTGGCTTCCTGTCCCAGTGAGATCAGATTTTAAGGTTCTGCTACTAACCTATAAAATTATTCATGGACTGGCACCTCCCTACCTAGCTGATCTAATTAAACCTTACGTACCGGCCCGGGCTTTACGTTCTCAGGGTGCAGGACTACTTTGTGTCCCTAAGGTGAATAAGAAGTCTGCGGGTCACAGAGCTTTCTCTTATCTTGCCCCTGTTCTGTGAAATGATCTCTCTGCGTCAATAAAACAATCAGCTTCTGTGGAGACTTTCAAGTCCAGACTTCAGACACACTTATTTTCCCTTTGATATGGCTAGCATACTGGTGCAGTTTTGTTTTATGCTTTTTACTCTTTTAATTCATGTTATTAGTAATTGAAGGGGGCCGCGGCCTCAACTTCACCTAAATTCTGGGTCTTTTAGTGAAGCTTAGGGCTAGCGGCCGGCGATCACCTTAGTATTTCTTCTGTTTTTCTTGTTGATTAATGCTGGCAAATTATACAGTATTTTTTGTCTTTCTGATGCCTGATTCTGTTTTTTCTCTGTTTAAGGTGCAGCTCCATCCAGAGATGGGAGTTGTGTTTGTGTTGGTGATCGTCCTGTGCACCAACAGCAATTCTTGTATATTCGTCCGTGAACTGTTCTGTGAATTATTTCTGTAATTTATGTTTGGAGCATGGCCCAAGCATTGGGTCACCCCTTTGAGTCTGGTCTGCTTGAGGTTTCTTCCTCAGAAGGAGTTTTTCCTTACCACTGTTGCTCTGGGGGTTGGTAAGGTTAGACCCTACCTGTGTGAAGCGCCTTGAGGCAACTCTGTTGTGATTTGGCGCTATATAAAGGAAATAAATTGAAATTGAATTGAAATTGATATATATATATATAAAAATACCGTATCTGCACATCTGAAGGCCCAGGGTCGTACATAAGCCTAACCCCTTTTTTGAAAAAAGTTGGTTAAACAACCACCCAAACTTTATTATTTTTAAATTAATGTTTATTAAACAGCTACCTAAAATGAATTAATTCTGTGACCCCCAACACATTGTAAAAAGCAAAAAATAATGAGTTTCCACAATGTTTTTCTCATCTCTTCCACGTCTGACTTGTAATGATGTCATCTGTTTGACCTGTGCTCTTATAGTGAAAGGTTTGTGCAAGAAACAAGAAGTGTTCTGTGACAATGTGGCTAGCTTTATACAAGCCCCAGTCACACGGTGAAGGAGCTAGTATCAGTTTGTGTTAGTTTTTGTCTGACAAAAGTCCCCTTTGCATCCAGCAAAATGAGGTCCTTGTCTGCAAAGTTGGTCAGAAAGTTTTGTGCGTGTTCAGAACTTTTTGGGGAGCTGAGATGGAGATCTTTCCTGTTGCCTGGACGTTTGTTTGCCGTTTTGAGTGTGACAGAGTGGGATACAGGGACACACGCAGCACTTGTAGATGCGAACACGGAGAAACCTGAGTTCACATGTTGACAGCGACAGACTGAATGTTCCACTGTTTTCAGTGAGAAGCTAACAGGAAAAATTATGGCCGTTTTATCTTCATGAGCAGGAATCACGGACAGCAACAAATGGATTATTTAACTGCAGAGTCACCCGGATTTAAACGGTTAGGAACTTCTTGAAGCTTCCACGGGTTTTCTGCTTTAATATAAAGGCTGTGCAAAATGTTTCAGTGAAGTAAATTATTGTCCACGTGGTTACTATTGAAAACTGACTGCGCACATCACTTTTTTTCTGCCAAGATGAAGAAGCAGTTTAAGAGCTAGAGACATCAGCTGACAAGTAACACATTTAATAAATGACAAAAGGATAGGACAAAAACAAACAGGCAGGTGATTTACTCATTATTTGTGAGGAAATCAGACATTTTATTTAATTTGGCGATACAACAAACGCAATATTTGGTTGAGCCCATGGAACCCTCAGGAAGCTCAAACTCTGCCATTAGTTTAGTTTTGCCTTTAGCAAAACATTAAAGCCCCATTTATTTATGTGTACGTGCTTATCTTTGACTCCAAGAGTTGACAAGCTTTGCATTTTCACAGTAATTCATTGTGTTGACTAGATTATAAAAGAAGATGCATTCATGTATCCCACACTAATAAATTAGAGAGAATGTAAACATTGCGACAGCATGGATGTGGTCTCTCACCTGGAAAATGCTCGCTCCGTACGGCGTCCTCCATGCATTCAACAGATTGTCTTTCCCTGTGCTCACAAACCACTTGCCTGCAGTAACAGACACACACGTCATTTTTAACAGGAGTGTAGAGATTAACAGCAAAGAGAAGAATGAGAGATGTAGAAATAGTTTTTGGGTTGAGTCATTCCGGTTTGTGCATACCGCAGTAAGCAAACTTGAGGGAGAGAACGCAGCTCTCATGGAGGTGCAGCTGGTATTTATCGGGTTTGGAGACGTGCAGGACTTCCACGTTACTGCTCTCCATCCCCACAGCCAGCCACTCGCCCGTCGGACAGTAACCCAGAGAGAAGATCTGGACACGAGGGGCGGTGGAGAGAGATATTGACATGAATAAGTGACAGATTCAATTTGAAAGACATGTCAAAACAGGAAACTGAGGTAAATCTAGAGTGAATAAAGAGACAGGAAGTCATTACGTGGTAAATCGAACCTCATCTGAAACAGTGGGTCGATTCTGAGTGAATGGTGTAAAGTCATGCTGATGTATGTGTGTGTGTGTTCATGTGCGTCTCTTTACTCTGCAGAGCATCACTTTTTGTGTCCCCTTGAGGTACCTCTGATAACTTGTTCCTCTGGGCGTGCATGACTACGTATGTGGCGTGCGTACCTGTGAGGTGAAGTCGTGCTGTTGCAGCTGTCGTCCCTCTCTGAGGTCCCAGCAGCGGACCGTGTTGTCCAGCCCCCCCGTCCACAGCTTGGTGCCGTCGTTGGAGATGTCAATGCAGCTGGCTCCATCCGTGTGGCCCTGAAACTGCCTGCAGCCACAGAAGAGATGAATCTCTGTGCGTCTTTTCCTCAGAAATTAGTTGTGGAGTTGTCACACCACATTTATTTTAATTGCTCCTTCCTTCCTCCTTCACCTGACACACCTGAATCTCTCCGTTCCTCTTTACTGAACCACAATCGTTCCTCTCCTCCTCCCTTACCAGAGTGTTCTTGTGGAAGTTCACACTGTGCTATTTTATCCCTCCTCCCTTTGTTTCTCGGCTCCTGATCACAGGGTTGGGTGAGCAGGATGCACACTACAATTACCTTTCTCCTTCCTCCCTTTTGCCTTGTTTTATTTCCTCCACTTCTGAAGGTCCTGAAATATTACTCCATAATCCAGGCTCTCTTCTTCTCTGAGTTTAGAAGCCATCCAAATGTTTTTCCACCACTAAAAAAATTTATTTGCGTGCTCAACATATTGCTGGCGTGGCGATGTCATCACTGCAACAGCATCAAACACACTATAAATACATTACATTACATTACACTTATCTGAAGCTGCTCCTATTACGAAGGATGTGCAAATAGATGTGGACACATACAAATAGACAGGAAAAAAACAAACCCTAAAATATGGCCAGAGTTTTCTGACATTTTATTACGTTAGCGTAGAATTGCACGACTTTGCCGCCAAAGCTGTGGAGCTCTTAAACTCAAACCTCAGTCTGACTACTGTTCAGTGTCCACTCACACTTCATCACTCCAGACCAGTGCAACATTTGGCTTCGTGCAATATTTCCCCCCAAAACACATTCAATTTTTATTTATTTATTTTGGCTTGTTATGGCACTAAACTAAAATGAGGGAAGGAGTTGTTTGTAATGTGCGACTTCTACATGCTACACCACTGAGAATTACACAAATGCTATTTTATTGTCTGTACATTGACAATAAAGTTCTTGCATGTTGCCTCCAGAAGAAGCTTGTGGATGGTTTACGCCTCAGAGGACATTTGCACCAGAATGAGTCCTCTCACCTGACCAGCGTCTGGTTGTGAAGGTCCCAGACCACGATGTTCCCGTCGCTGCAGCAGGAGAAGCAGACCTTGTTGTCGGGAGAGATGGCCAGAGCGTAACAGGCAGGAGCCGACGACGTCAGCTCCGCCTTGATGCGAGGAGTGGGTGTGGCCAAATCCCAGATAGACAGCGTGCTGGCTTCTCCACCAACGATTAAGGTTCGTCCATCTGGCAGGATTTTACAGGAACGGATGTAGTTATCCCTGTTCTGATTGGACAAGACAAAGTAGTTAAGGTGACGCCTGTAATAATACAGAGGAGACAATGATGTGGACACTTTGATGATGTAATCAAAATAATGCACAAAGTCCACTCTGAAAATTCTGTATGAACATGAAAACATGCATGTGTTTATATTTTATTTTATTTATTTTTATTTTCATTTTTGTTGCGTTGCTATAAATCAACCATCAGTTTTAGCCTGAAAGCTAACTACACTTCCTGTACGAATCGGTGAATATGACATCAATTCTTAGTTGGAAGCTTAATTTGTTGGTTTGTTGTTTCCAATAATTCCTCAGTGCAGTGGGCGGGATTTGTGCCAATGAAAGTTTAATTCTTGGTCAAACCTGGTTTTGTTTTCTTGCAGTATTTGCTTTCAAGTAGAATCCATACCTCATGTTTTCCCAGGACGTTCTTTTTTTTCTTTCTTTCTGAAAATTCCTCCATTCTTCCAAAATTCCACCAGCACGCGCAAGATCTATCTCAGGTTAATGTTCGGGTCTGCGTAGTCTCTGCTGTTATTTTATGTGTGGCACATGCAGTGGTGGGCACAGGTAACCAAAAAGTTAGCTTCAATAACAGATAATCAGCTAAGTGAAAAGTTATCTTTTATAAAGCAAAACTGATAAACCACCCAAAAATTTATCGGAAGCTACAGCTAACTGTGAACTGTGGCTTGAATTCAGAGTTTGGGGGTCATGTCACAAACTGTCTGCGGCCCTTGGACCCAAAAAGAACAATTTTACTCTCATCAGTCCACAAAATATTCCTCCATTTCTCTTTAGGCCAGTTGATGTGTTCTTTGGCAAATTGTAACCTCTTCTGCACGTCTTTTATTTAACAGAGGGACTTTGCAGGGGATTCTTGCAAATAAATTAGCTTCACACAGGCGTCTTCTAACTGTCACAGCACTTACAGGTAACTCCAGACTGTCTTTGATCATCCTGGAGCTGATCAATGGGTGAGCCTATTGCCATTCTGGTTATTCTTCTATCCATTTTGATGGTTGTTTTCCATTTTCTTCCACACGTCTCTTGTCTTTTTTGTCCTTTTTAAAGCACTGAAGATCATTTTAGATGAACAGCCTATAATTTTTTGCACCTGCATATAAATTTTCCCCTCTCCAATCAACTTTTTAATCAAACTGCGCTGTTCTTCTGAACAATGTCTTGAACGTCCCATTTTCCTCAGGCTTTCAAACAGAAAAGCATTCAACAGGTGCTGGCTTCATCCTTACATAGGGGACACCTGATTCACACCTGTTTTTGCCACAAAATTGGCAAACTCACTGACTGAATGCCACACTACTATTATTGTGAACACCCCCTTTTCTACTTTTTTACTAATAGCCCAATTTCATTAAGAGTGTGCATATCATGAATGCTTGGTCTTGTTGGATTTGTGAGAATCTACTGAATCTACTGGTACCTTGTTTCCCATGTAACAATAAGAAATATACTCAAAACCTGGATTAATCTTTTTACTCACATAGCACTACTATTATTCTGAACACTACTGTATGTGTATATATATACGAGGTCTGTTAGAAAAGTATCGTACCTTTTTATTTTTTTCAAAAACTATATGGATTTGATTCATATGTTTTTACGTCAGCCAAGCTTGAACCTTCGTGCGCATACGTCAGTTTTTCCATGCCTGTCGGTTGCGTCATTCACCTGTGGGCAGGCTTTGAGTGAGCACTGGTCCACCCCTGTCGTCGTCGTTTCATTGCGAGGAAATGGCGGAATGATTTGGGCTTTTTTTCCCATCAGAATTTTTTCAGAAACTGTTAAAGACAGGCAGCTGGAAACCATTCGAAAAATTTATCTGGTTTTTGGTGAAAATTTTACGGGCTTCACAGAGAATAAGGAGTGTTACTACAGCTTTAAGGACGGCCCACAATGGCGCACGGCGCGCCGCGCTCCGAGCCACCATCGAGAGGCAGAAACCACCACATCATTTCTAAATGGATCGCTGTGTGGAGCCGGGACCGTCGTGTGCAATTTCTCTGGTTATCACAAGAGCTGGACATCAGCCATTTTCCTGCAGATTTCACTTTTAACAAGAGATTTTGTCATGGAAAGCCGCGCGGAGGCTTCGTGCGTCATGACTGATTCGCTGATGAAGCGAGACAAAGGAACACCTCCGTTTCAGAGTGTTAGAGGACAAGTTGGGACATGCCCAGCTCTCCACAATTTCTCTTATACTCACTCGACTGGTAAGCACTGAAAGCCGAGATAGGCAAAAATTCTGATGGAAAAAAAGCCCAAGTCATTCCGCCATTTCCTCGCAATGAAACAACGACGAGAGGGGTGGAGCAGTGCTCACTCAAAGCCTGCCCACAGGCGAATGACGCAACCGACAGGCGTGGAAAAATTCACGCATGCGCACGAAGGTTCAAGCTTGGCTGACGTAAAAACATATGAATCAAATCCATATAGTTTTCGAAAAAAGGTACGATACTTTTCCAACAGACCTCGTATATACGAGGTGTATTAGATAAGAAACCGACACTTTTATTTTTTTTTTAACTATATGGATTTGAATGACGTGCGATTACACCAATCATGCTTGAACCCTCGTGCACATGCATGAGTTTTTTCACGCGTGTCGGTGACGTCATTTCCCTGTGGGCAGGCCTTGAGTGAGATGCGGTTCAGCCCTCTTGGCTGAATTCCTTTGTTTCATACGCTGCTCGAGACGGCATGCGTTGCTTTATCAAAATTTTTTCTGGACCTGTGAGGGATATCCAAGTGGACACTATTCGAGAAATTTAGCTGGTTTTCGGTGAAAAGTTTAACGGCTGATGAGAGATTATGGGGTGTTTCTGTCGCTGTAAGAACTTCCCACGGAGCGGGAAGTCACGCAGCGCTTCCAGGCGCCGTCGTCGGCCTGTTTCGACCTGAAAACATCCTAATTTAAGGCTTAATTCACCCAGGACGTTGTGAGAGAACAGAGAAGATTCAGAAGAGGCCAGCATGATGACTTTATGCGGACATTCCACTGTTTAAGGACATTTTGTAACGAAAGACGTGTGCACAAATTCGCCGAGTTGTCACGGAAACGACTCGGCGTGTGCGCCACGACAGGAAAAACACCTCCGTGTTGAAAACCATTTGTAAAATTCAGGCGGCTTTTGATGGCTTTCAACAAGTGAGTAACTGAGAAATTGTTTAACAGCTTGGGCATGTTCCAACTTGCCCATTAAGGTTTCCAACGGAGGTGTTTTTCCTGTCGCGACCCCCCGCGGTCGGGTCCGGCCCGACATGCGACTCTGCCCGCACGTTCTTTCATTACAAAATGTCCATTAACAATGGAATGTCCGAATAAACTCCTCATGCCGACTTCTTCTGAAAGATCATTGTTCTCTGACAACTTCCTGGGTCAACAGAGCCTGAAATGTGGAAGTTTTCAACTTGAAACAGCGAGACGCTGCCGCCTCGAAGGGCAGATCGCCGTCAGGCGCCGTGGGCCGTCCTTAAAGCGACACTACCAGACCAAAATCTCTCATCAGCCGTTAAAATTTTTACCGAAAACCAGCTGAATTTATCGAATGGTGTCCACTCAGTTGTGCCTTACAGTTTTGAAAAAATTTTGATCAAACAAAGCAGCAGTCTCTGAACCATTCCTAAACAATGAAAAAATCGACGAGAGGGTGGGCCACTCCACACTCAAAGACTGCCCACAGGTGAATGACGTAACCGACAGGCGTGAAAAAACTCTCACATGCCCACGAGGGTTCAAGCATGTCTGATGTAATCACACGTGATCCAAATCCATATGGTTTTTGAAAAAAATAATAAGGTCGGATACTTTTCTAATAGACCTCGTGTATGTATATATATATATATATATATATATATATATATATATATATATATATATATATAAAAATAAATAAGATGGAACAAAGACAACAGACAGTGTTTGACATAAGCAGAACTCTAAATTGCAAAGAGGAATCGATTGCAATGATTCCAATTGAAAATAATTGAAGAAGCAACCTGAGCTTCTTCTGGCATTTTTACATAAAACAAACACAATAACAATGTCTATAAACCCAGAGAATATACTGACAAGAGTTTTAGGCACAATACACAAAGAGTTTAATGCTGTTGTCTCTGTGGAGCCTGATCAGAGTGTCTCAAATGCATTTCTTCTGTCGTGAATGTACTGAGATTTCCCATAGTGCACTGGGCACAGCATGTCCACACTAAAACCTTCAAAATTAGTGCATTACTTTAAAACTAAAACATCTGATATCATATCTGATATTTTCACTTTATAAAACTTCAGACGTGATGTTAATTTAAATAACTTGTCCGAAATTAGTTTGGTTAAAATTTTAACCATAAGTTGAAATGTTCCTTACAGGTGTTGAAAGACATGAGTTTTTTTTTTTTTTTTTTTATATATCTTTTCTGTGACCAGTTCTCCTTTGCCTGCAGAGGATAAAGCGGTTCCTTTGAGAACCAGCTCTCTTCTGTTTGCAGAGGATAGAACTGCACAACTGATTTTAGACTTCATAAATGTTTATAACTATTAAACTTTGTTTACCACGTCTGCAAAAATATGTTGGCAGTCTAAAAATGATTGGACCAAAACTTATCAAAAGATAATTAGTCCGATAATGGTTTTCAGAGTTATCTGAAAAGCTAATCCGATAATGAAAAACAGTTAGCGGAATAACGGAACTGTGCCCACCACTGGGCACATGTGAGAAGTACAACTAGCTCTCAAGCTAAGCTTCCATAAAACAGTTACGCAGCTCTCTTACACCTGGTTGAGCTTGGCGCACCTCGGCTGTTTTCCCAAAGCAACTTGATAAACATATTCTCAGGTCTTACTATCTCTATTTTACATTTCTGTGTACAACTTTAAAACTGCATTGTGCCGAGGCTGCATGGACCAAAGCTTCAGTTAAAACCAATACGTCTGAGAGTGGTAGGCGGTATCATAGACATTATATACATAGACGCCTCATAACGTGCTGCAACGTAATCCAATGTGCATATTGGATGGGTTTCCTCACAATAGGCTTGCACCAGAGTCAACTGGAGTGAATGGAGAGTGAACAAATTTGCTGGTATTTTGTACTGCTTACAGTTGCAATAACCGGCGCAGTGTAGAAACCAGATCAATAACAATAATTTTGGTTATTTTACCATTTGTAATATTATGTCATCATAACAAATGATACTTACATGTAACATTATTACAAAAGGAACTCATATTCTCCCTCATTAGCTGTGTCTCCATCCAACTAGTATCTTAACTCTTAAGCAAATTTTCGTTAATGTGGCAAAAGGAAGAGTGTATTTGTGCACATTTCCATCCACTTGTTGTGCGCTTTTGTTTCACAGTTCTTTGGAATTGAGAACCATCGTTTCATGCCTCAGTCATCACAAAGTAAGGCTGCACCACATCGCAAAATTAACTACATTGGTGTTACAGAGTGCCAGCACACACAAGAAGCTGTGCAAAACAGTTATTTTTCAAGGGTTTTAACTCTCCAGCCCCAGTTGCAGTTCCAGCCTAACAAGGTAGTTTAAGACCCTGGACTGACCTGGAAATTTCTTTTCCTGGCACTGAAAAAAATGTTAATCTTTGTAACAAAACCTGGTGAGCGAAGCAGAGAAAATTAAAGTGATGTCCTCTGTGTGTGTGTGAGAGAGAGAAATAAATTCAAATGAACAATCCAAACTTGTTTCTTTACTAAATTATAAATTCATTTATACATTTATCTATATGCCATAGAATATGTCTTTGTTAAAGAGCATAATTCAAAGTCTTTTAGCATGAAAGTACGTATTTTTAATGTGTGACAGCATCCTGTATCGTAACTGAATCTGTGCTGTTTCTAACAAACCAAACCGTGGGAAAATCAGGTCAAAATTTGGGGAGTTATGGATTATTGTAGTTGCGGAAACACCTTCCACAATACAGATAAATGCACTGGGTGCGAAACAGTGACCCATCCAAGAGGCAGCGGCAGTCCATCAGGCATCTACGTATATAATATATGAGGTGGGCTTCATAGATAATTGGCAAAGCTTCTGGGGAAAACCTGGTCTTGTTAGGAGAGACGGCATCCATCCCACTTTGGATGGAGCAGCTCTCATTTCTAGAAATCTGGCCAATTTTATTAAACCCTCCAGACCGTGACTATCCAGGGTTGGGACCAGGAAGCAGAGTTGTAGTCTTACACACCTCTCTGCAGCTTCTCTCCCCCTGCCATCCCCCCAATACCCCATCCCCGTAGAGATGGTGCCTGCTCCCAGACCACCAACAACCAGTAAAAATCTATTTAAGCATAAAAATTCAAAAAGAAAAAATAATATAGCACCTTCAACTGCACCACAGACTAAAACAGTTAAATGTGGTCTATTAAACATTAGATCTCTCTCTTCTAAGTCCCTGTTAGTAAATGATATAATAATTGATCAACATATTGATTTATTCTGCCCAATGCCGCGTTCACACCGGGCGCGATCAGACGCTACAAATTCGCTGGTGTCGTGTGGCGACGGACGCGCCTCCTTCGCCCAGTGTGTCGTTCTGCTTGGGTGGACTTTCGCTGCGAAAATTCACCCCGGTGTGTCATCAAATAGGAGGAGCTTCCATTCCACTCGGCGTCAAGTCATCATGACGGACCTTGATCACACGGAGCGTGTTGTTGTGAAAAGCTCCCAATACAGAGAGTATCATTATTTGCAGCAGGAGCTGCGTCTGGATGACGGCCGCTTTCAGTGGTCCTTCCGCCTCTGAGGGATCCAGTTTGAGGACCAACTGTCCAGTTCACGCGCACATGTAAACAATTAAAAAAAAAAAAAAGAAACTCCGCTGCTTGCTGCAGCTCGCTCCTCCCCCCAAAAACTCTGTCATAATTGTGTTTAGAAACCAGTCACCATTTGTTTGATTATACATCTGTGTAGTTAATTAATAAAATATTCTCCACACAGATGATTCGCTCGCGTGCGCACGTAGAAAAAAAAAGAAAGAAAGAAAGAAACTCCGCAGCTTGCTGTGAGGCTGCTCCTCGCTCTTTCCCCCCCAAAAAAACTCTGTCATAATTGTCTTTAGAAACCAGTCACCATTTGCTTTATTATACATCTGTGTAGTTAATAAGTAAAATAATCTCCATGGATGATTCTCTCGCGCGCACGTAAAATAAAAAAGAAAAACTCCGCTCCCCCTGCTGTGGGGCTGCTACTCGCTCCAAAAACTCTCTCATAATTGTGAAATAAAGGACAAAAGAGACATAAGTCCTGCTCACAGGCTGCTACCAGAGACAGGACATGTTCACATCCTCAGTCAAACTCCAGACATCTCCACGTCACTACATATTCAGTCCCTGATTGGTCATCACGGCGCGAAGAGACGAAAAAGTTCAGATTTTTCAAATTGGGGAGGAGGGCAACACGATGTGATGCGACGCAATATCGCGCCACAAACGCGCAAAATGCTCAAAATCGCTTCACTCGCGTCGCGCTGCGCAGTTTGGCGCCAAAACGCGTGGTTACAGCAGGATAAATATGTTAGTTTAAATGAGTCAACACCCCCGAGTCACACTAACTGTCAGAATGCTCGTAGCACAGGCCGAGGGGGAGGATTAGCAGCAATCTTCCACTCCAGCTTATTAATTAATCAAAAACCCAGACAGAGCTTTAATTCATTTGAAAGCTTGACTCTTAGTCTTGTCCATCCAAATTGGAAGTCCCAAAAACTAGTTTTATTTGTTGTTATCTATCGTCTACCTGGTCGTTATTGTGAGTTTCTCTGTGAATTTTCAGACCTTTTGTCTGACTTAGTGCTTAGCTCAGATAAGATAATTATAGTGGGCGATTTTAACATCCACATAGATGCTGAGAATGACAGCCTCAACACTGCATTTAATCTATTATTAGACTCAATTGACTTTGCTCAAAATGTAAATGAGTCCACCCACCACTTTAATCATACTTTAGATCTTGTTTTGACTTACGTTATGGAAATTGAAGACTTAACAGTATTCCCTGAAAACCCCCTTCTGTCTGATCATTCCTTAATAACATTTACATTTACTTTAATGGACTACCCAGCAGTGGGGAATAAGTTTCATTACAGTAGAAGTCTTTCGAAAAGCACTGTAACTAGGTTTAAGGATATGATTCCTTCTTTGTTATGTTCTCCAATGCCATATACCAACACAGTGCAGAGTAGCTACCTAAACTTTGTGAGTGAGATAGATTATCTCGTCAATAGTTTTACATCCTCATTGAGCACAACCTTGGATGCTGTAGCTCCTCTGAAAAAGAGAGCCTTAAATCAGAAGTGCCTGACTCCATGGTATAACTCACAAACTCGCAGCTTAAAGCAGATAACCCATAGGATGGAGAGGAAATGGCATCTCACTAATTTAGAAGATCTTCACTTAGCCTGGAAAAAGAGTCTGTTGCTCTATAAAAAAGCCCTCCGTAAAGCTAGGACATCTTACTACTAATCACTAATTGAAGAAAATAAGAACAACCCCAGGTTTCTTTTCAGCACTGTAGCCAGGCTGACAAAGAGTGAGAGCTCTATTGAGCCGAGTATTCCTTTAACTTTAACTAGTAATGACTTCATAACTTTCTTTGTTAATAGAATTTTAACTATTAGAGAAAAAATTACTCATAACCATCCCAAAGACATATTGTTATCTTTGGCTGCTTTCAGTAATGCTGGTATTTGGTTAGACTCTTTCTCTGCGATTGTTCTGTGTGAGTTATTTTCATTAGTCACTTCCTCCAAACCATCAACATGTCTATTAGACCCCATTCCTACCAGGCTGCTCAAGGAAGCCCTATCATTAATTAATGCTTCGATCTTAAATATGATCAGTCTTTCTTTATTAGTTGGCTATGTACCACAGGCTTTTAAGGTGGCAGTAATTAAACCATTACTTAAAAAGCCATCACTTGACCCAGCTATCTTAGCTAATTATAGGCCAATCTCCAACCTTCCTTTTCTCTCAAAAATTCTTGAAAGGGTAGTTGTAAAACAGCTAACTGATCATCTGCAGAGGAATGGTCTATTTGAAGAGTTTCAGTCAGGTTTCAGAATTCATCATAGTACAGAAACAGCATTAGTGAAGGTTACAAATGATCTTCTTATGGCCTCAGACAGTGGACTCATCTCTGTGCTTGTCCTGTTAGACCTCAGTGCTGCTTTTGATACTGTTGACCATAAAATTTTATTACAGAGAGTAGAGCATGCCATAGGTATTAAAGGCACTGCGCTGCGGTGGTTTGAATCATATTTATCTAATAGATTACAATTTGTTCATGTAATTTGTTCTTCACAGACTAAGGTTAATTATGGAGTTCCACAAGGTTCTGATCTAGGACCAATTTTATTCACTTTATACATGCTTCCCTTAGGCAGTATTATTAGAAAGCATTGCTTAAATTTTCATTGTTACGCAGATGATACCCAGCTTTATCTATCCATGAAGCCAGAGGACAGACACCAATTAGTTAAACTGCAGGAATGTCTTACAGACATAAAGACATGGATGACCTCTAATTTCCTGCTTTTAAATTCAGATAAAACTGAAGTTATTGTACTTGGCCCCACAAATCTTAGAAACATGGTGTCTAACCAGATCCTTACTCTGGATGGCATTACCCTGACCTCTAGTAATACTGTGAGAAATCTTGGAGTCATTTTTGATCAGGATATGTCCTTCAATGCGCATATTAAGCAAATATGTAGGACTGCTTTTTTACATTTGCGCAATATCTCTAAAATTAGAAAGGTCTTGTCTCAGAGTGATGCTGAAAAACTAATTCATACATTTATTTCCTCTAGGCTGGAGTATTGTAATTCATTATTATCAGGTTGTCCTAAAAGTTCCCTGAAAAGCCTTCAGTTAATTCAAAATGTTGCAGCTAGAGTACTGACGGGGACTAGAAGGAGAGAGCATATTTCACCCATATTGGCCTCTCTTTCTTTGGCTTCCTGTTAATTCTAGAATAGAATTTAAAATTCTTCTTCTTACTTATAAGGTTCTGAATAATCAGGTCCCATCTTATCTTAGGGACCTCTTAGTACCATATCACCCCAATAGAGCGCTTCGCTCTCAGACTGCGGGCTTACCTGTAGTTCCTAGGGTTTTTAAGAGTAGAATGGGAGGCAGAGCCTTCAGCTTTCAGACTCCTCTCCTGTGGAACCAGCTCCCAATTCGGATCAGGGAGACAGACACCCTCTCTACTTTTAAGATTAGGCTTAAAACTTTCCTTTTTGCTAAAGCTTATAGTTAGGGCTGGATCAGGTGACCCTGAACCATCCCTTAGTTATGCTGCTATAGACTTAGACTGCTGGGGGGTTCCCATGATGCACTGAGTGTTTCTTTCTCTTTTTGCTCTGTATGCACCACTCTGCATTTAATCATTAGTGATTGATCTCTGCTGTCTTCCACAGCATGTCTTTTTCCTGATTCTCTCCCCTCAGCCCCAACCAGTCCCAGCAGAAGACTGCCCCTCCCTGAGCCTGGTTCTGCTGGAGGTTTTTTCCTGTTAAAAGGGAGTTTTTCCTTCCCACTGTCGGCAAGTGCTTGCTCATAGGGGGTCATTTTGACCGTTGAGGTTTTTCTGTGATTATTGTATGGCTTTTGCCTTGCAATATAAAGCGCCTTGGGGCAACTGTTGTTGTGATTTGGCGCTATATAAATAAAACTGATTTGATTTGAAATTGATAATGTCTATAGGCGGTATAACCCATTTTGAACTTTCCATTCAGTTCACTATTAGTTAATACTAACATACTGGTTCAGAATAGGAAAGTTATGCTTTGCAATTTATGTTATGCTAACAGGCTACAAACCGGTGGCCACTCCTTCTGTGCCTTGTTTTCTACCACTGTATGGGATGTGATCCCCAGTTGAACAAAAGGTGAGTGGAGGCAGCCCCAACGTGCCGCAGCACAGTAGTAAAAACCAGAAGGTCCCGGTCTTTCATTTGAAGTGAAGCAATGCCACTTTTGGCTTAATTGAATTAGTCAAGGAAAATGAATGTCTACATTAAACAAGGAATTGCACCGGATTGCATCATACGGCACCAAATCGAATCATTCCATCATAAAAGCTATCATCCCTGAATTGTGTCTTAGCCCAGATATGCTCTCGATATGTATCAGCTTGTCTTATAAGGGAAAAATGCACACCCCTGTATATTAGCTTGCTGAAATAGTGTATAATGTGAGGCCTCTAATTTTTCCCATGTCTCACCAGACAGTCCAGCTGCGCCATGGGACTCTTGCTGCTGGGTTGGCTGATGTCCCACACCTTAACACAGCCCTTGCCACCAGTGTAGACGTGGCGTGTTGAGGAGCTGATGGTGACGGCACACACAACCTCTCCATGGCTCAGGGTGTGGATCTGTCGGGCATGCCGTGGGATTCCTGGGCCCAGCAGGGCGTCAGGAGGGAAAGGCACTGGCTGCATCTGGCCGTCTGCGCTGACATGGAACGAGTAGGCGCTGGATTGAAGTCAAAGACAGAGAAAAGAAATAAATCAATACTTCAGAAGTACAGCTAAATTTAAAGTACGACAGAAGCAGTAGGTACTGCAAAGAAGATTGAAAGGGTGGAGGGATGCGGGCCAGAAACATAAGGGAGGAGGTGGAACAAATCAATGAACAAGTGAGTGAAACTGGACAGGTTAGAGGTAAACACAAAACTATGCCAGTGTGCAAGTTGTAAAGACTGACAATATCATAATGGCCTTGGAAATCCAGTAATATTCGTGCAAATTCCTGCAATTACTTGGCTCACTGTAGCTGTAGGCAGAATGCATTAAGGCAGATTGTGTTACAGGGCAGCCTCAGTGTTTCCGTCACTAATGGCTGATCAATACTGTAGCAGTTGGAAGTCATGGCTGTTTGATGATTCCAAATTAGCACTGGAAAAAATGAACAGCTAGTCTGTGGCAAACAACAACAACAAAAACAATTCAGACACCAAAGAAAGAAATGCATGCAGGGTAGACAGTATACAGGCGAGAAGGAGCTGTTATTGTTCCTGATCGCTGTATGGATTATTTTAATTACATTTTTGAAAAAATAATTCATCATTTCCATAGTAGTTTCAAAATGTTGTCTTGTTTAGTTTTTAATTAGTGTTGTTAGAGGGTGGAAATGTTAAAATACTCAGTTTACTTCAAAAGTCAGAGGACAATAAGGGTGTACATTAACCGTCCATATTATGAATGTACATAATGTGACTTTAATATTCATTCATTTTATGCCATTTATCCCTTGCCTATGAATATATACCCACAAAATGTAACAAAGGTCTATAGAATCAGTCCAAGCTCAGCATTTTGAAGACAGCTTTGCCGTGTAATTTGGTAGAAAGTAACAAGTTGCTGTAATACAAATTAAGTGAATGATGATATCTGTGTGTTAACATTTTGTTTCATGTTGGATATCTTTTTGTGTTGCAATCATGTTGGAGTAGAGAACTTACGGCTTGCCACCGGAGGAGCCGGGCAGAGAGGACGACAGTCCCGGAGCTCTTAAGTGAGCCCGAGAGTCATACGCCACCTGGTCAAGGAAGCGGACAAGAACCAACTTCAGTGTGACACAACTGAGCTCCAAATCATTTTCATTAGAAGGAACAACAAAACCACACAAAATGTCTGTATATGTATTCAAGCCTAATCACATTTATAAAAGAAGCCACATTTTAGCATGACGACGGCAGAATACACCAGTGACGTGGAAATCATCTTGACTGCTTTCTTCCACCTTCGTAACATAGCGAATATTCTTCCTGTCCTGTCTGTGGCTGATGCAGAGACTCTGATTCATACATTTGTCTCTTCTAGACTGAATTACTGCAATGTCCTATTCTCTGCTTTACTGCACTCCAACATTAGGGGTCTCCAACTGGTTCAAAATACTGCTGCCAGAATTTTGACAAGAAGCAGAAAGTTTGACCACATTACACCGATTTTGGCGTCTCTTCACTGGCTTCCTGTCTCTGTGAGGTCAGATTTTAAGGTTCTGTTCCTCTCATAAAATTATTCACAGACTAGCACCTCCCTACCTAGCTGACCTAACTGCACCCTACCTACTGGCCCATGCTCTGCGTTCTCAGGGTGTAGGACTACTCTGTGTCCCTAAGATTAAAAAAAAAGTCAGCAGGCCAAAGAACCTTCTCTTATCATGTTCCTGTGTTGGGGAATGAACTCCCTGCAGAGATAAAACAGACAGATTCTGTAGAGACATTCAAGCTCAGAATAAAGACAGATCTATTCTTCCTCTTGTATCGCTAGCATACCGGTGTAGTATGGAACTATGCTTCCTCTCCTTTTAATTCATAGCAACGGAACAGATCTCAGCCTCATTACATCTAAATTCTGGGTCTGTTAGTAAAGCACACAGCTAGCTGCCGTTGACCACCTTAGTATTCTCTCTGCTTCCCTGTCAGTCTGCTGCCGGTGAATTAATGCCTCAGGTGCAATTATTTCCAGCCAACTCTGCTCTTTTTCTCTCTGTCTAAGGCACTGATGATACCCATGATGGATGCTGGCCCTACACCCCAGGGCTCCAGACTGACCTGCATTTCCTGCTGCGCTAATGATTGGCGATCACAACTCTGGAGCCTACTGGTGCTGAACGTGGATTAGAGACCCAAGATGGACTCTATTTTAGTTTCAATTTTTAAGGACTGTTTTTGCTGTTCTTCAGTTTTTTTCTGTTTCCTGTTTCTTCTGTTTAAGAAATTCTTGTACAATCTGTAAAAACCTTGGCACCTCCCTACCTAGCTGACCTAATTAAACCTTACGTACCGGCCCGGGCTTTACGTTCTCAGCGTGCAGGACTATTTTGTGTCCCTAAGGTGAATAAGAAGTCTGTGGGTCACAGAGCTTTCTCTTATCATGCCCCTGTTCTGTGGAATGATCTCCTTGCGTCAATAAAACAGTCAGATTCTGTGGAGATTTTCAAGCCCAGACTTAAGACGCACTTATTTTCCCTTTCATATGGCTAGAATACTGGTACAGTTTTGTTTTACGCTTTTTACTCTTTTAATTCATGTTATTAGTAATTGGAGCGGGCTGCGGCCTCAACTTTACCTAAATTCTGGGTCTTTTAGTGAAGTTTAGGGCTAGTGGCCAGCGATCACCTTAGTATTTAAATTATACAGTATTTTTTGTCTTTCTGATGCCTGATTCTGTTTTTTCTCTCTGTTTAAGGTGCAGCTCCATCCAGCGATGGGAGTTGTATTTGTGTTGGCGACCCTCCTGTCCTGTGTGCCAATAGCATTTCTTGTATATTCGTCCGTGAATTGTTCTGTGAATTGTTCTGTAATTTATGTTTGTAGCATTGCCCAAGCAGAGGGTCACCCCTTTGAGTCTGGTCTGCTTGAGGTTTCTTCCTCAGAGGGAGTTTTTCCTTACCACTGTTGCTCTGGGGGTTAAGGTTAGACCTTACCCGTGTGAAGCGCTTTCAGGCAACTCTGTTGTGATTTGACGCTATATAAATGAAAATAAATTGAAAATTGAAATTGAAAAGTGTAGAATGCCCTAAGCAATAGGTCATCACTCTGGGTCTGGTCTGCTTGAGGTTTCTTCCTCATTATCACCAGAGGGAGTTTTTCCTTACCACTGTCATCTGTGTGCTTGCTCAGGGGGGTTGGTGAGGTTAGACATTACTCATGTTAAGTGCCTTGAGGCAGCATTGTTGTGATTTGGCACTATACAAATAAAATAAATTGAATTGAATTGAAATTGAAGCTACGTGAGGCAGATAAACACAGCTAATTAATGGGTCCTGCCACAGTTAACGGCCTTTCAGATTGCGGCGTGCTGTGAATGCTGCAAGTGGATACAGAAAATGGGCGGAGTACTGTTTGTGTTCTGGAGGCTGAACAAGATCAAGCGGACACACTCAGTCTGACATTTTTCACTTTTGGTCACATACACAAACCCAGTTTGAGCAACAGAGGTTCTGCAAATGTACGTACGTAAGTAATCTGAAAATAAAATGTTATATTGGTGCACCACTGGCAGTTTTATCAGCTAACATTAGCTTAGCTTTTAGCTGCAGTATGCTAAATCAATCAATCACTCAGTCGAGTGCAAGCTTTGCATTTTGTATCACCACTTATCCATCTTCATGATGAAGTGATATAGAGGAGGATTTTCTTAAAAAGAAGACCTGAAAGTTTAGCTACAAATTGCCAGAAGGTACATCTGGATTTGATCTGTTTTGGTGAAAGAAAACCCTTCTCTGCTCTACTCCACTATGAAGCTAAGAGTAGTAATGCAAAATGCAAAGCTTGCACTGTGCACAATTTCTCCAATCACAGCCACATAAGCCCATAACTTCTCCTGGGCTGTCTGGATGTCTTGGTGGCTTTCCTCACTCTTCTCCTTCTTGCACAATCACTCAGTTTTTGAGAACTGTCTACTCCATGCAGATTTACCATAAAGTGCCATACTGTTTGTATTTCTTTGTAATTAATGTAAATAAAGTCCAAGACATATCCAGTGGCAGCTTTACCATCAGAGAGCCTCGTCCACAACCACCACAAAAGACTCCAAGCTGTCATTGATGTTAAAGGGGGCAATACACAGGATTAAGAACAGGGGTATGTAAACTTTTGATCAGGTTCATTTGGGTAGTTCTCTTGTCATTTTGATTTAAGAGGAAACACAGTTGTTTGACAATAAATGGCTTCACCCAACCACTAACCACGAGTGAAAAAAAAGTTTGTGTTGTCATTCATATTCTCTTAAAAATGTCCAAAAAGCAAAAATTCTGCCAGGGTATGTAAACTTTTGAGGACAACTGTATTTGCTGTGCAGGGAATCTTACAAATACAGATGCGTTTCAAAACTTCCAGTGATGGAGCTGAACACCAAAACCTGAAGTCCAGAAGGAAGAAGAGAACATCTCTGCTCCTCAAAATGTGAGGAAAGTGTCTCCAAAAACTCCACCAAGAGGTTGAAGCTGCAGAGAACACCATCTATATTAAAATAGCCAAGTGGCCTCTGTGTGCATGTATGCATGTGTGTATATGGCTTTGATCATGGACAAACTGGGGAGAGCTGACATTTGCCGTTTGGTGTGCCTATGTAATTTGGGTCAAGGATGAATGCAGCCAAAACGGAATGTTGATAGGACTAATATTTTTGGAGAAACTATGGATATTATCTAACAACACTGAACAATGGATGTTGATAATTACATTCTGGACTCACATGCCATTCAAACAGGGGACAATAAATCATCTATATATTAAAAGTGCGCATGTGTGATTTTATTTAGTAAGTTCAATGTAAGTATATAATATTACTTGTAAATATGTTAAAAATACATGAATGACACAAGACAGTGAAAACACTTTGTGGTCCATTTAAAAATCAAATGACAAAATACAAGTAATAAAATATAATAATACTGATGATAATAATAAATAATAATGTGTATATGATAACAAGAACCTAAACAATTTATAAATACATTAAGACATAAAAGGATTGAGTTCTTCCTCTAAAAACTCACTCACACTGTTACAAATCAGAGACTTTGCATAATTTATTACCACACTTAAAAATGTCAGCTACCTATTTTATAAACACTACCTAAATTAGAGCCCATGGATCCCCACAGGCAAATGTGCTAGTCAACTGGTTAAATGTCCTGAGAGTCCAGCTCACCTGTCGTCTCTGCAAACTCACACTTGCTAATATGCTTATAAATAAAACAAAGGCTCTTTAAAGAGCAACTTTTATTATTTGAAAAAGCTGTTTCCTTTTATATTTTAACATTAAATGAATGACTCATTAAACATGTCCAGGAAGTCAAAGGTCAGTCAAAAAGACACTTGCACAGGTAGAAGAAACTCTGGCCCTATTGTGCACAATTTCAAAGCATTCACAATCACTACAATAGTCAAATTCATATTTTAGAAAGTCCTGATTACAACATTAAAAACAATCACATAGTCAATATGAACGTAATTAAATGTTGAAATGGCTAAATTAAAAAATTATTTCATCATGAGGTTTGTCTCACGTGTTGACAAATCGCCATCAAGAGTAAACGAAATGCGACCGTAGAAAATATACATTAATCTTTAACAGACACACTGCAGTCATTGATACATCATCTCCTTTTTTTTATTTATAATGAATTTTTAGATTTATTTACAGTGTTTTTTTCCTGGTTGAAATGCAGATATGAATCTACCAGACTTCAAAATGTACACATTACTTTTCATCCTAGTTTAGTTGTCTAAAAATAAATGTCCAAGGTTCATTCTTATTTTAATTAACCAATCAGCTCATCTGAAACAACAACAACAGATAAGTTATGGTTTTAATTTACAGAGAAACATTAAAAATTTCTAAAGAAACTTTTTTTAAACTGTATTAATTACATTTTTAAAAACATTTAAAAACATTTTTAACTTCAAAATGTACAGTAATCAGAAAATAATCTTGAGGTTAAAAAACATTTGTAAGGATTTTCTTTAGAAAACTGCTGTGTAGAAATGAACAGTTCTCATGTTCCTCTGAAACACATTTCTGCACTCTGTTGTCTTCCGTATTTTGGTCTGATGCCTCGTTTCTATTGGATGCATGAAGCTATGTCACAACACACAATGGTGAAAGTTGGACTGAGTTAAACTTTGACCACGGTGATTTGACATCAGGTGGCAGTGCGCTCTCCCGACGGAACGTCATGCAAGCTTGGTTTTTTCGCGCCTCAGTGCTATGCGCCCTTTTGTGTGATGCTTCTTGTTGAAAAAAAATTAGTTTTAGAGTCGGTGTGAAAGGCCCTTTAATCTTCAAAGAAATAATTCTTCAAAACTCCTAGACACTGTAAAGGTGTGTTCACATTATTAGGGTCCTATGGTCTGTGTGCTGTATTGGTACACACAAATCATTACCACCCCAAAGCTATTGGTGGTTCTATATATTTCTTCTGCTTTGATTCCACTGGTAAACACGAGTAGCATAAGAGACGTCATTAGCTTGACTACATTAGCTGCACTTATTTCAAGCTTCAAACTTTTTAAAATAACAAACCAACCTGCTACATTTAAAAGCTGATATTTCCACATGCATATTTGTTTTGAAAAATAACTTGTTGATGCACAACAATACAAATTACAACACTTTTGTTATTAACATTAGCTTATCCTTCTTTTTGAGTACAGTCTGGCAATAAATCCAAAAGACACAACACATTATTTTAATAATTTAGTCAAGAATTTTTGGGTTTGATGTGGAAGATTTTATTTTTGTTTTGTTTTGTTTTGTCAAGAACACTTGAAACATTAAAGCTGGTAGTTCAGAAGGATAAGTTTCCAATATGTAAACCTTAGTTTGATTCCTGGTCATGCTAACAGTCTGTGTCCTTGGAAAAGACGCTTCATCTGCACCGTCTCAGGCTCTCCAGCTGCAAATGGGTAGTGGTCTTATCTAGGAAAGTAACCAGTGTTGGACTGGCGTCCTATACAGGGAGAATCACAGACTACACTCCACGCTATGGAATCTGGAGATAAACTCCGGAACCGATGGGCCTGTATAGGATCCACTTCTTCAGTGACACTTGAAATATCTGTGCCTTTTAAATGTGCTCAGACTTTAAATTTAATGCAACTCTTCCACCGTGTTTGATTGATACTGGCTGTGAACTGCTTGACTTTAACAGTTCTGAGTTTGAGTTTGACCCTTCAAGGTCATCCAAGATCAAAGGTCTTGAGACCAACAGAAAAATAATATGACTTCAGGTTAGAGTTTAGTCGTAACCACACTGCCACCGAATATTATTGTGTATATAAATATTAGGCCAAAATGTTTGACCTTTGCCTGCGACAGCTTTTAAGTGACTTATTATATCCGCCAAGGACATAATAAAATCATCTGTTGTGTGGGCCGCCAGAAGAGGTACTGCTGGCCCACCACCAAAGGGCGCCCTGCCTGAAGTGCGGGCTTCAGGCACGAGAGGGCGCTGCCGCCACGGACAGAGCCGGGAGTGACAGCTGTCACTCATTAATTCCTGACAGCTGTCACACATTCTTCATCATCACACTCCATAAAGACCAGACGTCATCTCCACCTCGTTGCCGAGATATCGTACTTCATTGTAGGTAATATCCTCAGCCTTTTTGTGTTTATCTGTAATCTGTACATTGTGAGTGTTTGCAGGCGTACCGGTCCCTTGTTTTGTGGAAGCTGAGTGAGTGCAGGACGGCACTCTTTTTCTCTGAGGGATCACTGCAAACACATCAGCATATTGAGTGAGAGGTGGAGGTGGCATTCCCACCGCTGTTGTTACTGGGTGTACACACACCCACACTTGACTGTCTTTGTTCTCGCCAGCAGTACCAGATCCGACAGTCGGGGACGGTGATCACCTGGGAATTCGGGACTTGGCGGCTCCAGTATTCTCTGGGTTCGGTGGCGGAGGAAATCGTGTGGTTCCGGTTCATCTCAGGACAGACGTCTTCTATCCTCGAGCCTGCCCAAACGTCACCTTTGTGATTTGACTGTAATTATATTCTGAGATTGTCTGTATATTCGTTGTGCACGTTTCACAACATTAAATTGTTACTTTTTGGCTCATCTATTGGCCGTTCATTTGCGCCCTCTGTTGTGGGTCTGTGTCACTACACTTTCACAACAGGATATCTCGGCCAGCGTCATGGACTCCGAGGGGCGTCACCCGGTTGTTGAACGACCAATGGGAGAGCAGGGAGCGCAGGCGTCTGCAGGAGACGTGATTGGTGAGCTGCAGCACATTCTCACCGCCTTTACGGCTCGGTTAGATCAGATGACTGAGCAAAACATCCTCCTGAACCGCAGGGTGGAGGCTCTCTCCGCACAGATGGCGGCGAGCGCTCAGGGCGCTGCTGCAGCTCGTCCTCCTGCCGACCCTGTGCAGGATATGAACGTTCCAGTGGTGGTTCAACAACCCCTCCCACCTTCCCCTGAAGCATACATAAGCCCTCCTGAGCCGTACGGAGGTTGTGTGGAGACGTGCGCGGACTTTCTTATGCAGTGTTCGCTCGTGTTCGCACAACGTCCCGTCATGTACGCGTCAGATGCTAGTAAAATAGCTTATGTGATTGCTCTGCTTCGGGGTAAAGCACGCGCCTGGGCTACGGTGCTCTGGGAACAGAACTCACGGTTGTTATCAGCATACACTGGGTTTGTGGGGGAGTTCAGAACAGTGTTTGATCACCCTAACAGAGGAGAGACCGCTTCAACAGTGCTACTGTCAATGAGACAGGGACGCGAGAGCGCAGCCACTTATGCAGTCAACTTCCGCATCGTGGCTGCGAGGTCTGGCTGGAATAACGTTGCGCTCCGCGCCGCCTTCATAAACGGACTGTCGTTGGTTCTGAAGGAGCAGCTGGTAGCTAAGGAGGAACCGCGGGATTTAGATGGGCTTATCGATCTCATTATACGGTTAGACAATCGGTTGGAGGAACGCCGTCGGGAGCGAGGCGAAGGACGTGACCGGATATGCGCCGCCCCTCTCCCTTCCGGGTTCGAAAAGGCGCCGCCCTCCCCACGCTCCACAGCCACAGCGCTCCGTGGGGCAACAGCTCCCCCTGCTGACGTTGTTAGAGAAACGCACAGGGCCAAAATGAGGAGGCTGATCCGTGGAGAGTGTTTTCTCTGCAGCTCAACTGAGCACACACAGAAAAACTGCCCCAAACGGACAAAACAACAACACTCGCCCTTAGAGACTGGGCTAAGGGGGGGTCAAAACATTCAAGTGAGACACACACAGATTGCCACACGACTCCCAGTTACAATCCTGAGCGGGGATTTAACCCTTCAAGCCCCAGCACTGGTGGACACGGGGTCAGAAGGGAGTCTGCTAGACAGCAGATGGGCAAGGGAGGTAGGGCTCCCTCTGGTGGCGCTTCCTTCGCCAGTGCAGGTGCGGGCACTAGATGGCACCCTCCTCCCTTTAATCACACACAAGACACAACCAGTAACTCTGGTGGTGTCTGGAAACCATCGGGAGGAGATTGAGTTTTTTGTAACTCCTTCTACCTCCCGCGTGATTTTGGGCTTCCCATGGATGGTGAAGCACAATCCCCGGATTGATTGGCCGTCTGGGGTGGTGGTTCAGTGGAGCGAAACCTGCCATCGGGTGTGTTTAGGATCCTCGGTTCCCCCCGGTTTACGGGCTAAGGAGGAGGTCAAAGTCCCTCCCAATCTGACGGCAGTGCCGGTTGAGTACCACGATCTTGCTGACGTCTTCAGCAAGGATCTGGCACTCACCCTTCCCCCGCACTGTCCGTACGATTGTGCCATTGATTTGGTTCCAGGCACTGAGTTTCCGTCCAGCAGGCTGTACAACCTCTCACGACCTGAGCGCGAATCAATGGAGACCTACATCCGGGACTCATTAGCTGCCGGGCTGATCCGGAACTCCACCTCCCCGATGGGGGCAGGTTTCTTTTTTGTGGGCAAGAAAGATGGCGGACTCCGTCCATGCATTGATTTCAGGGGGCTGAATGAGATTACGGTTCGCAACCGATACCGGTTGCCATTGTTGGATTCCGTGTTCACCCCCCTGCATGGAGCCAAAATCTTTACTAAGCTGGATCTTAGAAATGCGTATCACCTGGTTCGGATCCGGAAGGGAGACGAATGGAAGACGGCATTTAACACCCCGTTAGGTCACTTTGAGTACCTGGTCATGCCGTTTGGCCTCACCAACGCCCCCGCGACGTTCCAAGCCTTGGTTAACGACGTCTTGCGGGACTTCCTGCACTGATTCGTCTTCGTATATCTGGACGATATTCTCATCTTTTCTCCGGATCCTGAGACCCATGTCCAGCATGTACATCAGGTCCTGCAGCAGTTATTACAGTACCGACTGTTTGTGAAGGGCGAGAAGTGCGAGTTTCACCGCACGTTTTTGTCCTTCCTGGGGTTTATCATCTCCTCTAACTCCGTTGCCCCTGATCCGGCCAAGGTTGCGGCGGTGAGAGATTGGCCCCAACCAACAAGCCGTAGGAAGCTGCAACAGTTCCTCGGCTTCGCTAATTTCTATAGGAGGTTCATTAAGGGCTACAGTCAGGTAGTTAGCCCCCTGACAGCCCTGACCTCTCCAAAAGTCCCCTTCACCTGGTCAAATCGGTGCGAAGCCGCGTTCAAGGAGTTGAAACGACGGTTCTCTACTGCGCCAGTTTTGGTGCAGCCCGACCCTAGCTGCCAGTTCGTGGTTGAAGTGGACGCCTCTGACTCAGGGATAGGAGCCGTGCTATCCCAGAGCGGAGAGACCGATAAGGTTCTTCACCCGTGTGCCTACTTTTCTCGCAGGTTGACCCCAGCTGAACGGAACTATGACGTCGGCAATCGAGAACTCCTTGCAGTGAAAGAGGCTCTTGAGGAGTGGAGACACCTGTTGGAGGGAGCATCTGTGCCATTCACGGTTTTCACTGACCATCGGAACCTGGAGTATATCAGGACCGCCAAGCGGCTGAACCCCAGGCAAGCCCGCTGGTCACTGTTCTTCGGACGTTTTGATTCCGGATCACCTATCGCCCCGGGACCAAGAACCAGAGATCGGATGCCTTGTCCCGGGTACACGAAGACGAAGTCAAAACGGTGCTGTCGGATCCACCGGTGCCCATCATCCCGGAGTCCGCTATCATGGCCACCCTCACCTGGGACGTGCAGAAGACCGTCCGGGAGGCCCTGGCACAGAGCCCGGACCCCGGAACCGGTCCGAAGAACCGTTTGTACGTCCCACCAGAGGCCAGAGCTGCAGTCTTGGACTTCTGTCACGGTTCCAAGCTCTCCTGTCATCCAGGGGTGCAAAGGACCGTGGCAGTTGTCCGGCAGCGCTTCTGGTGGGCGTCTATGGAGGCCGACGTCTGGGAATATATCCAGGCCTGCACCACCTGTGCCAGGGGCAAGGCAGACCATAAAAGGTCCCAAGGACTTCTTCAGCCGTTACCCGTGCCTCATCGCCCCTGGTCCCACATCGGCCTGGATTTCGTCACGGGCCTCCCGCCGTCCCAGGGCAACACCACCATCTTCACGATAGTGGACCGATTCTCCAAGGTGGCCCACTTCGTGGCCCTCCCGAAGCTCCCAACAGCCCAGGAGACAGCAGACCTCCTGGTCCACCACGTCGTCCGTCTGCATGGGATACCCACCGACATCGTCTCAGATCGTGGTCCCCAGTTCTCCTCACACGTCTGGAGGAGCTTCTGCAGGGAACTGGGGGCCACCGTGAGCCTCTCGTCCGGGTACCATCCACAGACGAACGGACAGGCAGAGCGGGCCAACCAAGAACTGGAACAGACCCTCCGATGCGTAACATCCGCGCACCCGACGGCCTGGAGTAACCATCTGGCCTGGATCGAGTATGCGCATAACAGCCAGGTGTCTTCTGCCACCGGCCTCTCCCCATTTGAGGTGTGTTTGGGGTACCAGCCCCCATTATTTCCCGTGGTGGAGGGAGAGGCCGGTGTGCCCTCGGTCCGGGCTCACCTTCTGAGGTGCCGTCGGGTGTGGCGCACCGCCCGTTCTGCCTTGTTGAAGGCCCGGACGAGGGCCAAGACCCATGCAGACCGCCGGCGGTCCCCGGCCCCTGCATACCAGCCCGGGCAGGAGGTGTGGTTGTCGACGAAGGACATCCCTCTACAAGTACAGTCACCAAAACTGATGGACAGGTTCATTGGACCCTTCAAAATCCTCAAAGTCCTCAGCCCTGCCGCAGTGAAGCTCCAGCTCCCGGCTTCACTGCGGATCCACCCGGTGTTCCATGTTTCCAGGATCAAGCCTCACCACACCTCACCCCTCTGTGCTCCCGGTCCGGCGCCACCTCCTGCCCGGATCATTGACGGGGAGCCGGCTTGGACTGTGCGCCGGCTCCTGGACGTCCGTCGAATGGGCCGGGGGTTCCAATATCTGGTGGACTGGGAAGGGTATGGACCCGAAGAACGCTCCTGGGTGAAGAGGAGCTTCATCCTGGATCCGGCCCTCCTGGCCGACTTCTACCGCCGACACCCCGACAAACCTGGTCGGGCGCCAGGAGGCGCCCGTTGAGGGGGGGGGTCCTGTTGTGTGGGCCGCCAGAAGAGGTACTGCTGGCCCACCACCAAAGGGCGCCCTGCCTGAAGTGCGGGCTTCAGGCACGAGAGGGCGCTGCCGCCACGGACACAGCTGGGAGTGACAGCTGTCACTCATTAATTCCTGACAGCTGTCACACATTCTTCATCATCACACTCCATAAAGACCAGACGTCATCTCCACCTCGTTGCCGAGATATCGTACTTCATTGTAGGTAATATTCTCAGCTTTTTTGTGTTTATCTGTAATCTGTACATTGTGAGTGTTTGCAGGCGTACCGGTCCCTTGTTTTGTGGAAGCTGAGTGAGTGCAGGACGGCACTCTTTTTCTCTGAGGGATCACTGCAAACACATCAGCATATTGAGTGAGAGGTGGAGGTGGCATTCCCACCGCTGTTGTTACTGGGTGTACACACACCCACACTTGACTGTCTTTGTTCTCGCCAGCAGTACCAGATCCGACAGTCGGGGACGGTGATCACCTGGGAATTCGGGGTTCGGTGGCGGAGGAAATCGTGTGGTTCCGGTTCATCTCAGGACAGACGTCTTCTATCCTCGAGCCTGCCCACACGTCACCTTTGTGATTTGACTGTAATTATATTCTGAGATTGTCTGTATATTTGTTGTGCACGTTTCACAACATTAAATTGTTACTTTTTGGCTCATCTATTGGCCGTTCATTTGCGCCCCCTGTTGTGGGTCCGTGTCACTACACTTTCACAACATCATCTGCATTTATTTATTTGTTTGTTAGCAAGATTACATCAAAACTACTGGATCCGGATTCTGGATCAGGTTTCACTTTATATAGGCTTTGAAAGATTACTGTTAGCAGGATTACATCTAACCTACTGCATGGATTTTGACAAAATTTTCAACACAGATACATATTAGGCCATGGAAGACTCCATTACATTTTGGAGGTGATCTGGATCCGGATTCTGCATGAAGTTTCACTTTATATAGGCTTTGAAGGATTATGTCAAAACTACTTCACGGATTCTCACCAAGTTTCACCACGGACACATAGTAGGCCATTGAAGATTCTACTGAATTCTGGAGCTGATCCGGATCTGGATCCGGATTCTGGATCAAGATCTCCCTTTATATAGGCTTTGAAGGATTACTTCAAAACGACTTCACGGATTCTCACCAAATTTGCACCACAGATAGATATTAGGGCATGGAAGAGTCCACTGAATTTTTGAAGTGATCTGGATCTGGATTGGTGGACATCAGGAATCTCTGCTTGCTCGTTTATATATATTTTTAAATTTTCAAAGTCAAATTCATCTGTCATGGGCTGACCCTCTATCGTTTTACCAGGTTTGGTCTAAGTTGGATCAAAACTCAAAAGTTATTTTGTTCACACACGGAGGGACACACAGGGCCAAAAACAACACACCAACATGTACTACCATGTGCGTGTGGATGTTAAAAATCTAAATGGCCTCTAAGTAAGAACACATTTTTTTCCATTTTCAAATGATAAAGTACAACCCTAGATAAATCAAAGCAGTTAAAACACACACACACACACTGGTATTTTTACATGTTGCTGTTGTGCACTGACTGAGATGACATCATACTGGCCGTGGCTCATTGTTTTTCTGTTATGTCACACAGAATGAGGAGTTTGGGGTTCAGATGTGTCATTTTCAGTGTAAAGTCATTCTCTATGACAGAGTGAAACACAGGAAATGTAAGCATGATTACTTTTAAAATGGAAGGAACACACGACACACCAGCCTGGAGTTGAGCCGGTGCTACAACACCGAGTCGAATCCTGCGCCGAACTATACGAGGTCTGTCAATAAAGTAACGGTCCTTTTTATTTTTTTCAAAAACTATATGGATTTCATTCATATGTTTTTACGTCAGACATGCTTGAACCCTCGTGCGCATGCGTGAGTTTTTCCACGCCTGTCGGTGACGCCATTCGCCTGTGATCACGCCTTGGGAAGGAGTGGTCCCGCCCCCTCGTTGGATTTTCATTGTCTGGAAATGGCGGAATGAAAAGGACTTTTTTTCCATCAGAATTTTTTCAGAAGCTATTAGAGACTGGCACCTGGAAACCATTCAAAAAATTTATCTGGCTTTCGGTGAAAATTTTACGGGCTTCACAGAGAATAAGGTCTGTTAGTACAAATTTAAGGACCCCTTTAAGGACGCCATTTCCAGATAATGAAAATCCGATGAGGGGGCGGGACCACTCCTTCCCAAGGCGTGCTCACAGGCGAATGACGTCACCGACAGGCGTGGAAAAACTCACGCATGTGCATGAGGGTTCAAGCTTGTCTGACGTAAAAACATATGAATGAAATCCATATAGTTTTTGAAAAAAATAAAAAGGACCGTTACTTTATTGACAGACCTCGTAAATCAAACAATGACAGAGAGACAGACTCTTCCTGTACTCACCATGGGGCTTCGAGAGTAGGCGCTGGCTGCGGCACTGATTTGGGGGGAGAGCGTAAGTGCGCCCCCGAAGCCTGCCGGGCTGGCCAGCTCCCCGTTCAGGCCTGCGTGGGACACCACGCCAAAATGAGCCGGATATGAACCGGGGGGCACAGACATGGGACTGCGGAGAGCTGGGAGGGACAGGGAAGAGGGGTGTATGAGAGGAAGGAAGGTTCGAAGGATAGAAAGAAAAAGGAGCAACAGCACATAACACTCAAGAATGACCACAGTCACAGAGGAAAAAAAATAGTTTTTTTCTCTTCTATCAAATACAATCGACACTGAATCCACACAGATTTGTCAGTTAGAACCACAATGTGCACTGTTAGACACAGAAATTGTTATGTGTCGACGCGGGTTGAGGAGCGGACCTGCGTCAGACGGAACCCAGCGCTACAAATAACCAGAAAAGCGGTTCCAAAAACAATATATTTATTTCACCCGCTGCATAAAAAGTGTAAAAACAAAAATAGCGTCCTTCTGGTGGAGTGACTGCTGGCACGCTCTCCAGCGCCCGTAAGGATCAAAGCCCGGTGCTCCTGGACCCACTACCACCGCCAAACACTCCCCAGGTGGACACGACAAACTGACTCTCTGTGAAGCAAAGAAGAGGTGAGGTAAGTCAGCAGTTCAACAATATCTTTCAAAAGACACACGCTATCAGCAACACATTCAGGTCTGTATCTTTTTTAACTTTATGCAAATGAGCAGCCTCTCACAACAGGTGGAGGATCACTTATCCGCACGCCACAGCAGTGAGAAGCAAGCTGCACAATTCTCATCACAATTCAAGTATACTGTGTAACAAAACACCAAGTTACTATCAACAATTAATCAAACACTTAATCACCTTTAATGTGTGCTGACAGCATGTGTCCTCACCCTTCCTTGCTTCACGGGCTCGATGTGTCAAACCCAGGCGCGGTCCTCAGCGTCTCACAAACGAACATCACAAGGTCGAGTTCCCGGCAGTTCTGCTTGAATCACACATGACTTAAATGCAGAACGCCATCCAATTATCTGCTTCAGCTGAAAGTCTTTAAGGTTGCATGTGAGCACCAGTCACAGGTGCTACACATGATGTTGATGAGGGTGAGGACTCTTCAGCCAGCACCTTCTTCACAGACAAATCAGTTTCCATGCCACCTGAATAGCAAAGAAAAGAAAACCACACCAAAATATCCAGCCACACCCCCCAACACACAACAGTACCCCCCCATCAACGGGAAGCCTCCCGGCGACCAAACAGACCAGGCCCGAGAACAGCACCTCCCTCCAGGGTCCACGTCAGGAAGCAGACAGCACCACGCTCCCAAGGTCCACCACAGACAGCAGGACAGGCACCGCAGCTGGAAGGCCGGCTGGCATCAACAAAAGCCCCAAAACATTCCCCAGTACAATTCAACACAGAAAAAAACATAAAACCCACCCAAAACCTCCCCAGGGGACCATCCCATCAAACCCCGGGAAGAAAAGAAAAACTCCCAAACGCAAAAACCCAACACAAATACAAACGTAAATGCATAAAAGAAAAACAACAAACAACCCCCCCAGAATGACCTGCAGAGCCCAACCCCCCCCCAGAAGGCCTTCATCGCCAGTTCCAGGAGGAACAGCCAGAACCATAATCCCACAAAGGTCCCCAGGTGTACATGGAGCAAACGGCGCCCCCCAGAGGACCGTACCATCAACCCCAGGAGGTACCCTCCCCACAACCCCGGAACCCCAGACCCGGTCACACTTGGCTAGTTGGCCCCAAGCCAATTCCCCCCCAGAGGACCGTCCCATCAACCCTGGAGGTGGAACCCGGAAGGAAACAGAACAAAATCAAAAATCAACCCCCGGAGGACTACCAAAAACAACCCCGGGGGGATATAAAACGACCGTAAACCCTGTTACCCTCCCCAGCACCCCGAAAGACCCCAGGTCCCTCCCAGAGCCCCTCGGCGGCTCAACTTTGGCGAACGGCTCAAAACATTAAGCCGGAGAAGGGAACAGGAAAAAACTAACCCAGCTCCAACCCCAAGGCGCAGCAGAGAACCGGAAATACGTCCGGTGCCCCAACTCGACCATACCCCAGCCTCTCGGGAGGGGTGGAACTACCGAAATGGCGAACGGCAACAGATCGGCCCACCCCTCCGACTGAGGTAAGTCTCCGCTGCACCACACCCCGGCAACACCAATGACGAACGGTACAAAGGCTCACCGAGGCTGGAGTGGAACCGGGCCCTAACCAAACCAAGAAAAACGCCTCTAACACCCCCAGGTGCAGAGGTCTTCTGAGAATGCTCAGCGTGACCAACCTGCACCACCCCACAACCCACAAGACAAACGGTCTTGGGGCAAGTGAGGTTGGGGTTAGGGATGTAGAGAAATAAAAAACAACAAAATAAAACGACCCAACAACCCAAACAGAAAATACCTAAAAACACATAAAAAATTAACAATTAAGTGAGCCCAGGCGGACTTCTAACTGCCTAACAATCACTCCACCAGATACGCCTCTGACTCCCCATACAATTATAACCCCTATTTAAAGAAAACAAAACATTTACTCATGCTAGATTTTTTTTTTTTTTTTTTTTTTTCTGTGTGTTATTTTGCCTGTCCCAGAACACCTGGAGATACGTCACCATTATTTTTCTTGACGTTTATATGTCGGGGCAATACAGTAATCTCTGCTCGTCCGAGCTGCATGGGCTCGTCAACAGGAGGAGCCAGAGGTCCCGTCGGAGGAGCCTCAGTGGGGCGAAGAAGAGGCGGCCCAGATCTGTGTCGGGGAAAGCCCCGAGACGAAAAAACCCGCTCTGATGGGCGTCCTCTCTCGCGTCCATGCTCCTTCATCCGATCATCTAGACGAATCACCAACGATATTAGCTCATCTAAATCGTTTGGCTCGTCACGGACTGCTGGCTCGTCTTTTAATGACTCATTTAACCCATCTACAAACATTCCTCGTAAAGCTGCGGCGCTCCAACCTGACTGAGCAGAAACCAGAGAACATTGCATCACCACACAAGGCTCCGGACGACAAACAATCGGTTCGGACGCCGAATCTCTGGGTGACGGAGTTATCTGCACTAGTATCGATGATGCCGCAGCTGGAGCAGCAGGAAGCGGAACGGCTTGCGCTGCAAGCTCCGTAACACGGGCGTCTGTTTGTTTAATTTGGTTTGCGAGATGCTGTAATTGCTCCCATATTTTCTCCAAGTGTTCTTGAACTTTTTCGGCAAAAGGAACCGCCTCTGCCGCTGGGTCCATTATGGAATGGCCGGGAACTACTGTTATGTGTCGACGCGGGTTGAGGAGCGGACCTGCGTCAGACGGAACCCAGCGCTACAAATAACCAGAAAAGCGGTTCCAAAAACAATATATTTATTTCACCCGCTGCATAAAAAGTGTAAAAACAAAAATAGCGTCCTTCTGGTGGAGTGACTGCTGGCACGCTCTCCAGCGCCCGTAAGGATCAAAGCCCGGTGCTCCTGGACCCACTACCACCGCCAAACACTCCCCAGGTGGACACGACAAACTGACTCTCTGTGAAGCAAAGAAGAGGTGAGGTAAGTCAGCAGTTCAACAATATCTTTCAAAAGACACACGCTATCAGCAACACATTCAGGTCTGTATCTTTTTTAACTTTATGCAAATGAGCAGCCTCTCACAACAGGTGGAGGATCACTTATCCGCACGCCACAGCAGTGAGAAGCAAGCTGCACAATTCTCATCACAATTCAAGTATACTGTGTAACAAAACACCAAGTTACTATCAACAATTAATCAAACACTTAATCACCTTTAATGTGTGCTGACAGCATGTGTCCTCACCCTTCCTTGCTTCACGGGCTCGATGTGTCAAACCCAGGCGCGGTCCTCAGCGTCTCACAAACGAACATCACAAGGTCGAGTTCCCGGCAGTTCTGCTTGAATCACACATGACTTAAATGCAGAACGCCATCCAATTATCTGCTTCAGCTGAAAGTCTTTAAGGTTGCATGTGAGCACCAGTCACAGGTGCTACACATGATGTTGATGAGGGTGAGGACTCTTCAGCCAGCACCTTCTTCACAGACAAATCAGTTTCCATGCCACCTGAAGAGCAAAGAAAAGAAAACCACACCAAAATATCCAGCCACACCCCCCAACACACAACAGAAATGTTCTAATGCAGCAGATGCCTTGCTCAAGAAGAGCATATTGGAATGATTTTTTTTTTCTACTGAGGAAATGTAGTTTTCCTTTCAACATATTTAAATTATTCAAATATGTAAATGACAAATGGACTGCATTTATGTAGCACTTTTGCATCTACATCAGACGCTCAAAGCTCTTTACAGTAATGCCTCACATTCACCCCGATGTGAGGCTGCTGCCATACAAGGCGCTCAAGACACACCGGGAGCAACTAGGGGATTAAGGACCTTGCCAAACGGCCCTTAGTGATTTTCCGGTAAGGCTGGGATTTGAATCAAGGAGCCTCTGGCCTCAAGCCCAACGCTTCACCACTAGACCATTACCTCCCCTACGCACTATCCTTAATATATATATCTTTTTTGGGACACCCCATATATACAGTGAGGAAAATAAGTATTTGAACACCCTGCAATTTTGCAAGTTCTCCCACTTAGAAATCATGGAGGGGTCTGAAATTTTCATCTTAGGTGCACGTCCACTGTGATAGACATAATCTAAAAAAAAAAAAAAAAAAATCCGGATATCACAATGTATGATTTTTTAAATAATTTATTTGTATGCTACTGCTGCAAATAAGTATTTGAAAACCTACCAACCAGCAAGAATTCTGGCTCACACAGACCTGTTAATTTGTTTTTAAGGAGCCCTCTTATTCTGCACTCTTTAACTGTATTAACTGCACCTGTTTGAACTTGTTACCTGTATAAAAGACACCTGTTCACACTCTCAATCAATCACACTCCAACCTGTCCACCATAGCCAAGACCAAAGAGCTGTCTAAGGACACCAGGGACAAAACTGTAGACCTGCACAAGGCTGGGATGGACTACAGGACAACAGGCAAGCAGCTTGGTAGAAGACAACAACTGTTATGATTATTTATTAGAAAGTGGAAGAAACACAAGATGACTGTCAGTCTCCCTCGGTCTGGGATTCCATGCAAGATCTCACTTTGTGGGGTAAGGATGATTCTCAGAAAGCTCAGAACTACACAGGAGGACCTGGTCAGTGACCTGAAGAGAGCTGGGACCACAGTCACAGAGATCACATTAGTAACACATGATGCTGTCATGGTATAAAATCCTGCAGGGCAGCAAGGTCCCCCTGCTCAAGTCAGCACATGTCCAGGCCTGTTTGAAGTTCACCAGTGACCATCGGGATGATCCAGAGGAGGCATGAGAGAAGGTCATGTGATCAGATGAGATCAGAATAGAGCTTTTTGGAATCAACTCAACTTACCATGTTTAGAGGATGAGAACAACCCCAAGAAAACCATCCCAACCGTGAAGCATGGGGGTGGAAACATCATACTCTGGGGGTGATCTTCTGTAAAGGGGACAGGACGACTGCACAGTATTGAAGGGAGGATGGATGGGGTCATGTATTGTGAGATTTTGGCAAACAACCTCCTTCCCTCAGTATTGAAGATGGGTCATGGCTGGGTCTTCCAGCATGAGAATGACCCCAAACACACAGCCAGGGCAACTAAGGAGGGGCGCCGTAAGAAGTGTTTAAATACTTATTTGCAGCAGTAACATACAAATAAAATATTAAAAAATCATACATTGTGATTTCTGGATTTTTTATTTTTTTTTTAGATTACATCTCTCACAGTGGACATGCACCTAAGATGAAAATTTCAGACCCCTCCATGATTTCTTAGTGGGAGAACTTGCAAAATTGCAGGGTGTTCAAATACTTATTTTCCTCACTGTGTGTGTATATATATATATATAGCTTCTTTAACAGTTTGGCAAAATTTTGTATTATTGCCATAAAATATTGCTATATGAGAATATGGCTGGAAATAACAGCTTGAGGAAATAGAAATAATCTATGTCAAACTGTATGAACACAAGCACTTAACAAATGTTAAGTGCGTAAAGTGTCTTATATGGTGAACTAAGCAGTAACACCTTGTTTCCGAATAGCATGTCCACGCGTAGCCTTGACATCCATTTACCCATTCATATCTGACATAAAGCGAAGCTCCTGTTTATGTTTTCTTTTTTGTTTATGTGCACAATCTGCATGAGTCCATTGAAAAAAATTCAGCTTTTGCTGTGAATTTCAGCAAGACGGTATACGCTGTGTGCCAGGAAGCTAGCACTAAAAAGCTGATTAAAGCTTTGGCAAGCTAACAAGTTAGCTCCTTTGTTTCAGTTGCTTTACTGTGGATGTTCAAAGTTCTGTTCCCATATTCCACAGAACTGGATGATGAAAAACAGAGAAAAATCAGCCTCTTATGGCTGCTGTGGTCTCTGTAATGAGAATGCATTTCTTTGTATTGAACACTAGATGATGGATTGCATATTATTATGGACACAATTCATACATGGAAACAAGGCGTAAGTAATCTCACAACACTTAGTAATCTCACAACACTTAGTAATGGATAACACTGCATAGCTCTAAATGTAAGAAGCAAAACAGAAGTTTTTGCTATATTATTTTATTACACATTAGCACTGTTGCCTTACAGCGAGAAGGTCGTGGGTTCAATTCCCGTGGCCTTTCTGTGTGGAGTTTGCATGTTCTCCTCGTCTTTGCATGGGTTTCCTCTGGGTGCTCCAGTTTCCTCCCACATCCAAACACATGCGGGTTAGGTGGATTGGAATCTTTAAAATTCTCCGTAGGTGTGTGTGTGGGTGTGTCTGTGTTTGTTTGTTTATTTGTGGGCCTGCGACAGACTGGCGTCCTGTCCTGGGTGTACCCCGCCTCGCGCTCTATGACTGCTGGGATAGGCTCCAGCCCCCTGCGACCCTTAATTGGACTAAGTGGTAGAAGATGAATGAATTAATTAATTTTATCACACATTTCAAAAACAGCTGTCAGAAAGTGCTTCACACTCAAAAACAAAGACAACAAAACAATGACTGGCATGCAATTAACCAAAGACAGACCTGCACAGGTGAGTGTTAAAGAGTCCACAGCATCCCCTAAATTATTAATTTTACTGAGCTGCTATAAAGCCCTCATTTAAATTTTCATGATGTTCCTGTAAGCCTCACCAAGTGGATCCGCTTTACTAACAAGACGAAGGCAGGAGGTGCTGGTACCAGGGGCTCCTGATGCTCCAGGGGTGAGGGCCTCACGGTGGGATGGGGACGGAGTGCCAGACTTAGACAATGGAGACTGTGACTTGTCCATCTGTGGAAAAAAGTCATGGACAAGGGGAATGGTTCACTAATCGAAGGTTCACTAGGGCAAAAGTTCAGTAGTATGTCTGTGTATTTACTCCAAATTAAGCCAAACATCACAATTCAGAGTCACCCGTGAAGGTTGGATAATTGGCATTTGAATGAAATGCCAAAGTCTTAATTACGGAATATTATGTATGACATTTACATTGTGCGGTGCATATTTATAACCAGCAAAGTTAAAAACAAAGTGACATGTTATTTTTATTAAAGTAACATTCACTCTTGCATCACAGATGATACTTCTTTTTAATTAAAACGAAAAGCACATGTAAGTATTGTAGCCACTTTTGTCCTATTTTGGACATAATTCACCATAACCGAGTGGTCCTCTGTCTGTTCTCTGATATGTTAACATGCTCAGATGTGCAGAGCACAGACAATGTGTCTCATGGCCTGCATGTGTTAACACACTATGCATACAAAGGTCTCTGTTTCCACCTATGCAAATGGAAAGACCATGCTCTTTACACCAGTGCTGTATTGTACCTGTGCAGGGTCCTTGGGCTTTCCTGGGGTGGGGCTGCGTGGATTTGGGGTGGAGGGGGCTTCTACTGCACCTGAGGAACCTGGAACCTCTTTTCTTAGTGTGGGGGCCCGGTCTAAACCGTTCCCATGTGGGGAGTGAGGAGGGCTGCCAGCAGGAGAGTTTGGCTCCTAAATGACAAAAAAAGAAACAAATGTCAAAGTTGTTCATAGAGTTCACAATAATGATAATTTATTTTTAGTCTTAAATCTCTCTCACAGTGCTGTTATTCAATTAATGTGCTTCAAGCCTCCCTAAAATCTTACAGCTTAATCGTTGGTGTAAACAATTAGTATGTTGATCTCCAAATGAGGTGCGGTCAGGCTCAGTGTTGGTGCATTGTTTTTGTAAAGAGGCACAAAGTGATTGTACCAAAGCCCAGCAAGAACCTGGTCTAAAGTCAGAGTTTTTAGGGGTTAGTACGGTCACCCCCACCAAGAAGATCCCCAGTTTAAAAACCAACCATGCCCCTTCTGCTTGTGCATCTGAAGTTGTGTCAGCAAGGAAATCTGATGTCTGCAAATACACTCTGCTTCAACATGTGGATTAGTGCTTTGTTGCGTCAAACTACAACAAAATCAAAACTATCCTAAAACAAAAATGACTAAAAAATAAAAATAAGCTCAAATGAAAAAACACAACACTTTAGGAACACCAATTTTCTTCCTCACAAGATGAGGCTTGCCATGGGATGATGCAGTTGCTAAGAGGAGGCAGGGTCTGTATGAACTCAGGTGGTCGGAAGAGAATGAGGAGAGGATGAGGACGGTGCCTTTTGGAGCAGACATTCGTATGCTGCACCTCAGACAGCGGTGTGGTTTCCTTGCCAGAAAAACTTGTAATTCTGAGTTCACCATCTAAACAGCATTGTGCCAGTTACTGGTGCACCTGTCTCTTAAGAACAGGAGACACTATACAATTATAGATTTTGCTGAGGTGTACCCGTGATTATGCGGTGTACCCGTGATTATGGGATTCACCGAGGCCTCGGTGAACCCTATCCTGACCAGGTCCGCATAATCACAGGTACACTGAAATACTGTCATACTGCACCAACTGACATCCCATCGATCGACTGGAGATGCCTGTTAAGTCCGTGACGAAGAGTCATCAGGCTTGTTTTCTTATAAAGTTCGCCATTTGCCTGTCTAGCTTCCGCATAAAATCGACCAAGTACTCCATCAAGCATCCGTCTGTCGTAAGTTTCAAAGTTGTCCCTTTTCAGTGACGTACTTGTGAAACAGGTTGGCTGCTGACTGTGTATTTCTGCGGGTGTTCTTCGCATCTTTTTCATGTAAAATTCGTTTTAAGTCAGAGTCGCTAACAGACGCAAACCTGTCTTCTGCCATCTTGTCAACAAACTGACAGCCAAAGTAGGCATTGTATTGCATTATCTGATTGGTCATTATCAATAGAAGGCGCCGCTTGCTTAGCTAGTGCTACGCTGCACGCGAGGTGTACTCGTTTTGCACGCGCAATTTACTCGGCTCCACCAGCGGTCAACTCGGCATGTGGTACAGCTCAGAAAGTGGCAAATGGGCCAATCAGAAGTTGGCAAAATCCCATGCCATATAATAATCTGATTGGTTTATTTCATATTATACACAAAACACAAACATATTTAACTGACTAACCCCTAACTTTTTATTTTTCTCTCGTGTAAATATCAGTGGAGTTGGACACGCCCCAAATACACTTTACATACCTACTTTAGGCCGCGTGCTATAGATTGTCTAGACAGGGCACGAGATGATTACTCTAAAAGTAATCTACACAGTAATTAGTTGAAGTTGTTTGTCAGATCCTTAATTGTGAAATGCAAGTGCACTCGGTGGTCTTAACCCTCGTGAGATTACATGAAGCGGATGAGCTTGTCGCTGTTGGAGCTGCCATGTACAGGATGAGGTGTCGCTGTTCCAGGCTGCTTTCATCACCGTTCAGCCACTCAGAACAGAGTGCTGGAGTAAGCGCTTCTCACCGGGTCACCACCATCAGCACAGATATTTCAGAGTTTACACACACACACATCACATGCTCACATATCCACTTATAAACACGGCACGCACACACACTTGCTCGCCTGCATGATCAAACGTGCACAAATGCATGCGCTGTACAATCATTTCCCTCCCTTTCTCTGCTATTACCCACATTTGTCACATGATTTTCTTCTCTTGTACCACTTTCCAAATCACACAAGAGACCAGCTCTGTCTTTGTGTGTAATATAAAAGTACAGAGTGCTTAGATAAAACATATTTTGGTACACTGTGTGAAGTATTTAAGGAAATAAAATGTTCCAGAGGCATAAACGGCTTTGCATATATTAAACCATCCCGACTGCGGTTATCTAACGTGAGAGAGGAGGAGAAGAGGAGGAGCTGTCCAGGGCGAGAGCAGAGCAGAAGAGTCAGGAGAGAGAGAGAGAGAGAGAGAGAGAGAGAGAGAGAGAGAGAGAGAGAGAGAGAGAGAGAGAGAGAGAGCAGCAAGGACAGAGAAAAATGTTTTATAGAGATTGGAAGGAGGACAACATTCAAACACAAGAGGCAGATAAAACGTGATCAGAGAGCAAGTACTTGTGAATGCAGACAAAAAGAGAACACAAATGGTGATGGCAGATAAACAGCTTACACACTCCTATTGACAAGAAAACTGCAGTGGAACACTGAGTTAGCAGCGCACCTGCTGACTCTTTTCATATTATACATTTTGTCACACACTGTACACCCGTGCACACAACTGTCAAGGTTACAAGGCTATGGTGCATCTGCAAAGTATTCACAGTGGTTCACTTTTTCCACATTTTGTTGTATTACAGCCTTATTCCAAAATGGAGTAAATTCATTTTCCCCTCAAAATTCTACTCACAACACCCCATAATGACGGCATGAAAAAAGTATTTTATTTATTTATTTATTTTTTACAAATTTAAAAAAAAAAACAAAACAAAAAAAAAAACAACTATAAATCACATTTTCACACACTTTGCTCAATACATTGTTGATGCACCTTTCATAGCAATTACAGCAGGGGTGGGCAATGAGGGTCGAGACAGTGCAGGTTTTCCTTGTAACCAATCACCTCACCTGGTGGGTTGCTGATGAGCTTCTCCCCTGCACATAAACACCTGGTCATCAATGAAATCACCTGCTGAGACACCTGAACATTAATGAAATCACCTGCGAAGGTGAGTGGTAGCAAGGAAAACCTGCAATGTCTCTGCCCTTTATGGCACATGATTGCCCACCCCTGGATTACAGCCTCAAGTCTCCTTGAATATGATGCCACAAGCTTGGTGCACCTGTCTTTGGGCAGTTTTACCCATTCCTCTTTGTAGCACCTCTCAAGCTCCATTAGGTTGGATGGGGAGCATCGGTGCACAGCCATTTTCAGATTTTTCCAGAGATGTTCAATCAGGGGGCCCTAAGTGATTTTCCAGTCAGCCTGGGATTTGAAACGAGAATCCTCTGGTCTCAAGTCCGATGCTTAACCACTAGACCATCACCTCCCCAGAGTTGTGCTGAAGCCACTCCTTTGATATCTTCTCTGTATGCTTGGGTCATTGTCCTGCTGAAAGATCAACCGTGGCCCCAGTCTGAGGTCAAGAGCGCTCTGGAGCAGGTTTTCATCCTGGACGTCTCTGTACATTGCTGAATTCATCTTTCCCTCAATCCTGACTAGTCTCCTAGTTGCTGCTGCTGAAAAACACCTCTACAGCATGATGAAGCCACCACCATGCTTCACTGTAGAGTTGGTGCCTAGTTTCCTCCAAACACAACGCCTGGCACCTCCCTGACTAAGGCCGTTCCCACCCCAATCGCTCAGTTTAGACGGGCGGCCAGGTCTAAGCAGAGTCCTGGTGGAGCAGCACTTCTTTCATTTACAGATGATGGAGGTCACTGTTCATTGGGACCTTCAAAGCAGCAAAAATGTTTCCGTACCCTTCCCCAGATTTGTACCTCCAGACAATCCTGTCCCGGACGTCTACAGACAATTCCTTTGACTTCATGCTTGGTTTGTGCTCTGACATGCACTGGCAACTGTGGGACCTTAGGTGTGTGCCTTTCCAAATTATGTCCAATCAACTGAATTTAGAACAGGTGAACTCCAATTAAACTGTAGAAACATCTCAAGGATGCTCAGTGGAAACAGGGTGCACCTGAGCTCAATTTTGAGCTTCATGGCAAAGGCTGTGAATACTTATGTACATGTGATTCTTATATGTGTGTGTGTGTGTGTGTGTGTGTGTGTGTGTGTGTGTGTGTGTGTGTGTGTGTGTGTGTGTGTGTATATGTGTGTGTGTTTTAAATAAATTTACAAAAAAGAAATTGTCATTTCACATTGTCATTATGGGGTGTTGACTTTTTTGTTTAAAAAATGAAATGTATTCACAGATTTGTTTCCTAAACTGGAACAAACCACAGGCAGTGATGGTTTGGCACCATGTCATCTGCTGGTGTTTGTCTGTGTTTGAATATGTCCAACATTAACACAGCCATTTACCAGGAGGTTTTAGAGCACTTCGTGCTTCCAACTGCTGACAAGCTTTATGAAGATGCTGATTTCCTCTTCCAGCAGGACTTGGCACCTGCCCACAGTGCCAAAACTACTAGTAACTGGTTTGCTGACTGTGGTGTTACTGTACTTGATTGTCCCCATACACAATCCCTCATAGATTTTCTATGGGGTATCATCAAGAGGAAGAATAAAGACACCAGAACCAACAATCCGGACAACCTGACGGTTGCTATCAAAGCATCCTGGACTTCCAGAACACCCCAGCAGTACCACAGACTGATACTGGATACAGCGCTGATACAGGAATTCTTTCAAAAGGAGCCACAACCAAATACTGACGTTAAACATTTCTGTATTAGAGATCCTTTAAAAAACAAAAACAAAACAAAAAACTGATCTGCTGAAATATTCGAATATTTTGAGATATGTAGTTTCAATTCTCATTTTGAGCTGTAGGCTGTAATTATCAAAATTAAAATAAAAAAAATGACTAAAACATTCTGGTTTCTATGTACTGAAACTAGAATATTTGCCTCTGAAATACCTGACAAAAATACGGAACTTTTTCATGATATTCTAATTCTTTGAGCTGCACCTGTAGAGCCACCCCAGATCTGCTGTGGTGACTTTGAAAGAATTACCCAGTTTGTGAAAATCAGGGAATGAGGGCAGAGTGAGCCCCCCCTCAGAGAACAAATGAATAGCTGTGCCCCCCCTTCCTTTTATTCCTTTACACAACTTAAACACATTTTAAATATATTTATGTGTTTTTAAGGAACTGTCTATGCATTTACACATTTTACAGCCTTTGTAAACATTTTAAACATTTTTTTAAAGAACTTTTTATTCTTTCACACATTTTACACCCTTTTCAAACATTTTAAATGTGTTTTTAAAAAACTTTCTATTCTTCTATTTTTATCTTTTGTCATATTTTAAACATCTTTTTTTTAACATTTAAACATCTCTGTGTTTTTAAATGTATTTGACATAACTAACACATTTTAACATAAATAATACTAAATAAACTTTTATACATATTTAGTCTCTTATCTAGTCTCACTTCTTGTTTAACGTGAGCAGTGAGTCTAGGTCTTTGACGTGCACAGGCGGTTGATGTGGGGATGCACTGTGGAGAGGAGCAAACGAAGATCGTCCTCTACTTTCTTCTTTTTTTTGGTTGCCCCAAACTCTGTCTTCTCACTGGTAGATTTACACACAAAAAATGTATCCATTTTGCTTCTGGCATGTTAGCTAACAATGTTTTCTTTTTCCTTTTTATGCCCCACGCGGTGCTTGCGTCACGAGGCGGGGCATAAAGCATCCGGGTTGTCCGTCCGTCCATCTGTCTGGCTGCAATTCTTTCGCCGCTACGTAGCTCGGCACCTTTTGCTCGTAGAAACTTCATACTTGTTGGGTACATGCCTTGGAGGAGTACATACATGGGTTCGAAGGCCAGTGACCTTGACCTCCGTTTCAAGGTCAACAGTGGTTGCATTTGTTTTGAAGGCTGGCGACCGTGACCGACTTTTTATGGTCACTGTTTGTCACATCCTCTAAATAAATATTATGCTAATCTCCAATTTTTTCATTGTATATCCCACTTTACATCAAACACATAAGGCTTCAACCAAATACCCACCCCATAGTAAGTCCCTTCGGCTGCTCCCTTGTTTGCACTTGGGGTCGCCACAGCAAATCCAAGGTGGATCTGCATGTTCAAAGTTTTACGCCGGATGCCCTTCCTGACGCAACTCCACATTACATGGAGAAATGTGGCAGGGGTGGGATTTGAACCCGGAACCTTCTGAACTGAAACCAAGCGCATTAACCACTTGGCCACCACCCTGCACCCACCCCATACAAGTACATATTACTGCACTTTGCATGGAAAATAATGCTACGCGTGGGGCATTTCGTGATGAATGTCTCTAGTTTCCCCTTCTTTTTTGTTGGTTAACAGTGTTTACAGTTATCTTTTTGCCATGTTTTTTTGCACAGTTTGAAAACCACTGGTGAAAATGCATTGCTGTAGCATGCCTATTTTTTCCATTTTGAAAATACTAGAATTCCTTGGTTCCTCCCCTTTTTGCAAAGCTTTCGAAGACTGTAATTAAAAAAAATGGCAGGTGAACAGTACCATGCTATGGACAGAACAATAAATAACACTGCTTTTGTTTTGTTTGTTTGATTGGTAGTGTTTTTTGCAAAGCTGCTCCAAACTAATGTTTTCTTGTCGAAATCACACCCAGCTTTCTCGTCAAGTTTGGTGAAAATGGATTAATTACATTTTAACCAATACGGCTAACAAATCAACAAATTCAGGCTGAGAAATAAAACATCACATGTATTAAAAAAGAAAGAAACTTGAAAAAATAAACAATATGCTGAAAATAAAAACACAAACCTGGAAGAAGAACACTGTCTTTCATAGAATCATGCAAACAGCCAGACAGATAGGGTTACAGAGAGGACAGATGGTGCATCCAAGCTGTGTCGAGGCCCGTGTACACTGGAGCTCCTGATGTTGGAGTCATGCTTTATTCATGTGTGGGCTGCAGCAGTGTCAGAGAGCCTCTGTCAGATAAAGGCTGCATGAAACTTGGGGCTTTGCAAAAAAAAAAATCAAAGTTTTTTTTTTTTGAAGCGTGGTGCAGTGAGATGTGTGGGATCAAAATGAAATGTGAGTTTGGTCTGTTAGAGATGGAAAACTATGTGAAAACATATCAGGTGAAAGTGACATATTGTGAAGCTCCCAGTGCAAACAAGGCTAATTACTAATTTCATATTTGCAACATTTTTTTTAGATTTATCCATTGCTTCAGTGACATGTATGATTTCTATAGAGGATAACATGACACATCCAAGGAATTAAGATTTTATAAGATCAAAGATTGAAAATCATAATATAGGTTTGTTGTTGGACTGATTTCAGGTGGCGTCCATTTAGAGATTTTTTATTATCCAGTTATTTTACCCACTAGGTTCACTTACTGTGGAAATGATGAAAGCAGCTATTAACCTCTTATTCAACTGCAACACTTGGACCACAGTATTGTGTGTATACACATACATAGATACAATACACATACAGAGGTGATCGAAGGTATTTAATATCTTGTAGGATGATGCGTGACCTCCACATACATTTCAACAAACCATATCATCACATGACATCATTTACATCATAGGTCTGACACATATGTTAGCACCAAGACAGCACAGGTCTGTGTAGAAAACCACATCTTAGTATCTCCATTAGTTCCTGAGATATGTTCTTTAATATATTTTAGATGCTTACCTCTAATTTGACCTAGACATTTGATCTATCACCTTGATATGACCTGTGTTGTGAGAGGACCGTCAGCCAGAGGTGGGACGAAGTCACCAGCAAGTAATGAATCGGCAAGTCTCAAGTCAAATCTCAAGTCAGCTTGCAAACAATTGGTGGTCACTATGACTTGAGATTTGTCAATTCATGACTTGAGAATGACTTGCTGGTGACTTCGTCGAACCTCTGCCATCAGCCCACTGAGTTTAACCATCATGTTTGATTGAAATTGTTCTTTTGAGTTTTGATGATATCACTGTGGACAGACAAGTAAACAGAAAAACAGGGCCATTACAACAACCTCGTTATACTCCACGGTGAGGCGAAACAAAATTCTAGAAATCATGTATTATTAGAAATCATGTATTAGACTTGTTCTCAAGCAAACGTAAAAGCCAACTTTGTATTATATCTGAATCAAAAGGTTGAAGGGTTCAATCCCTCAAAATGGCAGTGTACAGAAGTCTGGAGACTGAACCCCAAACTGTGGGTTCACACACATCAACTACATATAGAGGTGAGAAGAAGACCTAGGAAACTAAGACATTGTTCATACAGACCAGATTTTAATGCTTTTGTCTACGAGTGAGGCAAATATAGGCTCTGTGCATACATTACCGTATTGGGGGCAGTATCACATGCAATACCAGAAAGCACATTGTCAAATAAAATCAGATAAAGAAGTCTGGCATGTTTAGCCGGGCAGCACACCATAGCATCTTATTTCTGTGTGCTGAAATTAATCCATTCCTTAATGTTTTATGTAAACATAGAACTAATCAATTTTGTTTCACCCTTGTTTATTTGTGTCTGTTTGTTTGTTTGTGAACAGCTTGGAACAGATTTTCATATATCATGTGATTTTTTTTTCTTTTTTTTTTACTGGAGATTCATATCCTGATAGGCAAGAACTGATTCAAGTTTCAAGGTCATAATTCAAAGGTCAAAGTCAGGAAACATCTTGAAAAAACCCTATCTTTAACATTGAATTTTCAAAAAAGAAGTTCTGTCATATTTGAGTGTTATGTAGGATGGTATCCTTTATGTACTGGCAAAGTTTTATCCGGATCTGATGCAGATTGTGGATTTTGTGGACATTTGAATTTAATATTGAAAAGCCCACGTGGTGTACATTTTGCATTATATCTCACTCAAAAGTGACTCATCACTCTTATTTTTCTGCTATGTATTTATCTCCACCACAAAAATTGGATGGAGGTTCCAATTTTTGCCTGTCTGTCTATCTTCCATTTATCAGTCGGAAAAGAAGCTCTAAGAACCAATGACAAAATGTGCATAGCAGACATAACCAATGTTCTGTGAAAATTATCTGAAAAAAAAATCAAAAACTGAACAAGTTAAAAATCAAAACCTGACAACACCACAAAAAAACAAAACAAAAAACTTTGATTCAAGTGCATGAACTAAATATATACTCCTGACGTTTGATCACATCTAATTCAGCTTATGAAAAGACACTTCTAACAGGATTTTGACCTTAAATTTTTTCCCCAAAGTAAAATTTTGGAGAATTGGAAACTATTGTTGGCAGAGGTTTGCACCCTACGAGTGCAGTGCTCTAGTTTATTTATTTATTTATTCATTTATTTCTGTGTTTCAAGCTTGTCGTGTAGCAGTGTGCTGTTATGAGTTGGTGGGGTGCATGTCAACTTGTAAAAAAAACCATCATTCGCTTCTTTGCCTCTGCCAAAAATGGCGCAATGACAAATGGTGTGGAGTGACACAACAGCACAAACTGGCCTTTGGCATAAAGGAGTGGGTTTTCAGAAAATGAAGGACACTCCATTTCAAGTTGGAGCAACTTAAATTAGAATAAACGTACTCAACAGTGGTTTGTGGCATGGCTTTCCCTTCTCTTATACCTATCCAAACTCTTAACATTGTATTTACCTTTTATCTTTTTATTTTCACATTTTCAAATGTTTGCATATTATAGCTTCTTTTAAGGCCCTCCATCACACTCAGACAATGACCATGAAGATGACAGTGCATCCTAACAATTTCAATAAATGCAGCAGGAACATGGTCAAAATGGAAAAAGGTGCATTTGTCAAGTTCCCACTAATTTCTTACTATGCGCATACAGCATCCAGTGTGTTCTTACTGTGACCAATCAGAGCACACCACTACATCTGTTCAATCCTTATAAATACTGCACTTTTTACTAATTCTGCAAGTTTTCTTGTGTCCACATTTACATCCAACAGTCAACTACAGTCTGTAAGTATTCCATCAGTGACATCAGGAAAGTCCAGGAGAGGCTGTGTTGGAAAAGGCAAAGGCCGGATAAAGTTGCAGAAGAAGCCTTCCATGGACAGCTCATCTTCAGGACCACTTATGGCTCATGCACACTTTCTGTATCACAAGTTGCTTTGAGAAATGTGCATAAAACTTTAAATGTTTGCAGTTACAGTAGTGTTCAGAATAATAGTAGTGCTATGTGACTAAAAAGATTAATCCAGGTTTTGAGTATATTTCTTATTGTTACATGGGAAACAAGGTACCAGTAGATTCAGTAGATTCTCACAAATCCAACAAGACCAAGCATTCATGATATGCACACTGTTAAGGCTATGAAATTGTGCTATTAGTAAAAAAAAAAAGTAGAAAAGGGGGTGTTCACAATAATAGTAGCATCTGCTGTTGATGCTACAAACTCAAAACTATTATGTTCAAACTGCTTTTTTTAGCAATCCTGTGAATCACTAAACTAGTATTTAGTTGTATAACCACAGTTTTTCATGATTTCTTCACATCTGCGAGGCATTAATTTTGTTGGTTTGAAACCAAGATTTTGCACATTTACTAGTGTGCTTGGGGTCATTGTCTTGTTGAAACACCCATTTCAAGGGCATGTCCTCTTCAGCATAAGGCAACATGACCTCTTCAAGTATTTTGACATATCCAAACTGATCCATGATACCTGGTATGCGATATATAGGCCCAACACCATAGCAAGAGAAACATGCCCATATCATGACGCTTGCACCATTATGCTTCACTGTCTTCACTGTGAACTGTGGCTTGAATTCAAAGTTTGGGGGTCGTCTCACAAACTGTCTGCAGCCCTTGGACCCAAAAAGAACAATTTTACTATAATAAGTCCAAAAATTATTCCTCCATTTCTCTTTAGGCCTCTCTTTAGATATGGTAAATGCAGAAAGAAAAGTATTAACAAAGTCTTTTGTAATGTGGCATGGATGTACCATGCACATACCACAAGTGTGAAGAGGTCATATTCAAAACGCCAGTGATGTAGCAAGATTGCAGTGACAATTCAGTGACTATGCAGTGTACACTGTACAGTTTTTCCCTTTAGCGCCACACTTGTATGTCAATGGAGTCCAAATTTGGATTTACTTACACTGTTACTTCATTAATGTCATTATAACATCCTTATTAAGGTTTTATTGTGTCCTGATTCGACCACGTCCTCTCTATGTTTCTTTTAGCATGTCCAAAGTTCGACCATGTCCTCTATGTCCATGGAAACCACATCATATCTATATTAGTTTCAATTTTTTTTAGTGGGAACATGGCTGAGTGGAACAGTGGTTTAAGGAAGTGCAGTATAACCTAGGAAGCAGTGGTACTACATTCATGCCCAGGGACTAAAACAGGGCTCAATAACTCACTTCATTAGAGACATCCACTACCAGATTGTCTTCACTCTTGTCTCCATCACTGTCCTGCAGAAAGAATGAGACATGAAAAAAACAACTGTCTCAATATTCACAGGTAGTCTGCTCTCTTCCTCATGTACTGCATGAATACATCAACAACTTTAATAAAGGAAACTCGCACAGACACAAAAGTGGAAACACAGATCAATAGATCAATATCACTGTCTGCTTTTCACTTCCTTCCACCGTCTGTCCACTATACAATATTTAACACACAGATATGCGATATATCCTCAAACATCTCTCTCACACAAACACTCTCTCTCTCTCTCTCGTGCACACTAAAGCTCTTTGCTCATCCACAGCACATTTTCACTTGTCTAGCCATTTCTCCCTCTTCTTTCTTTCTCTCTTTTTCTGGGTTGAGAATGATGGCACTTAGTCACCATGGCAACAGTGCTTTGATGTGATCATGGCCTGAGATTCCTGTTGACATGAGTGCGGAGTGACATCAGCACCTAATTACACAGAGCCAAAATAGGGCTATGACTATATCCTATTCCTAGAATGAAAATACAAACAGAGAAAGAGAGCTAGAGCTAGAGAGAGAGAGAGAGAGAGAGAGAGAGGAACAGAAAATAAAAAAAAACATTAAAGGATGGAATGAGAATATCTCAAATGAAAGCTGGAAAGAAATGAAAATGAAGAGGAAGAAGCAAAAGGATATTAAATGTGAATGTGATAAAGACACAGCGAGATATAAAAGAGCAATCAGACAGAAACTGGAGCTGGAATGTAGCTCAACAGAGAGAAAGAGGGAAGAAAAATATTTTGGGAAAGTGGAAACTATCTGTGCTTTTTGTCGCACTGAACTAATGGGAAGATCTGGACTATCGTTGATGCCAAAGTGATTTAGCTAGAGGCCGTCTTGCACAGACAGACTCCCAATGTCAATCAATCCTCCAGACTGCAAACACGCACACAGTCATCTAATTCATTACAACTATCAGCTTTGGCCATCTCTCTTCTGGCATTACATCCCCTCTGGCTCCCAGCTCTTTCTGATTGGACGCATCCAAAACAAACACCGCTTTAACTGGCCACAGGCCCTCGGCCCTTATCTGGCTCACAATATCATATGCAATATACATATTATAGAGTTGGGAAAAAATACTTTTAAATGTAATCAGGTACTAAATACAAAATACAGTATAGTGCAGCGGATAACTGAAAAAATCGGTCCAGTGGTGATGCAAGCACCAAATTTGGCACAAATACACTTCAGACATTACTCTTTTGAAAAGGCAGGGTTCATTCGGTAGCCAGGTAGGGGTCAAAATTATAAGATGCTCCAATCATATTGGAAATGATACCACATTATTTGTCTGATCACAGAGATTCCAAAAAGGTATAGTTTGGACTATCTGTGATGGAATGTTATGGAGTTATGGGGTAAAAACAGCAAGAATGGTGACAAAGGTCAATTTCAGTTTGTACAGGGATCAAAAGTTAAAGTTGCTCTAATTTTTGAAAAAAAAAACTTAATGCAAATTATTGGTTGAGTTAATAGGGTTTTTTTTTTTTAAAGGAATAATTAGCATGTATCATACTTAGTTATCATGTTACCGAGTAACATATGTCACATGTCATAGAATCCAATGGATGTCAACATTGTTTAAGCTTTACTTTGTAGACCAGGCACTCAACACAGTCAAAACTATTCAATTTATTAATCCCATTAGGTCAACCAATAATTTGCACCACTTTTTACCAAAATTGGAGCAACTTTAACTTTTGACCCCTGTACAAACTGAAATTGACATTTCTCACCATTTTTGCTATTTTTTACACCATACCTCCAGAGAATTTAGTCAGATAGTAAAACTACACCTTTTTGAAATCTTTATCATCAGACAAAAATATGAAATACCTTTCAATATGATTGGAGCATTTTTAAACTTTGACTCCTGCATAATTCAATTGACCCCTACCTGCCCACCTATTGAAAATTCAAGTGGACACTCTGCTTTTTCAAAGGAGTAATGTCTAAGGAGTATTTCTGCCAAGTTTTGTGCTCGCATCATGATTTGAAGGGTTCCTCTGTAAATATTCTCTTATCTGCTGCTCTAATGGGAATGCATTTGGATTCATTACAGTGTAATCTGAATACTTTTGAATGACTTCAAAATCAATCACTGAAAATGATGTGCTTTGTGATAACAATGGACATAATCATAAATAATCATTTTTCTTGTCTGACAAACTATAGATTAAATTATAAATGAAAACAAATTAAGCGTTTAGAAAATAAATGGCTGGATGTTTGGAGATAGTTTTCACCTGCACCTCTCTCAAAAACTAAACATGAAAGGCATCAAAGGGCTGATGCATTCACTGTATATATTCATCTATGGACAATGACAATAAAAGGCCCTTCTTCTTTTCCTCTTCTTCTCTACACACCATGAAATAACTGAACCTGCGTGACTTCATTATGAAGTCATACATACCAACCAATCACAAATATTTTGCTGATCAATATATGCTTTGGATCAATCAGCAGCGTCTTGGTTGTTGATGTGTATAAAGTGTTTTCTTTGACATTTGACCAAATTTCTCCAAAATATAATCACCTCCAGATATCTATCCAAGTCATATCCCTAACTTGATGTATCTAGGATCATTGGTTGTTGAGATATATACAAAAAATGTGTTTTTCAGGCCATATTTTCTTTGACCTTAAACTTTGACCAAACTACTCCAAAATTTAAACACCTGGCGATAACTAGACAAATCCCCATCCCAGAGTCTGAAGGAAATCCATCCTGCCATTTTTGAGCCATCTTGTCCACAGACACACAGACAACACACAGACAAACACACTCATACACGCCAGTGAAAAAAAACACCCAGTTATTGTCACTTCACTGACATGCAGAGTGAAGGTGATTCTGATTTCATGTGGAAAAAAAGATGAAATATTGTGGTTAAAAAAATGTCTAGACAACAAAAGTTAGGTGTTGCTAAATATGGTGCGATACAGCGGTATTCCATTTGAAGGTGGATTCACACCACTGGAGTAGAACCATGAAATTCAGAAAGTACATCACAGCACCAATTTCAAGAAAATATTGGATCTAGCCTGGAACAGATGTATTTTGGGGTAGTTAGAGTGCACACCTCTGCCAAGAACCCAACAATCCTTGGTTTACCTGGACAGGTGGAGGTGCTAGTCTACCAAAGGACACATCACAGGTTGTACAAAAATACATTCCCAGCTCCACATCTGGTTCAAATCCTATCTGATGTTTCATTGATCAACACCTATCACTTCACCAAATTTTACTAAAATCCATTCCCGATTTTTCAGATATTCTGCAAAAAGACAATGAGACAACTAAGACAAAAACATTTAAGAGTAAACCCAAATATAATGGTGGAAGCAGGAAATATTAAATGGCTCGAGGTACATAACATTTCAGTGCAGAGGCACACTGACGAGTGGCTATGACAGAACATCCTTGTTTTTGCTTTCTGTGGCTACGACATGTGCAAAGAAAAGCTGCACAAGTAGCTAGAGAAGACTAAGGGGACATCAACATTTCACCTGGCTGCAGCAGGTAGATGGTTATTTTAGAAATGTGGGAACCGACCGGCTGTCTGCCTGGGTGGTTGCCATTCACTACCCAAGGCGGTTCCATGGTGTCATGGATGCGGCGAAGAGACGCAAAAGCAAATGCTGCCAGACTTGACTTGACTTGTTATTATTATTATTGTACTTGGCCCCACAAATCTTAGAAACATGGTGTCTAACCAGATCCTTACTCTGGATGGCATTACTCTGACCTCTAGTAATACTGTGAGAAATCTTGGAGTCATTTTTGATCAGGATATGTCATTCAAAGCGCATATTAAACAAATATGTAGGACTGCTTTTTTGCATTTACGCAATATCTCTAAAATCAGAAAGGTCTTGTCTCAGAGTGATGCTGAAAAACTAATTCATGCATTTATTTCCTCTAGGCTGGACTATTGTAATTCATTATTATCAGGTTGTCCTAAAAGTTCCCTAAAAAGCCTTCAGTTAATTCAAAATGCTGCAGCTAGAGTACTGACGGGGACTAGAAGGAGAGAGCATATCTCACCCATATTGGCCTCTCTTCATTGGCTTCCTGTTAATTCTAGAATAGAATTTAAAATTCTTCTTCTTACTTATAAGGTTTTGAATAATCAGGTCCCATCTTATCTTAGGGACCTCGTAGTACCATATCACCCCAATAGAGCGCTTCGCTCTCAGACTGCAGGCTTACTTGTAGTTCCTAGGGTTTGTAAGAGTAGAATGGGAGGCAGAGCCTTCAGCTTTCAGGCTCCTCTCCTGTGGAACCAGCTCCCAATTCAGATCAGGGAGACAGACACCCTCTCTACTTTTAAGATTAGGCTTAAAACTTTCCTTTTTGCTAAAGCTTATAGTTAGGGCTGGATCAGGTGACCCTGAACCATCCCTTAGTTATGCTGCTATAGACGTAGACTGCTGGGGGGTTCCCATGATGCACTGTTTCTTTCTCTTTTTGCTCTGTATGCACCACTCTGCATTTAATCATTAGTGATCGATCTCTGCTCCCCTCCACAGCATGTCTTTTTCCTGGTTCTCTCCCTCAGCCCCAACCAGTCCCAGCAGAGGACTGCCCCTCCCTGGGCCTGGTTCTGCTGGAGGTTTCTTCCTGTTAAAAGGGAGTTTTTACTTCCCACTGTAGCCAAGTGCTTGCTCACAGGGGGTCGTTTTTGACCGTTGGGGTTTTACATAATTATTGTATAGCCTTGCCTTACAATATAAAGCGCCTTGGGGCAACTGTTTGTTGTGATTTGGCGCTATATAAAAAAATTGATTGATTGATTGATTGATTGACTTGCTACGATATATGAGCTCTCAAGGGATTTCCCTCATGTCAAATGGGATTTCCACCAAAATTCAAAATGTAACATATGTAAAAAATAAATAAATTTACATTGTAAGTTTTTAAAAACCAAATCTACCATGCAGTAGTAGCACTAATATGTTTCATGTCACTGACATTAATGACCGAAGCTCCTCACATCACACCATGTCATTTAGGTCTTTCAGACTTTTTTCAGTATAATAGCGTTATAAACTTAAATGCTAAAAAATGAAATTGCTAATTGAGAGTCACAACTAATTTAGATAAATCAGTTTTTCAACATTTTTTAACGTACTTTTAGATTTTTTATTGATTTGATTAGAAAATAATACGAGCGAAGCGACATGCCTGAAGCTCGCTCATGGTACAAGGGGGCCCAAACAGGAAGTGCCAAATTTTGAGTCCACAGTGAAACAGGAAATGTCAAATGTCAAACACTTCCTGGATTGACAGATGACATCTCATGGAATCTCGCAGGAATACAATAGCAAATTCACAATGAAACAGGAAGTGCCAAATTTTGAGTCCACGGTGAAACAGGAAATGTCAGATGTTGAATTGGAGCTAGAGCGGAGGCCAGGGTTGCACTGGACTACCCTGAAATTTAATTGGACTTTGAAATTTGGAAAATTAAATTAAAATTAAAATTAAATTGGAAAGTTAATTGGATTGGCATGTCCGTACGTCTGGTTGAAAACAGCTGCATTTTGAAATCAGTGGCACATACTGACTACTAGGCCCCTCTTGTACAGTAGCTGGTGCTGTGTACCACAAAATGTTCTAATCCACCTTAGTAGAAGAAGAAAAATTTTGACTCATGGACTCCAAATGACACCAAACTTATATTGGTAAGTAAACAACCATATTTTATGCCAGATATGAGGTCCAGGTTGTTAAAAGCGGCATTTCTCCTTTAATTTGGGTTGTCTTATATATACGTGTTTTTCCAGTGATTTTTAAACAAGCAGGCAGCTGTTGACTTATGAGATATAATGTGATGTAATGTAATGTTCAGTGTGGAAGAAATACAGGTAATTTACTCCTCCTCTGTTCTGTATAAAATCTGTGTAACCTCTTAATTTTGCTCTCTGAAGGACTTATTTTTAAATAAACTCTTAATTTTGCTGTGCGAGTGACACAACAGTGACACAACTATAGGTTAATAAATCTAAAGTTATCTTCCTAAAACTCAAACTGAAAGTCAATCTCTACAACTTGATATAAATTAATTAAAAATACAAAATCCACCTTCCTGATGAAGTGGTGTAGAATATTTTCTTAAAAAGAAGACCCGATAGTTCCGCTACAATTTGACACAAAGTACATTTGAGATGAAATGATGAAAGCCTACATTTGATGTTTTGGTGAAAGAAACTTTTGTATTTCTTCATAAATGATGTAAATAAAGTCCAAGACATATTCAGTGACTTGAAAATGTTCATGTTTCCATCCCCTGACTTGTCTGAAGAAAACTGGAAATAAAACTGATTATTATTTACAGCTATTATCAAGTTTTAGAGATTTGCTTTCAGTTTGAGTTTGAGGAAGATAATTTTAGAAATTTTTATTTTCTATATTTTTTGTATTTCAAATAGCATAAACAAATTAAAATGTGTGAAATTCCAAGTGTTCCAACACTTTTGGAGGGCACTGTATCCTAACCTTATGATGAGTGCAAAATGAGGGTGGTATTATTATTGTTTTGTTTAAGAATGTTTAATTTTCACTGTTGCTGCACTTTGTGTGAAATCATAGTCATATCGTATATCATACTGATATGACAATACTGAGATATGATAATTTGGCCATATTGTACAGCCCTGCTGTCAACTAGCTGAAAACCTGGAATATTAATTTACATCTACATTAAAAAAATACTTAAAGTGGCAGGGGGTTAAAAGGGCTGTAATTAGAGGGTCTGGGGGGGGGGGTGGGTGGGGGGCGGAGCCCCCAGAGAAACTGAAAGGCAAAAAAAAAAAAAGAAAAATGCCCCAGAAGCTGAAAGGTTGTAGCCATGCTAATGCTCCCCTGAAACATTTGCTCAAAAAAAGTCTTAAGGACCTAAATGACATGAGATGCTGAAGAGCTTTGCTCGTTCATGTCTGCAACATATACATCTAAGGAAATTGACCAAACACAGATGTGTGGATGATTACAGCCTTTCTTCAATAGATAATGCAAGAGTTATCAATTTTGATTATTCAGGGTAGATAAATTTACTTATTTTCAAACATCCAAATCTTTTCACATGTAATTTACACGCTAGATAGTCACTGACTGACCTCAAGGGCTGTCAACGTGCGTGTCGACTGTTCATTGATTTCGCACAAGTTCTCCTCTACTGTCGCTCCAGGAAGAGTTCAACATTTGGCATTTCCAGTTTCGGCTTCGCTTTACCATAGAGCGAGTTTGTGCCGGCACCTGCGGCGCCTTCGCTTCACTCATATAATACACTGTTGATCCCTGCGTGGTCCTGTTTGGTTCTGATGTAGCTGCTCAGTGTTGAGAAAGTCTCGTACCTGTAATGTACAATATAATGTACAATATAGAAAGAAATTCCTAACATTGTGGCCTTGGCTGTTGTACTAACAAAGTAATTGTGCAGCGCAGTCTTGTTTGAGGGCAGGCGCTAAAGGGGTCAAATATGACACATATGATGTAGTTTCTCTACTTCCGGGGGAAAAACACGACATTTTCTCTGAGATTTTGGGCAAATTACACGCAAACAAAGTGATAATACAAAGAAAAAGTGACAATGCGGTGGGAAAGTGGACATGTGTTGTGGTTTGTTTATGACCCGGAGGACAAACGTGTCGAGGCGGTTTTGCAGACAAGAGAACGGAGCTACTCTGGTTAGCTGTGTAGGCTAACACTTACCGACACAACATCTCCCATCTGCCTCGTCTTCCCTTCTCCACTGGGAACCTAAAAAACTGCACTTTTCGCAAGTGCGTCGGTGATTGCAGCCGAAAACAAAACAGTACACCATTTTTCCATGTGAAGTTATGCTGTGTATATACTGCGCAACTGTAGCGGCTGTCCCCATAAGTGGTCAAATCCCGTGATTTTTTAAAGATACCTTCTTACTGTAAATGAGACAGATAATTAGAAACTAGTCAAGCCCGTGCTAAGAGATGAAAGCTTTCTGGAAACTACAGAATCTCCAGATATTAAAGGACAAGAGACGTACGTAAGAGTGGGGTGGGAGAGGTTCTTTATCCTCGCAGCGCCTCCTCTTGGCTTCGACTCCCCCCTGCGTAGAGGAGTAGCCACCTGACGGGCCCTGGCGCTCCTCAGTAGGCTGACTGTCTGTTGAAGACACTGACTTACTCTGAAGGAAGAAACAGATGGAAATACATCAGTGCTGAAATACAATTACACGAGTACAGGAAGGTGCACACTGAACAGAAATCACACACGCAATCGCTCAGGAGGTTAGCTTGTAAAAAACTGAAAATATGTTCAGTACAAACACATCGCATTACAGCGTGCACTGTAGGGTCGCACGCGGCAGACAGCGGAAGTGCACAGGACAGCCCATAAGGCTAATTAGTGCTCCCCCCTCGACACACCAGTCCTCATTTAAAATATGACTCTCATTATTGGACAATAAAGCTGTGCCGGCATATTTACAATACAGCCTGGCTCGGTGCTCGGCTCCCAGAAAAAGCCCATCAAAGCATTGTGTTGTTTCCGTCAGAGCAGGGGCCAGAGGTTCAGTGAGGACCACTTGTCATTCCCCGTCCCCCCATGGGGAGGACAAGAACAGCGAGGTTTAACACACCAATGAGTCACACAGGAAGGAGCCGTGCACAGAGGAGGGCAGAAAGCACACAATGAACCTCAGTGCAGCTCAACAAACTTCCCTCTCTTCTTTCTTTCTTCTCTGTCTGACCATGTCTTCTCCCAATTTAGAATTCCAAGATGCTGTAGTGGTGCAGCAGCAGCAGCGCGCTCGCTGATAAAGGCCAAATTGATTTGCATCTCCCTCTTGACTCCCCCCCCATCTCTGTAATGTTCGGCCAAGTTCAGCACGAACTATTTTCCTGGTGCTTAACAATCAGCATTGTGTTTAGCAATTAAATTATGCTGAGGGTTTCACTGCGGATAGGGAGAGGGAGGGAAAGTAAAGTCAGTAGCTGTCTTAAATCATTTTCATTTTGCAATAAAAGCCAGAACAAAGACTTCTTTTTAACAACCTTGCCTTCCTATCTTACTTGTTCTTCTATTTGGTCTCTGTCTTTTCTTTTCCAATTTCATTCTCCATCTCTCTCTAATCCTCCTCCCCTCTGTTATCAACAGTTACACTGATGAAGACCAGCTGTCCGTTGCAGCCAGAACAGTGAGGGAATGTTCACACAGCTCCCACAAATCAATCTGCAACCAGACACGCAAAAAAAAAAAAGAAAAAAAAAATCTCAGACGTCCGCTGGAGTTCAAACAGCCACTTTACACTGTATTCAGTCCGCAGGCAATTAACTGGAATTTTTTTTAACTACAGTTGCACAAAGTGTGTGTAATATTGAAAGGCTATGTGAGGACAGTTGAACTTTAGTCATTATACAGTTCATGTTTCACTTTTTCCAGAAACGACTAAGTGCTTTAAAAAAAAAAAAACACTTACTTAAGGTAACCTGAAGGACCATCATCATTTCACATCGCACATTTACACAACATTTAATTAAGGGAGAGATTTGAAATATGTTCTGCCTATGACCACGCCTGGCCTCAGTGCTTAATTTGTACAGTGGGAGGTCCCGGAGCGCAGAGGATGAAAAAAAAAAGAAAGGCGGGGAGGGGGCTTGCGAACAACGCTGTGCGCCACACCAAAAATAAACTGGGCATGTATTGTAGGCCTAATAACACTAATCACACCAAATCCGGATAGAGTACAAATTCCTCAGTGGTCCCTCGTTTATCGCGGGAGTTATGTTCTCCACATTCACACCGGGCGCGATAAGAGCGACTGCAGCCACAGGTTGCCATGTAATCCCTATGTAAGGACGCGTTTTGGCGCCAAACCACGCAGTGCGATGCGAGTGAAGCGATTTTGAGCGTTTTGCGTGTTTGCAGCGTGATATTGCGTCACATCACGTCGTGTTGCCCTCCTCCCCAAGTTGAAAAATATGAACTTTTTCATCTCGTCGCACCGCAATGACCAATCAGGGACTGAATATGTAGTGACGTGCAGATGTCTGGAGCTTGACTGAAGATGTGAACATGTCCTGTATCTGGTAGCAGCCTGTGAGCAGGACTTATGTCTCTTTTGTCCTTTATTTCACAATTATGACAAGAGTTTTTGGAGCGAGCAGCAGCACCACAGCAGGGGGAGCAGAGTTTCTTTTTTTTTTATTTTTACGTGCACGCGCGAGGGAATCATCCATGGAGATTATTTTACTTATTAACTACACAGATCTATCATAAAGCAAATGGTGACTGGTTTCTAAAGACAATTATGACAGATTTTTTTGGGAAAGTGCGAGGAGCAGCCTCACAGCAAGCAGCAGAGTTTCGTTCTTTTTTTCTATTTTTACGTGCGCGTGCGAGCGAATCGTCTGTGTGGAGAATATTTTATTAATTAACTACACAGATGTATAATAAAACAAATGGTGACTGGTTTCTAAAAACAATAATGACAGAGTTTTTTGGGGGAAGAGCGAGCTGCAGCAAGGAGCGGAGTTTCCTTTTTTTTTAATTGTTTACATGTGTGCGCATGAACGGGACAGTTGGTCCTCAAACTGGGTCCTGCAGAGGCGGAAAGACCGCTGAAAGCGGCCGTCATCCAGACGCAGCTCCTGCAGCAAATAATGATACTCTCTGTATTGGGAGCTTTCCACAACAACTTGCTCCGTGTGAAAGGTCCGTCATGATGACTTGACGCCGAGCGGAGTGGAAGCTCCTCCTATTTGATGACGCACCTGGGTGAATTTTCGCAGCGAAAGTCCATGGTGATTTTTAATATTTTGCTAGTCAAGAGACGTGGCGGATCACGGATCCAGTATGAATAGCTGGCGGAGCCAACGTCAGAGGTTCCGGAGCGCGTGTCCGAGGTTCCGGAGCACGCTCCGGCTTGCTCCCCCTCAAATTAAGCCCTGCCTGGCCTGTATTATTGGAAAGTGATGAATTCGGTACTTTAACGTTTCCCATAATCCCCCTGGTGGCCCCCTGCACTTCCCTGAATGCTCCAACATCTCACAGCGCATGTAAACAATGGCTAGCGAGGATGTGGATAGCGTTGATCCAGCGAGTTCATGGGTGAGTATGATGATACGTTCTCCTGAGTTGAGAGGGTTATCTAGAGGAGGTGTCACACCTGTGAAGAAGTTCTGTCGTGCCCGATGTTGTCTGGTTGTCCATACTTCACGAGGTGTGTTTACACTGTGCCCTAAATCGGAACTCTGCGGAAACCGACCTCTCGTGTGAGTCACAGACTGTGAGATGGCGTGAGATTCATAACTGCGAAACAGCAAACGCTGAATTCATACTAAAATTGAAAAAAAAAAAAAAAACACAATTCTGAATCTGAGTGACACATGATTTTGAACTCCCAGTATGTTCTTGGTCAACATGGATGTTCACAGCATGGACAACAATAAATTAGTACTGCACTTTTAAGTCAAGATTTTTTTCAGATTTGTTATATAATAGTTAACAAGCACAGTTGTTGGTTGAACTTACAGCTTAACAACGTGTCCACTTGTTGTGAAAGGCAGGAAAATTTGACTAAGGCCTGTCTCCCAATGATGACTGTTGGCCCCCATCTGTATCCTGATTTTAAATTTGAGGAAATCAGGCCCAATTTATTAAATTAGCAGGAAAAATTTGTATTTCCTACTTTTGATATGACTGCTTACAAAGAAGTGTAGCAGATGAATGCAGAGTACCAGTCACTGCCAAATACCAACCCAATCTCACACCATTTCATGATATAATCTACTGGTTCATGATACCATAACATTTTTGTGACGGGAGCATGAATTCATTTTGTGACAGTTTTACAAAATGTGGGGTGATGTGGGGGTTATGGCTAGGATTAGGTGAAGGGAGAGGGTTATGTTGTGGTTAGGGTGAGGTGAGGGGGTAGGGTCAGAAATAGTAAAACAAAATACAATGTCACGAAAATGTGACTCATTTCATGTCCCCCAGACAGATTTACCAAACAGTATTTGTATTTCATAATGATTGATGTAAATAGTCACCAGCTCTGATCCTGTAAGGCACCTGCACTTCAAATTTACAACTCTTGGTGCTCCACCGACTGCTAATTAACTAAGTCAGGTGTGATCAGCCATTGAAGAGCTAGTAAAAGCCAGACTAAACTAATCATACATGGTTGCAGCCAGGAGACATATAAAACACGCAGGGCAGGATTGATGATTCCTGAGATATCCAAATTTGCCATAATTTTTAATTATTAATGTAATATTTTTGTTGAAACCCTTGAATTAAAGTTGGCAGTCTACAATACAAGCACACCTTCATTGTTTCATTTCAACTCCATTGTTATGGTGTATAGAGGCAAAATTACAATAAAAATAAATAAAAAAAAAGTACTCACCCTCTACAAATACTTATGTACCTGACTGTGGGATATTGCACTAGTTTAAATGTTAAAAAACTACATGCATAACATAATCAAGTGAACATTCAAGAGGAATTGTTTTCTCCACTGCTGACTTGGCTGCTGTGTTTTGGGCACTATTCACAATTAACTCAGATTTTATCCGATCATTTGTCCTGTAATTTGTCAGGATTAAGAGAACATTTGTGCTGCTGATAAACAAATTGTTGACTGTTCACTCACTCAGACTGTGTTTCCCCTCCAGATAACGGCAAAATGTTGAGAGCCGAGATGTTAGTGTGATGTAGAAAACCTTGAGAAGCTCAAGGTTGATGGCGCCGAGCAGCTATTGTGCGGGTGTAGAGCTGGCTGCGCTCCAGCAATACGCAGCCTTTTTTTCTGAGAGGCCACTTTACAGTGTCTCCTTTTCCCTCAGTTTAACACTGTCACACACACACACACACACACACACACACACACACACACACACACACACACACACACACACACACACACACACACACACACGGTGAATGCACACAACACTTACTAACGTGCACGAGCATGCATGCACAGCTACTCACCCTGCTGGGTGCTCCCTCTGGGATGAGGTGCAGGAAGGGGAGCGAGAGAAAAAGGAAAAGAGAAAAAGTTTGACGTCAGTCCTAATAATAATAACAACAGTCATGCACGGTTAGACTAAACTATGACGGCTTCTCTCTAATAAGGATACAGACCTGCTATTGTGCTGATAGCATTCTCCTTTCCCCTCCCTCCTACTTTCTTCTCCTCTCCGTTCTCGGACCAGACAAAGCTCGGCGTCTTCCTCTACTACCTCTTTCAACACTCACTATCTGTTTATTCTTTCGTTCCTTCTCATGTAAGAACAGGAACACACAGCTGCCCACGTGCAACAAACTCACACGCACAACACGGCAGTACACAGATCCTTTTTTTCCTTTCTGATTCTCGGTTTATTCATGAGAAAGTCTCTCTTGGCTCATTGCCTGAAACAGAGCGCGAAGATAAGATATTCAATCAGGGTGAACCAAAGTTCATTGAGAGAAGCCGATTCCACTGCGTTTGCACAACTTCCACAATTGTGCCCGTCCATATGTTGACAGCAGCGTAAACAAGAAAGGTCAATGTCAGTCGAACACAACTTGGTGAACAAATAAAGCAAACACAGAGGCAATATAGCTTTATTCTATATTTGCTCTGAAATGACAAAAAGCAGTTCTTAATTTCTGCAGCTGAAATATGCATTAAGCTTATTGTGCTCATTCTGTTGCAAAGTTAAATTAGTTACATGAAAGGCAAATGAACACATGCGCACGAGGCAGCCAAGTATTTTATCAGCAAACATTTTTTTTTTTTTTGCGCAAAATCTGGTTATTTCAATCTGGACAATTTCACAGCATTTTCTCTGTGATTTGCAGGGCCTGTGTTGGATTAATGGAGTCAGTGGGTCTGCAAAAGTTCTGAAAGTAATGCTGTAAAAACTACTGCATATTCATCTTAGACATTTTTGAGTCCTGATAGACACAGATGAGGACCACCGAACCTCTTGTTCCTGGCGATGTTGGCATCTTGTAACACATAAAAGAACATAAAAGCAGACGGGGATATCAGGTTGCTATATGTGCCTTGTTGCTGCCCTAGCGTCCACTATTCTATGTTCATAGTAATTATTATTTTATCCTATTGGCCTAAATACAATGTGGTTTTCATGCACCCCCGCCCCTGCAAATACACCTGAAAAACACAGTTTTGTCTGACAATGAGGGACTTGACTTTCACTTGCCATATACATTCACAACAGCAGGTGGCAAGAGTAAACCTCAAACTACATTTTGTTAACAAAAACACTCACTACAGCCAAACAAGAGGTGAAGGCCGGTGTCACTGACCCAACGGTCCCCTAAAACGGTCCACTGCACCTTCACTGCGCATGCGTCTGAGACTGACTCTCTGAGTCTGACTCTCTGGACTCAAAGTGATCTAGGGGAAAAATGTGATTATTAATCATCAGATGACAAATTAAAACCTCTTAAATCATTCTAAAGTCAGTTGTTCGGTCGGCGACATCAGTCTGTGAGATAAAATTGACACTTGTGACACCACAAGAACCAGTATAGAACATTCTCAAATAACAGAATATTCATTCTGTCATTCATCTTCTATCCTGCTTATTCCATTTAAGAGTTGCGGGGGAGCCAGAGTCTATCCCAACAGACATTGGGCTTGAGGCAAGGAAAAGCCTGGACAAGACGCCAGCTGTACGAGGGCTGTCAATAAAGTATAGGTCCTTTTTATTTTTTTCAAAAACTATATGGATTTCATTCATATGTTTTTACGTCAGACATGCTTGAACCCTTGTGCGCATGCGTGAATTTTTCCACGCCTGTCGGTGACGTCATTCACCTGTGAGCACTCCTTGTGGGAGGAGTCGTCCAGCCCCTCGTCGGAATTCCTTTGTCTGAGAAGTTGCTGAGAGACTGGCGCTTTGTTTGATCAAAATTTTTTCTAAACCTGTGAGGCACATCGAAGTGGACACGGTTCGAAAAATTAAGCTGGTTTTCGGTGAAAATCTTAACGGCTGATGAGAGATTTTGAGGTGATACTGTCGCTTTAAGGACTTCCCACGGTGCGAGACGTTGTGCAGCACTCCCAGGCGCCGTCGTCAGCCTGTTTCAAGCTGAAAACCTCCACATTTCAGGCTCTATTGATCCAGGACGTCGTGAGAGAACAGAGAAGTTTCAGAAGAAGTCGGTTTCAGCATTTTATCCGGATATTCCACTGTTAAAGGAGATTTTTTTAATGAAAGAATGTGCGGACGGGTCCGCGCGTCGGGACGCAGCCGGCGCGGTGCGGCGGCACAGGAAAAACACCTCCGTGTTGATAACATTTGTAAAATACAGGCGGCTTTTGATGGCTTTCAGTGGAGTGAGTATATGAGAAATTGTTTAACAGCTGGAAATGTTCCAACTTGTCCTTAAGGCTTCCAACAGAGGTGTTTTTCTGTGGCGGAGCGTTGCGGCGGCTGCGAGCCAACGCTGCAATCCGCCGCTGCAATCCGCCCGCACGTCTTTCATTAAAAAATCTCCTTTAACAGTGGAATATCCGGATAAAATGCTGAAACCGACTTCTTCTGAAACTTCTCTGTTCTCTCACGACGTCCTGGATCAATAGAGCTTGAAATGTGGAGGTTTTCAGCTTGAAACAAGCTGACGACGGCGCCTGAGAGCGCTGCGTGACGTCTCGCACCGTGGGAAGTCCTTAAAACGACAGTATCACCTCAAAATCTCTCCTCAGCCGTTAAGATTTTCACCGAAAACCAGCTTCATTTTTCGAACCGTGTCCACTTCGATGTGTCTCACAGGTTTAGAAAACATTTTGATCAAACAAAGCGCCAGTCTCTCAGCAACTTCTCAGACAAAGGAATTCCGACGAGGGGCTGGACAACTCCTCCCACAAGGAGTGCTCACAGGCGAATGACGTCACCGACAGGCGTGGAAAAACTCACGCATGCGCACGAGGGTTCAAGCATGTCTGACGTAAAAACATATGAATGAAATCCATATAGTTTTTGAAAAAATAAAAAGAACCTATATTTTATTGACAGACCTCGTATATAGACAGAGAAACACAGTCACACTCACACATACATACCATCACTTTTGAGTCACCAATCCACTTAACCTGCATGTCTTTGGAAGTGGGAGGAAGCCAGAGCACCCAGAAGGAACCCATGCAAACCCGGGGACAACATGAAAACTCCATACAGAATGAACAGAAAGGACTCTAAGCCCACCCCGCAGACCTGCGACAACACCCCCTCTCTGCTAAATCAGCTGACTGACTTCATTGCTCGTTTTGAGGCTGACAACAAAACTCCAGCACAGAAGATCCCTCTGCCTTCTGACGACCAGGTGCTGTCACTATCTTTGGATAGCGTGAGGTGAACGCTCAGAAGGATCAATGCTAGGAAAGCCCCCGGTCCCGATGATATTCCTGGTTGTGTCCTGAGAGACTGTGCTGACGGGCTCACAGATGTCTTCACAGACATCTTCAACATCTCGCTGAGACAAGTTGTTGTCCCGACATGCCTCAAAGCCACCACCATCATCCTGGTCCCGAAGAAGTCGTCTCCCTCCTGCTACAATGACTACTGCCCGGTTGCATTCACTCCCATCTTTATGAAGTGCTTTGAGTGGCTAGTCATGGACCACATCAAATCTGTCCCCCCCCACTGGACCCCTACCAGTTTGCATATCGGTCCAACCGCTCGACCGACGATGCTATCTCCACTGCCCTCCACTCAGCCCTCACTCACCTGGAGACTAAGGACCCACATGTCAGAATGGAGTTCATCGACTTCAGCTCAGCATTCAATACAATCATCCCCCAGCAGCTCATCCTCAAACTAGTCCAGCTGGGACTCAACACATCCCTGTGCAACTGGCTGCTGGACTTTCTGACGGGGAGACCACAGGCAGTTCGGTTCGGCAGCAACACCTCCAGCACCCTCACGCTGAACACAGGGGCCCCCAAGGATGTGTGCTGAGCCCCCTCCTCTTCACTCTGCTGACCCACGACTGCACACGTACATCCAGCTCCAACCTCTTCATCATGTTCGCAGACGACATGACTGTGGTGGGTCTCATCAACAACAACGATAAGACTAGCTACAGGAGTGAGGTGAGCCTCCTGGCTACGTGGTACACGGACAACAATCTCCACCTGAATGTAGAGAAGACGAAGGAGGTTGTCATGGACTTCAGGAGAGAGCCTGCTCAGCATGTTTCACTAACCATCAATGGTGCTGAAGTGGAGCGGGTGAGCAGCACAAAGTTCCTGGGTGTACAGATCTCCCAAGACCTGTCCTGGAACATCAACACCACATCTCTGGCCAGAAAAGCCCAACAGTGACTCTACTTTCTACGGAAACTGAGGAAAGCAAGAGCCCTGACCCCCATCATGTACTCCTTCTACAGGGGTACCATTGAGTGCATCCTGACCAGCAGCATGTGGTACGGTGCCTGCACCATATCCTGCCACAAGACCCTGCAGCATACTGTGAAAGCAGCTGGTAAGATCATCGGTGTCCCTCTCTCCTCTCTGCTGGACATCTACCACACCCGCTTCACCTGCAAAGCCACCAGGATCGCAGGTGACCCCACCCACCCAACTCACAGTTTTATCAGCCTGCTGCCATCGGGGAGGAGACTGCAGAGTCTCCGGGCTAAAACCAGCAGGCTCAAAGACAGTTTCTTCCACCAGGCAGTCAGGATTCTCAACTCTCTCCCTGCTCTGCTTTCTACTTTTTTTTTTTACTAATAGCCCAATTTCATAGCCTTAAGTGTGTGCATATCATGAATGCTTGGTCTTGTTGGATTTTTGAGAATCTACTGAATCTACTGGTACCTTGTTTCCCATGTAACAATAAGAAATATACTCAAAACCTGGATTAATCTTTTTAGTCACATAGCACTGCTATTATTCTGAACACTACTGTATTAGGGCTAATACACATATAACTTGGGTGGCTAAGACATCCTGTGTAGATGAATCAACCTTATGGGCTGTTCCACAGAGCGCTGTTCCTTCCTGTTTCATCCCAAATATCAAATCAGGGCACATTTTGAAGCATCATAATAACTTCTTGCTCCATCTTTGTCAGTCTTGAACAAACTTGGTATATGTGAAGTTACAGCCATCATCTGCACCAGTTTTGAAATCGGGGTAAAATTTTATTCAAAAATTTTATCCCGATTTGCCAAATTGTAGCTAGTGCACGGTAACTTCCAGGTGTTCATAGTCTTAACAACTTCAGTCATGTTCGAATGTCTTTAATTGGGGAATTCCTAGTGAGTACAACTTGAAGTTTGTTTGATCGTGCTCCATCAGGCTAAAAATTTGAAGGAGAAGCAGCGATTGTTGCGGTTCTAGCCAAGGGCGCAGCTCCTTACTTTCATTTTCAGGAGAGTTGCCAGGTCTACACTTTATAATCCAGATAGTTGCCAGGTCTGCACTTTATAAACCAGCCTGTTAGGAGGCAAGCCGTAGTAAACCATTTTGTCTAATTTTTTGCACTTTTTTTGTTGTGAGTGATCATAATAGAACAGCAACCTGTGGAATAGGGGTGTTACTTTAGACAGTGAAGACCACTGTGAGCTACAACAGTTAAGCTTGTTTTACAAAGTCCATAGTCTACATTGTACAGCTTTTTACCTCGAAGATGTTCAGGGTCAAGGTGATTTCGTTCGTCTTTGGAGGCAAGGTGGGCTGAGACCCCCAGGGCCCCAGTTAGCGCCAGAAGCCCTGAGTTCCCCACCCCCAAAGGCAGGCCTGATGGGTGTGGCGTCAGAGGGATTCCGGGGGTATGATGAGACAGGTGCTGGAGTTGCTGCTGCTGTGGCCACAGGGACAAGAGAGAATGGGGAGGAAGGGGTTGTGGAGGGATAGTGACATACAAAGGAAGGGGTGGGTGTTCAGAAAAGGCCGGGAAAAGAAGAGAACAGAGAGAGAGAGAGAGAGAGAGAGAGAGAGAATAAAACAAGCAGAGAGAAAAGTGACAAAGATCAAGAACAGTGTGGAAAGAGGATCAGGGTTACAGTAAGCAGGGTTGAGTTTAAGATTTGGAAGGTGAATGTTGGGCGAGTAAAGCGAGATGCGAGATGAGAGAGAGGGAGAGAGAGAGAGAGAGAGAGAGAGAGAGAGAGAGAGAGAAAGTGAAATAAGCCAAAGTCAAAAATGAGTTTTACACTCAGGGAGGACAATAAGACAGTGGATGATAGAACATTCAAGAGATTAATGAATTAAGATGCAAGAGAGACAAACACGAACAACAAGAAACAGGAAAAGGAAAAACTGAGAAGCAAACTGAATGATAAGGGATGCATAAGGAAATAATGAGACATAAGTCAAGAAAAAAGGTCAAACGTAAACCAATGTGAAAAAGGTGAGATATTGAGGTAAAGAAGAGGCTTTATTACACTGGTCAACACGATTTTTCTTGCATGGAGTTTTTCAATGGAATATGGATAATTTGGAGGTGCTGAATCTGAACCTGGTGTTAGTTTTTGCCAATCACATCACATTTTTGAGATATGAAAACATATTACTGGTATCAAGCATTGAACCAAAAGCTACTGTCTCACACACCTCTATGGCGCCATAAACGATATTACAGCTCTTGTTCTCATTTTGCGAACCTGGTTTAAAAACTATGCTTTTGAAGCTACTTTTCTGCACGATTAGTGACGTCAAACTTGTGAGTGAACAAACAACTTATGCATAATCCATTAATATGGAACATGCAGATTGCAAAAAAAGTGATGTGATAGAAGAAATCTGAGATCAGATTTGGATTCAGCACCCCAAAATGACATTAAATCAGTTCTCAAAGTCCATGCAAGAATTATTAGTATTTTTTTTTACCAGTGTTATGGAAGAAAGACAAATGAGAGAGTGAAAGAGAGAGAGAGAGAGAGAGAGAGAGAGACAGAGAAAGAGGCCAAGAGAAAACAAAGTGAAGAGAACATATGAGTCAGAAAGTAAATGATGTGTATGAAGAAAGGGAAAGTATGATGGAAGGAATGGAAATCCAGGTGGGGACGGATGAATCAGAGCATTAAAAAGATAAACAGAAAGAGTTAATGTGTGCAGGAAGAGCAACGGGAAAGTGTGCCGCTCAAAAGATAAGACATGGCAAAAACAAGTAAAAGGAGAAAACAAGGACAGGCATGAAGTGGCAAAAAAACAAACAAACAATTAAATAAATAAATAAAGGTGACAAATTGATGGATGAGAAAACCCAGAAATAAACTTGTGGCACACAGAGAAAGAACACAAAGAGAGGAAAAAGAAAGACAAAGAGAAAGAGGGATAAAAGAAGAGTATGAGGATAGAGATAGTGGAAAGCAAAAGAGCAGAGAGATAAAGAAAGGCAATTTTCCTGAGGGGCAGCATTATGATGTGTTTTGATGTGCGCTTTGTCAAGGTAGCACACCCACACACACCTTAGAGACAGGAGTGTTTGTAGCGCCGGGAGGAACAAAAGGCTTTAAGTAGACAGTAATGTGATCAGTGCTCTGACAAGCTCTGGAAAGCCCCATCTACCACAGCGCTCTCAACTATCACCACGCACACATGCATGTGTGTGTGTGTGTGTGTGTGTGGATACACACACCTTTCATTGACCATTTGCACACACCAGCATGTCTGTGCATAAAGTGTTTTGTGTTTGGGTTGATGTTTGAAAGCTATTGCATGGACCTGTCACCAGGGGTAGAATGATTCATAATAGTACATACCACGAGCGATTTGACACATATCACAATATATAATCGTTGTTCACAATAATTACGCAATTTGTAGTAAATGTTTAAAAAAGGTAATTCTTCTGAAGTATAAATTGTAATCAATGTTATTTATTTCCTATTTGTATATTTAAAAAAATCATTTATGATTCTTCTGCATGAGGTCATTATTACATCCACCAAAGAAGTAATAAAATCATCGGTGTGTATTTATTTATTTATTTTAGCAGGATTACTTCAAAACTACTGCACGGATTTAGATGAAATTTACACCACAGATAGATATTAGGCCATGGAAGACTCAATTCCATTTTGGAGGTGATCCAGATTCTGGATCAAGATTTCACTTTATATAGGTTTTGAAGGATTATGTAAAGAAAAAAAATACTTAATGGATTCTCACCAAATTTTTTTAGGGGATGGAAGACTCCAATGAATTTTGGAGTTGAAACGGATTCTCGGATTGCTCTTGTTTCTTCCATGCAGTAGCTGACTTTTTATAATATCACTATACTCATTTCAAAAACCGATATAATCCAATACAGGCCTCACAATGTGATTATCATGACACATGGTGTATCATTCCACCCCTATTCATCAGGATATGTACTGTGCATGCGTGAACATCTGAAGGGCTCCAGATAGATGTATGCAAATGTGTATAATTTGGAGCCAGTCACCTGCTGTCCTCTGATTTGACCTTTAAGTGTATTCATCCATTCACTAGGTGACAGTGTCGGGGTTTAACCAGCAAAAAAAATCTAGAAGAAGTACAAAAAAGACCTCCCTTTTTACCTCAAATGAAATTAACAAATTGCATATGGTTCCAAAAGTTATAAAAATGTGAATGAAACATTGCTGCATCATCTGTTTTCTCTGCACAGATTGTAAAACCCACTTTCACAATATTAATCCATAAAAACAAATGCAAATTGAGTTGATTAGCATAACTGGGCAAGACGGTCAAACAATTTAACTAATTGTTTCACATCACAGGCTGAATAACGCGCTTAGGAATTTAGACGGCTGCATGTCGGTGCTTCATTTTCTGTGCAGCTTCAAAGTTGACTAACATGCTGCAGTATGCTATCATGTAATTTTTACTTCTTGTCAATAAGAGCTGTCTGCTGTACAGACAGTGCGGAAAAACCAAGTGGCGCACAACAGCTGCTTAAAATCTAACACTGTTCTCTGTGGATATTAAAAATTCACATATGAAAATGAATCATTTAAAGACAGTTAAAAGAAATCAAAGTTGGCTCAGTTCATGCAGTGCTGATCACAGGCCCTCAGCTTTCACTTGACCCAGCCCAAACACAATCCCTGCCTGACTGCTCCTCCAGGCCCACAGTAATGAATGGTGCCAGAAAGCATGCGTGGCAGGAACAATAACAACCTGCTGCAGACGTGTCTACTGGTGAAGACTGGCTGTTAGATAAGAGAGTAAAAATACTGATGGAGCAATGCTTTCTGTTTTAATAAGCATTTTATCAGAATTAAGACCGGAAGTCAAGTCTTTCAAACAAATATCCCACGATTCACACCAGTTACGGACTGAAACATCTATTGTTTTTATGCATGTGCATGTGTATGTGCATAGATGTCTGCGCATGCCTGTATTTACTTTGCCATGGTGAATGGATGGAACTCACCCCGATAATGGCATTGAGTTCAGCCATAGTGACTTGCTTGGCCCTCTCCACTGCTTGGACTACCTGCTGTTGGTGCTGCAAACAGACAGATATCCAGTTACACAGTGACACCATAAGACACAAGCATAGAAAGGTGTATAAAAAAACAGTTGAGGCTGCAAATCCAGGGCCTGATTTACTAAAGGTCTGTGAGTGCAAAAACATGTCCAAACACATTGCACTCACAAATATACTTGCATGCTGAGTTACGCATTTATTAGTGCACAACAAGGATACTCTATGTCAAATGCAGAAAATAGACCATATTTTCCATGAACGTTTGCATTCATTTACATGCAATTTTGGGTGTGTCCACCCGAATGCACAAAAATCTGGAGGGAGCATGCCAAAAGGAGGTGTGATAGCATCTCTATTTAGTGTATTTAAAACCTTGCCCTTAACTAATTACACTTGACAGAATGTGTCAGAAGCAGCACAGATTAAAATTTTTTTTAATTAATTATAAATGTTGGACAAATTTAAAGAGGTAACAGTTTACTTCATATTTTTTTCTTTAAGACTAAATGTCTACATGTGTAACAGGAGGCCAACACACAGATACATATATCAGAGTCTGTTTGGGACGTCACAGCTCTGCACGCAGAAGGCACAGTGCTTTAACATGCTCATGTGCTGGTTAGTGCAACAAACAAACAAACATAAAAAAATCTCCTTTATCAGGGATTTAATTATTGTTCCATCCATGGTATTGAAGTAAACATGAATAATTATGCTGCGTTCTGCCGGTGGAACATACAGAGGACCGTGCGCATAGTTGCCTGTGTGTGTTCAATTGGCAGAACACAGCATAATTATTCACCAGTTTGCTTAAAGACCATGAACTGAAGGCACAAGGGACCAACTATGGTCCGTCACACCACTCCACACAAGCCTAAATGGTATCCAATTAATTGTAGAGTGACTTGCATGTGCACAAGTCCGCCAGACAGGGCTGCCCCACCTCCTGTCACATTTGGATTTGCAATGCTCATTAGGATCCCATCATTGTTGCACTACAGGTTATGCTCAGTATAAATAAAGCATCTGTCCAGACTGAATAATACATTCAACTATCATCTGACAAGTAATGGCCTAAAACATGCACACACAGACACAAATGCAGTAAATACAAACGTTGCCATCGATGTATATAGACAATCACACACTGGCAAAACTACAATGACTAAAGTCTCACTTCTGTGTACAAAGTCACAAAGTAATCACACCCGCAAATGCAAACACGTGCACTATAGCAGAAACACACTTTCACACAAACACAGAGACCATGTCAATATTGATCAAACTGATGGTGCTGTGCCATCCTACCTTCAACACATAAGTGCACACTCACATTCACACAAAAACACATGAGTGTCTGCAGAACTGTATTTCAGTCTTTCCCCATGTACAACCACACACACAGACACACAGAAACACAAACACACCCACACACAGACATGCTGGGAATAAAGCTCATATACTCAGGTTTTACTGTCAGTCTGTTTAATCATCATGCTAAAGGTGACAGAAACTGTAAAATAATGTATTTCTTTTGTGCTTTGACTTGTTAGATCTGTACTGAGCAGCTATACAATTAAAAGTAGCTATTAGAAGAACTTAATGGAAGCTGAGCCAAAATGCAAAAATAATAACAATGTTTAACATTTAAAATTGTTAAAGTTTTTTTGTTTTGTTTGCTGTTGGATTTTTGTTTGTTTGCTTGTTTGTTTTTTGTATGGTTTTATATAATTTGTTGACCGAGTGATCTAGATTATCAGCTCCCAGCCGTTTGTGTTAGCAACGTGGATATTTACCAGATCATTGACTCCGGATGGACAATAGACAGAATGAAGCAACGCAAACGTGAAGACAGCTACAAGATGTTTACTGAATTCACACAATTTGGAAGATTTGAAAGGAGATAACTTTGTTTGCATGCAGAGCTGTGTGAAAGCGGAGGAACACAGACAGCAGAATGATATTCTACATCACTGCTCTGTATAAACACAGGAGGAATAAATCAGCAGGCGCAGTTGTCTTTCAAGGTATGTATTTATTACTTATTTGTTTGTGCCTATCCAATCTTATTTCAATGTATTTCATTGTTTTTCTGAATACACCACGGGTTACAAAAGGAGGCAGAGATGGAAATAGACTGATCAGCAAAATACAAGAATTTGACTTGAAAGCCATATTAAAGCCATAATACATTTGTAAAAAAAAAAAGCCCCCCCCAAAAAATCGGTCCACTCTACCTTCACTGCGCATGCATCATTTCGGAGCTCAGCTCAGCAGCGTCACTTCTAAGTGTCACCAGCGACTCACCGATTATCACCTGGTTTCTGCTTCAAACTGCACTCCAGTCATCATCTATCTCAGTGACAGATATCTGAAGCTTTTGTACAACAATCATTTTCACATAAATTCAGCATTATTTTATAATAAAAGACGGAGGAAGCGATCAGAGCGCCACAGCAGCACGTCTGAGTCTGACGAGCTGCTGCACCTACGTAATTTCAGATCATCAGTAGCGACTCACTGATTATCGCCTCGTTTCTTCTTAAAACAGCCTCGTTTCTGCTTAACACTGACTTTAGAATGATTTCAGAGGTTTTACTTTGTCATTTGATGCTTAATAATCACAATATTCCCTTTGATCACTTTGGGTGTAGAGAGTCAGACTTAGACGAACTGCTGTGGTCCCAAATGACACATGCGCAGTGAAGGCAAAGGGGGACCAATTTTCAGGGGGGGACCGCTCAGTTGGCAACACCGGATTGACCGTGCGTACTGGCGTTATTCTGAGCATGAAGTGGTCTGCAGCTGGCCACAGGCTGAGCGTCAGGCAGCTAAAAGATGTAAACGGTTCCATCATGATTCTGGATCAAAATGGCTGTGAATCTGCCTTTTTAAGCATTTTTAAGATACACTCTGGCTTATTTTATTTTAATCAGCTATATCAGGGCCTACACAAGTTAAAGACTTGGAAGAAATGATTTATAATTTGGTACAGATTAAAAAAATAGTGTTGAGTGGAGTGAGACATGAACTTTAAAATGCACTCCAGCAAAAAAGAGTTCTAAAAATTAAAAATTCAACATATTCTGATTCCTTCTCTTGAACGACGTGAGTTTGCACGTGTCTAGCAGTGGTGACACATACCTCTTGAGAGAGGAAAGGGATGATCTGAGCACAGATGGCACTGAGACGCTTGACAATCTCTGCCTGCGAAGGAGAAAGAGAAGTAGAGTGAGAGAAGGATATACTGCTCGATCATGTTGCATACCATAAGGTAATAAGAGCACAATGAAGACAAAGCTAATGATACACCTTCACAGCACATTAAGGCTCGGCTGCATTAAAATCCATTTCTAATGAGTGAGGAGTTCCGCCAGTGACAGGAGAGAAAGAAAGAAGGAACGAGGGAAAATGTGGGCGGATGAGCAAATGAATGGAAGCAGCATTATCTGGTGTTTTTTGCACCGAAGTACCCCCATTTAAGTCGCCCTCTCTCACTTTTATATTCACAAACATACGAGCAAACAAAACAAAGAGCACACACGCCAGATTCCTCTCGTTATTTCCATCATCGGGTCAGAGCTGCAACACAAGCGCCATGTTTCCATTTCCTAAACTAGTACAATTCATAAAAAAATAAAAAATAAAATAATGCTCTTTGGTGACAAATATTACCTTGCTGTTAGTCTGCAAACACACACGCACACACGTGCAGATATAAACCTCACTTTTCGTGGTGCACACACACAGACACACCCTCTGTGGTGGCTCTAATTCTGTCTGAGCGCCTTCAGCCTCATTTTGTTCTCTTCTTCAAACAGCCGTTCTTTCTTTTTCTACAACAGCTCCCACACTGAGCCATTATCACCCAATTCATCCTCTCTCTCCATCCCTCCCTTTCCTCCCTCACTAAATTTTGCTTGTTTTCTTTCATCTTTCGCTTTTTATATTGTTCTTTTCTGGGCTTGTTTTATTTCTTTTCCTACAATTTTCCTCGGCTATTTTCTTTATCTAACAACAGCCTTTTGGCTTTTTTGTGTCACAGTGGTGACACTTCATCGGTGCCACATTCTGTGTGTAGGTGGCTGATTGTGGCCAAGTGCCTCAGTGTTTTGAGAGTGATGTGCCTGCGAGTATTATGATGAGTGTAAAAACGTTCCACGAAAAAGTGTGAGAAAGGAACAGAGAAAGAGAATTTTATTAATATTATTCATGTTTGAGGAATACTGATGACGTGATGCAATTGTGAAAATTTGGAAAAATTAAGGAGCTGCAAACCTGCTCTTGTTGTACACTCTTGGTCAGAATTATTGCACTTTAAATATGGTTGGGAAAAATGCAAATTAGCTAGTTTTGTCCAGTCAGAATTTTTAATGAAATGCACAAAGTTACTGAGTAACAAGAAAACAAAATGTTACATGTGAAATAAAAAAAAGACATAAAATATACACGTGACACAATCATGAGTATTGTTTGACAATTTTTCACTAAATCATTTTTACAGCCAGTTTTAATTCGGAGATGAATACTTGAACAAATGTCCAAGTTACTGACTATGTCCTAAGTCATTAACATAAATGATAAGACAAGAAGAACAAAAGGAGAAAAAAGAACAAAATCACATAATTCTACAATGTAAACTGATAATAAAGATTATTAACAGAGTGCGAGGTCTGTACGGGAAAATACCAGAGGGAGATGTAAGTACGGACCAAGCGATAGCGAGGTCTGTGCGAAAAACACAGAATATGAAAGCTGCTGACGGCTAATAGTCAGACCTGTTCGCTTCACCTCCGTGAAGAACGTGCTATCAGATGGTCCGGTCGTTAGCTGGTAAGCTTTCAATCTGTGTGTTTTTTCTGATACTGTTTAGATATTTATGGAGCATGTTCATATCTGTCTTGGTTTTTCTAATTGTGTTTTTAGCTTCCTGGTTTATAACGAATGTGATATGCGTTCTGGACAGATTGTCATGGTAACCGGTCTGATATGGGAAAAGATCAGACCGGAAATCAGCCAATCAGAGTGCATGTAGCATTGCAGCCATATAATAAAAGGAAATTTTGGGAGGTTAGGCAAACACATCATTAAAATTGCAAGTTTTGTGTGACACTCCAAAGATCAACTATTTTCAATTTACAAAGTCAAAAAAAGGTTTATGGACATTTTCACCACCTGAATGTCTGGAACAAAGTCTGAATCAAGGTTCATGTTTATGTATGTTTGATTAAATTGGTTTCACGTGGCCAAACAAAGGGCTTTTCATGACGTACTTACGTCCTGACGTCATCATCTACGCATGTCGGCTGTGTCCCCATATACTTGACTTTGATTGGTTTGTCGACATGCGTGTGTCTGATGATGACTTGTGGTCAAATGGGTGGACAGAAACCTCTGTTCATACAGATCAGTGATTTGAGCGGGAAAAAAGTTCAGCTTGAACAGAGAAAAATGAATGAACAGATTCCTTTTTGTTGGAACTATGTTATTATTGTTGAGGTATTTTCACCAACACCACATGATGGCACATGCTGTTAACAGTTAAACATTTTTAACTTTTACCGCCTGTCATAGCAACACACAAAACATGTTATTTGGTCTTTGGCGAAACTAACAGAGGAGCAGCCCAGAAAGTCAACAGGTTTAATGAATTAAAATATTGTCCGTTTCTATACTGTTTAATGAGAGACAATAATTTGCCTCACCTTCCTGTAATTGGTCCGAAAGCCAGAACCATCCAAAAAGTGTTTTAACACTGCTAAGAAATGGATTACGGTTAGACTTGATCCGGAATGAGACCACCTCTTTGGGTTGGACCAAATTTCAAATTTTAGTCCTTTAGCTTGCCGCATGAGAAAAGATCAATTTTGCGGGACAACTGATTAAACAGTGAATTGGGCAATGCAGTCTCTTTTGAGGGCGGGCGCTAAAAGTGTAAAATATGACACACGATGTATTTCTCTACTTGCGGGGACAGAAACATAGCACTTTCTCTGAGTTTTTGGGCAAATTACCCTCAAACAAAGTGAAAATGAAAAGAAAAAGTGATGATGTGATGTGTTGCGGGCCACGGTCCAGTGAGACATCGGCATCAATTTGACCAGTTAACACACAGCCTAGGCTCGTGTGTCATACATCACACTGACAAAGTGAGGAACCTTGGGGTAATTTTTGATCCTTCATTGTCCTTTGGCCTCCATATTAGAAATATTACTAGGACTGCTTTCTTCCACCTGCAAAATATAGCAAAGATTCGTCCCATCCTGTCTATGGCTGATGCTGAGACCCTGATCCATATGTTCATCTCTTCTAGACTGGACTACTGCAATGTTCTATTTTCTGGTTTACCGCAGTCTAGCATTAGGGCTCTCCAATTGGTTCAAAATGCTGCAGCCAGACTTTTGACACAAAGCAGAAAGTTCGACCACATTACACCCATTTTGGCGTCTCTTCACTGGCTTCCTGTCTCAGTGAGATCAGATTTTAAGGTTCTGCTACTAACCTATAAAATTATTCATGGACTGGCACCTCCCTACCTAGCTGACCTAATTAAACCTTACGTACCGGTCCGGGCTTTACGTTCTCAAGGTGCAGGACTGCTTTGTGTCCCTAGGGTGAATAAGAAGTCTGCGGGTCACAGAGCTTTCTCTTATCGTGCCCCTGTTCTGTGGAATGGTCTCCCTGCGTCAATAAAACAATCAGATTCTGTGGAGACTTTCAAGTCCAGACTTAAGACGCACTCATTTTCCCTTTCATTTCCCTTTGAGTCTGGTCTGCTTGAGGTTTCTTCCTCAGAGGGAGTTTTTCCTTACCACTGTTGCTCTGGGGGTTGGTAAGGTTAGACCTTACCTGTGTGAAGCGCCTTGAGGCAACTCTGTTGTGATTTGGCGCTATATAAAGGAAAATAAATTGAAATTGAAAATTGTGGTTTGTTTATGACCCAGAACTCAAACATGTCGAAGTGGTTGCGCAGACGAGAGAACTACTACTCTAGTTAGCTGCACTTACTACCGACACGATCTCTCCCGTTTGCCTCGTCTTCGTTCTCCACTGGGAACTGAAAAAAACTACACTTTTTGCGACTACTTCGGTGACTGCAGCCAAAAAAAACAAAACACTACAGCATTTTCCCTTTAGAATTGATGCTGTTTGGGGGAAGAGACTAATCCCCGGGTGGAGTGTGGGAGTGTCGGCACAAACCATTCGGAGGATGGGGGTTTCAATGGAAGCCATTTTAAACTGGCACGTCTTAAACCGGCAAGTCCACTTGGTGACAGCGAGTATTAGCCGGGCTGAGTGGTTTGTGCTGAAACTCCCACACTCCACCCGGGGATTCTCTGCTGTGTTTGTGCCAGCTGTTCCCATATGTGGTCAAATCCTGCGATATCATGCAGGCGTTCAAACAAGACTGCACTGCCCTACTGATAATAATACAATTCTTGACAAATTGACTATTATGATAGCGACTTGCAGACATTGCTTCATGTGTTATCTTTTTTTCCAAGTGCTTAAGGTTAATACGCTACCAAACAGTGTCTAGTTTAATCCCGGCCAGAGACACTGATATTCAGTCTGACTATGCAATTAAGTAGCATCCCACTAACTTCATGTCCCAATAAAACAGGCAGTGGCTGGTTGTGTGAGTAAAACTGACCACTCAGTGAAAGCATTTTCACAGCAGAATGAAATTTAGTTGGTCTGGACCGGGCTGAGTCAGGCCGGTCAAAAACCCAACAAGGCACAGTGTTGTTTCCCAGCTCTGCCAAAGCAGAAGCACCAGGGAGTGCTGGCAAAGACTGTCTGGAAAGAGGGCAGAACGGATGGAGGAGTGGGTGTATAAAAGAAAGCAGCGGGCTGGTCAAACACCTGAGGGCACAGATTCTGCCAAATGGCATAAAGTTGGAGACGGAGACAACAAAAGGCTTTATGTCTGTCATGTGCAGCTGAGAGAGAAAATATAAGAACCAAACAAACTCCAGAGAATATGAAACTACACAGAATGGAGGGGCGGGTCCAAATATTCTCCAAAACAAAGACAAGAAGAAGAATGGAAGTAAGATCAGGAGGATAAATAATAAACAGCAGGACAAGGACAGTCTGCTCCAAAGATGGTTACACGTGCAGTGTTAGATCAGGAGGTCCCCCTGAGGGACAAACAACACACACAAACAGTGGCAGCGTGCTCACGTGTCACTCAGCCACGTCGCTGACAGGATGGTAATCACAACCGGCAAAACATTTATACGATCACAGCATGAGGTGTAATCACACACACACACACACACTTGCTCCGGTGGCAGAGTCTGCCTTTGTCACTGGATCCTCGCTGTCTGTATGCTGCTCACCATCACAGTACATTACCGATGTATACACACACACACACACACACACACACACACACACACACACACACACACACACACACACACACACACACACACACACACACACACACACACACACGTTTACATGACATAACAGGACATATGACAGAAATGTGACAAATGGGAACATGCCTTTCCTGAGGTCCTAGAGGTCTGGGGATCAAACTCATTCTGACCCATGTGTACAGGAATCTGTCCATCTGTTGAGATTTTGGCTAAAGCTATATTTTGGTCAAACCTGATTTTTATGCTACATACGAGGACGCTGTCAGCTTTATGTAACTTATGAGTACAATAACATCACCCTGAAAGTGTGAAAAGAATGTTAAGTTCCAAAACTGGCCACTAGGCGGTGAAATATGATAAACACACTTGCACACTTATTTTACAAAGATCCTGAGTTTGACACATAGGTTACTGTTTGACAGATGTACTGCCTTAAGTCAAACTCCTCACCTGACACTGTCCCCAGAGCGGGATACGCCCAGCGGGGTCAGGCGCTTGACATCAGAAGCCAGATCCTGCTCGGATCACCTCCCCACCTCACCGGTTGTAGTGACCACCCCAGCTGATTCATGCTTTAGGGGTTAACAGCGTGCATGTGTGTGAGTGTGAAGCATTGCAAAGAGCTTGGAGCCTCTGAGGCACTGAAGAAACACAGCTCATTTAGTCTTTAGAGCAGAGCGTTGTTGTCATTAAGTCCACACACACTTTTACTCCTGCACTGATGGTCAGTGTATCAGATCACAGTATTAGCTGGTTGTCAGTGCACGAGAATAAGGAAAAAGCATTTCAACAGTCCTTCCTTTCCATTATCAGTCTAATACATGAAATGCAAAAGGGGATTCTTTTCTTCATGAGTTTTCTGCCTTGGGCTCCTAATTTCTAGGGATTATTTGGTGGGAAAAACATCCTTAGAGACAAAGTAAGCGAGACTGATTCACTTGAATAATTTGGTGCCTGTGTGTTCCCAAACACGTGTAAATGGATATGAAAACTCTGAGTAATATCAAGGCAATGCATAACAGCACTATTTCAATTATACAATACAAATACCAACAAAGAAACAGAAACTGACAAAATAACTGCTGAAATATGTTGGAGATATAGACTAGGTTATGACCAAACATGTTGAAAATACTGTAATAACTATTGAAGCTTGTGGGTGGGTTGCAGCCTTGTTCGTGTTGTGGTGGCATATTTTTGGACAAATACTTTATATCTATATACGTGGTCTATTAGATAATAAACCAACCCTTTTATTTATTTTTTTTAACTATATGGATTTGAATGACGTGCGATTACACCAATCATGCTTGAACCCTCGTGCGCATGCGTGAGTTTTTTTACGCGTCAGTGACGTCATTTGCCTGTGGGCAGGCCTTGAGTGAGATGTGGTCCCGCCCTCTCGGCTGAATTCCTTTGTTTCACACGCTGCTCGAGACGACGCGCGTTGCTTTATCAAAATTTTTTCTGGACCTGTGAGGAATATCCGAGTGGACACTATTCGAAAAATTAAGCTGGTTTTCGGTGAAAAGTTTAACGGCTGATGAGAGATTATGGGGTGTTTCTGTTGGTGTAAGGACTTCTCACGGAGCGGGACGTCCTGCAGCGCTTCCAGGCACCGTCGTCGGCCTGTTTCGACCTGAAAACATCCTAATTTAAGGCTTAATTCACCCAGGACGTCGTGAGAGAACAGAGAAGATTCAGAAGAGGCCGGCATGAGGACATATGCGGACATTCCACTGTTTAAGGACATTTTTTAATGAAAGACGTGCGCTCAAATTCGCAGAGTCGTTTCCGTGACGACTCGGCGAATCTGTGTGCGCCGCGACAGGAAAAACACCTCCGTGTTGAAAACCATTTGTAAAATTCAGGTGGCTTTTGATGGCTTTCAACAAGTGAGTAACTGAGAAATTGTTTAACAGCTTGGGCATGTTCCAACTTGCCCGTTAAGGTTTCCAACGGAGGTGTTTTTCCTGTCTCGACCCCCCGCGGTCGGGTCCGGCCCGACATGCGACTCTGCCCGCACGTTCTTTCATTACAAAATGTCCGTTAACAATGGAATATCCGAATAAACTCCTCACGCCGACTTCTTCTGAAAGTTCTCTGTTCTCTGACGACTTCCTGGATCAACAGAGCCTGAAATGTGGAAGTTTTCAACTTGAAACGGTGAGACGCTGCCGCCTCGAAGCGCAGATCGCCGTCAGGCGCCGTGGGCCGTCCTTACGGCGACACTACCAGACCAAAATCTCTCATCAGCCGTTAAAATGTTTACCGAAAACCAGCTGAATTTATCGAATGGTGTCCACTCAGTTGTGCCTTACAGTTTTGAAAAAATTTTGATCAAACAAAGCAGCAGTCTCTGAGCCATTCCTAAACAATGAAAAAACGATGAGAGGGTGGGCCACTCCTCACTCAAAGACTGCCCACAGGCGAATGACGTAACCGACAGGCGTGAAAAAACTCTTGCATGCCCACGAGGGTTCAAGCATGTCTGACGTAATCACACGTAATTCAAATCCATATGGTTTTTGAAAAAAAATAATAAGGTCGGATACTTTTCTAATAGACCTCGTATATGACTAAATATGACTCATTTGACTGTAAGTGTGTGTGTGTGAATGGGTTTGTCTATCTGGATGTAACCCTGCGATAGACTGGCATCTTGTCCAGGGTGTACCCTGCCTCCTGCCCTATAACTGCTGGGATAGGCTCCAGTCAACCAAAATGCATTTTAGACATGATTTGTTGTTTGAATGAGAGGCAGAACTACACCCGCCCCCCCACCAAGAGTGGATAAACCAATTTTCTTACACTTACTATGTGATTTCTATCACAATTGCTACTGATCACTGACATTTAACCCACAGCTCAAATGCAACACATTTTTGCATATTTCATGAAGGCATTTCAGGAAACTGAAGCAGAAATAGATGAGCTACAGTATGGAAGACAGTGGGCACTCTACAAAGGTAAATACTGTAACCTAACAAATAAGCGAGTGCAGGCTCATGTGAATTTGAAGGTGGAACCATAAGGCCCCCTTACACTTACATGACTTTAATTTGCGCACTTGCACACACTCTGCCGTGCAGGAGAATAAACTCCTCTCAGACTCATTGCAAACCGTTATAAACTGTGTGGCTTCATGCAAGTGCACAAAGAAAATTTTGAAATGTTCAAACTCTCCATCATGCATTAATAATGTGCACGTCACATGAACATTGCACAAACAACTAAAAAACAGTGTGTTAGTGCGAGTGATTGTGTCAGTGCACCGCATCACAGCGCAGCTCGTCTGAACGATTACACTATGTAACACAATTTTTGTTCCTGGCTTCTAAGTGTTATATTTCAACTGCTTATGTCTAAAGTCTATGGAAAAATGACTACATTCAGCACAAACTTTGATTTTATTTTTTTTTTTACATTCTAGAAAGTTCTAAAAGTTTCTTGAAATTTCTAGATAATTCTGGAAACTTCTAGAAAATTCTGGACAGTTCTAGCAGTTAAAGAATATTCTAGAAGACTACTCAGTAGTAGTGAAGGCGAATCGAGAATATTCTTGAAAACAGACAAATTTCAAAATATCATTGTCCTGATCACAGAAGCAAAGTTTCTGTGGAATAACAGCTATTTTCTATTTATTTAAGGCATAACAGGTTAGGAAAACACACTTTGTACCCAGGAACAAAACAAAAATAAAAATTTGTTACATACAAGGTCTGTGAGAAAAGTATCCGACCTTTTTATTTTTTTCAAAAACTATATGGATTTGAAGGCCAGGAAGGCCAGCTTGCACTCGACCGAGACGGACGCACTTTTCTCCTCTCCCTCCTTCCTTATCTTTCCTGCTTCTGTGGCGTGTTGTCTGTGAGGCTGCAGCTTTGCTCTTCTGGAAACGACAAAAATGGATCTGTTAAAGTGGTCTCTGAACGCAATTGACACTATTTTTTCTACAAGACATTCGGGAGCGGAGGACCCGACCTGTCCTGCTGGGACGCATGTGATGGGTTACGTGATGGACTCGTGGAGGAGATGGCAGGTCATGTGCCTTTACATGCTTTCTGTGGAGGACGTCGAAGATGTGTACATATTCGGCTTGGTGGTGACCGGCTTTCTGATGTGTGGTGCAGGCACTCTGCTGGTTTACCGGAAAATCAAGAAAGTGGAAGCAGCTTTGATTGGTCGCTCCAGGCTGCCCTATATGATTGATTCGATTGGGAGGTTAACCGGCGCGTTGGAAGACATCTCGAGCAAGATCGCAGCCCTGGAAACCCGCTATGACCGTCTGTGAAGACCACATTCTACATTCAGATGCATTGAGAGCCACTCTGTTCTCAGAACTGTGGAATCTTTCAGGCGTCTGTTAATCTGGCTATTCATTTGGCTTCCCCAAATACAGCTGCACTTCAAGGTCGCTGTGATAAAAAAACCTCCTCAGAAGATCAACACTTAAGCCTCGCTCCCTGGTCTTCCCCCCTCCCCTCAGCTTCTCCAGCCCTGACGTGAACTGTGTTAGAACTGCCCAGGACTTCTCAGACTGCACAGGGCTGTTCCCTCCCCCCTCCAGACTGTCGGACAAGGCCGTTGACGGCGCCGAACAGGCTGCCTTCCGGAGTGTTCTGATAAACTGGTCCTTTCAAATCTCGGTTGTCGTCCTGTGTCCTTGTTTTGTCTCTGTGATTATTGTTTTTTTGTGCTGATGGGATTTTTTTTCCTCATTGCCGCGGCTATGAGGGTTTTTTTTTTCTTCTCCTTTTCCCTCATGTTTTGCTTTCATATATATGTCTTATGTACCGGGCCGGCCTATGTGTTGTGTGTTGTGTGTGTTGTTTGTTATGGGTCGGTGTTGGTTTGCTCAGCCCTGCTGTTGACCAAGGCAGGGATGTACATCTGGAGCTGGTCCCCGGGCGCCTAATGGCGACTTCTGCTCCTACTGGCAAATAGGATGGGTTAAATGCAGTAGCCACATTTCATTGTGCAGGGAAGATGTTCTTCTGTTCTGTGCATATGACAATAAAATTTCTTTGAATCTTTGAATCATGTGCACTTGCATCAGACAAGCTTGAACCTTCGTGCGCATGCGTGAGCATTTCATGCCTGTCGGTTGTGTCATTCGCCTGTGGGCAGGCTTTGAGTGAGCGCTGGTCCACCCCCTCGTCGGATTTTTATTGTTTAGGAATGGCGGAGCGACTGCCTCTTTGTTCCATGAAAATCTTTTCAGAAACTCTGCCAGACAGCCAGATGGAAACCATTTGGAAGATTCAGATGGCTTTCAGTGAAGATTCTATTGGTATCACACGGATTAAGGACCATTAAAACTGGATTAAAAATGGCCCATGGAGGCGGAGGGCGCACCGCGCCCCGAGCGGCCATCGACAGGCTGGAAAGAGCAGATCACTTCCAAATTTAAGGCTCTGTTGATGCAGGACGTCGTGTGACTAGCAGAGAAGTTTCAGAAGAGGTCGGGATCAGCACTTTATCGGCACATTCTACTGTTAAAGGAGATTTTGTAATGAAAGACGTGTGGACAGATTCGCGCGTCGGGATGCAGCCGCTCATGGCGTGGGACAAACAACACCTCCGTGTTGGAAGTCTCACAGGACAAGTTGGAACATGCCCAGCTGTTCAAGAATTTCTCGGATACTCACTCGACTGAAAAGCCACCGAAAGCCGTCTGAATCTTACAAATGGAAATTTGAATCGTTCCAGCCTGTCGATGGCCGCTCGGGGCGCGGTGCGCCCTCTGCCGCTGTGGGCTGTTTTTAATCCAGTTTTAATGGTCCTTAATCCGTGTGATACCGATAGAATCTTCACTGAAAGCCATCTGAATCTTCCAAATGGTTTCCATCTGGCTGTCTGGCAGAGTTTCTGAAAAAATTTTCATGGAACAAAGCGGCAGTCGCTCCGCCATTCCTAAACAATAAAAATCCGACGAGGGGGGTGGACCAGTGCTCACTCAAAGCCTGCCCACAGGCGAATGACGCAACCGACAGGCGTGAAAAAAACTCAGGCATGCGCACGAAGGTTCAAGCTTGTCTGATGCAAGCGCACATGATTCAAATCCATATAGTTTTTGAAAAAAATAAAAAGGTCGGATAGTTTTCTTACAGACCTCGTAGTGTTATAATGAGATGTTAAATCTATCATAAACATAATTTTACAGCTACTCATAAGAACGAAAGAACATGCAACTGTTTTACCAAGCTATTGCAATATAAACATTACAAATACTTAGCTTTTAGACAGCTCCAAATACATTCTCCACCTCATGCAGTGGACGAGAGTGGGAGAGAGAAAAAAAGGTCCAGATGAAATGGTCCTCTGTGATTCCGGAAGTGATTAGAGGTGTTTTCAACAGCCAACTCTGACAGAAAATGATTAATCCGCCACAAAATAATTATTTTATATAAGCAGCGTCCAGCACACTAAAGCTCAGTGTCCTGCAGAAAAATGCTTGATGGTCTCACAGCGGGTGGGATCATCACGGCGAAGTGCGTGCGTGCAAGTGCATGGATCAAAGTTGTGCAAGTGTTAGGGCACCTATATTTAAATGGTAAATGGGCATCTGATTGCTCAGACAAAAACAAAGCATGTCTCAGTGTTGGGGGGTGGGGGGGAGCAATCTGCTCCCAGCTGTTTTCTCTCCAATGCTTGGAATTACATGGCGTGTTGTGTTGTGTAAATGCAGCATCCTGGCAGCCTTGTAGATAGTGCTATAATGAGAGACACATGCAATGCTTCCTAATTAAGACATGAAATGTGGGGAGGAAAAACACAAAAACACACTCATGTTTTTTCTTACTCAGCGATCACATATGAAACTACAATAAGCTGAAGAAGAATCCACTTCAATGCATAAGATCATCACTGTCTCCCAGGATGATGACAAGCAACAGTGATCACCTTCCTCTGTCCAATAAAGCCTGCTGAATTTGAATGTGATGAGTGGGTTGAGACTGGCACAGGAGAAAGGAGATGGTGCCCAGTGTGCTTGGGCAGTGCCAGCTGTGCCAGTCTCTCAGTCCCACTGCAGCTGAGCAAGCCAGCTTTAAGGAGGGCCGGCATGTGTTTATATGTGTGTTCGATATCCCGACCTACTCAGTTAATGTTTACTTGAAAAATAATTTCCTCTGTGTTTGTAGTTTCAATTCTCAAACTGTTTTGGGGAGACTGTGGGTTCCATAAAAGAATAAACAAGACTTTAGTGCAACCTCCAACTGTACAGATTCAAATTGTGCATCACACAGTGTGTCCATAACGCATTATGTAGGGAGGTGCTGTAGGCCAGGCTTCTGTCATTTTGCCCCAGGGCAGCTGTGGCTACACTAGTAGCTTGCCACCACCAACGTGTGTGAATGTGCGAGTGAATGAATAATGAAACTTGTAAAGTATTTTGGGTGTATTGGAAAGATCTCTATGAATCCAAGTCATTACTTTTATTATGTCATGAAGAAAAAAAAGTCAAGAAATGGTGTCTGTTTTGTGCCAAAAAGGATTTTTAGTACAGACACCAAAACAAATAAACAAACAATAAGCAGATCAACTGCATCAATCAACACACTGAGCAAATCTGTTACTAGTCCACTGTCAAATTAGAGACAAGGTGGCCCATCTTCCATCTTCCACCAACACCAATCGTTTTCAGAAATGACACAGAATTCCCATAATCCCTTGTGACCTAGTAGAGCAGTTAGTTTAGTGAATAAGGAGCTGGGCTGCTGATCTGTAGACCTGGGTTCAAATCCCGCTAATGCTACCTGTCTGTGTCCTTGGACATGACATTTAATGTGTGTATTCTCAGTCCACCCAGCTGTAAGTGGGTACCAGCCTCGGCTGGTCAGTAACCTGTCATGGACTGATGTCCCATCCAGGGAGAGTCAAAGACTCTCATCAACTTCATGCTACGGAGTCTAGAGATAAGTGCCGGGCCTATACAGGACTTGCTTTTTTGTGACCTAGTTCCACTGTTGTGGACTATCCAAACTGTTACCATAGACACTTTGCACACATACAACTGAAAATTGGGAACTACTTGTTTTTAATTAAATACTTACTTTAATTGGCTGCTCTCAAACAGGAGTCTGACAGTCAGGCCAGTTACTTATCAGACGTGTGAATTTTGAGAGGTTCATGACTGCATCAAAGCGATTGCATGGCCATGGAGTTATGGAGTAGAGGAGGCTTAAAAAAGGCCTTTAGCCAGCCAACATTAGCAAACTTGGCTATGCTTCGTCTCTCTCCCTCCTAAATCACTTTCTGTGTGGAACGATACTTTGACCTGATGTTTAATGATGTTGACACTATGATATGCCAAAGGATCTATACAGATGACCACTTGGTCATACTGTCCTTGTACCTGACTGTGTTTGAGTCGGGATCTACTCCATTATATAACTAAAGTTTTTCTCCATACCTGACCATATCCATATCATTTAATTCGTTGACATATTATGAAAAATGTGTTTACTGTTTTGGTTTCATGCATTGATTATAGTACAAAGGATGCACAGATGGCACCACATATAGGCTCATTAGTCATGTGACATCATATGCAAATGTTCTATACAGCCACCATTCCCTGTTTCCACCAGATAGTTAATGTTTTCATTCCTCGTTTTGATGTTCTTTAAGTACTAACTATTCTTGTGCTGGTCTGCATACCCACTGACGTATTGGTCTAAAAATGATGTGTGATCACGTGCACATTTGGTACATGCTTATCGTATGTGACCAGAAAGCATTTGCGTATTTAAACAGCACTATATTCCTACATCAGCAGTTACAGAACGAGAGGTGGGGTCCACCCCAGACAGGATGCCAGTCTATCACACAGCCATTTATCACAATCCAAAATCAGGCGCTTTTTCTGGTTCATCAGGCAGTGCATCACTCAGCACCTGCAGCTGCTCCGCATACTGTCTTTACCAGATTTAGAACAAAATGGTTGTACATTACCGGCTTAAATATGACTCAGGTAAAAGCAAAAATACAGGTTTAAAAAAGGAAAGTGAAACGAGCTTGTTAATGGTGGCTGGCACCTGCCTGGCAATTAATGCTCATAAAATAGATTTTTGACACTTGTAATTTGATTCAGAGTTGCTGATGTCTACATCGCGATGCATCTTTTTTTTCCCCCCCACCCCTAACCTGTACGCAGCTGGACCCGCCCCGCCGCCGGCTGCACTGGTTTTACGGTGTTAAAGCTGATTCTTCTGATGCTACTATGGATGAAACCCATCAACTACACGTTGACATTAAAATATGCATGTGACACACTAGCATGTGCAAGTCTGCAAAATATTGTGTTACACTCGTCACTTGGCGCATGCGCTGTTTGTGTGTGGCATGCGTAGACGGTATCACATAGTGATGGAGTGAGTCTCCTGCTCTCTAATTGGTTGCACTCCACTCTGTGAACAGTTAAAGCTAAATATTTGTTGCCTCTGACGTACTAATCACCCACTGATTGGGGTTGCAGCTACAGAGCTGTTCAGTGAAAACAGCTCTCTTTTATCCCCATCATTTCTCTTTCATCTCCCCTCTTTTTTCGCCATGCAATCAGCCTCCTTTTCCTATTCTCTTGGCTCATTCATCTCCCTTCTACAGTATCACCCTCTCTCTCCATCCCCTCGCTCCGTTTTATCTCAGTGCACTTGGCCTTGCTCTTTTCCTCTCTCTCTCTGCCCTCCTTCTCATTCGCTCTCTTTTCTTTCTTCATCTCGCTGCACTGTTTCTCTTTCCCCACTCGCCCTCTCTTTTTTTCTTGCTCAGTCTTGTTTTTTCCTCTCTCCGCCCTCCATCCTTCTCCTCTGGGCAGTGTGCCAGCTCCTCTTCTCTGGCACAGAGCCAGCTCCTCTCCTCCTCCTCCTCCTACTTCTTCTCCTCCTCCTCCTCCTCCTCCCCTCCCTTCCTCTATTCCCCTTGCCTCTGATTGATGGCGCCTCTATTTGGGAAGAAGAGGAACAGAAACAGAGAAGGAGGCGAGCGGCAGCAAAGCACACATGAGCATCAAAAACACACATGTTTACACACAACAGTGAAAAACAGTCAAAAGGCGCACGCACACACACACACACACACACATGCACACACACAAACATGCATGCACACACACAAACATGCATGCACACAGTCAAACTCATGCACACAATAGCCAACCCAGTCTCACACAAAACCAATCCAAACAGAGCAGAGAGCTGTGTGCACAGCCTCCCAGCATGAGGCAATGCAGCCTTCAGTGCACAGCCAGGACAAGATAGGCAGCGGACCAGGCAGACTGAAAAATACAGACAGACAGCTCACTTCTACTCCAACACACACACACACACACACACACACACACACACACACACACACACACACACACACACACACACACACACACACACACACACACACACACACACACAGGGAATCTTTCTAGGGCATGTAATGGTGAGAAAAAAAAATGTGGTTCACAGTTGGGGATGTAGTTTTACAACCACCTAGATCTCTCTCTCTCTCTCTCTCTCTCTCTTTCTGTGCCCCCCCCCCCCCGCTCACTCACTATATAATACACTAAGCTATTAGTAATACTCACACTGTGCCAGCTCACCAGCTTGCATTGACAGACCGCATTCTGTTTCAAACCCGCGCTGTCTGCAGCGGAATCAGGCGCAGAGTAGCAAAGCTGGCTGCACAGCGTGAACGCCTACAAACTCATGCATTTACAAACACGTACTAACTACAGATGTTATAAATCCACCTTTACTTCCAATCCAAGTCCTTTATTCTGACTAGATTTTTAAAATATTTTTAAGTACTCGTGCAAATGAACATGTGTGTGGCGTCAGATTAGTGCCATAAGGACTCACGCGATAAAACATGCATTCAGGCATATTATATTATTTCACACGAGTAGATATTAAGCGTGAGCGTGCAAATTATCTCTGCGCGCGCACTTAGAGGAAACTGCTCCTCGAGCGAGAAAAAAGGTGCTGCAAGTTAGGAAGAACATGCGACCAGCGCGCTCCGCCTATCTCAAAGTTGATTTCTGTTCACGCGAAGTGGATTTCTGGTCTCTCGTTCAAAACTTATGGCACTATGGGGGAGGGTTTTGGCACTATGGGGGAGGGAACCAGGGGGTCGGTACTGGCTCTGCTGTGATTGGTTGTTTCTGAAGAGTGAGATTTGATTGACAGCTCTCTTCTCAGACATGGAAGTCTTCTGAAATAAAGAAGACAACCTGAAGGAACCTCTGCCCAGACACCAAAGAAGAAGAAGAAGAAGAAGAAGAAGAAGAAGAAGAAGAAGAAAGGAAGAAGAAGTTCTTATTTAATGTGGGTAGCCAACGAAAGCCCTAAGCATATTCTGAGAAGGGTCCACGGCATGTGTCTCTCATTCCTCCCCAGCACTCCTGTTGAAAGTGCCATGTAGCGAATCGCAGTCTGATCAGTCCCGCAGTCTGATCAGTCCCCCTGCCTTCACTGCACACACGTCAGATGCGCGGAGATTAATGAAACTCCACGCATCTGACTCTCTGCAGCCAAACTGAACAAAGGCAATAATGTGTTTGTTAACCATCAGTGGACAAAGTAAAACCTCTTCAATAATGTGCAAACAGCATCTGGGCAGAGGTCCCTTCAGGTAAGAAACCTCTGCCCAGACGCTGCTGTCTTCTTCATTTCAGCAGACGCCCGTGTCCGAGAGGAAGGCTGTCAATCAAAGCTCGCTGGGGCACGCTGGTCACATATTCCTCCTCGCTCGCAGTACTTTTTTCCTTGCTCAAGGAGCAGTGTCCTCTGAGTGTCACGCATACGCATAGATAATTTGTGCTCTCGCAGTTAAGTGTGAAATAATATAATACGTTATGGCACTAATCTGCCGCCATACATGTGAATCCACATCAGCTCCACTGTGGTAACGCTGAGCAAAAAGGGAGAACCTAAAAGAAAGAAAAAATATAGCTGCACACTGCGATCACAAAAACTATTAGTAACCAATGAAATTTGTAAAACAATTCAAATAATTTAATTCTTCATAAAACAATACAATAATGATTCATATTTTATTTTGTGCTCTACAGTATTTTACAACATATCTGTGAATGAGATGTGTGCAGGGGGGTTAGTGGACTTGGCTTCATTGGGGAAGGTTCCCAGTTCAAACCCCACCCCTGCTACATTTCTCCATGAAATGTGGAATTGTGTCCGGAAGAGCATCCGGCGTAAAACGTGTGCCAATTCAACATGCAGATCCACCTTAGATTTGCTATGGCGACCCCGCGTGAAAAACAAAGGAGCAGCCGAAGGGATGTACTTACCTGTGGATGAGATGTGTTGTGTGAGCCTTTCTTGATAACTGATTAAACTTTATTTCACATATAAGGAAAACTCTGATAAATGTGTTGTTTGAGACAAATTGCCTCTAAATTGTTATACACTAAGGACAGACTGAATTAAATTGCTTTGAATCCACTTCAAACATGGTTCTAGACCATGTGCAAGGTGTCGGATTTTCACTGGCTTTCAAGAGATACAAAGCAAAAATGTCTTAAATTCACTGTAATATTTTAAAATGATGAATTAGCCAGTCTGGCTTAGAACTGTGTTATGCCAGCTGCTTTAAAGTGCTTTTATATGTAGTTCAAATAATCTTAAACTAGCTAAAGCAGATATTTGTTTGCTTAATTTAGTATGTTTAATGTTTCCAAACGAACAAAATGTCTCAAATTTTATAGGAAGCATTAAAAAGCCTTTCACTGGGTTAAATTAGAGATAAATCAACACCACTTCAAAGAGTTCTTTGAAGTGCTTTTCAGCAACTATTAAAAGGGTTTTAAACCAGATATTTGCTGTGTTTAAACATCTTTAAGCCAATGGTTCAGCCAAATTTAGATAAACCTTTTTCAGTACACTCAAAAAACAAAAACAACAGCAAAAAAAAACTGATGCATTGGATGAATTCAATTAAATTATGAGCTGGATCTCCATCTAATAAATATATGTAGCCCCAACTCAAAAAAATGCATCCATGCAAGATAACTTAATTTAATTTAGTTGGGACTACATATATTTATTAGAGGGAAATCCTGCCCATAATTGAATTGAGTTCAGCCATTTGTTTGAGTGATACACTCAAAACAATTAACACACTGGATTGGATTCCACCTAATAAATATACATAGTCCATCTAAATTAAATTACATTATCTTGCATGGATGTGTTTTATTTGAGTTGGGGCTACATATTAGATGGAAATCCTGCAAATAATTGAATTGAGTTCATTCAAAGAGCCATTTTTTTAGTGTATTTATGAAAACTGAAGCAAATATTTTAGATTGTATTTTGGATAATTTTTTTCACTTGCATGGTACTGTCTCGTCCTTACTTTGGAAAATCTTAGAAGGTCCAGTAGGGGGCAGATTTTGATGTGGGACATTCAGTCATTATGCCGTGGTCTTGTTTTAACAATGGCTGACTTTTTGTGATGTTAGAAGGTGTCTTTTATTTCCATTGCGACCGGTGATGTACTTTGTTAATCCCTTGTACTTCCATGGAACCCCTAACATAGTTGTACAAACGTAATACCAGAGGTCCTCTGGAACGGCCACCAAGATGGCTACTGGTGTGCAAAAGTTATACTACGTGCATGCTGTGGAGTCTACAGTTAGGCTACAATTATGTTAGCATACATCATGTAGTACAAACCTGGTGTATCACGTCCTGACACCACATGCTAGACCAGCCCAGTCTCACGTTTTTTTTCATGCTCCTGTGAAGAAATGAGTCAAATTTTCGTGACTTTTTTTTAACTCACTATTACTAACCCTACTCCTTCCCCCCACCCTAACCATAACCACCCCGACTCCCCCCCGCGCTTCACTTTAATTTTGTGCAGCCATCATGGAATGAATTAGAATGAATTTGTGCTGCCGTGATGAAAATTAGGTGCTTTTCGTCACAATATCACGAACCAATAGATTAATGTATATTTTGTGCTGCTGAATCACGACTTGCCGTGAGACTGGGTTCGCTAGATCCCATTCATGAAAAAACATAATCTTCACACGCTGGTTTGTCACGGTTATTGACCATGGCCTTCAGGGATGTGTATCTGAAAAAGTCAGAATGGGGTTTAAGGTAATATTTAAAATAGCTTTTTTAGGTTGTAAAACAATTTACACTGCATAGGTAATATAATTCATCTTTAAAATGAACTGACAGATTAATCAGGAATAGAAAAAATGCTTAGGTGTAGTCTTACAAGGAATAAACAGGTTTAGAAAATGAATGAATGAAAATGTATGTTTTTTATTTTTTATTTTACAACCATAATGGCAAGTGTGTGCTAATTGCAACACATGGAAAAAGACACACACACACACACACACACACACACACACACACACACACACACACACACACACACACACACACACACACACACACACACACACACACACACACACACACACACACACACACACACACACATACACAAATACTGTAGCAATCTGTATTACAGACCCATTATAGAATGGGTTGGAATTTCTTTGGCCCTATGCGAAAATGGCAAATCATCTTGCGACGTTGTTTTGTTTTTTATTCTCATTATATTAATGAATCATGTTTAAAAACCAATATTGCTTTGAGCAGTATTACTCTGTCACATGTGACCTCACACTTGCGACATACATTAAATAACAAGAACCAACCTGAGAGCAGCTTCTCTGCCACAGCCACAATCACAACCTCACTCACTCACTCACTCACTCACCTTCAACCGCTTAGTCCAATTAAGGGTCGTGGGGGGCTGGAGCCTATCCCAGCAGTCATAGAGCGTGAGGTGGGGTACACCCAGGACAGGATGCCAGTCTGTCACAGGGCCACAAACAGACAAACAAACACATTCACACCCACTCACACACCTACGGACAACTTAAAGATTCCATTCCACCTAATCTGCATGTCTTTGGATGTGGGAAGAAACCAGAGCACCCGGAGGAAACCCATGCAAACACGGGGAGAACATGCAAACTCCACACAGAAAGGCCACAGGCGGGAATTGAACCCATGACGTTCTTGCTGTGAGGCAACAGTGCTAACCACTAAGCCACCGTGCTGCCTAATCAAAACCTCACGCTATGATAAAAGACTATTTACCTGAGAGCTTAATCACTCGCTGTCATCTTTCCCCCCTCTTTTCAGGTTTTTTTTTTCTTTATTCTAGTGTATTGTCTATTATTCAGAAATTGGCTTTGTATGCACACAGTAAGAGAAACAGAGAGTCACAGGAGAGATGGACAAAAAAAAAAGAAATATCAAACCTGTGTTCACACAACAAAGACGCCTCACAGTGTGCAGCATGCAGCAGATCAGACCGCATACAAGCACAACTTCAGCCTGAGAAAGCCATTTGACCTCTACAGAGCTTTTTGTTGTCGTTGTTGTTGACCTACATAACCAGCCTGGTCCTAATCCAGTCGTTTAAATAAAAGCAGCTACAAACTAGGAGAAAAAAATAAATCCAACCACTACCATGGGATTATCATTTTACTGGGTGGTGGGAATGACAGGCAGACGGGATGGAAAGAGCGAGACTGACAAAGAAAAACGAAGTGAGAGAGAAAGTCAATCCTATTATGAGCTAAAGGAGTTGAAAATGAAGGCAATGCTCACTTGCACTCGCTCTCCTTCATTTGTGTTCACTTTGTCCTCCGTCCCAAATGAGACGAGGATTCAGGTCACGACTTCAGCCAAATATACCAGCGCGTGTGCACGCACATAAGAAACGACTCACAGTAATTAGGTACAAAACCTCACACAGGCTTTCATTTTAAATACAGATAAATTTCCTCTCATACAATCTCCCTCTCCTACATGTAGTCTATTAATCTTCTACCGATCCCTTCATTTGCTTCTGTCTTTACCTTCTTTTTTAGATCATTTTCTTTATTAATTGCATGACTTTTGCCAATAATGGCCATGTAGTTTACAATACTAGTTATTGCATGGAAAAGTGCACAAGGACCAGGATGCTTTTTCTTCCTGCCACTCTCACATGCACACCTTCAGCCTCATGTGGGTAGTGATGAAATGAAAGCAGAGAGCAGGAAGGAAGGATAGCCAGCTGCTTCATCAGTCCTCAGGAGTCCGCAGGGGAAATAGTCAGGCTGCCAAGCATCCTGACTATCAAAAGCAGCTTCCTACAATATCCTGCCTGCTCTGTGAACTTAGCAGTTTCTCTAACATTCTGTTACAATGGAAAAAAGCTGGATGCTTTCTAACTGACTCTTTGAATTTCCTGTACACAGTGTATAAAACAGAGTGCACTATTCAGCACTGCAGCATGAAGAAACTATATAATATATACCAGGGCTTCCCAACCTTTATGACTACATGGGCCAGACAGTAGTTATCATGTTTACAGACATGGCAGTAATCCACTATTAAAGTAGAACTAAGTAACTATTTGTCCTTCATTTTACAGTCTGGGAGTAATTGTAATGGGTAATGACTTGTTTTGGGGAGAATGGGGGCTCTGTCTCCCCCACCAGGGGTTTCGTAAGAGAAACTCAGCCTTGCAAATTCAGGAAATTCAACCCAGAGTTGTGTGACCCATAGTCTTGGGTCTCATGAGTAAAACAAAACTGTTATGGCACTACAGCAACAACACATACACACTCCCCTGTCAAGGCACCAACGCGCAAGTGGCTATAAGAGCAAGCCAACAAAGGCTTTATTTCTTAAATGAAGTCCCTTTGGCTGCTCTCTTGTTTTCACTTGTCACCACCACAGCAGATCCAAGGTGGATCTGCATGTTTATTTGGCACAATTTTTACGCTGGATGCCCTTCCTGATGTAACTCCACATTCCATGGAGAAATGTGGCAAGGGTGAATCTGGAACCTTCTGCACTGAAACTTAGTGCACTAACCACTTGGCCACCACCCCTGCCTCGAAGGCTTTATTTCTTACATGTTCATAATAATAACAGAGCCAGCAAGAAAAAAGCAAAAAAAAAACAAAACAAAAACAAACAAACACAAAAACAAAAGACCTATGTTAGCAGAAGCGTGAAAGAGAAAACCAGCGTGACACAGTGAGGGGTCACACACAGGTCAACCTCGGTTGGACTTTCTTGGAATAGCAGAGCTGAAAGATAAAGAAGTGTGAAAAACAGATGCAGGCTTGTGGTCCTGCTGCTGGAGGAAGCTTTAAAGCAGAGTTCACCGTCAAAGCATGACATATTTCCTCAACGATCAGGCATGTCCTGGCAGAGAGAAAGAAAGAAACAGGAGTGAGGGAGCAGAGCAAGAAAGAGAGGAGCAGACAGAGCAACTGTGTACACAAGACAGGTGGAGAGATAGAGAGAGAATAGCAGAGAGAGAGTGAGAAACAGAGAGAAAGAGAGATCCGTCTGAGATGAACTCTGTTCTCTGTGTATTTCTGGATTGTCGTTTTCTTGACATGGTTCCATGGGTTGCGTAAAACCAAATGCGCATGCAGAGTGGGGGCCAGCACTGAGGGTTTTTTTTATGACAAATTTGTGACATATGTACATGCAGGCTGTTGGGAGAGCTCCACAGAGAAGAATACGACCAAAAAACAGCAAAAAATCTTATATTTCAATCTTCACTCTACAAAGCACACGAAAATCAATTCCTAACTCACCATCAATGCAAGCCCCGAGTCTGTTTTCTGGAGACAAGGCAGTCATCATGGCAATGTGTGTGAGTGAGAGTGAGTGACAGGTGCAGCATGTTTTTTTGTGGAGGCCAGAGAAGAAAAACTTGCCTCACTCACAAAAAAGGGGCAATTGAGAACTTTTGAGCCTGGCCCCGAAAAAGTCGGGCATGGTTCTCCATCTGCTGCAGTCTGAGAAACCAACATTTCTCAAGAAAGTGTGAAATTCTGACTCACTGGGTGAAATGTTGAAAAATGCTGGCTTTTTAGAATGCAAAAGATCACATCCTACTTTTTCTGGGTCAGGCTCAAAACCTCTCAATCCCCCATCATACACTAGAGTAGAAGTATGGAAAAGAGCCTTATTGTGTGATACTATTGGATCTCAGTTATTTTGAAACACTTACAGTAAATCCTTTGACACTATACAGCAAACTAATCAGATCATCATTTTCATTTCATCAGTTCCTTCAGAGTGACAAACCAGATGTTGATCACCTACGTATCATAAAAGAGTATCTAAGACTGGAATAGCTGTGTTGTGGTCCTGTATTTTCTACCACTGAACAGTTGTGGAGTCTGACCTATGATGAAACTCCTTCACTTCCACACCTTCTAAATTTTCACATTTGTCCAGGTGGCACTCTTCTCGCAGGATTTTGTGTTGCTGCTACACTTTGGACATGAGACATGAATTTTAAAATGTAGACAATTAATTAAAACAAAAACAATTTGAGTCATTTTGGAAATTTACGAGTTTCTTAAACATAAATGTTTTCTTAGATTTATCATCATGTGCACTGAATGTCTTGATTTTGCTTTAGTGGTTCAACAAATAAAGTACTGACTGGCTGATTTCTGTTTTTTTTCTCTGTCCTGCCTGGATGGGAATGTGGACAGCAGACAACCATCAGGATCAGCAGATTCTGCAGCTGCACACCAAGGATGGACGAGAAGAGTTTTGAAGAGCATGAGTTCCTGTTAGGAATTGTGGAGCTGCATGTCTGAGGGATCCATCCAGGACTGGGACATGTGAGGTCAACGTGGGAGCTATTTGAAATCTATAACGTGTTCGTGGAAGTTTTTCTTTGCCATTGTTGCCAGTGTGCTTGTTCATGGGGTGGGGAACATATTGTAATTTCCCCCAGTTCTTTCTGTAATATACTGCCCCTTTACCAAGAACCACATTGATATAGTCCTCATTTTGAATTTATTGAAAGTTATGTTGAAAACCTGCCCTGGGTCTTCACAGAGGGCGTCCATCTTGTCAAAAGATGACAAAGATGGCTCGCACAACACTTTTATACAATGTGGGCGTTACAGTGGGTGTGGTTTAGTCTATATGTTACTGGCTCTCACAGATAGGGGGCGCCCTCCTTGTATCTCAAACTTGCTCAAGCCTGATGGAAGTGAAACTTAACTCTTATGTTTAAACTTTAAACCAGATCTCAGAGACTTCCAATCAAACAACAAAGGCTAATACTTGATCACTAACATAATATAAGGAAATAGCACAGATATTATCTAACAGTACACTTGGGTCAACTTATGTTATGATTTGGCCCCTGTATAAATAAACTGAATATAAATGAGTTGAATTCTTCCTATTGCATATTATCAACATCCAGTGTTTTATTTAGCTTTTGTTTCCCAGCAGTTGAACCTCCGGTCTAATTCACACAGCACCTGGCAATTCTGTTTTATCACGTCCACAAGCATGTAATAAAATCATCTGTGTTTATTCATTTATTTGTTTATTTGTCATAGCTGTTTGTTAGCAGGATTACGTCAAAACTACTGTGTGGATTTTGATGAAGACTCCATTAAATTTTGACAAAGACTCCATTAAATTTTGGGATCTGGATTCTAGATTGAGATTTCACCCCATGAACAAGCACACTGGCAACAGGCTTGAAGAATTACGTAAAAAAAAAAAAAAAAAAACGACTGCACAGATTTTGATAAAATTTACACCACAGATAGATATTAGGGCATGGAAGACTCCACTGAATTTGGAGGTGATCTGGATCTGGATCCAGATTTTGGATCAAGATTTCACTTTATATAGGCTTTGAAGGAGTACGTCAAAACTACTTCAGAGAAAATTGAGAAAATTGTAAATACCGAAGTGCACAAAGTGAGAAACGGCATTGGACAGCAGCTCAGTATTCTCTGTGGCTGTCGAGGGCCACCTGGTTGGGTTGCAAGGTATTCGTTTATTATTTATTACTTAATTTGTCCAAGCTTGTTTACAGTGGGATGCATTTTTAATGCAAATCGCAATAAAATTCATAAATTGTTTTCTGACAGTTCTAACACTGATCGATTGACTGACTCATCATTTAAACAACCAACAGATTATTCAAAACTAAAATAATCTTTGCTGATCTAGATGGATTAGTTGCAGCCAAAGACAAGCCTGTAAAAACCTTCTGTTTTTCCACTTCCTATCATCATCTTTTTTGTTATTCTGCTGCTACTATCAGTTGTTTGCTCAAAGCAGCTTATGAGGGCATCAATCTGTTATCCAGACACCTTGCGTCATCATATCTGCAAGCTTCCCTCTGCCAGCTTCCGTGAACCCACAATACACGGCTGTCTTACACTGAATGTACTGAGCGTTTAGACAAAGTAGGGGATGGAAGCAATAACGGGCCGGGCCCCAGAAGTGCCATATCAATTAATATAGAACAGCCACGGAGAGAAGTGTCCTTATAGCATCCCTCTGTCCTCATGGGGATACAGTGAGTATACGTACATGATATGAGAATGGAAGTGATGCACGTGTGGTCGTGTGTGTGTGTGTGTGTTTTCATACAACTTAGAGCAGGAGGAGCGACAGAGATGCTGCTGTCTTGTATGTGCCTTCATATATGAACTTTGATTAAAATTACCTTAACTAGGGGAGCTACGACCACTACCTTTGCACCCCCTCCCAGGACTAAACCAAACCAACTGCTTTAGGTTCCTTAGATGACCCCAAAAAACAATCAGGATGTTCCCAAAAATAAAAACTGGCCTCAAGCCAGTTATCCAAGATGGCCACCAAAATAGGGTTTTTTTCATTAAAACACCTTTACACAACATATAAACAACTTAAATATCACAGAGATTCAATGGGAAGACCATTGCAGGTCACAGCAAACTCATTTGTGCCTAAACTAAATTCATTCATGGGTTTAAGATTCAAAATGGTGTCCAAAATGGCCACCAGTACACCCTTGTCATTAAAATACATACTTGTAGTAGGAACAAACAATAGACTTAATAAGCAAGTAAGTAAGTAAGTAAACTTTTATTTATATAGCGCTTTTCACAGACAGGGGTCACAAAGCGCTTTACAAGGTAAAACAATAAAATATACAGTAAACACTCAGTACTAAAAGATTATTGGCATGAAAAGCCTGTTTAAAAAGTAGTCTTTAGTTGCTTTTTGAACATCTCAACAGAGTCCAGGATCGCAGGGATGGAGGGAGTTCGTTCAGAGACGAGGCGCTACTGCTTTAAAAGATCTGTCTCCTTGAGTTTTAAAGGAGGTTCGAGGAACCATCAACAGGTTCTGACCTAAAGATCTAATGACAGAAATCACTGGTGTTTTAGTGTAAACAAACCCATCTTGGACGCCATCTTGGATAATGGCTTGAGGCCAGTTTTCATTTTGGGAACATCCTGATTGTATTTTGGGGGTCATTAAGGAATCTAAAAAGTTGGTTTGGTCTAGTCCTGGGGGTTGCAAAGGTAATGGTCGCTAGCTCCCTAATACTTCATTAGAGAAAGCAAAAGAGGAGCAGAAGAGACAAATGGAAAAAAAGGAGACTGGGGGAGCAAATAGCAAGGGAGGAACATAAAGGTGAGAAAGAGAGAATGTGACATGTAGAGAATGAAAGCAGAAGAGAGGCAATAATGCAAGAGAGAAGGAAGGCATATGATGACTCCTATATTGTAGCGCAGTTAATGGTGGGACATGAGACGGTCCAGCTACTGAGAGAGAGACAGAGAGACAGAGAGAGAGAGAGAGGCCAGAGGAGGAGGAGAGGAAATAGAAGCAGATACTGTTAAATCTATCATAAATCTATCAACATGCAGATCCATCTCGGATCTGCTGTGCCGAGCCCAAGTGAAAAAAGAGAGAAAGCGAAGGAACTGTTAAATCTATTCATGATTCATTATTTCTCAGTGTAGCTCAAAGCTCCCCTCCCTCCCTTCATATCCCTTCATATCTCTCTCTCTGCCTTCTCATTTCTGTCCTTTTTATCTGTCTCTTCTAAGCCTCCATCCTTCCTGTTTACTCTCTCCTCTTTCATCCTTTTAATCTCTATTCCTCTTGTCCTCTCATTCTTACTCGCTCTGTGCTTCTCACACTTCTTCCAATATTAGCTCTCCCCTCCTCTTACTTTTTTCCTGCTTCTTTTCTGTCTAAACTAATTCTTTCCTCAGCAGCTCTCTCTCTCTCTCTCTCGTGGTCTGTTACATCATCAGAGCTCCCATTTATTTTATTTATTTATTTTTAAATCATCTTTGCCTTTTCACAAACCAATCCCACTCGCGCTCTTTCGTAACATCCTCTTGACTTTAGCTGTCTTAAGCTTCTTTCCCACGTGGAATTGTTTATAGTTTGTAAACAACAAACAAACTCTCAGGCAAAGGACCCGGCATTCCCACATGGGCGCTCCATACGGGGAACGTCTGGATTAGTCTGTTTCCACAAGAACTCCTGCTTGAAGGAGACCAGTGATGGAAGTTACTAAGACAACATGACTACTCTGAAGGATTGATTGGCCTCTGTGACTGTGATGGAAAGTTTGTCATCACATCACACTGGAGTGGCACAGAGAAGGATTTTCTTAAAAAGAATCCTTAAAGTGCCAGAACTCATACGGGAGAGCTGAGCCTAGATTTGATCTGTTTCACTCCACCATGAAACTGTGACTGGTGGTGCAACAAACAAAAGTGGCACTATGCACGGTTTTTCTAATCACAACCACAGATGTCTAGAACTCCTTCACTGGGGTTAAAGGATTCTTGGTGGCTTCCCTCACTAGTCTTCTTGTTGCATGGTCACTCCGTTTTTGAGACCTCCCTACAACAATACAAACAGTTTTAGCATACTACGCCATACTTTTTGTATTTCTTAATGATTGATGTAATGAAGTCCAGGAGATATTCAGCAGTTTAGAAAAGTTCATCTATGCATCCCCTGAAGTATACAGACAAAACTGTTTGCAAAGTGATGACTGCTATTGACAATAATCCATATATTTAGTTTGTGCAATTATGTATGACCTCTTTTAAATGGAGCAATATAAAATTGGCTGCAATTCCAAGAATTGAGTCACATTAAATAAAAAGCCAAACTCAGTTAGTGATGATATCTGGCTAATCTTGCAATAGAGGTTAGTGTTATTGTATATCTACTATACTTTCTGGAATATAAGTCACATCCAAGTATAATTTGCACCTGTACCAAGGTGAAGTCCAGATTGAAAAGATGTTCTTACTGGCTTGGCTAGTGGGGAATTCCCCTTTGGCTGACCTCGTAGAGCCTTTGTCTCAAGTACAAGCAATCTGGGCCTGTATCCACGAAGCATCGTAAGGCTAAAAATAGCTCTTAGTGACGTTAGTCTAAGAAAATCTTAGAATCCCTCAAATTCTTAGACATTTCTTAGAATTTTCCTTCAGTAAGATGAAAGTTGTTCGCAAAGCACCTTAGGCCTTAAGAGAGCTCCTAAGGTGCCAAACTGGTAAGAGTAAGAAGCAGGACTTTTAAGAAGCCTAAGAGTGTCTTAAGCAGAGAAGATGGCAGAAAAGACAGAGGATGCAGATATATTCTCTGTATGTAGTATGACAGTGATTCAGTAACACACTACCCGCTTGATCTACATAATCATTTTATGTTTATTTACTGTCTTAATGTATTTAGAAATTGTTTAGGTTCTTGTTATCATATACACACTGTTAATATTATCATTACTATTATTATTATGGTATGATTAATATTGTTATTTCTTTTATTATTACTTCTATTTTGTCATTTTTTGTCAACAATGGAAATAAGTGTTTTCACTTTCTTGTGTGATGCATGTATTTTTAACGTATTTACAATTATATTATGCACTCACAATGAACGTACTAAATAAACTCACACACGCACACATGCATGCGAGCAAGCTTTTAATATACAGATATTTGACATGTGAATGACGTACATTTTTAAGTTGTGTAACAATTCATTTAATTTTGCTGACTTTCATCACCATAGCAAAGTTATCCTCACGATTACACATTACTTAATGCAGTTCAGGTTATATGATCAGTTGATTTCACTGTCCATTCATGACTAGGAGGATTAAACGCATTTGTTTTTTTTTATTTTCCCTCCCCTTTCCGTGACAACCAATCACAGCTCTTAGAAGACTGCATCATACCTAGCAACTGGGTCAACCCCAACAGCGGTTAGAGTCAACAGGATGTGCTCCACCTCTGTAAATCCAGCACACCCAGAAAAACATTCATTATTGATGGGCAAATTTGATCATTTAGCTTGTATGGGTTTGACAATACCAGCATATAATGTATGCTAGTGACATTTTCACTCTGAGATGTAAAAATACTAAATAAAGCCAAATAATTATATTCATCATCATTGAATTACTGAAGTGATGCACTAGGTTATGTGATTGTGGCATTAAAGGAGATATCGCATGTTATTTATTGTCTCAGTTAGCAACACAACCTCAAAGTACTCATGATTGTAAGTCTAGCCACACACATAGGGTAATAATTGGTGGTCACTGATGTATTTTATTGCTAATTATCCCCCTTGCTCAGCAAGGTGCATTTCTAGAAAACATGTTACTCTGCATTTCTCACCATTTCTCAGCATGTGAAGTACATTTTAGGAAAAGCAGAAACATCCCAATGGCCGACAGACAAAGTAAAACGAACGCTGCTATGACAGATAGCGAAGCTCCTGAGCTTTCATTTGAAAGTGATGGCTCAGATTTACATAGAATGTACAGAGAGGAGATGACACACTTCACCCCAAAGCTCTTAATTTTTCAGAGTCGGACGGATTTTAGATCCTAATGTGTGCTGACGCTGCTGTCTGTGTTGCAGGACGTTTAATCCCGCCATGATAGGCGCACATGGAATATCTCCACGGCAATGTTTTTACAGGCTGCCTGAACATGCAGATGTATTTTTTACATTGGAAAAGTTGGAATATGTATTTTCAGGAGATAATGGACTTTCTATCTAATGTGACAGAATCATGAGAGAACTTTATGAGGAGTTGACGGCGGAGCTGCCGTGGGACATTATTCTCTGGCTGGTGATCGCACGCCATCCGTACATGATGACTTCTTTGATGGAGTGGACCTGGACATTATTCTCGGCTGGTGATTGCACACAGTCTGTGCCTGATGACTTCTTTGATGGTATGGGCTTTACATATTTTATCTGGAAATCATTCTACAAATGGGCAAGTGCCCCTGTTCAGTTTTTTCCTTTTGTATTTTTTTTCTCATCAGTGTAATTTTACTCTGAGAGAGTCTATTGGATTTTGGATCTCGATGTGTGCAGAGTCTATTCTCTGTACCAGAACAGCACACTGTTTTAACCCAATTATAGCTCCCACTATGAATGTGCACATGGAACTCTCCACTGATCTTCAGGCTGCTTGATCACACAGATGTATTTCTTAGATTGTTCACAGTTATATCGATGACAATACTTATAAGCATGGACAAAACTGAGCCTCTAGCAGAGACTGTTTTTAACAGGCTACATTCATCATGGACGTGCACACAAGTCTTCTCACAGTGGAGAGCGACTGCTGCTTTTACCATGACTGCATCAAAATTAACAGTTATCACTTTTAAAAATGAGTCATCATAACACAACATCACAATTATGTAAACTTTGCAATTAATCTGCAGCTCTGTTCTTAATGTTAGCAGCTACATTCCATTCAAGTGTGTGCTGGAATATTTTCTCCAAAGCTATGTAAACCCTGTTGGAAACACTCGGAAAAACGAATACTCGTGAGTACTTTGTTTTTTCGACAGTCTCTAGCTGTTTAATGTGAACGCTGTATACTTTGAGACCGGTCACAGAAGTGCACAAGTAATCCCGGTGTATCATCCGATGGTCACTCACAGCCTAATCTAAGTGTTGTGATTTCAATGCAACATGTCTTTTAATGAAGGCTGTTTCAGGGATCAGAAGTAGAAAAGCTAAAGATTTGACTTCGATCTGAGAGAAACATTTTTGTTCTGCAACTTCTACCTCCTTTGAACTAGACAGGTGCCTTTTCTCTCTCGATGTGAATTTTATGTCATCAGATTACTTGTCATCTTTTTTCTATCACCCTCCTTTTTCCTTCCTGTTCTATCATTTCATTCATTTTATATTCTCACTCACATTCTCCGGTCACCACGCTTTCCTGTCTTCGTGTTTTGACACTCTCTCCTGCCCGTTTCTGTGATTTTTAACTTGCTTTTCCCCATCTCCATCATAAACACTTTTCAGTACTTTTCATACCATCTATTCTTTATCCTTATTTACAGCTCTCATTTTTCTTTCTGATTCATTGTTTTCCAATTCAGCCTTTCAAGCTTAGCTACGCCTTTTCGCTTTTGGCTTTCTTTCTCTCCGGCAGTTCCCTGGTCTCTCCTCCCATAGGACTCATCCACAGACATCAAGCCTCTTCATCTGGTTTTCCAGTGTCCTTTGTCATTTTTCTACCTGTTTCCTTTTCCATCTTTCTCCTTCACCCCATTCCTCCTTTCTTTCCATTTTCCATGCAATCCCCACTTTGACTCCCTCTGTCATCAATTGCCACCCTCCCTCTGCTGCTCTTGGGTTCAGCTAACACCTTGTCCATTTTCTTCTTTCTGGGTGACACGAGCTGACCGTTCAGTTCTGCCCGGATTCCCTGCAGAGAACCCCCGCCCCGATCCCTACCACCACCACCACTGCCGCCGCCGTGTAATAGTTCCTTTTCCTGTAACACTTTCAATGCACTGCATGTTCAACTCAGCAAAATTTAAACATGTATATAGCAATTTTAGTAGTAGTGGCAATTCTGGAGTCTGTTGGGGCCCGAGGCAAAAAATTCACACTCCAACCAGCCTTCATCACCATTATAAGTGTAGCTCTTGTCTTGTTATCACCATTACGACAAGGCCTTTACCCGATTTCTGTACAGCTTTGCCACCTGATTAATTTTAATGATGTTACCCTATTTGCTTAAAGTGAGTGCAGACCATAAAATACTTAGAATTATCTATTTATCTGAAGTAATAAGTATTCACTATTTCATGATAAAGGACAGTGATTCTACGTGTATTAGAAGATAGACATGTTCATTAAGGCTGCTGTGTAAGAAACTGAGAAAATGTATTACAATTGTGCGGCTCCTTAAGAAAATGAGTAAGCTGTGTCAATAGGATTCACTTAAAAATTATAATTGATTGTTACTGTTCATCTCTCAGCTGCTCCTATTTGTTCAAGGTCACCACAGCAGATCCAGCACAGCTCCACAGTGGGATTTGGCACAAGTTTTACATGGGATGCCCTGCCTGGCACAACTGCAGTTTTACCTGGAGAAACAGGCACAGTCCCTTCTGAAGAGGTCTATAACCAGGACCCACTCTGCTTAGCTTCTGAGATCTGACAGTATCAGTGTCACACAGAGCAGACTGGCTGCACAATAACTAATTGTTATAGTTGTATGTAAAAGAAAAAAAGAAAAAAAAATATATATATATATATATATATACACACACACTGGTAACACTAGTGCGTTACCAGTGGGGATCCATGGGCACTAGATTGGGTAGTGTTTATAAAATAGGTAGTTGACATTTTCAAGGGTGGTAATAATAAATTATGCAAAGTCCTTTATGAGTTGGAATGGCGTCTGAGTCCAGAATGTTTATAGAACCTTAGACCTCAACAGTTTTTAGAAGAAGACTCAACCTGTTATGTAATAACAATTTTTTAATGTTAATTTATTGTCTTAATGTATTTAAATGTTTAGGTTCCTGTATCATATGCACACTATTATTATTATTATTTTTTTTTTATTATTATTATTTTTTAGTACTTCTGTTATTTGATTTTGAAATGCACCACAATGGAAATAAGGGTTTTCACTTTCTTGTGTCATCCCTGTATTTTAATGTATTTACAATAATATTATGTACTTACATTGAACTTCCTAAATAAGATCACATACGCATGCTCTTATAGATGATTAACACCCCTTGCTGTAAATGGTGTATGAGCCCAGAATGAAATTATCAACGTCCATCGTTCAGTGCTGTAAGCTAATATCTGTAGCTTCTCCAAAAATATTAGTCCTATCAATGTTCCATTTTCGCGGCACCCATCCTTGACCCATAATACATAAGCATATCAAATGGCAAATGTCAGCTCTCCCCAGTTTGTGTTGTGTAAAAGTGTAGTGACACGGACCCACAACAGGGGGCATAAATGAACGGTCAATGGAAAATAAAAAGTAACACTTTTAATGTTGTGAAATGTGCACAACGGATACAGCTACAATTCAATACTACAGTCAATTATACAGTTGGTGTCGTGTGGGCAGGCTCGAGGATAGGAGAAGCCTGTCCAGATAGGAGTCGGGAACCCACCACGATTTCCACCGCCAACGGATCTGGAACACACGGAGCCCCAAGTCCCGATTCACCAGGTGGCCACCATCTCCAGCTGTCAGATCGGGTACTGCTGGCAGGAAGCAGAAACAGTCAAGAGTGGGTGTGTGAGCACACACCCAGTAAACAGTCAGCAGAGTTCTGATAAAGGGGAGAAAACACCTCCACCTCCAGTTTCTCAACTCAGTGTTCGTGCAGAATCCAATGTCACACTAATTAATGTAGTAGTGAGGAGCGGGAACGCCAACTCCTCTCGACTGCCACAAACTCAGCCTCAAGCTGCGAGTGTACAAAGGAAATATCTACAAACTCAGAACACAGATTAACAGCTTCTCGAGCTTAGAAGCAAAATACGTTGCGACAATAAGCTTAGCTGATCAAAACACAAGACGGCTGAGAGTTTACCTGAATACTTCAGATGATTTCTCAGCAGGGGTGTGGTGTCTTCTCCAGGCTTTTATGGATGGCATGATGAGGTGATGAGTGACAGCTGTCAGGGTTCCTGAAACTCCTGGCGGCGAACTGCGCCCTCTGGTGCCTGAAGCCCGTCTACAGGCAGGGCGCCCTCTGGTGTTGGCCAGCAGTACCTCCTCTTCGGGCGGCCCACACAACAGTTTGTCTGTGATCAAAGTTATATGCATGCATGTATGCACACACAAAGGTGCAGCTTTTAGTCTTTTCTGCATTCTGTCGCAAGCAGGTGGTTTTATTTTTACGCACCCACAAACAGAGGCGGTGGTGGAAGACATCAAACACAGTACAGTTTTCACTTATGGTAACAGCAACATGACACTTAACTAAACTGAATAAACCATTTAACTACAAAACACAATAAATAAATAATACTAACAACACTGTTAAACTATCAGCAAGCACAATAACAATATTTAAAGCCCCAAAACCCCAAACTCCAACGGTGCATTGCAGCACAATGTCCATTGTTCACTGCTGTTAAATAGTATTTGCCAGCAGCTTTGCAGACAAAAGATCAAGAAGGCTCTCCCTCCCTCCCGCAGAGTGTTGACTACTTACAGAAGTGCATTCCATTCACCACACACACACACACCCACACACACACACACACACACACACACACACACACACACACACACACACACACACACACACACACACACACAAAATGAAACACCTTATCTCGTAATTATGAGAAAAGATCTCGCAATTATGAAATCAGGAAATAAGGTGCCCACTGACCACTGCTTCGCTCAGAACCACATACTGCACATCCACGAAGAAAATGTCTTTAATTTCATTGCTTCCAATCCCTTAGTAAAGACAAGCATGAGAATTTCTGAGTCATAATCGAAAATTGGCCGATTTGTAAGCGCCGACGGTGCACTGTAATCGAACACAAAGTGTGTATTTTTCCCCCAAGGTGTTCCTGGATGAATAAAATTCCAGATCTTTTCTCATAATCACAACATTAAGTGTCTATTTTTTTTTTTAATCCAGTGAATGCGATGCGTTTCCATAACTACTGGACGTAGCTGTGAAGGAGAGTGAGAAGTGAAAAAACTACACTGAACGAAAAGTGGAATACTGCATTTCCTTAATTAAGGACCATGGAGGGTCCTAGAAGAGAGTGAAAGAAACAGTGAATTTCACTGTTATGGATAACTCGCACTGGATATGAGTTGCATGTCCTACTTGTAACAATAATAAACAGTCTCCAGAGAATGTTTAGCCTATACTTGCATTTGGTGCATAAAGGAGGTGTATGAAGTCTTTAAATCCTATTCAGTAGCCCATGAAAAGATTGCTCTTTCCTTCTCAAACTACATCATAATTGTATTCAACAGTTAAATCTGCCGAGGGGCCTGGACCACTCCTCCCACAAACTGTGTTCACAGGCGAATGACGCAACCGACAGGCGTGAAAAAAACTCACGCATGCGCACGAAGGTTCAAGCTTGGCTGATGCAATCACACGTGATTCAAATCCATATGGTTTTTGCAAAAATAAAAGGTCCGTTACTTTTCTAACAGACCTCGTAGAATTTTTTCATGTTTACAGAATTACAGTTTCTAGGCAGGGGTGGTGGTCAAGTGGTTAATGCACTTGGTTTCACCCTGCCACATTTCTCCATGTAATGTGGAGTTGCTTCAGGGAGGGCATTCGGTGTAAATCTGTGCCAATTCAACATGCAGATCACCATCAACATCAACATGCAGATCCACCTTGGATTTGCTGTGGTGACCCTGAATGCAACAAGGAGCAGCCGAAGGGACTTACTTACTTACAGAATTACAGTTTCTCAAATTCAACTTTCAGCGGCAGCATATTGTTATCTGCTCCACTTAAACACTGCCTTGTCTTTATCTTCTCTTTCTTTTTTCACTCAAGGATAACTTCATTTTTTTTTGAGTGGTTTCTAATCACTTTGCAAAAGGAGTGAGTAGAGTCAGGCTGTAAACTTTGCGCTCTTGTAGTTTAAACTTTGTCAGCCCTTGGGGGCCTCCTGCTGGCTTTGGGGTCCCAAGCTGTGGTCTGCATTGCTTGCCAGCATGGGCGCACATTCGTGAACTGTCCAGCAGGAGTCAGTGTTTATTAGAACTTCCTTTTGATATGAACTCCAAAACAATGTTCAAAGGCTTTGAAATGTTTGCTCGAGTTAGCCGTTATTAGCATGCAGTTTCGAAAAAGCTGTGGCATACAGTTGGCATATTATACAACCTCAAACCAGAAATTGTTGGGATGATGTAGAAAATGCAAATTTCGAAACAAACACAAAATGCCAGTGATCCTTAAGGTGCATTGACACTTGCATGCATTTAACCCCCGCAATGCCGCACAATTCCGTCATGACAATGCAACCCGCTGTCTGGCACCTGGATGCCGCGCTTTGTGCTGCTGGACGCTGCGTATATAAAATAATTATTCGTAGTGGATTACTTCATTTTTTCTCAGAGTGTGACTGATGAAAACACACTAATTGCTTCTTTTCTCTCTCTCTCTCATGCACTTCACGTTTATGATAGATTTAACGTTATAACTGTTCAGATGAGCTGCACTGTGTTGTGGTGCGCTGATGAAATGACTCGCACTGACACTCAGTTTTTAAATTGTTTTAACAATGTTCATGTTGAAGTTCACATAATTAATCCATGCCAGAGATTTTGAACATTCAGAATTTTCCTTGCGCACTTGCACAAAGCCGCCCACAGTTTACAACGGTTTACAATGAGTTTTAGATTGCGTACCAGTACGCAGATCAAATTCGTGCAACTGTTCAAGGCTTCATATTTCTTTGACCTCTCTTTCATTGTATTCCTATTCGCCTTATGACGTTTCAAATCCCGCAAAACCTCGGAGAGGTCGCCGCGCTGCGAGATCTCAGAAACACTGAGAACTGCATTGAGACGCTCTGATTACACTGCTACTGCTAAGGTTTCTGCTAAGGTTCTGCTACTAACCTATAAAATAATTCATGGACTGGTACCTCCCTACCTAGCGACCTAATTAAACTTCGGTACCGGCACGGGCTTTACGCTTCCAGGGTGCAGGACTACTTTGTGTCCCTAGGGTGAATAAGAAGTCTGCGGGTCACAGAGCTTCTCTTATCGTGCCCCTGTTCTGTGGAATGATCTCCCTGCTGTCAACAAAACAATCAGATTCTGTGGAGATTTTCAAGTCCAGACTTTAAGACGCACTTATTTTCCCTTTCATATGACTAGCATACTGGTACAGTTTTGTTTTACACTTTTACTCTTTAATTTCTGTTATTAGTAATGAGCAGGCCGCGGCCTCACTGCACCTAAATTCTGGGTCTTTTAGTGAAGCTTAGGGCTAGCAGCTGCGATCACCTTAGTATTTCTTCTGTTTTTCTTGTTGATTATAATGCTGGCAAATTATACAGTATTTTTTTGTTTTTCTGATGCCTGATTCTGTTTTTTTCTCTGTTTAAGGTGCAGCTCCATCCAGAGATGGGAGTTGTGTTTGTGGTTGGCGACCCTCCTGTCCTGTGCACCAACAGTAATTCTTGTATATTCGTCCATGAACATAAATTAACAGAAATAATTCACAGAATTATTCTGTAATTTATGTTTGTAGCATGGCCAAGCAAAGGGTCACCCCTTTGAGTCTGGTCTGCTTGAGGTTTCTTCCTCAGAGGGAGGTTTTTTCCTTACCACTGTTGCTCTGGGGTTGGTAAGGTTAGACCTTACCTGTGTGAAGCGCCTTGAGGCAACTCTGTTGTGATTTGCCGCTATATAAGGAAAATAATTGAAAATTGAAATAATTTGAATTGCACTTTAACTGCTGCACACAGACAACACCATTAACATCGCAACATAAAACTATTTTTATATTGTGCCTAAAACTCTTGTGAATATATTCTCTGGGTTTATACACGTTGTTATTGTGTTTATTTTATGTAAACATGCGAGAATCACAGGGCTGTCTCTCCGTTATTTTCAATGGGAGCTGCTGTGAGCTACAATCGCTTCCTGATCAGGTCGTTCTGGGGGAAAGTGAGTTTGCTCTTTAACGTCCTGATTATTGTTCTTTACAACACTGTTTGTCCTCTTTGTTTCTGACTATGTCTGAATTCAGTTTGCGTTTATTGAAATTCCACGCAGATTAAACGTAACAGACACGGATTATTTGTTATAATTGTTTTAGCAAGTTTTTCAGGGTATCATGCAGCAGGTCTCTTATTAACGTGACAAAAAGCATAAAAAATACATTTTGTAGTATAATATTAATTTACAACTGTCATTGTGTTGATTCTCTATATGTTGCTGACCTGCAGCGACTCTCTGGCACGCAAGGGATATGAGATACGTCAATAGGGTGAATGACATGTCATGTTTTGTGCAGTCTACTTCAATTCCCTTTTTAATATATACCCATTCCCACATTTAAATGTGCTTTGTTCAATTCAGAGACGTTATTATCTGCAGTTACACTTCAAAATATTCAAACGCGACTGTCTACGTAAGAAACCATTTAGGGTATTTGGGTAGCAACCCTCTGCTCAATGGCTCTGTGTCCTAATGTCCTGATATGAAATGACAACGCTCATGTGTAAGTGCACAGTACATAACTCATTTGTTTTCACAAAATATTTCCAACAGCGAGATGCTTCCTAAATGCAAATAATGGACATTTTTGGGAGCCAAGAGTAAAATGTCAGCCCAATCCCACTTGTCTCCCCACCACCAGTGCAGAGGTCACCGCCGTGAGATAGCAGACAAATCGAGCGAGAGTGTGAGAATCACCTTCAAGGAAGATGCCATTCAAACAGATAATAAGACTGTCTCTGCACGGCGCACTGACAACACAAAAGATCTCATCATGCTTGCTGTCTGGCTGCCTTTTTTCACATCTGTACCTACAGTTATCCGACCGTCTGCATTTCTTTCTGGCGGTAATTTGACTCGACTCCGCTTTCTGCAATATGACCCAGACAGCAAATTAGCAGGAAGTGTGAGGACAGACAGGCAGTCGCTGTCTCCTGAGAGCACACGCCACTCATCAAACGTATAAAGTGTTGTCTTTTTACTGATCCTCTGAAGAGTATCGGATCTCAGCCACACTGAATGGAAATGATTCACACGTCATAATGACACCTCTGTTGTTGGCTTTTATCTGGCTTTTATCTTGGCTTTACACTGTGCAGAACAGGTGGCGTTTTTACATCCCAGTCACGTGTAGTCCACATAGTAAAAATGCAATAATTTAACCTCATTCAAGAAAGACAAGTTCTGTAAGCAGTAAAGTGTCCACTGCAATAGTCAGTTTCTTACAGCAAAGATCTCTTTCATTTACGTGCATGAACTATTTATTTTTTCTCATTTGTTATAATCTTTACATTTTGTTGTTCACATGATGTTTTGTTCAATAAGCATTCTCAATTATTTCTTTATGTTCCCACATGAACACGATTAACTACTCTACTTTTCCTCCCCCCCTTTGCTCATCTACTTTGTGTGGTCATTATTCTTGAACACCAAATTAATTTCACTCTCTTTGGTGCCTTTTAATTTCCAAAATAATTTCAGCTGAGTTGATGGAATCTTTTTGTGGTACATTTGTTATATTTACTCTGGATACATTTGGCTCAGATCTGATCCTACTGCTGTGTCATGACAATTTCTTTCCTGTGTCATCATTTTTACACAGCAAGAACAGATCCTCCTTCATCCTCCCAATACAGAACTCACACACACACAAACACACACACACAACACACACACACACACACACACACACACACACACCACACACACACACCACACACACACACACACACACACACACACACTCACACCCACACACACACACACACACACTCATCGTCAACCACTTCGTCCAATTAAGGATCGCGGGGGGCTGGAGCCTATCCCAGCAGTCATAGTGCACGAGTCGGGGTACACCCTGGACAGGAAGCCAGCCTGTCACAGGACACACAGAATTCAGTGAGAGAAAATAAAAATTCTTGCACAACATAAATACAATTCTCATGCACCATTTCTTCACGGAATAAAAATCACATTAAAATATTCTGTTTTGTGGCATTACAGCCTAATTTTTTTTGTGGTTTAAAAGGTGTCAACCAGCATTATATGACGTTTTTAGTAAGCTAACCCAGGTCACCACGGTCTCTAAGAGCAGATAAAGGTGGCAGTCATAATCAATCAATCAATCAACTTTTTTCTTGTATAGCGCCAAATCACAACAAACAGTTGCCCCAAGGCGCTAATGAATCATAGACATGGAGGTGAGGTCAGCCTAAAAATATTTTCACTGTTTCTAAGGAATGACCTGTTTTTAGCTTGTTGCTTTAAATGGAAAGAACCCGTTGTTTTATAAATCTGCTCTCTCTGCAGAACCAGGGAGCGCCTACTAACTCAGTGTGTCTCACAGAGCAAGCAGGATTAAGGCATAGACTTTTGTTATGTATGACAAACATCTAAAATGAGACATTTCAGGGTGAAATTTTTCTCAGAGCAGGAGATTTCACTCTGAACATTTGAGACTAGAAATAATACACATGAAACTCCAAACATATGTGCCTGTAACGCCTGTTTTAAACCAGATGCATGGTGTGTGTGTGTGTGTGTGTGTGTGTGTGTGTGTGTGTGTGTGTGTGTGTGTGTGTGTGTGTGTGTGTGTGTGTGTGTGTGTGTGTGTGTGCGTGTGTGGCGGCTGAGTTATTGAACTGCTGCAGCTCATGGATGTATATGTTTTCACACTGGCAGCATTTGTGCTGTGTTTCTGTTGCAGCATTGCCTCCGCTCACTCAGTATTTGTTAATACCCCCGCCAACGTCACACTAGGGGCCGAATGAGCCCGAATCCCGTCTGAATGAAAATTCAACCCACCTTCGGGAAATGTCGTTCTACATATCTCACAGTGTCAAAACAGCATTCGGAACAGTCTGATCGTGCTCGAGAGACATTCGCCATGATCAGGCATGTCAAATCCTGCCAGCATGCCGAGAATGTGGCAAGGATGAGCCGTACGTGCACCTCCACTAGATCCTGTTTGGGGTTTGGAAAGGAAATATTTGTATGTGCAATGTCTGTGGCACGCATTAATCTTGTGAACTACATGTGAACATTGCACAATGAAACCGAATGCACCATGTGTCCCTGTGACTCAATGCGTCCCACAGCCATGGGGCACCGCAGACATATCTGAGGGCCCCTTCACACTTCACACATAGTGCGAATATGTACAACTCAGAGCGATTCACGGCGGTAGAGCTCGTACGAGCGCACCACAAAACATTGCGCCGACGGGCAGGTGTGCACAATGCCAGTGCAATGGTTCGTGCATGCAACAGTGTCTTTTGAGCAGGAACACAGTGCGAGCTGCTGCAACTGCTCGCACTGTGTTCCATGGGACAAGGTGCACCACATCGATGTGGAGGAAAATAAAATTAAAACCAGCTGTATAATTACTGAATATTACTTGGTTGATATACATAATACATAAAAGGGGATGCAATACAGAAGCCTGCGGTTAAATAACCCTGGTTAAATAAAAAGAAAAAAAAGCCACAGGATTCAAACCTGCACACTCTGATTTACCAGACAGAAACTTTATCACTGCAGTACAATCACTGTCTTGTAACAGGAGCGTGAAATGGCTAAAATCAACAAGCAGATAAACTTTTCTAAAAAAAAGAAAAAAGCGCTGTGATAACTGACCAAACTGCGTTTGGTACGGCGTATTTCTGCTGATACGTGACTGAAAGTGGCGTATTTGTCATACCTTTGTCTTGTCCTCGTCCTGTGGCGCACCGCTAACAGCCCTCACGGCCCAACATGTGTGTCCTGGCAGATGTGACATTCAGATCACCTGCTGCATTTCCAAACGGACTGACGGCCCGTTTCTCCTCCCATCGCAAAAGTGATATGTTTTTATGTATTTCCACACAAGCACACACACACCCATCAAAACACCGGGCGTGTGCTGCAGCTGTGATGTCCAGGACCGGAGATGTCTCAACAGCTGTAGGCGGCCAGCCATGCACCCTGTCCAGTCAGCGCACAGATCAAGATGTCACTCTGTGATCAGCTGAGAGATCACAGAGTGACCACACCGGGGGACCACACTCACAGATGTGTTGGGGGGGAGCGCGTGAAACACATGCACACGTGTTGTGGGGGGGCGACACATCAGGAGAGGCATCAGTCCCATTGATAGGAGGGACAGCTGCCCTGTCATTAGGAGGGAGCTAACTAGAGCACAATAGGTGCTAATTAGAGCAATTGATAGTCACTATCCAATAACAGTCTGCCTCTCGGTAGGAGGGGTCTGGTTAGGTTTAAAACTCCAGCTTTTTACTGGCTTCTGTTATTCTTCTCTGCAAGAGTCAAGACAGATGTCAGACTACCAGAGCAAGAATTTTAGCTGAGGAAGCTTCTTCCATTAGAAGCGAAATGTCCTCGTGTCAAGCAACCCACTCCAGTCGAAGATTCAAGCTTCTCTACTATGGAAACCACCTGGACAACTGAGAGCCTTCACAGAAACATACCCTCTCATGGGTTACATAATGTATGTGATAATGTATGTTGAAGTTTAGCTTTTTTTTAACCATTCTGGCTGATTCGGCTTGGGTCCTACTCATTCGTACTAAGTGTGACAGGATTCTAATAGCTTTCTCCACATCTTGTCTTCTGTGGAGTAATGTTTTTTTTAAAGCGATTCTTCAGGATCCTATGGCCCTTAACTAGAATGAGCAGACTTAGAAAATCGATGGATGGATTTTACAGGGTGTAAATAGGCTTGTTTGTTTTCTTTTCTTTTGCATCTTATCAGTGGTCATCTGGCAGCTCCTCACAGGTACACATCTATCTGAACAAGGTTTAACATAAAATTAAAACTATAAATATATAAACACACAGAGACTCACCATCTGAACCAGCAGCTTTGCCTTTTTAAGATTATTTTATAATCTGGAGCCTGTAGGTCACAGACCTCCATGTAAACTTCTCTGAGGAGCATTGCGAAACTCAAGGCATCAAACTGACTTGCTGTAATCAGAAAGCAGTGAAAGGACTTTTTCAACCCCCAAAATGGTTTATAAATTTAGTATCTATAATTTTCATGTCTGAGACAAAAAAAATGAATATTTTTTGGAGATACCCACTGTTTTGGACTGGATATGGTTTTTAATCCAAAGATCGGATCAGTTCTGGATCATCCAAAAAATACTGTTATACATAATATTTTAAAATAAACTACTTAATTGTTATATGAAATTGCAATATGAACCATATCAACCATATTTTACTGATTACCATTTCAGGATAAATACAGCTGTTTGACTCTCTGATCCAAATTCATTCAGGTCATTGGTCCTGATGAGCAGACTCAGAAAAAGTAATAAATATTCATTTTCTGGGGCTGTGGACTTTTAGCAAGCTTGGCTGTGTACACACTTTTGAGTGTGATGCTCAGTTCAGTGGGCTCACAGCTTCACAGGAAGAGACGGCGGACACTTTGTATTCAGTTCCTTTCATTTTTGAGAGATTTTGTCAGGTTGTTTTTTCGGGGGGGGGGGGGGCATCCTAAAGCGTGATGTACATACATGAAGCAGAGCACGAAGCTGTTTTTAACAGGCTGCATTCACGATGGCACAACGTACAAGCATAGCTGCTATAACCCCCATTCAGACTGTGATTTCACCACAACAGCATCAAAATTAACACATTTATCACTTTAAAACAAGTCCCCATAACACAAAATCAGACTTATGTAAACTTTGCAGTTAATCCACAATTCACATGGAAAATCCACAATTCACCACATCCCTGGTTCTCAAGACCAGGCACCTAAGTGGCTCTATTCTACTCTTTTCTACTCTTCTATTTTACTCTTCCTTTTTAGATATTTAGATATACCTTAGTATACTAGCATAGTTCCACCTTAGAATTGGAATATAATATATAAGATATACCTTACTGAATTTTCATGTGTATCACATGGCCATGCAGGCAGTGTGCAAGCTGTAACCTGTTATTACAGCCACCAAAATGAAAATCAATGCCTTCCATAACCATGCATCCGCAAGCCATCCATCCATCCATCCATCTTCTTCCGCTTTATCCAGAGTCGGGTCGCGGAGGCAGCAGCTCAAGCAAAGCCACCCAGACCTCCCGATCCACACACACCTCCCCCAGCTCCTACGGGGGAACCCCAAGGCATTCCCAAGCCAGCTGAGAGACGTAGTCCCTCTGGCATGTCCTGGGTCTTCCCCGGGGCCTCCTCCTAATGGGACATGCCCGGAACACCTCTCCAGCGAGGCGTCCAGGGGGCATCCGGAAAAGATGCCCGAGCCACCTCAGCTGGCTCCTTTAGACGTGGAGGAGCAGTGGCTCGACTCCGAGCTCCTCCCGAGTGACCGAGCTCCTCACGCTATCTCTAAGGGAGCGACCAGCCACCCTGCGGAGGAAACTCATCTCGGCCGCTTGTACTCGCGATCTCGTTCTTTTGGTCATGAGCCAAATCTTATGACCATAGGTGAAGGTCGGAACGTAGATTGATCGGTAAATTGAGAGCTTTGCCCCCCTGCTCAGCTCTCTCCACCACGACGGTCCAATACAGCGACCGCATCACTGCAGACGCTGCGCCGATCCGCCTGTCGATCTCACGCTCCATCTGTCCCCCGCTCGTGAACAAGACCCCGAGATACTTAAACTCCTCCACTAGAGGCAAAGCCACTCCACCGACCTGAAGAGGGCAAGGCACCTTTTTCCAGTCGAGAACCATAGCCTCGGATTTGGAGGTGCTGATTTTCATCCCGGACGCTTCACACTCGGCTGCAAACTGCCCCAGTACACACTGAAGGTCCTAATTTGACGAAGCCAACAAAACCACATCGTCCACAAACAGCAGAGATGAGATTCTGTGGTTCCCAAACCAGACCCCCTCTACAACCCTGGCTGCACCTAGAAATTCTGTCCATAAAGGTAATGAACAGAACCGGTGACAAAGGGCAGCCCTGGCAGAGGCTAACGTGCACTGAAAACAGGTTTGACTTACTACAGGCAATGCGAACCAAACTCCTGCTGCGATCGTACAGGGGCCGGATAGCCCTTAGCAAAGGACCCGTACTCCCTGAGCACCCCCCCATAGGGTGCCCCGAGGGACACGGTCAAACGCCTTCTCCAGATCCACAAGGCACATGTGGACTGGTTGGGCGAACTCCCATGAACCCTCAAACACCCGATGGAGGGTGTAGAGCTAATCCAGTGTGCCTCGACCAGGACGAAAACCACACTGCTCCTCCTGAATCCGAGGTTCGATTATGGGTCGAATTCTCCTCTCCAGTACTCTGGAATAGACCTTACCGGGGAGGCTGAGAGAGGAACCCGCAACGCATCTGGTATAAAACAGGCCTGAAAGGTAGATAAGTTTCCTGTGTGTAATTTGCTTGTGTGAATTCTCTCTTGGTGCTCTGAACTTCATTTAACAATTCACATACATGCAAGCAGGTGAATTGGTGAGTATAAATTCCCCGTAAGTTTGAATGTGAGAGTAAATTGTAGTCTGTCACTGCATGTAATCCGTCTGTTTGTTTAGCACTCTACTATACCCACTGTATATCCCATCTCATACCCAGTGTGTGCTGGGATACGTTGGAGCCCCCTGTGACCCACAAGTGGACATGCTGGTACAGACAGTGAATGAAAGGAGCAATATATTTTAAACACCCGAATATAAAATGCAATCAAATAAAACAGCTTAAACTACAATCTCACAAATGATAGCAAAGTTACAGAGTGTGACAAAAGTTTTGCAAAGGCAGTATTTATCATACGGGCTGCTGCGTCACACTTTTTCTCAAAGAAACACTTGTTTAAAAGCACCCCCAAAATACAGCACACAGTCACAAAGTAAAATGTGGGCCCACATTTATGTTCACAAAACATCACTCACATCTTCCTGCCCACTCAATACATAACACTTCCAAACATAAATCTAAATGCGCGCACATCACATCATCCTACGCAGCAACAATCACACAATGAAAAAAGACAGAGCGCCCAACACATACAGATTGCAGAATTTTTTTACCTGTTTGTGCATCTCGATGTTGAGACCGTAGGACATTTCATAGTACTGCAGAGAAACACAAATAACAGCTTCGTTAAGATTTTAGCCACAGCACACATTAACATTCAGAGTCTCCCATTAAACATCTGTTGCACAGCATCACTGCAGATGCTGCCGTTTGTCACAGTTTTAGTGGAAGAAAGGGGGAAAAAAGCTGAAAAAGTTGAGAAAGTGTGTGTATAACGAACGTGTGTGTGTGTGTGTGTGTTTGTGTGGAGATAATGAGGTAGTTATGTTGCCGCGTGAGTTATGTGCGATCAGGATCTCAGTGTGTGTGTGAGTGTGTGCATGTGTTGGCCACCAAATGATCATGACTTTGTGTGTGCTTTCCCATGTGATGTGCTGCTACCTTTGTGTCTATGTGCATGCTCATACGTAAGTGCATGTGTCTGTGTATGGAGCTCATGTCTGTGCATGCTCGAATGTTATATGCTGGGGGTGTGTGGGTGTGTTTGTGTTGCATATCTGTGCATTTTTACTCAACGAGTCTTACTTGGCACTGAAATGAACAGTCACCCAGAAAAACACTCAGAGTGCATACCCAGGGGTTCCAAAAAAAAGAAAGGAAGAAAATACTCTATACACTGAAAGACAGGAGTCAAACTCTGAGTGTGAGGGCACTAGCTCGAGCAAGAGACCCATTAAAAATGACAAGGAGTCTGAGGTCCTGAGTGGCCCCGACCACATAATGTTATTGTACAGGGCAACCTAAAAAACTGTACACTCAGTAAACAAAACAGCAGACGAAAATGTTATGTGCCTGGTACCAAGGATCCCTACAGAGGTAAAATTGTACATTTACCTCACTAAATGTAAAGAAACGTTTTAATATGACCGATACAGTTAATCGCTTAACTTAGCCTTGCTGTCATCCCCTGGCACTACTCGTCAGTGAGTCAATTCAAGTTAAGCTTACTCCGTCCATTAACATTATGTAGCTGGTTACCCTGCCATAGGGCCCCTTCACACATAGTGCGAATATGGTCGAATTACGGCGAAACAGTTCAAATTAGTGCACCATGAAACATCGCGCCAACGGGCAGGCGTGCACGATCCTGGTGCAACGGTTCATGCATGCGATGATGTATTTCGAGCAGGAACACAGTGCGAGCTGCTGCAGCTGCTCGCACTGCGGGATGAGGTGCACCACATCGTGCTGCTGATGTGGAGGAAAATAAAATAAAAACCAGGTGTATAAGTGAATATCACTGAGTTAAATAATACATAAAAACGGATGCAACACAGAACCCTGCGGTTAAATAACTCTGGTTAAAAAAATGCCACTCACAGGATTTGAACACACACCTCTCTGTTTACCAGACAGAAACTTTACCAATGTGCTACAATCACTGTCTCACAACAGGAGCGTGAAATGGTTAAAATCAACAAGCAGGTAATGTATTTTCTACAAAACGAACAAAACTACTGTGATAACTGACCAAACAATGTTTGGTACAGCATATTTCTGCTAATATGTGACTGAAAGTGGCATATTTGTCATACTGTTGGCCCTGTCATATGGTCCTGTGGCATGCCGCTTACTGTCCTGTCAGACAGACATGACATTCAAATCGCCTGCTGCATGTCCACATGAACTGGCAGTCTGGTCCAGCTGGAATAGCCTGTCAATGTGCACACTCTCCAGCCCGTCACAGAAGCCATATGTTTTTATGTATTTCGATGTGAGGAGAGCAAGCATACATACGCGCGTGTCCATCAAAACACTGTGTGTGTTCTGCAGCTCTGATGTCCAGGACCAGTGTTGTCAACAGTTGCCACGCCCCTGTTCATTCAGTGCACAAACCAAGGTGTCCACTTCAGACATTTCTCCAGTTTTTTTAATGTACTTTATAGTATTGCATGTTTGCTCAGCAGTTTGAGGTCTTGCCCCACAGAAGGAAGTTCCTGGGTTCTAGGGCTTTTCTACATGGGGTCCTCCCAGTGTCTGCACCATTTATTCCCACAATCAAAAGTAGAACCGGTCTCTTGTAGATCTGAAGTTGTGTCAGAAGGGGATTAAAACGTGCCAAATAAAGACATGGATCCATACAAAGACATGGATCCATACTGGATTGTCTATGGTGATCCAGAGCTGGGAGCAATCAAAAGAAGACTACATCACAAAAAGCTTTTTTTTTTTTTTTTTGTATTTTGGAATGTTACTTGGACAAACTATACAGAATATGGTGTGAGTGTAAGCTCAGGAAAAGTGTGATGGCCATTTTAACCCTTCTGTCACATGTTATAGAAAAAATTAAAAAGAAAAGCTCTTATCTGATAATGACAATAATCACGGGCAGCACAGTTAGTGGTTAGCACTTAGTGGTCCCAGGTTCTCTTCCGACCTGGTCCTTTCTGTGTAGAGTTGGTACGTTCTCCCTGTGTTTGCTTGAGTTCCCTCTTGAGTTCACTCTTGGTGCTCCTGCTTCCTCCAACTTTTCAAAGACCTGCAGGTTTGGTGGCCGTGGGTACGAGTGAGAACATGAATGTGTTTGTCTGTACTTGTTGTGCACTTGTCTGTATCAGTGTTGTGTTTGATACCTGAAGTTTCCTTACCATCATTGGTATGTGAGTTCTTTCTATTGTATTACCGTTGTTGGTAACATTGTTCTTACCATTGTTGGTATGTAGCTTGTCATTTCTTATATGAACATTTATTGTATTTACTAATCTACTCTTCATTTAGTTATCAATATTTTCGATATGAATGACTTTTTTCTTATTTTGGTGTGTTATTTATTTTGTTTTTTTGTGTGTGTTTTTTTTTTTGTTTTTCTCAACTGATATGGAAATTGGAAGTGAAATATAGTTTAAGTTAAGTATTAATGTAAGATAGGGGTGGGATTTAATAAGTTTTCTTCTTCCCACTCCTTTTCGAGCAAAAATGAAATGTATCTGATTGTTTAATATATACTAGGTTCATGTATTCTGTTACACTGCTCGAAATGAATTAATAAATGAAATGAAATGTGCGTGGCTCTGCTGCAGACTGGTGGCTGGGCCACATTCTGACCCTCAACGATAATAAGGCAGTTTAACAAGTGTGGACAACAATCATATCCACATTATTGTGTCATAAACTACTGTATTAAAACAAAATCATACAAAATGTTTGTGTAAGTTCTTGTCAGGCATCCTGCTGTTACTTGATAGGTTTTGCGGATCTTTGTGCCTCTATAAGAAAAGTCTGTCTTTGTGTGTTTGCTGAATGCCTCGTGCGCTCACCTCTCGATGTGTACTTGCTAAATAGGTTCTCTCAGTCTCCTGTGTGTGTGTGTGTGTGTGTGTGTGTGTGTGTGTGTGTGTGTGTGTGTGTGTGTGTGTGTGTGTGTGTGTGTGTGTGTGTGTGTGTGTGTATACACATCGGTAATGTGCTGTGATGGCGTTGGTGGCGAGCAGCATACAGACAGCGAGGATCCGTCACGGTGACAAAGGCAGCCTCTGCCACCGGATGAGCAACGCTCTGATGGATGAGAGTAAGGCATGACTCTCTCTCTTTCCCTTCATCATTCTCTTTTCTCTCCATCTCTTCCTGCCTCATTCAGTCCCTCCCTCTCATCTCTATCTTTCAGGCGCTCATCAGTCCACCTTTCCTCCATCTCATCATTCCTTTCCATCTTTTTTCGAGCTGTCGTATGTTCTTTCTCTCTCCATTTCCTTTCTAATTTTACCCACTTGGTATTTCTGTCTGTTTTGTCCTTTGCGTCCATTGTTATCCTCTTTGTCACCTGCTTCCTTCTCACTCTCATCAACACCTTTTCTGTCTTTCTTGTCAGTTATCGTTTCACTTTTCTCCCCATTGAATTCTCCTCTCTGTCTCACCTTGTTTTTTCTGTATCTTTTTTGCAGTAATTCTTTTCTTCTTTCCTTTCCCTGTCTTTGTCACATCTGTCAGTCCTCTTTCTCCTTTATGTTCTCTGTCAATTTCCTACTTTGTCTATTGACATTTTCTCCTTCACTCCCTCGCTTTGTTCCCTCGTCTGCTATTCGAGCGCTACATGTATTTCTCTCTTCTCTCTCTTCATCTGTTTGAGCTCAAGTTTGCTCTTCAGTCTTTCTACACTCCCTCCAGGAAAGACGTGCACACACGCCACACACACGCAAACATTCTCAAGTAAGCTCTTTGCATTTCCACATCAGCCTTTCTCCAGGCCTCTTAACATAAAGGACATGCAGCGTCTCTGTGCTCTTTTTTCTCCATCGCTTTCATCAGGCTTCCTCTTCACCTCCATTATGCACACCTGTTAATAACTCTGTTTTCATCTCTCCTTTCTTATTAATTCTGGATTCATCTCACCCACCTCTCCCTGCATCATTTTCACTTGATTCCCCTTTCACTTTCTACACTCCAACACCCTCCTCCTGTTGAATCTGTCTTTTCGATGTTTCCAAACAGCTGAAACTTCCCGCCAGTATTTGAATACAACCTTGGAAAATGGCCCCATTTATCAGCAAGCTTGAGTTAGAACTCTCAAATATGAGTGGCCGAGAGTGCATGTGTAGCATGAGTTCAGGGTAGGGAATGTGGAAAAGGTATGGCAGGAACGCTGCTGTGAAGGCTGGAGTAGAAACAAGCAGGATTGAATAAGAGGACCTTGATGCATTATTGAGAAAACCTGTTCAGTCTTTTCTGTAAAGTCAGACTGCAGCTTAACTAAGGTTTGTACTAACAATACAGTCAAGACAATTTTGTTCTAAATAAAGTATCTCTGAAGCTCATTAAAATGAAAAAAAAAAATAAATAAATAAATAAAAGACATCACAGTGGTACACAAAAAACACATTGAGGATCTATATTTTCTACATCCTGAACATTCTATCTGAAACTTTTTATTATTGTACTTTGTGTATTCACTTAAAAACATCTGAACATGACAAATACGTATTATCTTTGGGAATGTGGGAAACCTCATGGATTTTCTATAATTCACAGATTAGTACACCTATTGTTATATAAAATATGCAGGTTTTAGTTTTCACCACCCTCCACCTATTTCACCCTAGTGCTGTACATACCCGGACAGTGCCCACTAAGCCAAGACTAGAGACATTGTCCAATAAAATATTTCCAAGCCTTTAAATGCCTATAAATATAATAAAATTGTGTACTGTTCCTTGACCGATCCCCACAAAAAGTGACAGGTTAATTCAGGACAGTGTTCACCATTGTACATCTTACATTCCACATAAAATAATTAATTAATGTGTTCTCTCTAAGCTCTTAGAGTTGGGCACATTATTTTAAAAAAGTAATTAATCATAGTTACTTTTCCCAAAAAGTAACTGAGTTAGTAACTGGGTTACAGCATTATAAAAGTAATTAGTTACTAGGGAAAGTACCTATTGTGTTACTTTTTAAAAAAATGTTCAAATATGCCAGTGAGTTTGAATCCCCCCTTAATGAAATTGAAATTCAACTGTAGTTCAATTATTTACAGTAAAACCAAATATTAAATATGTTTAGTGAATATGCAAAGTCACTAAATCTCACCCTGCACAATGAATCACGGGTACGCCCAAAGGCCATTCAATAAATTTGGCCTGTAAAGTGATAAGCTGCCAATGTTTGATAGAGATGTCGAAATGGTCAATGCAAAAGTGAAGGAAAAGTAAAAAGTAGAAAAGGGGGTGTTCACAATAATACAACCCCTGGCAAAAATTATGGAATCACCGGCCTCGGAGGATGTTCATTCAGTTGTTTAATTTTGTAGAAAAAAAGCAGATCACAGACATGACACAAAACTAAAGTCATTTCAAATGGCAACTTTCTGGCTTTAAGAAACACTATAAGAAATCAAGAAAAAAAGATTGTGGCAGTCAGTAACGGTTACTTTTTTAGACCCAGCAGAGGAAAAAAATATGGAATCACTCAATTCTGAGGAAAAATTATGGAATCACCCTGTAAATTTTCATCCCCAAAACTAACACCTGCATCATATCAGATCTGCTCGTTAGTCTGCATCTAAAAAGGAGTGAACACCTTGAAGAGCTGTTGCACCAAGTGTACTGACATGAATCATGGCTCCAACATGAGAGATGTCAATTGAAACAAAGGAGAGGATTATCAAACTCTTAAAAGAGAGTAAATCATCACGCAATGTTGCAAAAGATGTTGGTTGTTCACAGTCAGCTGTGTCTAAACTCTGGACCAAATACAAACAACATGGGAAGGTTGTTAAAGGCAAACATACTGGTAGACCAAGGCAGACAAAGCGTCAAGACAGAAAACTTAAAGCAATATGTCTCAAAAATCGAAAAATGTACAACAAAACAAATGAGGAACGAACGGGAGGAAACTGGAGTCAACGTCTGTGACCGAACTGTAAGAAACCACCTAAAGGAAATGGGATTTACATACAGAAAAGCTAAACGAAATGCATCATTAACACCTAAACAGAAAAAAACAAGGTTACAATGGGCTAAGGAAAAGCAATTGTGGACTGTGGATGACTGGATGAAAGTCATATTCAGTGATGAATCTCGAATCTACATTGGGCAAGGTGATGATGCTGGAACTTTGTTTGGTGCCTTTCCAATGAGATTTATAAAGATGACTGCCTGAAGAGAACATGTAAATTTCCACAGTCATTGATGATGCATGTCAGGTAAAGGCACTGGGGAGATGGCTGTCATTACATCATCAATAAATGCACAAGTTTATGTTGATATTTTGGACAATTGAAAGGATGTTTGGGGATGATGAAATCATTTTTCAAGATGATAATGCATCTTGCCATAGAGCAAAAACTGCAAAAACATTCCTTGCAAAAGACACATAGGGTCAATGTCATGGCATAGGGTCAATGTCAATGAGCAGATCTGATATGATGCAGGTGTTAATTTGGGGGATGAAAATTTACAGGGTGATTCCATAATTTTTTCCTCAGAATTGAGTGATTCCATATTTTTTTCCTCTGCTTGGTCTAAAAAAGTAACCGTTACTGACTGCCACAATCTTTTTTTCTTGATTCTTATAGTGTTTCTTAAAGCCAGAAAGTTGCCATTTGAAATGACTTTAGTTTTGTGTCATGTCTGTGATCTGCTTTTTTTCTACAAAATTAAACAACTGAATGAACATCCTCTGAGGCCGGTGATTCCATAATTTTTGCCAGGGGTTGTAGTAGTGTGGCATTCATTCAGTGAGTTTGTCAATTTTGTGGAACAAACAGGTGTGAATCAGGTGTCCCCTATTTAAAGCCCCGTTTACACAGAGACAGTAAGAGCTCCCGGAAGCGTCCCGGAAGAGTTTTTGTTCTTAAAGATCAAACGCCGTTGTTAATGCCGGCGCAAGGGGGCGTGGCTTAGTTCCGGCTTCACGGGAGTCGTCGAAAAAATTATTCAACATGTCGAATAATTCCGGGAGCACTCCCGGAGAATTCGCGTGACGATGGAGACAATGATACTTTTTAATCGCCGTTTCATCCTGCCGCTTCCTGTAGTGCCACAGTTTACACCACCGTAATTGGCGGCTGGCGTTGTATCCCTAACCAACGGCGTGTAAAACGGCGATAGAGCCCACATCGGCGTCCTCAACGGCATTTTAACCAGCGACAGAGGCAGACAAAACGGCGGCGCTAGCAGACATTACGCCGTTCTAAACACCACCTCCCAGTTAAAACGGTGTTCAAAATGGCCGATAGGCGGCGGTCAGTATAAAAACAGTAGCGCGCTGCATGCAGGCCTCTCAGCCAGAAGAAGATGGAGGAAGAACGAGGCTCCGGTTTTTTTTGAAGAGAAAAGGTTTTTTAGATATTTTGCAGAGAAAGAATGAGGCTCCAGATATTTTTGCTGAGAAAAGCATGAGGCTCCAGATATTTTTTATTGAGAAAAGAACGAGGCTCCAGATTTTTTTCAGAGAAAAGAACGGGCCTCCAGATATTTTTGCAGAATGATGACAATGTGTGCAGAACCAGCTTATTATACAGGATACTCTGGGGGCGGTGCCTAACATTCAAATGATCCTGGAGTAACGCAGGATTTACCCTGTTTGCCTGGGTAAAACCTGGGTATTAACCAGCGGTATACAGGGCAGTATCGGCGGGCAGCAGAACACCGCCGTTCTCACCCGCGTCTTAACCTGCGATTGTAAAGGATAGAACTGGGTATTAACCCCCGTTGCCTGACGTGTGCCGGATGCTACGGCGTCAAAACACCGCTTTATTCGGCAGATTTAGCGGCGTTTTATCCGCCTATTTGCGGATAGTACGGCGGTCAAAACGCCGGCGAAATGCTCTGCCCCTTTCCACCAGGAAAACAGCCAGAACTACTGCAAACTTCGGTCTACGTACTACCTGCCGACAAAACTGTCTATGTGTAAACGGGGCTTAAGGGTGAAGCCAGCACCTGTTGAACATGCTTTTCTCTTTGAAAGCCTGAGGAAAATGGGACGTTCAAGACATTGTTCAGAAGAACAGCGTAGTTTGATTAAAAAGTTGATTGGAGAGGGGAAAACTTATACGTAGGTGCAAAAAAAAATTATAAGCTGTTCATCTACAATGATCTCCAATGCTTTAAAATGGACAAAAAACCAGACGCGTGGAAGAAAATGGAAAACAACCATCAAACTGGATAGAAGAATAACCAGAATGGCAAAGGCTCACCCACTGATCAGCTCCAGGATGATCAAAGACAGTCTGGAGTTACCTGTAAGTGCTGTGACAGTTAGAAGATGCCTGTGTGAAGCTAATTTATTTGCAAGAATCCCCCACAAGGTCCCTCTGTTACATAAAAGACATGTGCAGAAGAGGTTACAATTTGCCAAAGAACACATCAACTGGCCTAAAGAGAAATGGAGGAATATTTTGTGGACTGATGAGAGTAAAATTGTTCTTTTTGGGTCCAAGGGCCGCAGACAGTTTGTGAGACGACCCCCAAACTCTGAATTCAAGCCACAGTTCACAGTGAAGACAGTGAAGCATGGTGGTGCAAGCATCATGATATGGGCATGTTTCTCCTACTATGGTGTTGGGCCTATATGTCGCATACCAGGTATCATGGATCAGTTTGGATATGTCAAATACTTGAAGAGGTCATGTTGCCTTATGCTGAAGAGGACATGCCCTTGAAATGGGTGTTTCAACAAGACAATGACCCCAAGCACACTAGTAAATGAGCAAAATCTTGGTTCTAAACCAACAAAATTAATGCCTTGCAGATGTGAAGAAATCATGAAAAACTGTGGTTATACAACTAAATACTAGTTTAGTGATTCACAGGATTGCTAAAAAGCAGTTTGAACATAATAGTTTTGAGTTTGTAGCGTCAACAGCAGATGCTACTATTATTGTGAACACCCCTTTTCTACATTTTTTTTACTAATAGCCCAATTTCATAGCCTTAAGAGTGTGCATATCATGAATGCTTGGTCTTGTTGGATTTGTGAGAATCTATTGAATCTATTGGTACCTTGTTTCCCATGTAACAATAAGAATAACTCAAAACCTGGATTAATTTTTAGTCACATAGCACTACTATTATTCTGAACACTACTGCATATTTTAATATGTATCAGTAATTAAATTAACTGTTTAAGAAAGATAGACTCGTGTCCTTTCAATTTTTGTAAACCATTTTAAAATAAATTCTCCCGGACATAAAGCCGTTATATTTTTTACTCTAGAATTCATAAAACTGATTTAAAATGTGTACAGATAGTATCCACTTATGCATTCTATACCAATGATTAATATTTGAACCAAGACTGATAGACATTACATTTTAATTATTCCAGAATTGCCAATTGTTGGTTACCCCATGTGACAGGTGGTCGCCCTAAATGATGAGAAACAGCGGGCAGTTTAGGCTATTCAATAATTTACAGAACTGAGACAAATTTTTTATGAAAATCTTTTATAAAGAATCAGCATATAACCATTTTCATTTAATTTTCATTTGACACAATAACATCATAACATTAGCATTTTCCTTACCATTTCATATAACACTTGGACATAACAACATTGCATTTCCTTACTATTTCATTTGACACTTGAACATAACAACATTAGCATTTTCCTAACTCCAGACACATTATAGGCTTAATCTGGATGCATTTCTTTAACCACAGGCATTTCTGAACGTTACCCAGTCTTGGCAGGTCAACTTCGAGAAACATGAGGTTGCTGGCTCAGGCTCTGAAATGACAACATGAACATCTTTCCTAAAGTAGAAAGTAACATTGTATTTTGTGGCCACAAGAACAAGTTCTTGTCATCAGACTGTCGCATACAGCTGATCTGCAGTTCCTCTTCCACAACCTTTAGGACCTGGCCTACATATGGAAGGTCATCGTAGGTTACTATCACAAACCTGCCACATAGATCTAGGACACTTTCTTGTTCCCTAGGTGGCTCAGGTGGAGAGCTTGACGGGTTCTCAGAACACTTTCTTGTTCCTTAGGTGGCTCAGGTTTCTCAGTTTGGCGTATGGTGGCTTTCAGGTCTACAGTTACTGGCTTGTAACAAGGGCATGGACTCATCTTTAAGTGCTCACAGAAGCAAGACACTTCCCTGTGCGTGATCTTTGCAGGCTGTGATGACAACTTGGTGCATCTTCATGGTGCCTTTCAAGAAGAAGTGTCAAGAAGGTTAAGAAGTGGTCATCTCGAAAGTAGTATGGAAATGATTGAAATTTAGAAAAATATGTTGAAATATAGAAAGAGTTATGTTAAAACAAATAACTAAATGTATATCATGAATGAAAACATAAGCATACAGAAACTACAAACACAGGACATGTATTTTCTATCATTTAAACCGTCGGCGGTGGTCGCCCCACACATGCTCGGTCGCCCCAGATGACGTTTTCAAGTTTAATTAAATATAACAGGCTAATGGTTTGCTGTAGAATCCAAGCTAGCTACTTCTTACCACATATCACTAACAATTTACCTTCAAAATATAGATTTGCAAAAAAACTCATTATTCACAGTTTAGGGTGGTCGCCCCACATGATATCCAAATGTGACGTATACGTTGCAGCAGTTAGAAAGAGGATTTATTTGTAAAGATGAGAGAGACTACTGACCTGCAAGTTGTCTCTCTGGGACCCTCACGGTGTGACTGGCTGATGCAACATCCTCCTTGAATAATTCTCAGAATAAAAGTTCCATAATTGTATTTTCTTGATGGTCACCCCAGATTATATTTCAGACAATGAACATATTCGGACGAGATTTGTTTGTGTATTATGATTAAAATGTATGTAAAAACGCTTCATAACTTTATCAATAAATGGAAAACAAGTTTGAAATTATGACAAATAGGGCAAGGATTATATTTAAATTGTTTTACTGTGATTTAAAACCAGTTATCCAAACAGACGTCAAGGTTTGGACGGTCGCCCCACATGATGTTTTCACACATCAGATGGCAGAAAATGACCAATAACCAACATGTTTAAAGAAATAAGAGGGGCACATGTATAAGGACTCAGCATGCGCACGAAGGTTCAAGCTTGGCTGATGCAATCACACGTGATTCAAATCCATATGGTTTTTGCAAAAAATAAAAAGGTCCGTTACTTTTCTAACAGACCTCGTAGAATTTTTTCATGTTACAGAATTACAGTTTCTAGGCAGGGGTGGTGGTCAAGTGGTTAATGCACTTGGTTTCACCCTGCCACATTTCTCCATGTAATGTGGAGTTGCTTCAGGGAGGGCATTCGGTGTAAATCTTGTGCCAATTCAACATGCAGATCACCATCAACATCAACATGCAGATCCACCTTGGATTTGCTGTGGTGACCCTGAATGCAAACAAGGGAGCAGCCGAAGGGACTTACTTACTTACAGAATTACAGTTTCTCAAATTCAACTTTTCAGCGGCAGCATATTGTTATCTGCTCCACTTAACACTGCCTTGTCTTTATCTTCTCTTTCTTTTTTCACTCAAGGATAACTTCATTTTTTTTGAGTGGTTTCTAAATCACTTTGCAAAAGGAGTGAGTAGAGTCAGGCTGTAAACTTTGCGCTCTTGTAGTTTAAACTTTGTCAGCCCTTGGGGGCCTCCTGCTGGCTTTGGGGTCCCAAGCTGTGGTCTGCATTGCTTGCCAGCATGGGCGCACATTCGTGAACTGTCCAGCAGGAGTCAGTGTTTATTAGAACTTCCTTTTGATATGAACTCCAAAACAATGTTCAAAGGCTTTGAAATGTTTGCTCGAGTTAGCCGTTATTAGCATGCAGTTTCGAAAAAGCTGTGGCCATACAGTTGGCATATTATACAACCTCAAACCAGAAATTGTTGGGATGATGTAGAAAATGCAAATTTCGAAACAAACACAAAATGCAGTGATCCTTAAGGTGCATTGACACTTGCATGCATTTAACCCCCGCAATGCCGCACAATTCGTCATGACAATGCAACCCGCTGTCTTGCCACCTGGATGCCGCGCTTTGTGCTGCTGGACGCTGCGTATATAAAATAATTATTTCGTAGTGGATTACTTCATTTTTTCTCAGAGTGTGACTGATGAAAACACCACTAATTGCTTCTTTTCTCTCTCTCTCATGCACTTCACGTTTATGATAGATTTAACGTTATAACTGTTCAGATGAGCTGCACTGTGTTGTGGTGCGCTGATGAAATGACTCGCACTGACACTCAGTTTTTTAAATTGTTTTAACAATGTTCATGTGAAGTTCACATAATTAATCCATGCCAGAGATTTTGAACATTCAGAAATTTTCCTTGCGCACTTGCACAAAGCCGCCCACAGTTTACAACGGTTTACAATGAGTTTAGATTGCGTACCAGTACGCAGATCAAATTCGTGCAACTGTCAAGGCTTCATATTTACTTTGACCTCTCTTTCATTGTATTCCTATTCGCCTTATTGACGTTTCAAATCCCGCAAAACCTCGGAGAGGTCGCCGCGCTGCGAGATCTCAGAAACACTGAGAACTGCATTGAGACGCTCTGATTACACTGCTACTGCTAAGGTTCTGCTAAGGTTCTGCTACTAACCTATAAAATAATTCATGGACTGGTACCTCCCTACCTAGCTGACCTAATTAAACCTTAGGTACCGGCACGGGCTTTACGCTCTCAGGGTGCAGGACTACTTTGTGTCCCTAGGGTGAATAAGAAGTCTGCGGGTCACAGAGCTTCTCTTATCGTGCCCCTGTTCTGTGGAATGATCTCCCTGCGTCAACAAAACAATCAGATTCTGTGGAGATTTTCAAGTCCAGACTTAAGACGCACTTATTTTCCCTTTCATATGACTAGCATACTGGTACAGTTTTGTTTTACACTTTTTACTCTTTTAATTTATGTTATTAGTAATTGGAGCAGGCCGCGGCCTCAACTTCACCTAAATTCTGGGTCTTTTAGTGAAGCTTAGGGCTAGCAGCTGGCGATCACCTTAGTATTTCTTCTGTTTTTCTTGTTGATTAATGCTGGCAAATTATACAGTATTTTTTGTTTTTCTGATGCCTGATTCTGTTTTTTCTCTGTTTAAGGTGCAGCTCCATCCAGAGATGGGAGTTGTGTTTGTGTTGGCGACCCTCCTGTCCTGTGCACCAACAGTAATTCTTGTATATTCGTCCATGAACATAAATTACAGAAATAATTCACAGAATTATTTCTGTAATTTATGTTTGTAGCATGGCCCAAGCAAAGGGTCACCCCTTTGAGTCTGGTCTGCTTGAGGTTTCTTCCTCAGAGGGAGTTTTTCCTTACCACTGTTGCTCTGGGGGTTGGTAAGGTTAGACCTTACCTGTGTGAAGCGCCTTGAGGCAACTCTGTTGTGATTTGCCGCTATATAAAGGAAAATAAATTGAAAATTGAAATAAATTGAATTGCACTTTAACTGCTGCACACAGACAACACCATTAACATCGCAACATAAAACTATTTTTATATTGTGCCTAAAACTCTTGTGAATATATTCTCTGGGTTTATACACGTTGTTATTGTGTTTATTTTATGTAAACATGCGAGAATCACAGGCTGTCTCTCCGTTATTTTCAATGGGAGCTGCTGTGAGCTACAATCGCTTCCTGATCAGGTCGTTCTGGGGGAAAGTGAAGTTTGCTCTTTAACGTCCTGATTATTGTTCTTTACAACACTGTTTGTCCTCTTTGTTTCTGACTATGTCTGAAATTCAGTTTGCGTTTATTGAAATTCCACGCAGATTAAACGTAACAGACACGGATTATTTGTTATAATTGTTTTAGCAAGTTTTCAGGGTATCATGCAGCAGTCTCTTATTAACGTGACAAAAAGCATAAAAAATACATTTTGTAGTATAATATTAATTTACAACTGTCATTGTGTTGATTCTCTATATGTTGCTGACTGCAGCGACTCTCTGGCACGCAAGGGATTATGAGATACGTCAATAGGGTGAATGACATGTCATGTTTTGTGCAGTCTACTTCAATTCCTTTTTTTAATATATACCCATTCCCACATTTAAATGTGCTTTGTTCAATTCAGAGACGTTATTATCTGCAGTTACACTTCAAAATATTCAAACGCGACGTCTACGTAAGAAACCATTTAGGGTATTTGGGTAGCAACCCTCTGCTCAATGGCTCTGTGTCCTAATGTCCTGATATGAAATGACAACGCTCATGTTGTTAAAGTGCACAGTACATAACTCATTTGTTTTCACAAAATATTTCCAACAGCGAGATGCTTCCTAAATGCAAATAATGGACATTTTGGGAGCCAAGAGTAAAATGTCAGCCCAATCCCACTTGTCTCCCACCACAGTGCAGAGGTCACCGCCGTGAGATAGCATGACAAATCGAGCGAGAGTGTGAGAATCACCTTCAAGGAAGATGCCATTCAAACAGATAATAAGACTGTCTCTGCACGGCGCACTGACAACACAAAAGATCTCATCATGCTTGCTGTCTGGCTGCCTTTTTTCACATCTGTACCTACAGTTATCCGACCGTCTGCATTTCTTTCTGGCGGTAATTTGACTCGACTCCGCTTTCTGCAATATGACCCAGACAGCAAATTAGCAGGAAGTGTGAGGACGACAGGCAGTCGCTGTCTCCTGAGAGCACACGCCACTATCAACGTATAAAGTGTTGTCTTTTTACTGATCCTCTGAAGAGTATCGGATCTCAGCCACACTGAATGGAAATGATTCACACGTCATAATGACACCTCCTGTTGTTGGCTTTTATCTGGCTTTTATCTTGGCTTTACACTGTGCAGAACAGGTGGCGTTTTTACATCCCAGTCACGTGTAGTCCACATAGTAAAAATGCAATAATTTAACCTCATTCAAGAAAGACAAGTTCTGTAAGCAGTAAAGTGTCCACTGCAATAGTCAGTTTCTTACAGCAAAGATCTCTTTTCATTTACGTGCATGAACTATTTATTTTTTCTCATTTGTTATAAATCTTTACATTTTGTTGTTCACATGATGTTTTGTTCAATAAGCATTCTCAATTTATTTCTTTATTGTTCCCACATGAACAGATTAACTACTCTACTTTTTCCTCCCCCCCTTTGCTCATCTACTTTGTGTGGTCATATTCTTGAACACCAAATTAATTTCACTCTCTTTGGTGCCTTTTAATTTCCAAAATAATTTCAGCTGAGTTGATGGAATCTTTTTGTGGTACATTTGTTATATTTACTCTGGATACATTTGGCTCAGATCTGATCCTACTGCTGTGTCATGACAATTTCTTTCCTGTGTCATCATTTTTACACAGCAAGAACAGATCCTCCTTCATCCTCCCAATACAGAACTCACACACACACACACACACACACACACACACACACACACACACACACACACACACACACACACACACACACACACACCACACACACACACACACCACACACACACACACACTCATCGTCAACCACTTCGTCCAATTAAGGATCGCGGGGGGCTGGAGCCTATCCCAGCAGTCATAGTGCACGAGTCGGGGTACACCCTGGACAGGAAGCCAGCCTGTCACAGGACACACAGAATTCAGTGAGAGAAAATAAAAATTCTTGCACAACATAAATACAATCTCATGCACCATTTCTTCACGGAATAAAAATCACATGTAAAATATTCTGTTTTTGTTGGCATTACAGCCTAATTTTTTTTGTGGTTTAAAAGGTGTCAACCAGCATTATATGACGTTTTAGTAAGCTAACCCAGGTCACCACGTGTCTTAAGAGCAGATAAAGGTGGCAGTCATAATCAATCAATCAATCAACTTTTTTCTTGTATAGCGCCAAATCACAACAAACAGTTGCCCCAAGGCGCTAATGAATCATAGACATGGAGGTGAGGTCAGCCTAAAAATATTTTCACTGTTCTAAGGAATGACCTGTTTTTAGCTTGTTGCTTTAAATGGAAAGAACCCGTTGTTTTATAAATCTGCTCTCTCTGCAGAACCAGGGAGCGCCTACTAACTCAGTGTGTCTCACAGAGCAAGCAGGATTAAGGCATAGACTTTTGTTATGTATGACAAACATCTAAAATGAGACATTTCAGGGTGAAATTTTTCTCAGAGCAGGAGATTTCACTCTGAACATTTGAGACTAGAAATAATACACATGAAACTCCAAACATATGTGCCTGTAACGCCTGTTTTAAACCAGATGCATGGTGTGTGTGTGTGTGTGTGTGTGTGTGTGTGTGTGTGTGTGTGTGTGTGTGTGTGTGTGTGTGTGTGTGTGTGGTGTGTGTGTGTGTGTGCGTGTGTGGCGGCTGAGTTATTGAACTGCTGCAGCTCATGGATGTATATGTTTTCACACTGGCAGCATTTGTGCTGTGTTTCTGTTGCAGCATTGCCTCCGCTCACTCAGTATTTGTTAATACCCCCGCCAACGTCACACTAGGGGCCGAATGAGCCCGAATCCCGTCTGAATGAAAATTCAACCCACCTTCGGGAAATGTCGTTCTACATATCTCACAGTGTCAAAACAGCATTCGGAACAGTCTGATCGTGCTCGAGAGACATTCGCCATGATCAGGCATGTCAAATCCTGCCAGCATGCCGAGAATGTGGCAAGGATGAGCCGTACGTGCACCTCCACTAGATCCTGTTTGGGGTTTGGAAAGGAAATATTTGTATGTGCAATGTCTGTGGCACGCATTAATCTTGTGAACTACATGTGAACATTGCACAATGAAACCGAATGCACCATGTGTCCCTGTGACTCAATGCGTCCCACAGCCATGGGGCACCGCAGACATATCTGAGGGCCCCTTCACACTTCACACATAGTGCGAATATGTACAACTCAGAGCGATTCACGGCGGTAGAGCTCGTACGAGCGCACCACAAAACATTGCGCCGACGGGCAGGTGTGCACAATGCCAGTGCAATGGTTCGTGCATGCAACAGTGTCTTTTGAGCAGGAACACAGTGGCGAGCTGCTGCAACTGCTCGCACTGTGTTCCATGGGACAAGGTGCACCACATCGATGTGGAGGAAAATAAAATTAAAACCAGCTGTATAATTACTGAATATTACTTGGTTGATATACATAATACATAAAAGGGGATGCAATACAGAAGCCTGCGGTTAAATAACCCTGGTTAAATAAAAAGAAAAAAAAAGCCACAGGATTCAAACCTGCACACTCTGATTTACCAGACAGAAACTTTATCACTGCAGTACAATCACTGTCTTGTAACAGGAGCGTGAAATGGCTAAAATCAACAAGCAGATAAACTTTTCTAAAAAAAAGAAAAAAGCGCTGTGATAACTGACCAAACTGCGTTTGGTACGGCGTATTTCTGCTGATACGTGACTGAAAGTGGCGTATTTGTCATACCTTTGTCTTGTCCTCGTCCTGTGGCGCACCGCTAACAGCCCTCACGGCCCAACATGTGTGTCCTGGCAGATGTGACATTCAGATCACCTGCTGCATTTCCAACGGACTGACGGCCCGTTTCTCCTCCCATCGCAAAAGTGATATGTTTTATGTATTTCCACACAAGCACACACACACCCATCCAAAACACCGGGCGTGTGCTGCAGCTGTGATGTCCAGGACCGGAGATGTCTCAACAGCTGTAGGCGGCCAGCCATGCACCCTGTCCAGTCAGCGCACAGATCAAGATGTCACTCTGTGATCAGCTGAGAGATCACAGAGTGACCAACACCGGGGGACCACACTCACAGATGTGTTGGGGGGGAGCGCGTGAAACACATGCACACGTGTTGTGGGGGGCGACACATCAGGAGAGGCATCAGTCCCATTGATAGGAGGGACAGCTGCCCTGTCATTAGGAGGGAGCTAACTAGAGCACAATAGGTGCTAATTAGAGCAATTGATAGTCACTATCCAATAACAGTCTGCCTCTCGGTAGGAGGGTCTGGTTAGGTTTAAAACTCCAGCTTTTACTGGCTTCTGTTATTCTTCTCTGCAAGAGTCAAGACAGATGTCAGACTACCAGAGCAAGAATTTTAGCTGAGGAAGCTTCTTCCATTAGAAGCGAAATGTCCTCGTGTCAAGCAACCCACTCCAGTCGAAGATTCAAGCTTCTCTACTATGGAACCACCTGGACAACTGAGAGCCTTCACAGAAACATACCCTCTCATGGGTTACATAATGTATGTGATAATGTATGTTGAAGTTTAGCTTTTTTTTAACCATTCTGGCTGATTCGGCTTGGGTCCTACTCATTCGTACTAAGTGTGACAGGATTCTAATAGCTTTCTCCACATCTTGTCTTCTGTGGAGTAATGTTTTTTTTAAAGCGATTCTTCAGGATCCTATGGCCCTTAACTAGAATGAGCAGACTTAGAAAATCGATGGATGGATTTTACAGGGTGTAAATAGGCTTGTTTGTTTTCTTTTCTTTTGCATCTTATCAGTGGTCATCTGGCAGCTCCTCACAGGTACACATCTATCTGAACAAGGTTTAACATAAAATTAAAACTATAAATATATAAACACACAGAGACTCACCATCTGAACCAGCAGCTTTGCCTTTTAAGATTATTTTATAATCTGGAGCCTGTAGGTCACAGACCTCCATGTAAACTTCTCTGAGGAGCATTGCGAAACTCAAGGCATCAAACTGACTTGCTGTAATCAGAAAGCAGTGAAAGGACTTTTTCAACCCCCAAAATGGTTTATAAATTTAGTATCTATAATTTTCATGTCTGAGACAAAAAAAATGAATATTTTTTGGAGATACCCACTGTTTTGGACTGGATATGGTTTTTAATCCAAAGATCGGATCAGTTCTGGATCATCCAAAAATACTGTTATACATAATATTTTAAAATAAACTACTTAATTGTTATATGAAATTGCAATATGAACCATATCAACCATATTTTACTGATTACCATTTCAGGATAAATACAGCTGTTTGACTCTCTGATCCAAATTCATTCAGGTCATTGGTCCTGATGAGCAGACTCAGAAAAAGTAATAAATATTCATTTTCTGGGGCTGTGGACTTTTAGCAAGCTTGGCTGTGTACACACTTTTGAGTGTGATGCTCAGTTCAGTGGCTCACAGCTTCACAGGAAGAGACGGCGGACACTTTGTATTCAGTTCCTTTCATTTTGAGAGATTTTGTCAGGTTGTTTTTTCGGGGGGGGGGGGGGGCATCCTAAAGCGTGATGTACATACATGAAGCAGAGCACGAAGCTGTTTTTAACAGGCTGCATTCACGATGGCACAACGTACAAGCATAGCTGCTATAACCCCCATCATTCGACTGTGATTTCACCACAACAGCATCAAAATTAACACATTTATCACTTTAAAACAAGTCCCCATAACACAAATCAGACTTATGTAACTTGCAGTTAATCCACAATTCACATGGAAAATCCACAATTCACCACATCCCTGGTTCTCAAGACCAGGCACCTAAGTGGCTCTATTCTACTCTTTTCTACTCTTCTATTTTACTCTTCCTTTTTAGATATTAGATATACCTTAGTATACTAGCATAGGTCCCACCTTAGAACTTGGAATAATAATTATAAGATATACCTTCCTGAAGTTTCCATGTGTATCACATGGCCATGCAGGCAGTGTGCAAGCTGTAACCTGTATTACAGCCACCAAAATGAAAATCAATGCCTTCCTACATGCATCCGCAAGCCATCCATCCATCCATCCAGCTTCTTCCGCTTTATCCAGAGTCAGGTCGCGGAGGCGCAGCTCAAGCAAGCCACCCAGACTCCCGATCCACACACACCTCCCCCAGCTCCTACGGGGAACCCCAAGGCCTTCCCAAGCCAGCAGAGAGACGTAGTCCCTCTGGCCTGTCCTGGGTCTTCCCCCGGGGCCTCCTCCTAAGGGACATGCCCGAACACCTCTCCAGCGAGGCGTCCAGGGGCATCCGGAAAGATGCCCGGCCACCTCAGCTGGCTCCATTTAGACGTGGAGGAGCAGTGGCTCGACTCCGAGCTCCTCCCGAGTGACCGAGCTCCTCACGCTATCTCTAAGGGAGCGACCAGCCACCCTGCGGAGGAAACTCATCTCGGCCGCTTGTACTCGCGATCTCGTTCTTTGGTCATGAGCCAAATCTTATGACCATAGGTGAAGGTCGGAACGTAGATTGATCGGTAAATTGAGAGCTTTGCCCCCCTGCTCAGCTCTCTCCACCACGACGGTCCAATACAGCGACCGCATCACTGCAGACGCTGCGCCGATCCGCCTGTCGATCTCACGCTCCATCTGTCCCCCGCTCGTGAACAAGACCCCGAGATACTTAAACTCCTCCACTAGAGGCAAAGCCACTCCACCGACCTGAAGAGGGCAAGGCACCTTTTTCCAGTCGAGAACCATAGCCTCGGATTTGGAGGTGCTGATTTTCATCCCGGACGCTTCACACTCGGCTGCAAACTGCCCCAGTACACACTGAAGGTCCTAATTTGACGAAGCCAACAAAACCACATCGTCCACAAACAGCAGAGATGAGATTCTGTGGTTCCCAAACCAGACCCCCTCTACACCCTGGCTGCACCTAGAAATTCTGTCCATAAAGGTAATGAACAGAACCGGTGACAAAGGGCAGCCCTGGCAGAGGCTAACGTGCACTGAAAACAGGTTTGACTTACTACAGGCAATGCGAACCAAACTCCTGCTGCGATCGTACAGGGGCCGGATAGCCCTTAGCAAAGGACCCGTACTCCCTGAGCACCCCCCCATAGGGTGCCCCGAGGGACACGGTCAAACGCCTTCTCCAGATCCACAAGGCACATGTGGACTGGTTGGGCGAACTCCCATGAACCCTCAAACACCCGATGGAGGGTGTAGAGCTAATCCAGTGTGCCTCGACCAGGACGAAAACCACACTGCTCCTCCTGAATCCGAGGTTCGATTATGGGTCGAATTCTCCTCTCCAGTACTCTGGAATAGACCTTACCGGGGAGGCTGAGAGAGGAACCCGCAACGCATCTGGTATAAAACAGGCCTGAAAGGTAGATAAGTTTCCTGTGGGTAATTGTGCTTGTGTGCATTCTCTCTTGGTGCTCTGAACTTCATTTAACAATTCACATACATGCAAGCAGGTGAATTGGTGAGTATAAATTCCCCGTAAGTTTGAATGTGAGAGTAAATTGTAGTCTGTCACTGCATGTAATCCGTCTGTTTGTTTAGCACTCTACTATACCCACTGTATATCCCATCTCATACCCAGTGTGTGCTGGGATACGTTGGAGCCCCCTGTGACCCACAAGTGGACATGCTGGTACAGACAGTGAATGAAAGGAGCAATATATTTTAAACACCCGAATATAAAATGCAATCAAATAAAACAGCTTAAATACAATCTCACAAATGATAGCAAAGTTACAGAGTGTGACAAAAGTTTTGCAAAGGCAGTATTTATCATACGGGCTGCTGCGTCACACTTTTTCTCAAGAAACAACTTGTTTAAAGCACCCCCAAAATACAGCACACAGTCACAAAGTAAAATGTGGGCCCACATTTATGTTCACAAAACATCCACTCACATCTTCCTGCCCACTCAATACATAACACTTCCAAACATAAATCTAAATGCGCGCACATCACATCATCCTACGCAGCAACAATCACACAATGAAAAAAGACAGAGCGCCCAACACATACAGATTGCAGAATTTTTTTACCTGTTTGTGCATCTCGATGTTGAGACCGTAGGACATTTCATAGTACTGCAGAGAAACACAAATAACAGCTTCGTTAAGATTTTAGCCACAGCACACATTAACATTCAGAGTCTCCCATTAAACATCTGTTGCACAGCATCACTGCAGATGCTGCCGTTTGTCACAGTTTTAGTGGAAGAAAGGGGGAAAAAAGCTGAAAAAGTTGAGAAAGTGTGTGTATAACGAACGTGTGTGTGTGTGTGTGTGTTTGTGTGGAGATAATGAGGTAGTTATGTTGCCGCGTGAGTTATGTGCGATCAGGATCTCAGTGTGTGTGTGAGTGTGTGCATGTGTTGGCCACCAAATGATCATGACTTTGTGTGTGCTTTCCCATGTGATGTGCTGCTACCTTTGTGTCTATGTGCATGCTCATACGTAAGTGCATGTGTCTGTGTATGGAGCTCATGTCTGTGCATGCTCGAATGTTATATGCTGGGGGTGTGTGGGTGTGTTTGTGTTGCATATCTGTGCATTTTTACTCAACGAGTCTTACTTGGCACTGAAATGAACAGTCACCCAGAAAAACACTCAGAGTGCATACCCAGGGGTTCCAAAAAAAGAAAGGAAGAAAATACTCTATACACTGAAAGACAGGAGTCAAACTCTGAGTGTGAGGGCACTAGCTCGAGCAAGAGACCCATTAAAAATGACAAGGAGTCTGAGGTCCTGAGTGGCCCCGACCACATAATGTTATTGTACAGGGCAACCTAAAAACTGTACACTCAGTAAACAAAACAGCAGACGAAAATGTTATGTGCCTGGTACCAAGGATCCCTACAGAGGTAAAATTGTACATTTACCTCACTAAATGTAAAGAAACGTTTTAATATGACCGATACAGTTAATCGCTTAACTTAGCCTTGCTGTCATCCCCTGGCACTACTCGTCAGTGAGTCAATTCAAGTTAAGCTTACTCCGTCCATTAACATTATGTAGCTGGTTACCCTGCCATAGGGCCCCTTCACACATAGTGCGAATATGGTCGAATTACGGCGAAACAGTTCAAATTAGTGCACCATGAAACATCGCGCCAACGGGCAGGCGTGCACGATCCTGGTGCAACGGTTCATGCATGCGATGATGTATTTCGAGCAGGAACACAGTGCGAGCTGCTGCAGCTGCTCGCACTGCGGGATGAGGTGCACCACATCGTGCTGCTGATGTGGAGGAAAATAAAATAAAAACCAGGTGTATAAGTGAATATCACTGAGTTAAATAATACATAAAAACGGATGCAACACAGAACCCTGCGGTTAAATAACTCTGGTTAAAAAAAATGCCACTCACAGGATTTGAACACACACTCTCTGTTTACCAGACAGAAACTTTACCAATGTGCTACAATCACTGTCTCACAACAGGAGCGTGAAATGGTTAAAATCAACAAGCAGGTAAATGTATTTTCTACAAAACGAACAAAACTACTGTGATAACTGACCAAACAATGTTTGGTACAGCATATTTCTGCTAATATGTGACTGAAAGTGGCATATTTGTCATACTGTTGGCCTGTCATATGGTCCTGTGGCATGCCGCTTACTGTCCTGTCAGACAGACATGACATTCAAATCGCCTGCTGCATGTCCACATGAACTGGCAGTCTGGTCCAGCTGGAATAGCCTGTCAATGTGCACACTCTCCAGCCCGTCACAGAAGCCATATGTTTTTATGTATTTCGATGTGAGGAGAGCAAGCATACATACGCGCGTGTCCATCAAAACACTGTGTGTGTTCTGCAGCTCTGATGTCCAGGACCAGTGTTGTCAACAGTTGCCACGCCCCTGTTCATTCAGTGCACAAACCAAGGTGTCCACTTCAGACATTTCTCCAGTTTTTTTAATGTACTTTATAGTATTGCATGTTTGCTCAGCAGTTTGAGGTCTTGCCCCACAGAAGGAAGTTCCTGGGTTCTAGGGCTTTTCTACATGGGGTCCTCCCAGTGTCTGCACCATTTATTCCCACAATCAAAAGTAGAACCGGTCTCTTTGTAGATCTGAAGTTGTGTCAGAAGGGGATTAAAACGTGCCAAATAAAGACATGGATCCATACAAAGACATGGATCCATACTGGATTGTCTATGGTGATCCAGAGCTGGGAGCAATCAAAAGAAGACTACATCACAAAAAGCTTTTTTTTTTTTTTTTGTATTTTGGAATGTTACTTGGACAAACTATACAGAATATGGTGTGAGTGTAAGCTCAGGAAAAGTGTGATGGCCATTTTAACCCTTCTGTCACATGTTATAGAAAAAAATTAAAAAGAAAAGCTCTTATCTGATAATGACAATAATCACGGGCAGCACAGTTAGTGGTTAGCACTTAGTGGTCCCAGGTTCTCTTCCGACCTGGTCCTTTCTGTGTAGAGTTGGTACGTTCTCCCTGTGTTTGCTTGAGTTCCCTCTTGAGTTCACTCTTGGTGCTCCTGCTTCCTCCAACTTTTCAAAGACCTGCAGGTTTGGTGGCCGTGGGTACGAGTGAGAACATGAATGTGTTTGTCTGTACTTGTTGTGCACTTGTCTGTATCAGTGTTGTGTTTGATACCTGAAGTTTCCTTACCATCATTGGTATGTGAGTTCTTTCTATTGTATTACCGTTGTTGGTAACATTGTTCTTACCATTGTTGGTATGTAGCTTGTCATTTCTTATATGAACATTTATTGTATTTACTAATCTACTCTTCATTTAGTTATCAATATTTCGATATGAATGACTTTTTTCTTATTTTGGTGTGTTATTTATTTTGTTTTTTTGTGTGTGTTTTTTTTTTGTTTTTCTCAACTGATATGGAAATTGGAAGTGAAATATAGTTTAAGTTAAGTATTAATGTAAGATAGGGGTGGGATTTAATAAGTTTTCTTCTTCCCACTCCTTTCGAGCAAAAATGAAATGTATCTGATTGTTTAATATATACTAGGTTCATGTATTCTGTTACACTGCTCGAAATGAATTAATAAATGAAATGAAATGTGCGTGGCTCTGCTGCAGACTGGTGGCTGGGCCACATTCTGACCCTCAACGATAATAAGGCAGTTTAACAAGTGTGGACAACAATCATATCCACATTATTGTGTCATAAACTACTGTATTAAAACAAAATCATACAAAATGTTTGTGTAAGTTCTTGTCAGGCATCCTGCTGTTACTTGATAGGTTTTTGCGGATCTTTGTGCCTCTATAAGAAAAGTCTGTCTTTGTGTGTTTGCTGAATGCCTCGTGCGCTCACCTCTCGATGTGTACTTGCTAAATAGGTTCTCTCAGTCTCCTGTGTGTGTGTGTGTGTGTGTGTGTGTGTGTGTGTGTGTGTGTGTGTGTGTGTGTGTGTGGTGTGTGTGTGTGTGTGTGTGTGTGTGTGTGTGTGTGTGTGTATACACATCGGTAATGTGCTGTGATGGCGTTGGTGGCGAGCAGCATACAGACAGCGAGGATCCGTCACGGTGACAAAGGCAGCCTCTGCCACCGGATGAGCAACGCTCTGATGGATGAGAGTAAGGCATGACTCTCTCTCTTTCCCTTCATCATTCTCTTTTCTCTCCATCTCTTCCTGCCTCATTCAGTCCCTCCCTCTCATCTCTATCTTTCAGGCGCTCATCAGTCCACCTTTCCTCCATCTCATCATTCCTTTCCATCTTTTTTCGAGCTGTCGTATGTTCTTTCTCTCTCCATTTCCTTTCTAATTTTACCCACTTGGTATTTCTGTCTGTTTTGTCCTTTGCGTCCATTGTTATCCTCTTTGTCACCTGCTTCCTTCTCACTCTCATCAACACCTTTTCTGTCTTTCTTGTCAGTTATCGTTTCACTTTTCTCCCCATTGAATTCTCCTCTTCTGTCTCACCTTGTTTTTTCTGTATCTTTTTTGCAGTAATTCTTTTCTTCTTTCCTTTCCCTGTCTTTGTCACATCTGTCAGTCCTCTTTCTCCTTTATGTTCTCTGTCAATTTCCTACTTTGTCTATTGACATTTTCTCCTTCACTCCCTCGCTTTGTTCCCTCGTCTGCTATTCGAGCGCTACATGTATTTCTCTCTTCTCTCTCTTCATCTGTTGAGCTCAAGTTTGCTCTTCAGTCTTTCTACATCCCTCCAGGAAAGACGTGCACACACGCACACACACGCAAACATTCTCAAGTAAGCTCTTTGCATTTCCACATCAGCCTCTTCTCCAGGCCTCTTAACATAAAGGACATGCAGCGTCTCTGTGCTCTTTTTCTCCATCGCTTTCATCAGACTTCCTCTTCACCTCCATTATGACACCTGTTTAATAACTCTGTTTTCATCTCTCCTTTCTTATTAATTCTGGATTCATCTCACCCACCTCTCCCTGCATCATTTTCACTTGATTCCCTTTCACTTTCTACACTCCAACACCCTCCTCCTGTTGAATCTGTCTTTTCGATGTTTCCAAACAGCTGAAAACTTCCCGCCAGTATTTGAATACAACCTTGGAAAATGGCCCCATTTATCAGCAAGCTTGAGTTAGAACTCTCAAATATGAGTGGCCGAGTGCATGTGTAGCATGAGTTCAGGGTAGGGAATGTGGAAAAGGTATGGCAGGAACGCTGCTGTGAAGGCTGGAGTAGAAACAAGCAGGATTGAATAAGAGGACCTTGATGCATTATTGAGAAAACCTGTTCAGTCTTTTCTGTAAAGTCAGACTGCAGCTTAACTAAGGTTTGTACTAACAATACAGTCAAGACAATTTTGTTTAAATAAGTATCTCTGAAGCTCATTAAAATGAAAAAAAAATAAATAAATAAATAAAAGACATCACAGTGGTACACAAAAAACACATTGAGGATCTATATTTTCTACATCCTGAACATTCTATCTGAACTTTTTATTATTGTACTTTGTGTATTCACTTTAAAAACATCTGAACATGACAAATACGTATTATCTTTGGGAATGTGGGAAACCTCATGGATTTCTATAATTCACAGATTAGTACACCTATTGTTATATAAAATAATGCAGGTTTTAGTTTCACCACCCTCCACCTATTTCACCCTAGTGCTGTACATACACGGACAGTGCCCACTAAGCCAAGACTAGAGACATTGTCCAATAAAATATTTCCAAGCCTTTAAATGCCTATAAATATAATAAAATTGTGTACTGTTCCTTGACCGATCCCCACAAAAAGTGACAGGTTAATTCAGGACAGTGTTCACCATTGTACACTTACATTCCAATAAAATAATTAATTAATGTGTTCTCTCTCAAGCTCTCTAGAGTTGGGCACATTATTTTAAAAAAGTAATTAATCATAGTTACTTTTCCCAAAAAGTAACTGAGTTAGTAACTGGGTTACAGCATTATAAAAGTAATTAGTTACTAGGGAAAGTACCTATTGTGTTACTTTTTAAAAAAATGTTCAAATATGCCAGTGAGTTTGAATCCCCCCTTAATGAAATTGAAATTCAACTGTATGTTCAATTATTTACAGTAAAACCAAATATTAAATATGTTTAGTGAATATGCAAAGTCACTAAATCTCACCCTGCACAATGAATCACGGGTACGCCCAAAGGCCATTCATAATAAATTTGGCCTGTAAGTGATAAGCTGCCAATGTTTTGATAGAGATGTCGAAATGGTCAATGCAAAAGTGAAGGAAAAGTAAAAAGTAGAAAAGGGGGTGTTCACAATAATACAACCCCTGGCAAAAATTATGGAATCACCGGCCTCGGAGGATGTTCATTCAGTTGTTTAATTTTGTAGAAAAAAAGCAGATCACAGACATGACACAAAACTAAAGTCATTTCAAATGGCAACTTTCTGGCTTTAAGAAACACTATAAGAATCAAGAAAAAAGATTGTGGCAGTCAGTAACGGTTACTTTTTTAGACCCAGCAGAGGAAAAAAATATGGAATCACTCAATTCTGAGGAAAAATTATGGAATCACCCTGTAAATTTTCATCCCCAAAACTAACACCTGCATCATATCAGATCTGCTCGTTAGTCTGCATCTAAAAAGGAGTGAACACACCTTGAAGAGCTGTTGCACCAAGTGTACTGACATGAATCATGGCTCCAACATGAGAGATGTCAATTGAAACAAAGGAGAGGATTATCAAACTCTTAAAAGAGAGTAAATCATCACGCAATGTTGCAAAAGATGTTGGTTGTTCACAGTCAGCTGTGTCTAAACTCTGGACCAAATACAAACAACATGGGAAGGTTGTTAAAGGCAAACATACTGGTAGACCAAGGCAGACAAAGCGTCAAGACAGAAAACTTAAAGCAATATGTCTCAAAAATCGAAAAATGTACAACAAAACAAATGAGGAACGAACGGGAGGAAACTGGAGTCAACGTCTGTGACCGAACTGTAAGAAACCACCTAAAGGAAATGGGATTTACATACAGAAAAGCTAAACGAAATGCATCATTAACACCTAAACAGAAAAAAACAAGGTTACAATGGGCTAAGGAAAAGCAATTGTGGACTGTGGATGACTGGATGAAAGTCATATTCAGTGATGAATCTCGAATCTACATTGGGCAAGGTGATGATGCTGGAACTTTTGTTTGGTGCCTTTCCAATGAGATTTATAAAGATGACTGCCTGAAGAGAACATGTAAATTTCCACAGTCATTGATGATGCATGTCAGGTAAAGGCACTGGGGAGATGGCTGTCATTACATCATCAATAAATGCACAAGTTTATGTTGATATTTTGGACAATTGAAAGGATGTTTGGGGATGATGAAATCATTTTTCAAGATGATAATGCATCTTGCCATAGAGCAAAAACTGCAAAAACATTCCTTGCAAAAAGACACATAGGGTCAATGTCATGGCATAGGGTCAATGTCAATGAGCAGATCTGATATGATGCAGGTGTTAATTTGGGGGATGAAAATTTACAGGGTGATTCCATAATTTTTTCCTCAGAATTGAGTGATTCCATATTTTTTTCCTCTGCTTGGTCTAAAAAAGTAACCGTTACTGACTGCCACAATCTTTTTTTCTTGATTTCTTATAGTGTTTCTTAAAGCCAGAAAGTTGCCATTTGAAATGACTTTAGTTTTGTGTCATGTCTGTGATCTGCTTTTTTTCTACAAAATTAAACAACTGAATGAACATCCTCTGAGGCCGGTGATTCCATAATTTTTGCCAGGGGTTGTAGTAGTGTGGCATTCATTCAGTGAGTTTGTCAATTTTGTGGAACAAACAGGTGTGAATCAGGTGTCCCCTATTTAAAGCCCCGTTTACACAGAGACAGTAAGAGCTCCCGGAAGCGTCCCGGAAGAGTTTTTGGCCTTCTTAAAGATCAAACGCCGTTGTTAATGCCGGCGCAAGGGGGCGTGGCTTAGTTCCGGCTTCACCGGGAGTCGTCGAAAAAATTATTCAACATGTCGAATAATTCCGGGAGCACTCCCGGAGAATTCGCGTGACGATGGAGACAATGATACTTTTTAATCGCCGTTTCATCCTGCCGCTTCCTGTAGTGCCACAGTTTACACCACCGTAATTGGCGGCTGGCGTTGTATCCCTAACCAACGGCGTGTAAAACGGCGATAGAGCCCACATCGGCGTCCTCAACGGCATTTTAACCAGCGACAGAGGCAGACAAAACGGCGGCGCTAGCAGACATTACGCCGTTCTAAACACCACCTCCCAGTTAAAACGGTGTTCAAAATGGCCGATAGGCGGCGGTCAGTATAAAAACAGTAGCGCGCTGCATGCAGGCCTCTCAGCCAGAAGAAGATGGAGGAAGAACGAGGCTCCGGTTTTTTTTGAAGAGAAAAGGTTTTTTAGATATTTTTGCAGAGAAAAGAATGAGGCTCCAGATATTTTTGCTGAGAAAAGCATGAGGCTCCAGATATTTTTTATTGAGAAAAGAACGAGGCTCCAGATTTTTTTTCAGAGAAAAGAACGGGCCTCCAGATATTTTTGCAGAATGATGACAATGTGTGCAGAACCAGCTTATTATACAGGATACTCTGGGGGCGGTGCCTAACATTCAAATGATCCTGGAGTAACGCAGGATTTACCCTGTTTGCCTGGGTAAACACCTGGGTATTAACCAGCGGTATACAGGGCAGTATCGGCGGCAGCAGAACACCGCCGTTCTCACCCGCGTCTTAACCTGCGATTGTAAAGGATAGAACTGGGTATTAACCCCCGTTGCCTGACGTGTGCCGGATGCTACGGCGTCAAAACACCGCTTTATTCGGCAGATTTAGCGGCGTTTTATCCGCCTATTTGCGGATAGTACGGCGGTCAAAACGCCGGCGAAATGCTCTGCCCCTTTCCACCAGGAAAACAGCCAGAACTACTGCAAACTTCGGTCTACGTACTACCTGCCGACAAAACTGTCTATGTGTAAACGGGGCTTAAGGGTGAAGCCAGCACCTGTTGAACATGCTTTTCTCTTTGAAAGCCTGAGGAAAATGGGACGTTCAAGACATTGTTCAGAAGAACAGCGTAGTTTGATTAAAAAGTTGATTGGAGAGGGGAAAACTTATACGTAGGTGCAAAAAAAAATTATAAGCTGTTCATCTACAATGATCTCCAATGCTTTAAAATGGACAAAAAACCAGACGCGTGGAAGAAAATGGAAAACAACCATCAAACTGGATAGAAGAATAACCAGAATGGCAAAGGCTCACCCACTGATCAGCTCCAGGATGATCAAAGACAGTCTGGAGTTACCTGTAAGTGCTGTGACAGTTAGAAGATGCCTGTGTGAAGCTAATTTATTTGCAAGAATCCCCCACAAGGTCCCTCTGTTACATAAAAGACATGTGCAGAAGAGGTTACAATTTGCCAAAGAACACATCAACTGGCCTAAAGAGAAATGGAGGAATATTTTGTGGACTGATGAGAGTAAAATTGTTCTTTTTGGGTCCAAGGGCCGCAGACAGTTTGTGAGACGACCCCCAAACTCTGAATTCAAGCCACAGTTCACAGTGAAGACAGTGAAGCATGGTGGTGCAAGCATCATGATATGGGCATGTTTCTCCTACTATGGTGTTGGGCCTATATGTCGCATACCAGGTATCATGGATCAGTTTGGATATGTCAAAATACTTGAAGAGGTCATGTTGCCTTATGCTGAAGAGGACATGCCCTTGAAATGGGTGTTTCAACAAGACAATGACCCCAAGCACACTAGTAAATGAGCAAAATCTTGGTTCTAAACCAACAAAATTAATGCCTTGCAGATGTGAAGAAATCATGAAAAACTGTGGTTATACAACTAAATACTAGTTTAGTGATTCACAGGATTGCTAAAAAGCAGTTTGAACATAATAGTTTTGAGTTTGTAGCGTCAACAGCAGATGCTACTATTATTGTGAACACCCCCTTTTCTACTTTTTTTTTACTAATAGCCCAATTTCATAGCCTTAAGAGTGTGCATATCATGAATGCTTGGTCTTGTTGGATTTGTGAGAATCTATTGAATCTATTGGTACCTTGTTTCCCATGTAACAATAAGAAATATACTCAAAACCTGGATTAATCTTTTTAGTCACATAGCACTACTATTATTCTGAACACTACTGCATATTTTAATATGTATCAGTAATTAAATTAACTGTTTAAGAAAGATAGACTCGTGTCCTTTCAATTTTTGTAAACCATTTTAAAATAAATTCTCCCGGACATAAAGCCGTTATATTTTTTACTCTAGAATTCATAAAACTGATTTAAAATGTGTACAGATAGTATCCACTTATGCATTCTATACCAATGATTAATATTTGAACCAAGACTGATAGACATTACATTTTTAATTTATTCCAGAATTGCCAATTGTTGGTTACCCCATGTGACAGGTGGTCGCCCTAAATGATGAGAAACAGCGGGCAGTTTAGGCTATTCAATAATTTACAGAACTGAGACAAATTTTTTATGAAAATCTTTTATTAAAGAATCAGCATATAACCATTTTCATTTAATTTTCATTTGACACAATAACATCATAACATTAGCATTTTCCTTACCATTTCATATAACACTTGGACATAACAACATTTGCATTTCCTTACTATTTCATTTGACACTTGAACATAACAACATTAGCATTTTCCTAACTCCAGACACATTATAGGCTTAATCTGGATGCATTTCTTTAACCACAGGCATTTCTGAACGTTACCCAGTCTTGGCAGGTCAACTTCGAGAAACATGAGGTTGCTGGCTCAGGCTCTGAAATGACAACATGAACATCTTTCCTAAAGTAGAAAGTAACATTTGTATTTTGTGGCCACAAGAACAAGTTCTTGTCATCAGACTGTCGCATACAGCTGATCTGCAGTTCCTCTTCCACAACCTTTAGGACCTGGCCTACATATGGAAGGTCATCGTAGGTTACTATCACAAACCTGCCACATAGATCTAGGACACTTTCTTGTTCCCTAGGTGGCTCAGGTGGAGAGCTTGACGGGTTCTCAGAACACTTTCTTGTTCCTTAGGTGGCTCAGGTTTCTCAGTTTGGCGTATGGTGGCTTTCAGGTCTACAGTTACTGGCTTGTAACAAGGGCATGGACTCATCTTTAAGTGCTCACAGAAGCAAGACACTTCCCTGTGCGTGATCTTTGCAGGCTGTGATGACAACTTGGTGCATCTTCATGGTGCCTTTCAAGAAGAAGTGTCAAGAAGGTTAAGAAGTGGTCATCTCGAAAGTAGTATGGAAATGATTGAAATTTAGAAAAATATATGTTGAAATATAGAAAGAGTTATGTTAAAACAAATAACTAAATGTATATCATGAATGAAAACATAAGCATACAGAAACTACAAACACAGGACATGTATTTTCTATCATTTAAACCGTCGGCGGTGGTCGCCCCACATGATGCTCGGTCGCCCCAGATGACGTTTTCAAGTTTAATTAAATATAACAGGCTAATGGTTTGCTGTAGAATCCAAGCTAGCTACTTCTTACCACATATCACTAACAAATTTACCTTCAAAATATAGATTTGCAAATAAAACTCATTATTCACAGTTTTAGGGTGGTCGCCCCACATGATATCCAAATGTGACGTATACGTTGCAGCAGTTAGAAAGAGGATTTATTTGTAAAGATGAGAGAGACTACTGACCTGCAAGTTGTCTCTCTGGGACCCTCACGGTGTGACTGGCTGATGCAACATCCTCCTTGAAATAATTCTCAGAATAAAAGTTCCATAATTGTATTTTCTTGATGGTCACCCCAGATTATATTTCAGACAATGAACATATTCGGACGAGATTTGTTTGTGTATTATGATTAAAATGTATGTAAAAACGCTTCATAACTTTATCAATAAATGGAAAACAAGTTTGAAATTATGACAAATAGGGCAAGGATTATATTTAAATTGTTTTACTGTGATTTAAAACCAGTTATCCAAACAGACGTCAAGGTTTGGACGGTCGCCCCACATGATGTTTTCACACATCAGATGGCAGAAAATGACCAATAACCAACATGTTTAAAGAAATAAGAGTGGGCACATGTATAAGGAAGGTATCAGACATACATGTTATATTTTTATTCACTTTAATGTTTATTATTAGGTAAAAAGTTCCATCGGACAGAAAAAGCGAGCGTCACGTCTTTGACCCAGTTCCATTTGAAAAATGCAAATGATGCGTGTGTGTCTTGGTCGCTGGTGTGAGCGAATGCCTGTGTTTGTATTTGTGCGTGAACACTCACCCATATCTGCCTCTTGTTGGCTTACCATGAAATTTTGCTCTTCCTTGGCCAATCACCATCACTTATATGGTTGCCCCGCCCCCCCACAAGAAAAAAGAAGAAAAAAACTTTGCAGTTCAGCTGTAGCTGAGAGATGAAAATGGCTTCGATGAACGTAATTATGGTAATGCGCCACATTTTATTGTTCAGGACGATAACAGCATCATAACGATGAAGACAGTGATTAGTTAGATTACCCGTTACTGAAAAAAAAACACAGTTTGTAACGGCGTTATTATTTTATTATTTTATTTTAATGGCATTATTCCCATCAGTCTCTCTCTCTCTCACACACACACACACACACACACACACACACACATACACATATATTATGGTTTCTTTTGAACATTGCACATTATTTATTCGGCTAAATGGTCGCAGGGAAATTTAAATAAAGCAACTCATATCAAACCCGAAGCTCAGAAATGATCAACCTCACGTGTGAGTGAATGAAATGATGATAAATTATGCATAAAGTGACAGACACGCATGTACGCTCCATGGCTTTATCTGTATCCATAATAAAAGTTAATGAGAGAAATAACAGATCAAGAAACAAAACATTTCTCAAATAAATCAATCAATCAATCAATTTTTTTATATAGCGCCAAATCACAACAAACAGTTGCCCCAAGGCGCTTTATATTGCAAGGCAAGGCCATACAATAATTATGTAAAACCCCAACGGTCAAAACGACCCCCTGTGAGCAAGCACTTGGCTACAGTGGGAAGGAAAAACTCCCTTTTAACAGGAAGAAACCTCCAGCAGAACCAGGCTCAGGGAGGGGCAGTCTTCTGCTGGGACTGGTTGAAATGAAGATTGTTTTTGGTCTGTCTTAAGGATAACAGGAGCTGATGAGCTTGAAGCGTCCATCTGCCCAAATGAATTATTTTCTCTGATATCATAACAGAAATAAGCTCTTACTTACTGTGTGTTATATTGGTATCTGGGTGTTAACTTTAACAATTAGAGAATGTGCTGTTTTGAAACATTCCCACGTGCACAGTAATGTACACTGGCATGCATAATTGTGCACACAGACTGCTACAAATATTGTTCATATTTAAGCAGAAAAACTAAAACCTGTAGCTCTAAATTCAACAGGACAGAAAAAAATCTCTAGGGCAAGCAAAATTAATATTTTAGCTTCTGAAATACACACACACACACACACACACACACACTAGCATGTTGCCTGTGGGGATCCATGGGCTCTAGACTGGGTAGTGTTTATAATCAGAATCAGAATAACCTTTATTGTCATTGCACACAGTAAAACAGCTCAACCAAATTTACTTGTGCAGCCTCAAAAACAATGCTCGCACTCACACACAACTTAACATTTTGTGGATATGGAGAAGACCACTGAAAAAGTTGGGAGATTTAAATAATCAAAATCTCACAGATACTCTGTTTTATGTGTAAATGTGGACAGCTTCCGTTCACAGCTCTACTCACTACAATATTAAAGGATCATTAACCAAGCAAGAGGTCTGTACGGGGAAATATCAGACCGAGGTTTTGACAGCACGGACCGAGCATTAGCAAATATGCTGCTGACGGTGTTGGGCTCGTTCGCTTTCTTCAGCTCCACTTGCTTAACAGATGGTCCGGTCATTAGCTGGTAAGCTTTCATTCTGTGTATTTTTTCCGATGCTATTTAGATATTTATGGAGTACGTTCATGACCAACTTGGTTTTTAAATCGTGTTTTTAGTTTCTTGGTTTGTAATGAAAATACGTGTTGTGGACCGATTGTCGTGGTTCTCTGTGTATTTCTGTTCATTGTCGCTCCACTCAGCGGATTGTGTTTGCTGGCTCTGTTGACAACAAATGCACATGGAGAGCGGGGGAAGAGGGGAGGAGTGAGGGCTGGCAGTGAGTTTTTAACAACATATTTGTGACAGATGTATTCCCAAGCTGTAGAGGGAGCTCCGTAGAGAAGAATGCAACCAAAAACAAAAAAACAGAAAACAATGAAAAACTAACCAAAGTTGCATAGTTCCACTTTAACCAGACAATAATCCTTTCACTTGCATCAGCTTCCTGGGTACCACATCACTGTGTGCTGGTGCAGCCCAATTTAAAGGGAAGGAGAGATGCTAAAATTCATTCATTTTCAACCGCTTATCCAGGCCTGGGTCACAGTGGCAGCAGAGCAAGCAGCTCACCCCACACTTCCCTATCCTCAGCCAAGTCCTGTAACCCTTCTGGGGGGATCCCAAGGTGATCGCAAGACAACTGGGAAATATAATCTCTCCAGCGTGTCCTAGGTCTTTCCCAAGGGCCTCCTCCCAGTTGGACGCGCCTGGAAGACCTCCCTAGGGAGAAGACCAGGGCTCATCATCACCAGATGCCCAAACCACCTCAACTGGCTCCTTTTGATGGAAAGAAGGACCGGCTCTAGTCCGAGTCCCTCCCAGATAGTTGAGCTTCTCACCCTGTCCAGGAGTGTAAGCCCAGATACTCTATTGAGGAATCTCATTTCTGCTGCTTGTATCCATGATCTTAGCTATTCTTTCAGTCATTACCCAAAGCTCATGACCATAGGTGAGGATAGGAGCATAAATCGACTGATAAATTGAGAGCCTCGCCTTCTGGCTCAACTCTTTCTTCACCATGACGGTCCGGCACAGCATCCATAAGATTTCAGATGCTGCCCCAATCTGTCTATCGATCTCACACATCAACTTACCCCCACTTGTGAAAAAGTACTTAAACTCCTCCACTTGGGGCAGTAACTCTCCCCTGACCCAGACGGGACAATCCACCCTTTTCCGACAGAGGACCATGGTCTCAGATTTGTAGGTGGTGATTCTCATACCAGTCACAGTGCACATCGGAGGTCAGTGCCTGATGAGGGCAACAGAACCACATCATCTGTTTTGTGGACTTGGAAAAAGCATATGACCAGGTCCCTCGGGGTGTCCTGTGGGGAGTGCTGTGGGAATATGGGGTACCGGGTTTGCAGCAACTTGGGATCTGGTCTCTATATGGCTAAAGTAGGAGCTGTGTCCACATTCTCAGCATTACATCAGACCTGTTTCCGATGTGAGGTGCCAAAATACTCAAGATTAATGAGCAACGGTAAACCCAAGCCTTTCCTGCACAACACCGGCTCTGTGCTGGTATTTCCCGCTGCTAAACTAGCAATGTGTACTAGAACACACCCCTAATGGGCTAGTATAATATAATGGGCCTCAGCAGAAGTCTGTTTAAGATCCGCCATTAAAATAGGGCCCTTAAAGCTTGTGACTATGAAAGCTGACTGTGCAGTTATACCTCATATGAAAGCATGTGTCCATAAACATCACACCAGTGTTGCCTTGGACGTTTTATTCCCTCAATATTAAATACACAGAGCTGTAAGAGTATATAATGTATATAATGTCACACACTGCTATGCAGCAAAAGTGACAAACTGGCTGTGAACAGAGGGCTAGGTGATATTTCAATGTCTTCATTCACTGACTTTAGATGTTGTAGCATCATGATGTAATATTGTGTCATTCCACAAAATGCTGTAGTCAGAATTTATGATTCCAAGCAAACTGCATTAAAAACTAACAAAATGAGCTGGAAGATTTCCTGTGTAAACCTTCTGTAAATTAAATTTTAAAAATGCATGGATGCACGCTGTAACTCTCACTCACTGCCACGATGGCTGCTTGAATTTTTGCCAATTTTTTGGCTGTAATGTCAGTTCAGCAAGCGCTTACTTTAGATAAACAAGGTAGCAGTTTAATTCTTTATCTGATCGCACTGCAACACTCCACTCTTATGAACAAGCTCCTTATCTAACGTCTATCTGCGGCTAATAACACACACACACACACACACACACACACACACACACACACACACACACACACACACACACACACACACACACACACACACACACACACACACACACTGCATTAGGGCAAGACAAACAAACAAAAAGGATTGTTTTTTTTACTGTGTGAGCTGCTCTCTCCAGTTTGTACACCTTCTCCCTCACTTTCATGCACCCCACCCCTTTCCACTCCTTTCTTCTGGGACTTTTTGCTGTTTTAATTCCCCCCTCCCTCTCTCAGAGTGTTGACAGAGGTGCCAGACTCTCTCTCTCTCTCTCTCTCTCTCTCTCCTACTCTTCTATGCATTCTGCAAAGAATGCTGGCAGGCTTTAAAATGGGTTTTGGGAAGTGGGTCTAATCCAAGGTGATTCATCTAAATGGGACATTTGTCTGTGTGCGCACACATACATTAATTTGCACGCACGCATCTGTGCGCGCACGTGACTCCTTAACAAAAGCATTGTTCCTCTGTGTCTCTCAGACAAGCTCGTCTCTTTCATCTACCCACCCACATGCACATGCTCGTGCACACACGCACAGCGATGATGTTAAAACATTTATTAGTGCGCTGCTTCAGCCCACAACAGAGGTTAGTTAAGCAGACTCTGACTTCTCTATTGTGTCCTGTCAGTGGGTGAGGACTACATCAGCAGACACTGAGACTCGCTGCAGCCTCTCTTGCAGGCTGTTTCATCAGAGGGAGAGCTGGTGCGACCACTGGACAGGGCTGACCTTGAATTCGTAGGGTGTGGAGCGGTGGGTGCGGCGTACTTAAAAGCACCCATGTTCTGCATGCACCCGGACAGAGATTCAGTTCATCCTTGTAAATTCTGCTAGTGCTTGTTTTTTTTTCTCTTCCAGACAGTTCAGACAGGTTTAAAACTCTTAAAACAAACTCAATCCCTCCCCTTCATCTGGCCCTGTGTAAATCCTCCAGTAAACTCCCACTATCTTATGTCACAGGAGCATTTATCTTAGCGAGGAACAATCCTTCTCCAGATTCTACCCTTTTGATTTCTGTGATCTTGCGTCAGTCTAATTTTCCCCTCTTTCCCCCTTCATCTTCAATCTAAATCAGAGGTCTCAAACTGATTCCAGAAAGGGCCAAGAGGGTGCAGGTTTTCTTTGCAACAACCACTGATCTTAATCAGTGAAATCACCTGGTGGAGTTGGTGGTTGAAAGAAAACCTGCACCCTCTTGGCCCTTTCTGGAATCAGTTTGAGACCTCTGCTCTAAAACATCATTTAAGTTCTTATATATATAGATATAAACATATATAATATATACATGTGTTTCATATGAAGTAACCGTCACTGCTCACATGCTTGCATACTTTGCTTATGTTAGCACAGGCGTTAAGCAATACATCCACTAGAGGGCACTGTGGAGTCTCAAACATTTGGTGACATCAAACATGGCAACGTCAAAGAGGTCATAATCAGACAGACAGAAATGTAAGCAGCGGTGAGCTGGGATAGCTAAATACACCACAACATGATCATATTATACAAATATATATATACAGTAGTGTTCAGAATAGTAGTAGTGCTATGTGACTACAAAGATTAATCCAGGTTTTGAGTATATTTCTTATTGTTACATGGGAACCAAGGTACCAGTAGATTCAGTAGATTCTCACAAATCCAACAAGACCAAGCATTCATGATGTACACACTCTTAAGGCTATGAAATTGGGCTATTAGTGAAAAAAAAGTAGAAAAGGGGGTGTTCACAAAAATAGTAGTGTGGCATTCGGTCAGTGATTTTGTCAGTTTTGTGGAACAAACAGGTGTGAATCAGGTGTCCCTTATTTAAGGATGAAGCCAGCACCTGTTGAACATGCTTTTCTCTTTGAAAGCCTGAGGAAAATGGGACGTTCAAGACATTGGTCAGAAGAACAGTGTAGTTTGATTAAAAAGTTGATTGGAGAGGGGAAAACTTATACGCAGGTGCAAAAAATTATAGGCTGTTCATCTACAATGATCTCCAGTGCTTTAAAATGGACAAAAAAAAACAGAGATGCGTGGAAGACAACAGAAAACAACCATCAAAATGGATAGAAGAATAACCAGAATGGCAAAGGCTCACCCACTGATCAGCTCCAGGATGATCAAAGACAGTCTGGAGTTACCTGTAAGTGCTGTGACAGTTAGAAGACGCCTGTGTGAAGCTAATTTATTTGCAAGAATCCACCGCAAAGTCCCTCTGTTAAATAAAAGACATGTGCAGAAGAGGTTACAATTTGCCAAAGAACACATCAACTGGCCTAAAGAGAAATGGAGGAATATTTTGTGGACTGATGAGAGTAAAATTGTTCTTTTTGGGTCCAAGGGCCGCAGACAGTTTGTGAGACGACCTCCAGACTCTGAATTCAAGCCACAGTTCACAGTGAAGTCAGTGAAGCATGGTGGTGCAAGCATCATGATATGGGCATGTTTCTCCTACTATGGTGTTGGGCCTATATATTGCATACCAGGTATCATGTATCACTTTGGATATGTCAAAATACTTGAAGAGGTCATGTTGCCTTATGCTGAAGAGGACATGCCCTTGAAATGGGTGTTTCAACAAGACAATGACCCCAAGCACACTAGTAAACGAGCAAAATCTTGCTTCCAAACCAACAAAAGTAATGCCTCACAGATGTGAAGAAATCATGAAAAACTGTGGTTATACAACTAAATACTAGTTTAGTGATTCACAGGATTGCTAAAAAAGCAGTTTGAACATAATAGTTTTGAGTTTGTAGCATCAACAGCAGATGCTACTATTATTGTGAACACCCCCTTTTCTACTTTTTTTTACTAATAACCCAATTTCATAGCCTTAAGAGTGTGCATATCATGAATGCTTGGTCTTGTTGGATTTGTGAGAATCTACTGAATCTACTGGTACCTTTTTTCCCATGTAACAATAAGAAATATACTCAAAACCTGGATTAATCTTTTTAGTCACACTTAGGGCCTCTTCACACATAACAGGACTGAAGTTGACTAGTGCACGAAGGAGGAATTGCATGCCATTCGTGAAAAATCGGAGCTGCCTCTAATGCCTGTCACTACAACCATTCGCGCACACCAGCAGCTGTAAGAGAGAGTGTCCTGCGAGAGCCCATTTGATGCCTCTCGCGGCAGGTGTCGGCCAAATTCCAGGTGACACACATGAACATCCAACAACCGCTCGCTGGGCACTTAGGAAATGCGTGGCCATTCGTGCTGTTAGCACGAAAATACTGAGCAGGCGATCACTTTCAAGCTGGCTCTGAAATTTGTCTAAGTGCCCCCATGACTATGGCATTGCCAAGTACACATGTGGTGTGCCAGAGTGTCGGCTCCCTCCACAACACGTGTGCATGTGTTTCACGCCCCCCCCCCCACACAGGTGATGCACCTCTCATCTGATCACAGAGTGACACCTTGGTGACACCTTGGTCTGTACACTGAATGGACAGGGAGCGTGGCTGACTGCCAACAGCAGCAACTGATGACATCTCTTGTCCTGGATGTCACAGCTGCAAAACACGTACTGTGTTTTGATGGACAGGACTTTACAACTATCCACCATGACGCACATGTGTGCTTGCTGTCCTCACATGAACATACATAAAAACATATATCGCTTTTGCAATGGGCTGGGTAGCGCGCACAGCACGCACACAGACAGGCAGTCACAGCTGAAACGGACCGTCAGTTCATGTGGACACGCAGCAGGCAATCTGAATGTCACATCTGTCTGACAGGACACGTGTGTCAGGACACGCATGTGGGCCCGGCCCGACACGCTTGTCCTGTGAGTGGCATGCCGCAGAGCAAGCCAACAGTGCGACAAATACACTACTTTCAGTCATGTATCAGCAGAAATACGCCGTAACCAAAGGGTTTGGTCAGTTATCATGGCACAGCCTTTGCTGTAATTAAAGACAACGAAAACCTCCTCTTCTATACATCTCAAATTTCTCAGTTTTTAAAAAAAATGACATTTAACTCCTTGTTGATTTCAGGCATTTTACGCTCCTGTTATAAGACAGCGATTGTAGCACAGTGGTAAAGTTTCTGTCTGTTAATCACAGCTTTTGTAAATTGCAGTTTCGAATCCCACGTGTGGCAGTTTTTCCTTACCACTGTTGCTCTGGGGGTTGGTAAGGTTAGATCGTACTTGTGTGAAGCACCTTGAGGCAACCTTGTTGTGATATGCTGCCATATAAATGAAAATAAATTGAAAGTTAAACTGAAATTTATTTTTATTTAACCAGGGTTATTTAACTGCAGGGTTCTGTATTGCGTCCCCTTTTATTTATTAATTATATCAACCCACACAGAAAGGCGGCAGGCGGGAATTAAACCCATGACCTTCTTGCTGTGAGAAAACAGTGCTAACCACTAAGCCACCATGCTGCCTTTCTGTGTGGAGTTTGCATGTTCTCCCCGTGTTGGCATGGGTTTCCTCCGGGTGTGCTGGTTTCCTCCCACATCCAAAGACATGCGGGTTAGGTGAATTGGAATCTTTAAATTGTCCGTAGGTGTGTGAGTGGGTGTGGATGTGTTTGTTTGTCTGTTTGTGGCCCTGTGACAGACTGGCGTCCTGTCCTGGGTGTACCCCGCCTCGAGCTCTGTGACTACTGGGATTGACTTCAGGCCCCCATGACCCTTAATTGGACTAAGCAGTTGAAGATGAGTGTGATAAGAGTGTATATCAACCCAGTGATTTTCACTAATTATGCAACCCCAATTCCAAAGAAGTTGGGATGTTGTGTAAAATGTAAATAAAAACAGAATACAATGATTTGCAAATGTTTTTCAACCTATATTCAACCGAATACACCATAAAGACAAGATATTTAATGTTCAAACTGATAAACTTTGTTGTTTTTGTGCAAATATTTGCTTATTTTGAAATGGATGAATGCAACACATTTCAAAAAAGCTGGGACAGTGGTTGTTGTGAAAGTGACGTGACACGGACCCACAACAGGGGGCGTTAATGAACGGACAATGGATAAGCCAAAAAGTAACAATTTAATGTTGTGAATCGCACAACAACGTACAGACAATATCAATATGGTGGACTGTCAATCATACACCAGGTGACGTGTGGGCAGGCTCGACGATAGAAGACGCCTGGAGAGAGAAGAGCCGGATCCCCACACAGCTTCCACCACCAACGGAGCTGAAGAACACCGGAGCCGCCAAGCCCTGCGCCCCAGGTGGCCGCTGTCTTCAGCAGTCAGACCCGGTACTGCTGGCAGAGAACAGAGACAGTCCAGATGAGTGTGAGTTCGCACACTCAGTAATCCACAGTCTGTCTTAAGTAAAGGAGGAAAAACCTCCACCCATAATCACACACACTCGTGCAGCTCCTGGTCAACCACTTATCTGAGTTGGGGTGTGAGGCGAAGACGTCGCTGTCACACCAAACGCCAATCCTCCAGATAAGGAAACACTCCAGGAAAACGGCTGCAAATAGAAGTTCAGGTTAAACACACACAGTGTCAGGCAGCAGAGAAATTACCTGAATGGTAGTTGATTTCTCGGCGAGGAGGTGGAGTTGCAGTCCAGTCTTTGTAGTGGTGATGATGGGTGACAGCTTGTGTTGATTGTTGACAGCTGTCACCTCCAGCAAAGCCAACGCCCTCTCGTGCTTGAAGCCCGCACTTCAAGCAGGGCGCCATCTTGTGGTGGTGGGCCAGCAGTACCTCCTCTTCAGCGGCCCACACAACAGTGGTATGTTTACCACTGTGTTACATCACCTTTCCTTCGAACAACACTCGTAATAAGCCTTTGGGAACTGAGGACACTAATTGTTGAAGCTTTGTAGGTGGAATTCTTTCCCATTCTTGCTTGATGTATGACTTCAGTTGTTCAACAGTCCGGGGTCTCTGTTGTCATATATTGCACTTCATAATATGCACCACACATTTTCAATGGGCGACAGGTCTGGACTGCAGGCAGGCCAGTCTACTACCCGCACTCTTACTATGAAGCCACGCTGTTGTAACACGTGCAGAATGTGGCTTGGCATTGTCTTGCTGAAATAAGCAGGGACGTCCCTGAAAAAGACATTGCTTGGATGGCAACATGTGTTGCTCCAAAACCTGGATGTACCTTACGGCATTGATGGTACCATCACAGATGTGTAAGCTGCCCATGCCATGGGCACTAACACACACCCATACCATCACAGATGCTGGCTTTTGAACGTTGCGCTTGTAACAATCTGGATGTTCTTTTTCCTCTTTTGTAAAGAGGACATGACGTCTGTGATTTCCAAAAACAACTTGAAATGTGGACTCATCAGACCACAGGACACATTTCCACTTTGTGTCTGTCCATTTCAAATGAGCTCGGACCCAGAGAAGGTGGCGGAGTTTCTGGATGTTGTTGATGTATGGCTTTCGCTTTGCATGGTAGAGTTTTAACTTGCACTTGTAGATGTAGCGATGAACTGTGTTAACTGAAAATGTTTTTCTGAAGTGTTCCTGAGCCCACGCGGTAAAAATATTTACACAATGATGTCAGTTTTTAATGCAGTGCCGCCTGAGGGATCGAAGGTCACGGGCATTCAATGTTGGTTTTCGGCCTTGCTGCTTACATGTAGAAAGTTCTCCCAATTCTCTGAATTTTCTGATTATATTATGGACTGTAGATGATGGAATCCCTAACTTCCTTGCAATTGAATGTTGAGAAATATTGTTCTTAAACTGTTGGACTATTTTTTCATGTAGTTGTTCACAAAGTGGTGATCCTCACCTCATCTTTACTTGTGAATGGCTGAAACTTTTTGGAATGCTCCTTTTATATCCAATCATGAGTGTCCTCAGTTCCCAAATGCTTATTGTGTGTTGTTTGAAGGAAAGGTGATGTAACACAGTGGTAAACATACCACCGTCCCAGCTTTTTGAAACATGTTGCAGGCATCCATTTCAAAATGAGCAAATATTTGCACACAAATAATAAAGTTTATCAGTTTGAACATTAAATATTTTGTCTTTGTGGTGTATTCAATTCAATATAGATTGAAGAGGATTTGCAAATCATTGTATCCTGTTTTTATTTACATTTTACACAACGTCCCAACTTCATTGGAATTGGGGTTGTCCACCAATATCTACTCTATCAGTGTCCGATGATTGTATTAATTATTTATATAGCCGGCTGGACATAATAAGAGATAATGAGCGAGCACTGCTTCATTCATGTCATTTTATGACTGTACGTTTGTGACCATGGGTCATCTACAGAGGAACAGACGGTTCATACTTGTACTGTCCACTCGATAAGAGGGATTCAATAAATTGTGTTGTTTTTTGTGGTGTGTGGTTTAAATTTTTTTTATCCACAGCAGAGGCGTGATGTGGTGCCACACGTTCCAGCTGCTCACACTGTGTTCATGCACGCGCACGAGCGTACATGAAATATCACCATTACATATCATTCAAGTCCAATAAGGTGTCAGGATTATATAGCATGGAGTTCAAAAACATGCATAGAAATAATGATAATGTATGAATACTCACTTCCCCAATAACTGTGCATGCAGTGTACTCTTGTCACAACTTAAATGCCTTTGTTATATCCTATTACCTAAGATCACATCTCTTGCAGTACTTGAAGTACTGGCTACGCTACCCAAGGATTTCCCGTCATACTACTCTGTTTTGTCTCTATCTGACAGCTTTCATAAAACAAACAGAATGAATGCATAGTATTGTGGACAGAGGTTTCGGTCCATATCTGTATTTATCTTTGAGCAACAATGAGGCTTTAAAGTCAAATCAGTTCAGGTTTCAAGGCATGCGCAGGCGTTCTGCGTCACCACAACCACCCCACCACAGGACCTCCTTGGGTCATCCAGGCAGTCAACTGGTCAATCCATCTGCTGCAGCCAGGTGAAACATGGTCATTCCCGTGGCTTTTTCAAGTTGTTGCGTTCTTTAACACTGAGGCGCCTACATCATGGATCATGCCCTGATAAGAGCATCACACAGCCATAGTGTTGCAGCAGACATTCTCAATAAGCAAGGAGTACCCCTCACCTGAATCGTTCTGATTAAATACTTGTTTGATAGAAACAACGAGTATCAAGACCGGGCCTGTTCAGTCATCTCCATTTCCACCATCCCATCCAGGTACCTACCAAGAGACAATCTTCCTCACCACCAGGGGATTTCCACCATCACCACGACAAAATACTTGTTTGACACAAAGTCATTGCAGTGGCATCCAAAGATTCTCCAAAGATACGTACCACCAAAGACATCCAAGAGTCAACTTAGGTCACTGGTTAGCATCCAAGTCTCACAACCATAAAACATGAAGCACTAAGACCCTATATACCAGAGACATGCACCCTTTTTCCCCCCTAGCTGTGGATTCCTTCTCCCTTTCCCTCTGTCGTTACTAGTACCCTTGTTCTTTTTTTTTTTTTTTTTTTTTTTACTTTTTCATTTCTGCTGGCTCTGCCAAAGCCCTTGTGCCCCCATTCTCTCTCAAATTTATCTTTCATCTCTGTCTGTTTTGCTCACCCTCTCTCGTTCTCTTTATCTCACTGTCTCCATCTCTCATCTCACTCCCTTATTACCTCCCTCCCTTCACTTCTTTCTCGCTCCCTCTATCCTTCCCTCTTTCACGAGAAGACTGTGACTGTAATGTTGCTGAAGAGAACACAATGTGTCAGCCTGAAGCAGACAGATGAGCTCGGAGAGGAGTAAGAGGCTGACAGCAACGCATTAATCCACACACACACACACGCACACATGCACCAGAGGAGTCGTGCTGAATGAGCAACACACACAAAGTATTACAACAAATGAGTGCATGGCAGGTATTAAACAATACACTATATATGTGATACAGAATCCATGTAGCCCTGATAGAGGTTTCTCAATATGATATTAACAGGAATAAAACCCCCACTATTATCAGCAAACTAAATACATTTTTCCTTAGACAACCACAGGCTGTTTTAAATTTTGTCTCTTTAGACAGTTTGAATTACTTTCTTTTCATACAACCCCAATTCCAGTGAAGTTGAGACATTGTGTAAAATGTAAATAAAAACAGAATACAGTGATTTGCAAATCCTCTTCAACCTATATTCAACTGAATACACCACAAAGACAAGATATTTAATGTTCAAACTGATAAACTTTATTGAGGTGAATGGAAATACACATTTGCAAATATTTTTGCTACAGTAATAAACTCATAGAAATTACACTGCATTAAACCAACATTATTAGCACTCATCACTCATCTTCAACCACTTATCCGGGATCGGGTCGCCGGGGCAACAGCTCCAGCAGGGGACCCCAGATTTCCCTTTCCTGTGCCACACTGACCACCTCTGACTGGGGGATCACGAGGTGTTCCCAGGCCAGTGTGGAGATATAATCTCTCCAGTTAGTCTTGGGTCTTCCCCGGGGTCTCCTCCCAGATGGACGTGCCTGGAACACTTCCCTACTGCCCAGGAGGCATCCTTACCAGATGCCCAAACCACCTCAGATGGCTTCTTTCAACATGAAGGAGCAGCGACTCTACTCCGAGCTCCCCACAGATAACCGAACATCTCACCCTTTCTCTATGGTAGACACCAGCCACCCTCCTGAGGAAGCCCATTTCAGCCGCTTGTACCCGCAATCTAGTTCTTTCGGTCATGACCCAACCCTCATGACCATAGGTGAGAGTAGGAACCAAAATTGACCAGTAGATCGAGAGCTTCGCCTTTTGGCTCAGCTCCCTTTTCATCACAACAGTATGGTAGAGCGAATGCAATACTGCCCCTGCTGCACCAATTCTCCGGCCAATCTCACACTCCATTGTCCCCTCGCTCACATTATCATAATGTTAAATAAATTTGATTAGAGTATAAAATTCATATGGTATTGATAAAACTTTAAACACTGTTTTTATTAAAAAGCCTGTTTGGTCATTATTTGCAGAAACAACACAGACCGTGGCCCCAGGGTGGGTTTGAACAGCACCATCATACCACGACCACAGAAAAACACAGCACGTTTCACAACAATTTTACTTATTTCTCAATCAACACATAAACAGACTTGGAATTAAAGAATCAGAGAGCTGAATCAACTTATATGATAAACTCTGACACACAACTCACATAAAACAACATTTTGCATGGTTGCCATCTGCAAGCATTAAAATAACACTCAAAGATTTTAGATCTACTTTGAGTAGCTGCGGTTATATTTATTTTATATTGGACAGCTGACCATGAAACATGCAAGTGTAAAATTTAAGGTTTTTACCCCTCAAATAACCTCAGGCTCTGGTCACACTGACAGCTTCCCCAAGATATAAGTGACATTTTCATTTTGTTTGAGCAGATATCCTTTCATTTCTTGTTAAAACTATCTGCCCAACTATTTTTTTTACACTGTTTGTCTTGTCCAACATGCAGTGTAAATCGACTACAGTCCCATTACAGAGAACCTATGTGGTGTTCCAAAATCAAATGCTCTGCAATGACTTTGTGCCTTCCATAAAAGGCAATATAATAAACAATATTATAGTACATGAAAATAATGCTTATTGCCTCCTTTCTTTACTTGACATAATGAAATTTGGTAAAACGGAGTAGTTTCTCATGCAAACAGCATGGCATTCATTTACAGCAGACCATGCTGTGTCTGTGTACCTCATTTAAATGCAAACATCAATACAGAGAGGTCACCTAATCTAATTTCTGACTACAAGCCATCACCTTCCAGAGGATTTTTTTAAATGTATGTATTCATTTATTTTCAGATTTATGTTCATGGAGCATTGTGGATCCATTCCCCTGTAAAGTATTTGTGACAGGGGCAATGAACTACAGGGCTGTGCAACAATTAAAAAATTCTTATTCTGATATGAATTGTAATATTTTCAAATCTGCATGTATCATGATATGGAAAGCATATAAAAATTCAAGAATAATATAATATAATGTTTGATGCAAAGAACTGTGTGTCACTATTTGAATCATATATCACATGATACGAAGCTCTTATCTACAAATACGAAATTCTGATAACAATAATAATAATACCACGACAAACAGGGCTGGATCCAGAGTGAAAATCTGACAGATGCATTTTTGCCCATTGATAAAATAAAAATCTACATGTCTTGTTATTCAATAATATTCATTCTTTTATTCGGCTTTGTGTTATCGTGTACCCGCTCTGTGGAACAGTCTTCCTGCGACCGTGAGGCAGTTGGAGTCCATGGACATTTTTAAGTCAAGACTTAAAGCCTATTTTTACTCTCTTTCTTATGAATAGTTTTTTATTTTTAGCTGTTTTATTCTTTTACTTCTGTTTTTAATTATGTATTTTAATTTTTTAATTTTTATTTATTTATTTTAATTTTTTTATGTTGAACTGTTGTGAGGCACCTTGAGACGGCTTTTGTTGTGATTTGGCGCTTTATAAGCCGATTAAATTGAAATTGAACAACATTTTATTGAGTTTTAAAGTAAATAAATGTGAAATTGGTCACTGAATCCTTAAACTTTCTGTAGTTATTGTCAAAAGCATTTCCTTTCAGGCATATATCTGAGCTGAGCTCTTGCAGCTGTGCTGGGCAGCACGTCAGGAATTTGTAAAGAAAGCACGTCTCATTTTGGGAGGAAAAAACGTTTTAGTCGATTGTAGTATTACAATGATGTGATTACAACATCGTTGTCTGTATTACAACGTTTGTAAGAGGTGTAATTTTATTCAAAGCGGCGATTCATTTTGAAGTTATTAATACCGACCGGACTGTCTCAGCAGAGAGCCGTGCAGCGTTTGAAGCTGTGCCAACGGAATGGAGGACGAGTCTCGTTTCTTGACGGCAACAAGACAAGAGTCCCAGTTGGTGACTTTAATACACACAAAAGTGACTCACGGTATTTTAATGGCTTTGAGAGGGGTTAAGAAGCAGACTTGCTGGATCTGAAGGGCGGGAAATCAAAGAACCAACGAGCTATAGTGGATCGAAGCATTGCTTCAATGGTTCACTCTTCAAAGTGCAGTCACGCTGCAGAAACGGTTGATTACAGACCCGCTGCAGACCAAACCCTGAATATCTGACTTTATATGTACGTCCGCATGACTGTGAAACTTGGAAAAATCCATATCATTTAGGGACAATCCGTATAGGTTGACATGTATTGTCGGAGAACCACCGAAAATGTAATTTCAGTCATCATAGAATGCCTTTCAAACACACCGTTTCTTGCTGAAATAAGCGTGCAATTTTCCTTGCACATCATTTTTCCTGGATGCCATGATCATCGACTGGACTGGACTGAAGCTATGTTTGTTTGATCCAGTTTGAATTTTCCTGCATACACCTGCGTGGTGCATTGTGGGATCAAATCAAAAGCTGCGTTCACTGCGCAGACACATCCGGCACTATTCGGTATTATTCGAGAATTTTTTTTTTCCCCGATAACGAATGATGCGTAAAAAAATCTGACCGATGCAACTGCATCAGTCCAAACCGGTCTGGATCCAGGCCTGACAAATATAAATTTGACACTAACTCAACTACAAGATATATGTAATCATAAAACAGGAGTTGTATGGACCAGTTGATTAGTCAGCTTTACTGCTCTGCAGTAAGACTTTAATCTTGACACTGACTCATCCTTGATCCCTGTCTGCCAAACAGTAGCATCAGCATCCGCAGTGGTTAGACTCGTTCCCACTCAGTGAGGCCTCCCCAACACATGAGAGACCCAGGTGAGGGGCCAGACCAGCAACACCAGGGACCAACGGAAAACCACTTTACACTTCCTGCCTACTGTCACCTCGTGGCATTAAACACTACCAACATAAGGATGTAAAAAGCAAAAACTGTGACTGTGATTCGGCTTGGGACTCCGGCGAGGGCGGTCGCATCTCCTCCTCTCTCCTCTATCTCTGCTCCAACCTTCAAGTCCCTACTTCACTGGACTGTGAATTCTTCAAACTATATTGGATTAACCATGGAATAGATCATTTGGTCTCTGAACGCTATTGACACCATTTTTCAACAAGGAAATCAGGGCCGGGGGATCCTGCATGCCCAGATGTAACCTACCCTGCGGGCTATGTTCTTGACGCCTGGGAGAAATGGCGTGTCGTATACTTGGTGCCATTCTCTGTGGAGGACGTCGAAGATCTATTTATATTTGGTTTTATTGTAGGAGGGCTGGTACTTATTGGTTCATGTGCTGCCCTGATTTCCCGAGAATTGGCAAGACGGCTGCCACCAGAACCACCACTCCTCACCTGTCCATCATGATTAATGAGTTGGGCAAGTCGATACATTCTCAGACTGTGTTAACCCTTGAACTCAGACGCAAATTGGATAAAATCTCGGAGCAAATGCACGTTTTGCAAAGGAAGATGTCAGAGATCAGGGAATACTCATGAATTGGATCGGGTTGTTCATGTGAGCTGCAAAGGTGTTTTCACTGCTCAACCATAAACATAGCAGGCTTATCAGCCTCTGAAGGACTAAACGCCCCGTTGTTTTCCTCCAGAAGAATTTCTACGGCCTTGGTGAACCATTCGGCTGCCTTCTTTCTTATCTTCTGCAACTCCAGCACACACGGACAGAAACTGACATAAACTTAACTTATTTGTCACTCACACATGGACAGAGACTGATACGCAGACTGATAGGCAGCAATTACAGCCTCAAGTCTTCTTGAATATGATGCCACAAGCTTGATGCATTGACACAAAGTCAGTGTAGACAACAGCACAGAACATACCACTGATGGCTGGTGTCAGACAGAAAAGTGACCCACCCACAATAAGCCTTAAAAATTTATAAAAAATGTATTTAAATATATACAAATGAAGACAACATGAATGAGTATAAATAATATAAAGATTTCTAATAAATAAATACAGTACAGTAGGACATTCTTATATATAAAAGGTAAAAATTCATAAAAGGGGCCAAAATTATATGGGGTGGGTCAGTTTTCCACACTAGAAAAGCAACCCACGGGTCACAATTCTGTATAGAAAAGTGACTCTGGGTCAGATTTCAGCAGGTCAGAGGTCTAATCACAGGATTGGAAAAGGGTGATATTCTAAACTTCAAAAACATCACAAAGTGTAACTGGATGTCCTATTTCTCCCAATAAATAAGATGAGTTTAGCGCAATCTAGTTTCTCTGATGCACACATGACAGACTGAGCCATCTGTGAGTTAAATTCAAATTCAGTGCTTTATTATGTTGCCACAGGGCAAATAATCTGTAGCCAACAGTTAAAATAGGCACACACTCACATCTGTCCAACTTAAAGCATTTCAAAAACAAATAAAATTTATATTAAATGTAGTAATTAAAAAACATACTGTTTAAAAGCTCATCACAAGTAATAAATCAATTAATTTTATTTAAAAGGTCTATTACAGCTAGGATGAAAGAGTTCCTAAAAATTTTTGTTCTGCATCTTGGTATTCTGTATGTCCTGAGCAAAGGAAGCACCTGAAACTGTCTGCACAGTTGATGACTTGAATCTGCCAAAATTTTCCTCGCCATCTTCAAAGGCCTGACATCAGATAAGCTTGTCAAGCCATTTAAGGGTATGCCCACAGTTCTGCTGCATACTTTAATCATACTTTGAAGCCTGTTTCTGTTCTTTAGGGTCAGCAGACCCATCCAGAACACCATGGAGAAGGTCAGGACTGATTCAATAACACATGAATAAAATATCTTCATAAAAACACTGTCAACATTAAAACTATGAAGCTTACGCAGGAAGCACATCTGCTGATGGGTTTTCCTATCTACTTGGGCTTCAAAAGTAAGTTTACTATCAATAAGGGTGCCCAAGTATTTATACTGCTGTACCACCTCTACAGCATGGTCATTGATCACCACTGGGGAGATGGACATCTCTCCTTTATTGTGGGCACATTAATACCCAGTCCAACAAATCAGATGCTACTGGACCATGATCTTGGTCATCATCCATCAGCGGTAACAGCAGTAGCAGTAGCAAATTTAAATATAATGCAATGCTAAAATACCCTTGGCTGTATGAGCATAAAAATAGGAAACAGAATGTGATCTTTTGACCTTTTAAAATAGGTCAAGGTTAGTCATCTTTGAACTTGTCCAAGGTCTGTGTCCCAAGAATGCTCAGTGTGAATTTGAAGACCCTGGCAGTAATAGGACTGGACCTATGCGGACAACTGGATGGTTGGACAGACGAACAGACGGACAGAAGGCCTTCACAATACCCGATCGCCATATTTTGGCCATCAGATAATATACTCAACAAAAATATAAACGCAACACTTTTGGTTTTGCTCCCATTTTGTATGAGATGAACTCAAAGACCTAAAACTTTCTCCACATACACAATATCACCATTTCCCTCAAATATTGTTCACAAACCAGTCTAAATCTGTGATAGTGAGCACTTCTCCTTTGCTGAGATAATCCATCCCACCTCACAGGTGTGCCATATCAAGATGCTGATTAGACACCATGATTAGTGCACAGGTGTGCCTTAGACTGCCCACAATAAAAGGCCACTCTGAAAGGTGCAGTTTTATCACACAGCACAATGCCACAGATGTCGCAAGATTTGAGGGAGCGTGCAGTTGTCATGCTGACAGTAGGAATGTCAACCAGAGCTGTTGCTCGTGTATTGAATGTTCATGTCTCTACCATAAGCCGTCTCCAAAGTCGTTTCAGAGAATTTGGCAGTACATCCAACCAGCCTCACAACCGCAGACCACGTGTAACCACACCAGCCCAGGACCTCCACATCCAGCATGTTCACCTCCAAGATCGTCGGAGACCAGCCACTCGGACAGCTGCTGAAACAACCGGTTTGCATAAACAAAGAATTTCTGCACAAACTGTCAGAAACCGTCTCAGGGAAGCTCATCTGCATGCTCGTCGTCCTCATCGGGGTCTCAACCTGACTCCAGTTCATCGTCGCAACTTCGCACAGCCATTGAAGAGGAGTGGACCAACATTCCACAGGCCACAATTGACAACTTGATCAACTCTATGCGAAGGAGATGTGTTGCACTGCATGAGGCAAATGGTGGTCACACCAGATACTGACTGGTATCCCCCCCCAATAAAACAAAACTGCACCTTTCAGAGTGGCTTTTTATTGTGGGCAGTCTAAGGCACACCTGTGCACTAATCATGGTGTCTAATCAGCATCTTGGTATGGCACACCTGTGAGGTGGGATGGATTATCTCAGCAAAGGAGAAGTGCTCACTATCACAGATTTAGACTGGTTTGTGAACAATATTTGAGGGAAATGGTGATGTTGTGTATGTGGAAAAAGTTTTAGATCTTTGAGTTCATCTCATACAAAATGGGAGCAAAACCAAAAGTGTTGCGTTTATATTTTTGTTGGGTGTAATATGACACCCCCAATGCTGACTCCAGCACATGTTTGTATACAATGCAAACAAGAGGGGTGCACAACACACGACATGAGGTCAGATAATGTGCCATTAACTTTAAAATGCTGGGACCTATTGGGCAAAAAATCAACAAGCCAACAGATCAGAAGTGGCTCAATGTCATGGGTACGACTTAAACTATTTGCAAAAATGTGAGGCCGGATGCAGTTAAAAGCTGAAGGCAAACTGGGGTGGATCTATGTTTGACTGAAATATTTCCACTCATGCGCCCTTGATGATTTTCTCAAACAAGTAATGTGAGGGTGATGGGTCTGAAGTCATTAAGCACCATTGATGACTTATTTTTTCACACAGGTACAACAGTGGATGATTCCCAAAGACCAGGTACCTTGCAGATTTCAAGGGACCTCCTAAAAGCAAAACAGAATATATCTGTTGATTTTCTCTTATACCCACATTTCAGTCTTTTCTATTTCTCACATTTAAATGGAACTTGAAGCATACAAATGTTGTTCCTCTGTTTCTGTAAACGATATGTGTTATGAGCCGCCAGCATATGCATTAATTTTTCTGGCTAATGACATCATCAGCGGTTACTCAATTATGACTCAACTTTTCTGACATAACTCTATACTTTCAAAAATCGCAAGTTGTGCAACCCTTTGAGTTTTCTAGGTATTTTTCACTGCAAACCTCTATATCTGTTTGAAAGGCACCTCATAGCTTACAATAGCTTTAGGAAAAGGTGCATAATACAACCCTTCAAACTGCCAATTACATTCCAGCAGTGGGAGCCAGAGAGAACTGTAAAAATGGAAAAGAAAGGTCTCTTCAGGTTAAAAAGTTGACTTCTGGGGTACTGGAATATAATATAAAAGATAAACATTTTATCTCCTGTTCTTTCCCCATTTACCAAGCTCAGTGTGTGCTAAAGCCAGGTGTGCAAGCATGGTCCACAACTCGATGCATCTCCTGATTAGCCAGCGACAATACAACCTTATTTAAAGGTACACAGTGGAATTCCAGGACAGCAGTGCAATCTGAGAGTCATGAATTATATACAACAGCCGCAGGTGGGGAAATAAAACAAGGCACCCACAGCCACCAATGTATGACTCGATATGTGTACGTCTGTAGCTCCCACTACAGTTACACACCGCCAATGTCTCTCTCCACATGCAAAAACAGAATCCAGGCTACCAGAGCAGCCAACGTACGATACACTCAATCCAAAAACAGACCAAAACAGACAGATACACTCTATTCAAACCAGGATATAGCACTGTCATGCTGCAGGAACACACCCAACAAGAGTAATTTCAGAGTATGGCATCACCTCTCCGAAGTGTGAAATATAAATCTTGCCAGCTACAGAATTAAATTTGAAGGGAGCAAACTTCAAAACTTGGAAAAGTGTAATGCCTTGAAAAGTATATCTTCTTGTCAGTAACACATAAAACATCTGCCACAAAAAGTATTGGAACTATACGGTCAATTAATTAAAAAATTTTTTTCCTATACATTGACAATGTTTGGGTTTGAGGTGAAAGGATGAATATGAGAAGAAGGTAGAGCATATCAGCTTTTATTTCTTAGAAGTGATAAGCAATATAGAGCGTAGCAACTTTTGTATCTGACCATCTAAAGTTTGAGGAAGCAAACAAATTTCAATAGATTGCATATATAGATAGATTAGATTGTTGATTCAATAATCAACACTTTATGATGATGATTAATGATGACTACAAACAGACACAGACCACCTGTGAGAGGCTGGGATTTCCTGTGCTGTATGCTATCACTGCATTTTAGAACTTCATTGATCCTTCTGTCTATTCATCTGCTCCTCCGAGATTCTTCCAGAACTGGGACATGCGAGATCTACAAGGAACTGTGGAAATACGGAGAAATGAGAGGATTTATCACAGCATCACAGGGATGAAATCCAGGGAACGTTCTTTCAAGGACTCATCTGGCACTCATCACGGACATGCCAACTGTAGCCCATTTAACAAGACTTTGCTCTTCACTGTTTGGATATCCTTTGAGCCAGCAGCCATTGGACTCTTGCATGGCTGTCTTTGCATGTGTGACAATTCGTTGTTGTGCTTTGTTTTAATTGTATTTTGATATTCTTACCATGGCCAAAGCAGATGGTCACCCCACTGAGCCTGGTCTGTTTGATATTTCTTTCTATATAATGCCTGAGGAAGCTCTTCCTAACCAAGGTTGCCAATGTACTTGCTAAGGGAGTAGGTAAGGTTAGACCTTACTCATTTGATTTGGTGTGGTACAAATAAGTTGACCTGTTATGTTTTGCCAGACTTTTGCAGTAGCCTCTCTTAGTCGGTGTCTGTTTCATTGAATTTTCCCTTCAGTCTGCTCTCAGGAGATGAAATTACTGCTCAGTTGGATTAAGGGCTGTTGATTTGGCGAGTCTAGAGCCTTACACCTTACATTCCCACCGCTCCACCCACCCCACCCTCGATGAAGTACACTTGTTGAGTTGGTTGTGTGTTTTGTGTGTTAAAACAAAAAAGGTGAATTTTAAATAAACAGAGAAAACAAATCTCAACAACATTCATCCATTTTCTTAATTTCCAATTAAGGGTGGGGGGTGGAGCCTATCCCAGGGATCATTGGTGAGAGGGGTGTACATCCTGGACAGGCCGCTGGTCTATCGCAGGGTCAACAAATATAGACATTCGCAGTCTCACCTATGGTCAATTTGGAGTCAGTAATTCACCCATCCAGCATGTCTGTGGAAATGGGAGGATGCCAGAGCAACCACAGAGAACCCACGCAAACATGCTGTTGTGAGGCAACAGTGCTAACCACTAATCCACCGTGTTCCCAATCTCAACAAGATGAAAAGCTTAGACTCAATATTGCAGGATGGAGTAGTGTGTTTGATAAGGCATGGGGACCTGTGCTGAGACATTTGAGGACAAAGGTGAGGGATGAATGATGGATGATACTAATCCTGTAATAATCATAGACCCGCCCTTTTTTGAAATTTACCTAACCCAATAATTTGGTATATAATCCACCACACAATTTGCAACAAAATGTACTTTTTTTAAACCACTAGGTTGTTCCTGTAAGAAAAAGAGAATAAGTTCCAGATAAGAATGTATCTCACATTAAGATACAATAAAATATTAAACACAAAATAATGACTGCATAAGTGTGTGCACACCTTTAAGTATAACACAATTACATCATCATTTTTACACCCAGGACAAGTCAGAGGATAGACACGTGAACATTTCCCAGCCTCTGAATATGTCTTGAAGTTAATTTACATCAATCAAAACAAACAGTTTGCTACTATGTGGTGAATCTGTCTGCAGTAGGCACATAGATTCTCAAATCTGAGTGGCGATCATCTAAGAAGAAGACGAAGTAAGGGTTGGTGAGGTTCGACCTATGATTTGGCACCATATAAATAAACCAAACTGAACTGAAGTCACCAAGACGCTCATAACAACTCTGAAGGTGTTATATGCTTGTGTGGCTGTGATCATAAAGTTTTGTCTGTTGTTGCACCACCAGCGTCACAGCACAGCGGCACACATACTAATTTTCTTATAATAAAGAAATATTTGTTATTCATACATTCCAGTATTTTTGCTCACCTTCACATTTGATGGCCTGATTAAAACAAGCAAGTTCTGTGTTGTTTGAGCATTTTGCTAATAATGTTTAAGACGCAGCTGCTGGTGCGGTGTAGCGCAATGGCTATGCATAATTCAATGGACCATTTTACAAAACAATACTACAGAAAATGAGCGCTTGAAGAAAGAAAACTGTTCTACCTAAACAAACACAAATGACTCTGACATTGCTGAAAATTGTCAAGATTTGGATTTTTTTGTGTCTTGTTTGAATCATGTGTTCCGTTTGGTTATTGTGTTTTGTTAGTTTTCTAGGTTGTTTGTTATCTTGCTGGTCTTTTTCTGCTTGGGTTTTCTCTGGCTCTTTGTCTCTCATCTTTTCCTTGGTGCTTGGTGGTGGGCGTTTCACTCTGTCTGGCCACACCCTTGTTCTTGTGCTTTCCACGCACACCTGTTCCCAATTTGTAGCTCATCACCTGGGTGTATTTAAGGTTCTCTGGTTTCATTTGTCACTCGCCAGATTGATGCGCCTTGTGCCTTCTTTCCAGCTCTAAGTCTCAGTGTGTTTTCTCAGTCCTGTTTTGCCTCATCATTTTTTTGACCGCCTGGCTGCGTACCCGACTCTGCCTCAGCCTGATGCTTTTTGTACTGCTGCTTGTTTTGGACTGCCTTAATGTGTACCGACCTCTGCCTGAATCTCTACTAAACCTTTTTGAACCACAGAGCTGTGTGCCTGAGTTTTGCATTTGCATCCAGACGTCTTTAGCCACCAAGCCTGATAAAAATCAGCACCGTCCCACCTTACGGAGAGATAACACCTCTTTTTTTAATGTGCTAGAGTGATAAAGTTAATGAGATAATATCCCTGTATAAAGTGCAGAAGAAGCTCCCCACTTTACCTGGCTGACTGTGGTGTTTAAAGAGCCTCAGAGTGATGAGCGGCAGAGTGAGGAGCAGTGCAGCGTGGTGAGCAGAGCCGCAGCCTGTGGAAACAGGCCTCGCTGTGGATGACAAGCCTAACGAGCTAAATATAGCCTTCTGGGTTATCTCCTCTGTGGGTGCAGTCACTCCGTTGTTGCTTCACATTATTTACGTGTCTGTGCACGCTGCATCCTCTCTCTCGCCCTCTCTCACTTTCATCCCCCCCTACACACACACAAGTATCTCTTTCTCCTCTGTGCCCTTTCATGCTATTTCTTCTTTTCTCCACATTTTTTTCATACTATGCAATTCCCTCTTTCCTCTTGTTCCTTTCAGCATTCCCTCTGTTTCTCTGTCTTTTTAGTCTATTTATCTCATCCTCCCTTTGTGTCCTTCCTCTGCTCCCCAGCAGCTCGATGTGTTTTTTTTACGTCTGACACTCAGCCTTTTTCCTCTCAAGCCATCTTTCTCTTTGAGCTTCTTTTCACTCCCATCCCTCTCATTTTCTTTCCCTCCCTCTCATTTAGCTGTCCACTACACCAGTGTGATCCTCAGTTCAAATACTATATAGTACGGACAGTCTGCCGTATTAGCCCGTGTCACCTGCAGCTCCCTGACCTCCTGCTGTGCTGCACTGTCATACTGAACAGTTTCAACCTGCAGTCGGCCTTTAACATGTAACAAAGGACACTAAGGTCCGTGCACTGGGGGCACAAAGGTCACATTTAATAAGGTCAATTAAATGTCACTTATTCCTGTTATTGATGAAAATATTGTTACATCGAAAAGTGGGAAGTTTCAGTGGAGGACGTGTTTGCACGGTTAGTTTCTGTGAAACCACACTTACTGCAATTAGGGAGCGTCTGAGATTTGGCAAATGGGTGTTTTTGAGCACTCTGTGGTTTCTCAATGTTTTTCTCTGTGTTTTCCATTGCATTCATATGAATATGGTACATCTGGAAAGTATTCACAGCACCTTTTTTTTTTTACATTTTTGCAAATTTATTAAAAATAAAAAACTAAAAATTGTACATTTGTATTCATGGCATGAAGATCAAAACTGAGCTCAGGTGCATCCTGTTTCCACTGATCATCCTTGAGATTCTTTTACAACTCAACTGGAGTCCAGCTGGGGCAAATTCAGTTGATTGGACATGATTTGTCCTGCTATGGGCTTGGTCATGCAGTGTCATCGTGGCGGGATTTTTGCCATTCAGACTCCTTGCCTACCTCCCGACAGCACTGACATCCACACAGGTGTTGCCATAGACAACACTCACATCGTTGATAAATGACCCTGGGTGCACAGCACTTTGTCGTTTGACGAAGCACATTGCTAGAAAAGTACATCCATGTACGCCACTATTTTTTTTTTTACTGATTAGTGTGCACATGCGTTACACTGAAGGTGATTCTGCACATCCCTGAAATTACAGGGCGAAAACTGTTTGGTGTAGCGACAGTCAATAAGTAAAGGATTATTCTCGTACCAGTTTCACTTCAATATCTTGCTTGTTACTGAAATAACTGTGTTGGATGCAGAACTTTTCAGCTGACCATTGTACTTGTGGAGTTGTGTCTGGAAGGCCATCTGGCATAAAACTAGCACCAAATCTCTGCATAAATTACATTTTATTATTTCAGAATCTGAAACAAGTGATTTACAAACATGAAACCAGAGGATTCTCTTCAGGCACAGACTGCTCCTTCCCAAGTGCAGGACTAACAAAATGAAAAACTCCTTTGTCCGTCAGGCCTCACTGGGAGGGAGGAGGAGTAACAGGAAGACAGAGGATGGGAAGGAGAGGAACAGTAGTAGCCAGTAAGCCAATAGTGGGCAGTATTTCTGGTGTTTATGTTTGTATTTACATTTTGTAAATTGTTTGTTACTTTTTATACTCTGTGTGCTTATTACCCTGTGTGCTCTTATAAAATGCTGCTGGAACCTCAATTTCCCTGAAGGTGTCTTCCTAAAAGATTAATAAAGTTCTATCTAATCTAATCTAATGAATGTAAATCATCATAACAAGAAGTGTCAGGTTGTGAAATTTGAGCACAGATGAACTCTGCAGCATCGGGGTCACTTTGGACAGTTTAATGGGTGCTGAACTTGTAAATGGAATTCTTAAAAACCATTAATGAAGTGTCCTCATAATCCTGTACATACATGAAGTAGTGTTGATGAAAACAGATTTTGAAGTATTAGAGAACTGAATCTAGGCATGTGTGCTTCTATCTGCTCATCTTGCATCTCTCTCCATTTGTCTTTCTGCAGGTTCCATCTGCCTACTTTTTCCTCACACTGTATCTTTTAGTCTGTTTGCCTTTCTGTCTCTGTCTTTCTCTCACACTGTCTACCCATCCGTGTGTCTATCTAGCTTACGGCCCTGATCCTGCCTGTGCTCCCAGGTTTATGAAATGCGAGCAGCTTAGCAGATGGTGCATATCGTATTCTGGTCGGCTCTGGGTGTGTTTCATACCACAGACAAAGGCTTACAATAAATGCGAGCCTTTAGTCGCACAAACACACACACGGACACAGAGGGAACTCAGGCTGTTAGCACTCAAGAGAAAACGGTGAGGAAGAAGAGCGAATGAGCAAGGGAGGGCATCTGAGGAAGAGAAAACTGAAAGAAAGGGATGGAAAATAGCAAGTCAGAGACAGAATGCCCTCCCGTGACCCTAAGCGGCTATAGAAAATGGATGGATAAATGAATGGATGTCCTGCAACAAACTGGCGGTCGATCCAGGGTTTATGACCATCCAATAACCACTGGGTTAGGCTCTAGCTTTTACATGATCCTTAACTGGCCTAAGTAGGTAAATAAAATGAATATAAATAAATGAATAAAAACCTTATCACAAAAAACCCTAGACAAATAAATAAATAAAAGTCAGATTATGATCATATCAAGCTAAACACAATCCAGCACCATCCAGATTGTTACCAGCGCAAAGTTCAAAGCCAGCATCTGTGATGGTATGGGGGTGTGTTAGTACGCATGACATGGGCAACTTACACATCTGTGATGGCACCAACAATTCTGAAAGGTACATCCAGGTTTTGGAGCAACACATGCTGCCATCCAAGCAATGTCTTCTTCAGGGACGTCCCTGCTTATATCAGCAAGACAATACCAAGTCACATTCTGCACGTTTTACAACAGCGTGGCTTTGTAGTAAAAGAGTGCGGGTACTAGACTGGCCTGCCTGCAGTCCAGACCTATTGTCCATTGAAAATGTGTGGCACATCATAAAGCGCAAAATATGACAACGGAGACCCCGGACTGTTGAACACCTGAAGTCATACATCAAGCAAGAATGGGAAAGAATTCCACCTACAAAGCTTCAACAATTAGTGTCCTCAGTTCCCAAATGCTTAGTGAGTGTTGTTAGAAGGAAAGGTGATGTAACACAGTGGTAAACATACCACTGTCCCAGCTTTTTTGAAACGTGTTGCAGGCATCCATTTCAAAATGAGCAAATATTTGCACAAAAACAATAAAGTTTATCAGTTTGAACATTAAATATCTTGTCTTTGTGGTGTATTCAATTGAATATAGGTTGAAGAGGATTTGCAAATCACTGTTTTTATTTACATTTTTCACAATGTCCCAACTTCATTGGAATTGGGGTTGTAATTCACACTGGTCAATAATTCACATTTACCTTTGAAACATGGTGCTACTGCTTCATGCAACAAGAAATGAAATTAATTGAATCAACGCATCATTTATTTATAATGCAAACACTGCATTAGTGAGCAGAAACTATCGGGCTAATTAATGTTATTATATGCTCTAGAGAGCAGGGGCATGAAAGTCAGTAGGAGCAAAACTGAGTACATGTGTGTGAATGAGAGGGAGTCCGGTGGAATAGTGCAGTTACAAAGAGTAGAAGTGGTGAAAGTAGATGAGTTTAAATACTTGAGGTCAACTATCCAAAGTAATGGAGAGTGTGGTAGAGAGGTGAAGAAGAGTGCAGGCAGGGTGGAGTGGGTGGAGAAAGGCGACAGCAGTGATTGCAGAAGGCGATCTGACTGTCACGTCACCCACGTGAGCTCTGTTCACATGACACAGTGTCAGTCCTGTGGCGTGCCATCAACAAGACACGCGTGTCGGAAAGTACACACGTGCAGGGCCGGCTGGACACGGTGCCAGCAGATGTGGACATGATCAGAGCACCCTGCTTCTCATTCATGTAATTTCATGACTGTACGTCTGTGACCATGGGTCATCTACAGAGGAACAGATGGATCATACTTGATAAGAGGGATTCAATGAAATGCGGTGTTTTTTATGGTATGTGGGGTTTTTTTGTTTTTTAAATCCGTCCATCTCTTTCTTAATTTCAGGCATTTTCCAGCACTGTTTATAGGCCAGTGACAGTAGCTCAGTGGTAAAGTTTCGGGCTGGCAATCAGTAAAGTACAGGTACAAATCCCGCAGGTGACATGTATTTTTTTACCACAGCAGCGGCACGATGTGGTTCCACATGCACCAGCTGGTTTTTATTTTTTATTTATTCTACAGTAGCCGCGCAATGTGGTCCACAGCTGCTCAAACTGTGTTCCTGCTTGAAAGACACCGTCACATGCACGAACCATTGCACCGGGTCATGCACGCCTGCCCATAGACACAATGTTTCGTAGTTCGCTCATACGAGCTGTATCACTGTGAGTTGCCCTGAGTTGTACTTATTCACACTATGTGTGAAGGGGCCCTTTGGTTAAAAGCAGTCCACAGTAATGGGGTAAACTGGACACCCTGGATTCCAAAAAAGCATTCAAGATTCTGCAGTGTACGCTTTGCCAATGGTATGTTTATAAGGCTAATTTTATTTCTCTTCTATTGTTCAAAATTAAAATCACATTTTAATTTTCAAAAGAAGCAGAAGATAGCTCCACTTTCAGACTCAGTAGCAAGAGTGATACTCGCATAATTCTAACTTGACATGAAACAAAGCCAGGTGTAACACATTTAACAAAAAATATTTCTTGTCTAGTTGAATATGAAACTGAAAGAGTCACACATGATTAACAGGGATTAACATTATGAATTTACAGAGAATAAATGAGGGAAACCTACCGATACGATGACATTTCTTCATCAGAAAATTTAATCCCATTTGCTGCCATTAGGTAGGCCGGTACATGTAAATGGACTACATTTATATAGCACTTTTCCATCTGCATCAGGCACTCAAAGCGCTTTACAATGATGCATCACATTCACCCATTCACACAAGCACACACACACACACAGATGTCAGGGTGCTGCCATGCAAGGCGCTCACTACACACCGGGAGCAACTGGGGGGTTAATGACCTTGCCCGAGGGCCCTTAGTGATTTTCCAATCAGGCTGGGGTTTGAACCGAGGATCCTCTGGTCTGAAGCCCAACGCTTAACCACTACACCATCACCTCCCCTTTCCCCTTCCGTTCGGTTACACGACTTATGAGCACAACATCCATCTTTCTTCAGCCAGCACTGTTCCCAAACCTCGGCACGTGGCCTGTAAAGAGCCTGTAAAAGCCTGTAACATGTCCAGTGTCAGTGGCAGGTATGCCCCTGATGTCTTTTCTCCACTGTCTTACCTTTATCACACTGGTAGGAACCTAAACTGGCTATTTCTGCTAACTGTTCAGCACTGTAAACTGTGCAATTTTCACTGGGACATTTCAGTGGTTCATTCATTTTCAGGCTCAGCAGATTCAATCCCACAGTGTGAATTGGTGAACGTCCCGTCCACAGGTAGAAATAGCAAAATCCTGCATAAGAACCACTTTTAACCCCTTAATCCCACACGATGAAGCAAGCGCTCTTTGCTTTTTGCTCAAGCCACCGGCCTGGACGTACTGCATATGCGTACGTCAATATGTGTTATTGCAAAATCGACAATGAATGTTATATGCCCTCTTTTTATCCAAGCATGTGGTCTTTCAGTTTGAAAGCATCATTTATTGAACTCATTTCTTGTCTAAAACACAGAAAGTCTTTCATTCAGATCTTCTTCTTCTTTTTACGTGGTTGGTGCCCAGATTAATGGTGCATTACCTCCACCTTCTGCTTCAGGGTGTAAATCCCAGCACCTCATTCAGAATATAGGAGCAGCTTGTCACGTGTGATGCAGTAGTTTTTCACATGTAAGTCGTTTTGTAATACGTCGCATGACATATTCTTATTCCAAATTAGCTTAGAAAAAAAAAACATGACTTGGAAAATACAGTTAATGTGCATTCTGTTTTGTATCCATTTTAAATATAGCTTTTTGTAATCAACAGCACAGCAATTTAATGTTGTTAACAGAAGCAGACGGCAGCACAGTGACTTAGTGGTTAGCACTGTTGCCTTGCAGAGAGAAGGCCATGGGTTCGATTCCCACCTGTAGCCTTTCTGTGTGGAGTTTGTGTGTTCTCTCTGGGTGCTCCGGCTTCCTCCCACATCCAAAGACACGTAGGTTAGGTGGATTGGAAACTAAATTGTCTGTAGGTGTGTGTGCGGGAGTGAAAGTGTTTGTTTGTCTGTATGTGGCCCTGCAACAGACTGGCGTCCTGTCCACAGTGTACCTCACTTTGCGCTCTATGACTGCTGGGATAGGCTCCAGCCCCCGCGACACTTAAATGGACTAAGAGAATGAAGATGGATGGATGGGTGTGTGTGTAGAAGCAGACAGTTAATAGCTGCAGAAAGTTTATGACAAACAAAGCAGGAGAAAAAGAGAGTGAAAGAGAGAAATGGCTGCTACTAATAATGATGAAAGATACACAGCATCAATCCATCTCATCAACAAACACAAGACTCTGAGAGCCAGAGACTCTCTCTAACACACACACACACACACACACACACACACACACACACACACACACACACACACACACACACACACACACACACACACACACACACACACACACACACACACACACACACACACACTCTACGGCCTTGTATAAATCTGATTGGACTCACCATGATATAGTGCCTCTGCATCTCTGTCTTCTCACTGGCCAACTTCTCACACTCCAGCTTCAGACTGTACGAGGGCAAAAATCACATTCACAAATTAAATTGTTTATTTACATGCACTAAAATAAATTAGAATATTATAATTCCCACCACAGATATTGCAGAGTTCAAACACATTTTACAGCTGTATAAAGATACCACAAATATTTCATAAATGCTGTGTACAGATAGAGTCATTACTGTGAGAAATGATGTGGAATTATTCACTACACCATTAAAAACACCACCTTAAGTATACATTATAGACCTGAACAACAGGACAGCAATTATTCAAGCAATGCTTAATTTTGGTTTCAATGTGACATAGTACAACTAAATATGTGTTTGAAGACAACCCGGTTCTACTTTATAATAATAATAATAATAATAATAATAATAATAATAACGGTAAATGGCAAATGGTAAATGGACTGCATTTATATAGCACTTTTCCATCTGCATCAGACGCTCAAAGCGCTTTGCAATTATGCCTCACATTCACCCTGATGTCAGGGTAATAATAATAATAATAATAATCAGTGGTGGGCACAGTTCCGATAATCCGATAACTGATAATTCACAAAGATTATGTTTTCATTATCGGATTATCTTTTTAGATAACTTTAAAAACCATTATCGGACTAATTATCTTGCGATAAATTTTTGTCCGATAATTTTTAGACCGATAACGTGATAAATAAAGCTGAACAGCTACAAATATTTCTAAAACTTAAAAAAAGAAAATATATTCACAAGAGTTTTAGGCACAATATAAAAATAGTTTTATGTTACGATGTTAATGGTGTTCTGTGTGTGCAGCGTGATCAGAGTATCTCAATGCAGTTCTCAATGTTACTGAGATCTCGCAGCGCAGCACGTTTTACAATATAATAAAATGTGTGCACAATATAATAAAATGTGTGCACAACATCATAAAACGTGCGCACAATATACACTCAACAAAAATATAAACGCAACACTTTTGGTTTTGCTCCCATTTTGTATGAGATGAACTCAAAGATCTAAAACTTTTTCCACATACACAATATCACCATTTCTCTCAAATATTGTTCACAAACCAGTCTAAATCTGTGATAGTGAGCACTTCTCCTTTGCTGAGATAATCCATCCCACCTCACAGGTGTGCCATACCAAGATGCTGATTAGACACCATGATTAGTGCACAGGTGTGCCTTAGACTGCCCACAATAAAAGGCCACTCTGAAAGGTGCAGTTTTATCACACAGCACAATGCCACAGATGTCGCAAGATTTGAGGGAGCGTGCAATTGGCATGCTGACAGCAGGAATGTCAACCAGAGCTGTTGCTCGTGTATTGAATGTTCATGTCTCTACCATAAGCCGTCTCCAAAGTCGTTTCAGAGAATTTGGCAGTACATCCAAGCAGCCTCACAACCACAGACCACGTGTAACCACACCAGCCCAGGACCTCCACATCCAGCATGTTCACCTCCAAGATCGTCTGAGACCAGCCACTCGGCCAGCTGCTGAAACAATCGGTTTGCATAACCAAAGAATTTCTGCACAAACTGTCAGAAACCGTCTCAGGGAAGCTCATCTGCATGCTCGTCGTCCTCATCAGGGTCTAGACCTGACTCCAGTTCGTTGTCGTAACCGACTTGAGTGGGCAAATGCTCACATTCGCTGGCGTTTGGCACGTTGGAGAGGTGTTCTCTTCACGGATGATGCGAAGGAGATGTGTTGCACTGCATGAGGCAAATGGTGGTCACACCAGATACTGACTGGTATCCCCCCCAATAAAACAAAACTGCACCTCTCAGAGTGGCCTTTTATTGTGGACAGTCTAAGGCACACCTGTGCACTAATCATGGTGTCTAATCAGCATCTTGGTATGGCACACCTGTGAGGTGGGATGGATTATCTCAGCAAAGGAGAAGTGCTCACTATCACAGATTTCGACTGGTTTGTCAACAATATTTGAGGGAAATGGTGATATTGTGTATGTGGAAAAAGTTTTAGATCTTTGAGTTCATCTCATACAAAATGGGAGCAAAACCAAAAGTGTTGCATTTATATTTTTGTTGAGTATAATAAAATGAGCGCACATTCTCTCCACAATGCAAAACATTTTGCGATGACACTTCCAGGGCTCCGTAAAAATGCCTGTTTTTATAAATAAAAAATGGAATATTTTACAAAAGCACATTTACCTGTAAACACCAACACACGACACACGTCACATTAACGTGTTGGTTTATATAATGAATGACTCAACCAATCAGTGTTTAGCAGAAGAGGCACATTTTACCCAGAATCCTTTGCGATCTGTCTGTGTTTTTTACAAAAATTCAGAATTAGTGCATTATTCAACATTAAAAGATGTATGTTATATTTTAACTTTGTACAAATGACCGAATTCACATTAATGGAGTTATTCTATCCGTATTCATTTATTTATACACCAAACCATAAGTCAGCATGGCTTTATTTTCCAAGACCTCCGCCTGACCGGAGCGTTGTGATTGGGTAGAGAGCTGGGCTTTGCAGCTGTTCTCAGCTTGCTTCTGTGGTGGAAGCCATGTAGTAAATAAGAGCTTCCAGCAGGGGGCAAGATGTTCAAAGACAGAAGTGTGGGCTCATTGTTTGGGTCTGTTGTCACTTTTGATGCTACCAGAAGCGATCGCAGTGTTAAAACTCAAATTCAGTTTGTTAGTAGTTGCAAATGTACCAGAGACAATACTGGAATTTATCGGTTATCGGCTATCTGTAACTTCTGATACATTTTTGGGTGGTTTATCGTTTTATCTTTATCAAAGATAACGTTTCAGTTATCTGATTATCTGTTATCGAAGTTAATTTTTTGGTTATCTGTGCCCACCACTGATGATAATAATAATAATAATAACACATTCATTTGCATAATGCTTCACAAAACAGTTATAACAAAATAAGACAACAAAACACAGTGGATTGAAATAATAAGAAATATTACTAGATGTTAAATTGATATCCAAAAAAAAACAAATTAGCACACCCTTGATAAATATAGGCAGCCAAGAATATGTGAGTTTTGATTATTTTGTTAAACACAACTCAGTCGAACTAAACTGCGTAGACCATTCCAATACAATGGTGCCCAATAGGAAAAGCTATAAAACCCACAATTTTCTTGTCAAACTTGGAGACACACAGCAGACCAGCCCCCTGTGATCAAAGTGTACGTGTGGGCACATATGACTCAACCAACTCAGCCATTCAATATCTTATACATTAATTGTAGAATTTTAAAATCTGTTGTCGTCTGAACAGGCAGCCCATGGAGAAAAGCCTGGGATGATAGTCAAAAGAAAATACCAAAGAAGCTCTTGAGTTCATTCAAGAGAGTCTCATGATCAACGATGACAAATACAGCACTATGGTCCAACAACAACAACAGCATAGATACAGACTCCAAATCAATAGTCATTAACCATTAATCATTTACCACTTTTGTAATTGCTGATTTTGTCAACTGATGTGCCCTGAATGCCAATCCCAACTGCTAAGGTTCCAACGGATCATTTCCAGACAAATATTTCAGGAGCTGATTTGACACAACTTTCTACAGAATTTTCAACAAAATGCCAAATTGAAGACAAGCTTGTGATTTTCCAGAGTCTCTGCATCTAAGGTAGATTTGTGTGTTGACAGTTGATGAGGTTTGACTATGCACAGCACTTCAGTTTTTCCACATTTTATTATGTTACAGCCTTATTCCAAAATGAAGTAAATTAATTTTTCCTCAAAATTCTACACACAATACCTCATAATGACAATGTTAAAAGTTTTTTTTTTTTTTGGAGGGGGGGGGGGGGGGAATTGGTGAATTTATAATAAATAAAACAAACAAACAAAAAACTAAGAAATCACATGTATGTAAGTATTCACAGCCTTTGCCATGAAGCTCATAATTGAGCTCAGGTGCATCCTGTTTCCATTGATCATCCTTGAGATGCTTCTAAAATTTAATTGGAGTCCACCTGGGGTAAATTCAGTTGATTGGACATGATTTGTAAAGGCACACACCTGTTTACATATAAGGTCCCACAGTTGACAGTGCATGACAGAGCACAAACCAAGCATGAAGTCAAAGGAACTGTCTGTAGACCTCTGAGACAGGATTGTCTCAAGGCACAAATCTGAGGAAGGGTACAGAAACATTTCTGCTGATTTGAAGATCGCAATGAGCACAGTGGCCTCCATCATCTGTAAATGTAAGAAGTTGAAATCCACCAGGACTTTTCCTGGAGTTGGCTGCCCGTCTAAACTGAGTGATCGGGAGAGAAAGGCCTTAGTCAGGGAGGTGACCAAGAACCTGATGGTCACTCTGTCAGAGCTCCAGTATCCCTCTGTGAAGAGGAGAGAACCTTCCAGAAGGACAACCATCTCTGCACCAATCCACCAATCAGGCCTGTATGGTAGTGTGGCCAGACGGAATCTACTCCTTAGTAAAAGGCACATGGCAGCCCACCTGGAGTTTGCCAAAAGGCACCTGAAGGACTCTCAGACCATGAGAAACAAAATTCTCTGGTTTGATGACACAAAAATTGAACTCTTTGGCGTGAATGCCAGGCATCATGTTTGGAAGAAACCAGGCACCATCCCTACAGTGAAGCATGGTGCTGGCAGCATCATGCTGTGGGGATGTTTTTTAATGGCAGGAACTGGGAGACTAGTCAGGATTGAGGGAAAGTAGAATGCAGCAATGTACAGAGACATCCTGGATGAAAACCTGCTCCAGAGTGCTCTTGATGTCAGAGTGGGGCGACGGCTCATCTTTCAGCAGGACAATGACCCTAAGCACACAGCCAAGATATCAAAGGAGCGGATTCAGGACAACTCTGTGAATGTCCTGGAGTGGCCCAGCCAGAGCCAAGACCTGAATCTGATTGAACATCTCTGGAGAGATCTGAAAATGGCTGTGCACCGACGCTCCACATCCAACCTGATGGAGCTTAAGAGGTGCTGCAAAGAGGAATGGGCAAACCTACCCAAAGATAGGTGAGCCAAGCTTGTGGCATCATATTCAAGAAGACCTGAGGCTGTAATTGCTGCCAAAGGTGCACCAATAAAGCATTGAGCAAAGGGTGTGAATACTTATGTACATGTGATTTCTATTTTTAATTATCATTTTTAATACATTTGCAAAAATAAAAAAAAACTTTCATCATGCTGTCATTATGGGGTGTTGTGAGTAGAATTTTGGGGGAAAAAAATGAATTTACTCCATTTTGGAATAAGGTTGTAACATAACAAAATGTGGGAAACATGAAGTGCTGTGAATACTTTCCAGATGCACTGTAATACATTGAGAGTCACTGAGACTATCATGCCAATCACAACAGGATGCATGAAGTTGTGAGGTTCGTCATTTGCGCTCCAGTTTCCTGTAAGTTTTCCTTTGTATTTGAAGATTCTCTGTGAGCCAAGGCATCTGTTTATTCATGAGCAAGAACATTTGCTGAGGTGGTCTGTTCTTGCAATGACCCCAGCACTGCTGTTAACTTAAGGTCAAACCTCCTTAAAGTACCTGGGCTGATATGGTGCGTTAATGTCAGTGTCCTTTCCATAAAAGTTGAACTATTTTGTTCATGAATAAAAATTTCAAATAAAATCATCCAGTTGTCCAGGATGGGTAGCGCACAAATATCTCTGATAGTTGATCCATAGGACAAAACCAATTCAAGGATATATCCATTTTCAGGTGTAGAACCTGTCACTGATTGTGTTAGATTAGGTCATTTTATGTGTCATGAGCAGTTGGGAAAACAAGGTTACCCAATCTATTTCAACTCTAGATATTATTAGAAAAAGGTGAAGTTGTACTTATTGAGAAACAGGTCAGACTCCTTATCATAAGAGGTTTTGACAAACTGTGTTGGGAGTTGGCAATAATTTGTGTTGCATTATCAGCAGTAAACATACAGTGATCATACATCAGTACTGTGTTAATGTTTGTGTGTGGGCATTTACAACCCCTGGCAAAAATTATGGAATCACCGGCCTCAGAGGATGTTCATTCAGTTGTTTAATTTTGTAGAAAAAAAGCAGATCACAGACATGACACAAAACTAAAGTCATTTCAAATGGCAACTTTCTGGCTTTAAGAAACACTATAAGAAATCAAGAAAAAAAGATTGTGGCAGTCAGTAACGGTTACTTTTTAGACCAAGCAGAGGAAAAAAAATATGGAATCACTCAATTCTGAGGGAAAAACATTATGGAATCACCCTGTAAATTTTCATCCCCCAAATTAACACCTGCATCAAATCAGATCTGCTCATTGACATTGACCCTATGTGTCTTTTTGCAAGGAATGTTTTCACAGTTTTTGCTCTATGGCAAGATGCATTATCATCTTGAAAAATGATTTCATCATCCCCAAACATCCTTTCAATTGTCCAAAATATCAACATAAACTTGTGCATTTATTGATGATGTAATGACAGCCATCTCCCCAGTGCCTTTACCTGACATGCAGCCCCATATCATCAATGACTGTGGAAATTTACATGTTCTCTTCAGGCAGTCATCTTTATAAATCTCATTGGAAAGGCATCAAACAAAAGTTCCAGCATCATCACCTTGCCCAATGCAGATTTGAGATTCATCACTGAATATGACTTTCATCCAGTCATCCACAGTCCACAATTGCTTTTCCTTAGCCCATTGTAACCTTGTTTTTTTCTGTTTAGGTGTTAATGATCCCTTTCGTTTAGCTTTTCTGTATGTAAATCCCATTTCCTTTAGGCGGTTTCTTACAGTTCGGTCACAGACGTTGACTCCAGTTTCCTCCCATTCGTTCCTCATTTGTTTTGTTGTACATTTTTTGATTTTTGAGACATATTGCTTTAAGTTTTCTGTCTTGACGCTTTGATGTCTTCCTTGGTCTACCAGTATGTTTGCCTTTAACAACCTTCCCATGTTGTTTGTATTTGGTCCAGAGTTTAGACACAGCTGACTGTGAACAACCAACATCTTTTGCAACATTGCGTGATGATTTACTCTCTTTGAAGAGTTTGATAATCCTCTCCTTTGTTTCAATTGACATCTCTCGTGTTGGAGCCATGATTCATGTCAGTCCACTTGATGCAACAGCTCTCCAAGGTGTGTTCACTCCTTTTTAGATGCAGACTAACGAGCAGATCTGATATGAGGCAGGTGTTAGTTTTGGGGATGAAAATTTACAGGGTGATTCCATAATTTTTTCCTCAGAATTGAGTGATTCCATATTTTTTTCCTCTGCTTGGTCTAAAAAAGTAACCGTTACTGACTGACACAATCTTTTTTTCTTGATTTCTTATAGTGTTTCTTAAAGCCAGAAAGTTGCCATTTGAAATGACTTTAGTTTTGTGTCATGTCTGTGATCTGCTTTTTTTCTACAAAATTAAACAACTGAATGAACATCCTCCGAGGCCGGTGATTCCATAATTTTTGCCAGGGGTTGTATGTGTATGCTGCTCACTCAATCCACCAGACTCTTGAAATGCGGCAAAATATACAACTTTCTAAATGACACATTAACCAGAAGTGGGTTGTGTATCACTGCAAAAAACACAAATTATAATGAGACTATTAATGACCTCTGGCTATCTGAGTTACTGAAACATGAAACCTCAGTTAGCCAAAACTTCACTGAGACTGCCCAAAAATGTTCTGTGCTGGGCTGTTTAAAGTAATTAGAGGGAAAATGGTCAAAGGATGTTATAATGATCTGTGCAAATAGCATATACAGGATAAAAAGTCTTGGAAATACTTACTCACATATACACAGTCCGAACACATGGAAATAATTTGGTGAGTCTTGGATGAAATTTAGATATGAAAAATTTGACTGGAGATCTAAGACATTAGTCTCATATTTACTTAACGTTTTGACAAAATTAGCAAATATTCAAAGCAACATAAACCTGAAACCATTGTATTTGCTACATATTTGTTCTTGTTTTTAACATAATGTAATTCCGTTTTTGCTTTCAGTATTTTATATACTCTAATACTACTTACATTCATGATGTCATTACATGTGCGCGGCATCCATACTGGAATAAACAAAATATCACTGAGGTCATGACTGCTGTAGTCAATTCAAGCAAAGGCTGTGAATACTTAGGAGCATGTGATTTCTTAGTTTTTTCTATTTTTAATACATTTGCAAAAATCGAAAAAAAAAACTTTTTTCACATCGTCATTATGGGGTGCTGCATGTAGAATTTTGGAGGAAAAAAATTATTTTATCCATTTTGGAATATTGCTGAAACATAACAAAATGTGGAAAAAATGAAGTGCTGTGAATACTTTCCGGATGCACCGTACATGGAGAATGGGCTACAGGCGGCTTGGAACCAGGGAGGCAAGCATGTGAACCCCTTGCACCACCATGATGCAAATTTTATTTATGTGGTCTAGAATGGAAGATTAGCACTGCAGTTATTGTGTTGTGAATTTCAAGCTCACCATACCAAAGTATGTAAACTGCCTAAACTAACATGGAGAAGCATTGTATTGTCTGATACAAATTGGAAATCAGTTTTAAAGTAACAATTATATCAATATATGGACCCTTCCAGAACCACAGGAATCCCTGGGAAGATCTAAAGCACCCCATTTTCGTGATGTTATCACAAAGCCATAGATTAATTTAGTTTTTGCAATGTCATCACAAACTGCCATGAGACTGGGTTGAAATGTACCATGAACTGGTCAATGGCCTGATTTTAACTATGTGAATAGGTTGAGATAAGCTGTTGTGCTGCCAACACAGTCTCATGGCAGTTTGTGGTGGCATTATAAAAAGGACATCAATCTATGGGTTCGTAACAGGGAAATGAAAACGGGGTGCTTTTCGTGACAGGGCACGAAATGTGGGGTGACGGGTGGGCGGTATGGGGGGTTGTGGTTAGGTTTAGGGGAGGGAGGGGACACACTTATGCTATGTTTATGGCTAGAGTTAAGAGAACGGGGAGGATTATAAATAGCAAAATTGCTGTGTGGGCTGCCAGAAGAGGAGGTACTGCTGGCCCACCACCAGAGGGCGCCCTGCCTGAAGTGCGGGCTTCAGGCACGAGAGGGCGCAGTCGCCTCACAGGAGCAGCCAGGGTGATAGCTGTCACGCATCACCTGCAACAGCTGTTACCCATCATCTGATCAGCAGGGGAATATCAGCAGGACGACGCCTCCACCTCTTTGCCGAGATATCGTTCTACCTGGAAGGTAACGTGCTCAGCTGACTGGATAACAGTGATCTTTTGTGACTTTTGGGAGTTGTTTAGCTGACTCCTTTTCCAACGAGTGGTGGAGGTAGTTTTCCTGCCGTGCGGATTCCTGGGTGCAGACGCACCCACATTTAATTGTTCTTTTGTTCCTCACCAGCAGTACCAGGTCCGACACGCGAAGGCAGTGGCCACTTGGGAGTTCGGGACTTGGCGGCTCCAGTATTCCCGGGGTCTGGTGGCGGAGGAAATCGTGTGGTTCCGGTTCTGCTTTGGACAGACGTCTCCTATCTTCGAGCCTGCCCACACGACACCTTTTGTGATTTGGCTTTGTCTATTGTTGTAATCTGATTGTATTTGTTGTGCCCATTCACAACAGTAAAGTGTTGTTATTTGACCTCATCCATTGTCCGTTCATTTGCGCCCCCTGTTGTGGGTCCGTGTACCTACACTTTCCCAACAGGCTATCTCGGCCAACGTCATGGACCCCGAGGGGCGTCGACCGGCCATTGAATGGCCAATGGAAGAGCAAGGCGCACAGGCGTCTGCAGGAGGAATGATCGGTGAGTTGCAGCGAATCCTCACCGCTTTTACGGCTCGGCTGGATCTGATGACCGAGCAAAACGTCCTCCTTAACCGCAGGGTGGAGGCTCTCGCCGAGTAGGTGGAAGCGCGCCCTCAGGGCGCTGCTGCGGCTCTCCCTCCTGTCGATCCTGTGCGCAATAGTGACGTTCCACAGGTCGTTCAACGACCCCTCCCACCTTCCCCTGAAGCATACATAAGCCCTCCAGAACCGTACGGGGGTTGTGTGGAGACATGCGCAGACTTTCTTATGCAGTGTTCGCTCGTCTTCGCACAACGTCCCGTCATGTACGCGACTGATGCTAGTAAGATAGCTTATGTGATTAATCTGCTTCGCGGCAAGGCACGCGCTTGGGCTACAGCGCTCTGGGAGCAAAATTCACGGCTCCTTCTGACATATGATGGGTTTGTGAGGGAGTTCAGAACAGTGTTCGATCACCCAAATAGAGGAGAGACCGCTTCAGCCGTGCTGCTGTCAATGAGACAGGGGCGCCGGAGCGCAGCTGCTTATGCAGTCGACTTCCGCATCCGGCTGGAATAGCACTGCCCTCCGCGCCGCCTTCGTAAACGGACTATCGTTGGTCCTGAAGGAGCACCTGGTGGCTAAGGACGAACCGCGGGATTTGGACGGGCTTATTGATCTCGTTATACGATTAGACAATCGGTTAGAGGAACGCCGTCGGGAGCGAGGCGAAGGACGTGACCGGATACGCGCCGCCCCTCTCCCTTCCGGGTTCGAAAAGGGGCCGCCCTCCCCACGCTCCACAGCCGCAGCGCTTTGTGGGGCAACAGCTCCCCCTGTTGACGTTGTTAGGGAAACGCACAGGGCCAAAATGGGGAGGCTGATCCGTGGAGAGTGTTTTCTCTGCAGCTCAACAGAGCACACACAGAGAGACTGCCCCAAACGGCCAAGACGTCAACACTCGCCCTTAGAGACTGGGCTAAGGGGGGGTCAAGACATTCAAGTGAGTCACACACAAATTGCCACACGACTCCCAGTCACAATCCTGAGCGGGGATTTAACCCTTCAAGCCTGAGCACTGGTGGACACGGGGTCAGAAGGGAATCTGCTAGACAGCGGATGGGCAAAGGAGGTAGGGCTCCCTCTGGTGGCGCTTCCTTCGCCATTGCAGGTGCGGGCACTAGATGGCACCCTCCTCCCTTTACTCACACACAAGACACAACCAGTAACTCTGGTGGTGTCTGGAAACCATCGGGAGGAGATTGAGTTTTTTGTAACTCCTTCTACCTCCCGCGTGATTTTGGGCATCCCATGGATGTTAAAGCACAATCCCCGGATCGATTGGCCGTCTGGGGTGGTGGTTCAGTGGAGCGAAACCTGCCATCGGGTGTGTTTAGGATCCTCGGTTCCTCCCGGTTCCCAGGCTAAGGAGGAGGTCAAAGTCCCTCCCAATCTGACGGCAGTGCCGGTTGAGTACCAGCAAGGATCTGGCACTCACCCTTCCCCCGCACCGTCCGTACGATTGTGCCATTGATTTGGTTCCAGGCGCTGAGTTCCCGTCCAGCAGGCTGTACAACCTCTCACGACCTGAGCGCGAATCAATGGAGACCTACATCCGGGACTCATTAGCTGCCGGGCTGATCCGGAACTCCACCTCCCCGATGGGGGCAGGTTTCTTTTTTGTGGGCAAGAAAGATGGCGGACTTCGTCCATGTATTGATTACAGGGGGCTGAATGAGATTACGGTTCGCAACCGATACCCGTTGCCATTATTAGATTCCGTGTTCACCCCCCTGCATGGAGCCAAAATCTTTACTAAGCTGGATCTTAGAAATGCGTATCACCTGGTTCGGATCCGGAAGGGAGACGAATGGAAGACGGCATTCAACACCCCATTAGGTCACTTTGAGTACCTGGTCATGCCGTTCGGCCTCACAAACGCCCCCGCGACGTTCCAAGCATCAGTTAATGATGTCTTGCGGGATTTCCTGCACCGATTCGTCTTCGTATATCTAGACGATATACTCATCTTTTCTCCGGATCCTGAGACTCATGTCTGGCATGTACGTCAGGTCCTGCAGCGGTTGTTGGAGAACCGGCTGTTTGTGAAGGGCGAGAAGTGTGAGTTTCACCGCACATCTTTGTCCTTCCTGGGGTTTATCATCTCCCCCAACTCCGTCGCTCCTGATCCGGCCAAGGTTGCGGCGGTGAGAGACTGGCCCCAACCCACTAGCCGTAGGAAGCTGCAACAGTTCCTCGGCTTTGCAAATTTCTACAGGAGGTTCATTAAGGGCTACAGTCAGGTAGTTAGCCCCCTGACAACCCTGACCTCACCAAAAGTCCCCTTCACCTGGTCGGATCGTTGCAATGCCGCGTTCAAGGAGTTGAAACGGCGCTTCTCGTCTGCACCTGTTCTGGTGCAGCCCGATCCTAGTCGCCAGTTAGTGGTTGAAGTGGACGCCTCGGACTCAGGGATAGGAGCTGTGCTTTCCCAGAGCAGGAAGACCGATAAGGTCCTTCACCCGTGTGCCTATTTTTCCCGCAGGTTGACCCCGGCCCAACGGAACTATGACGTCGGCAATCGAGAACTCCTTGCGGTGAAAGAGGCTCTTGAAGAGTGGAGACATCTGTTGGAGGGAACGTCCGTGCCATTCACGGTTTTCACTGACCACCGGAACCTGGAGTATATCAGGACCGCCAAGCGGCTGAACCCCAGGCAAGCCCGCTGGTCACTGTTCTTCGGCCGTTTTGACTTCCGGATCACCTACCATCCCGGGACCAAAAACCAGAGATCGGATGCCTTGTCCCGGGTACATGAAGATGAAGTCAAAGCGGAGTTGTCGGATCCACCGGAACCCATCATCCCGGAGTCCACTATCGTGGCCACCCTCACCTGGGACGTAGAGAGAACCGTCCGGGAGGCCCTGGCACGAAGCCCGGACCCCGGAACTGGGCCGAAGAACAAACTATATGTCCCACCAGAAGCTAGGGCTGCAGTCCTGGACTTCTGTCACGGCTCCAAGCTCTCCTGTCATCCAGGGGTGCGAAGAACCGTGGCAGTTGTCCGGCAGCGCTTCTGGTGGGCATCCCTAGAGGCTGACATCCGCGATTATATCCAGGCCTGCACCACCTGCGCCAGGGGCAAGGCTGACCATCGCAGGGCATCAGGACTACTCCAGCCGCTGCCCGTGCCTCATCGCCCCTCGTCCCACATCGGCCTGGATTTTGTCACGGGCCTCCCGCCGTCCCAGGGTAACACTACCATCCTCACGATAGTGGACCGATTCTCCAAGGCGGCCCACTTCGTGGCCCTCCCGAAGCTCCCAACAGCCCAGGAGACAGCGGACCTCCTGGTCCACCACGTCGTCCGGCTGCATGGGATTCCAACAGACATCGTCTCCGATCGCGGTCCCCAGTTCTCCTCGCAAGTCTGGAGGAGCTTCTGCCGGGAACTGGGGGCCACGGTGAGTCTCTCGTCCGGGTACCACCCTCAGACCAACGGGCAAGCAGAACGGGTAAACCAGGAGGTGGAACAGGCTTTGCGCTGCGTGACTGCCGCGCACCCGGCGGCCTGGAGTACCCATTTGGCCTGGATCGAGTATGCTCATAACAGCCAGGTGTCTTCAGCCACCGGCCTCTCCCCTTTTGAGGTATGTCTGGGGTATCAGCCCCCGTTGTTTCCGGTGGTTGAGGGAGAGGTCGGTGTGCCCTCGGTCCAGGCCCACCTACGGAAGTGCCGTCGGGTGTGGCGTGCCGCCCGTTCTGCTTTGCTAAAGGCCCGGACGAGGGCAAAAGCCCATGCAGACCGTCTGCGGGCCCCGGCCCCTGCGTATCGGCCAGGGCAGGAGGTGTGGTTATCCACAAAGGACATTCCCCTCAAGGTGGACTCCCCCAAGCTACAGGACCGTTACATCGGCCCAACATAATTATTGTATGGCCTTGCCTTACAATATAAAGCGCCTTGGGGCAACTGTTTGTTGTGATTTGGCGCTATATAAAAAAATTGATTGATTGATTGATTGATTTAAGATCCTTAAGGTCATCAGTCCAGCCGCGGTGAGGCTTCAGCTTCCGGCCTCACTGCGGATCCATCCTGTGTTTCATGTGTCCCGAATAAAACCACATCACACCTCACCCCTCTGTACTCCGGGTCCGGCACCGCCTCCTGCCCGGATCATCGATGGCGAGCCGGCTTGGACTGTACGCCGGCTTTTGGATGTCCGTAGGATGGGCCGGGGCTTCCAGTATTTGGTGGACTGGGAGGGGTACAGCCCCGAAGAACGCTCCTGGGTGAAGAGGAGCTTCATCCTGGACCCGGCCCTCCTGGCCGATTTCTACCGCCGCCACCCGGACAAGCTTGGTCAGGCGCCAGGAGGCGCCCGTTGAGGGGGGGGTCCTGTTGTGTGGGCCGCCAGAAGAGGAGGTACTGCTGGCCCACCACCAGAGGGCGCCCTGCCTGAAGTGCGGGCTTCAGGCACGAGAGGGCGCAGTCGCCTCACAGGAGCAGCCAGGGTGACAGCTGTCACGCATCACCTGCAACAGCTGTTACCCATCATCTGATCAGCAGGGGAATATCAGCAGGACGACGCCTCCACCTCTTTGCCGAGATATCGTTCTACCTGGAAGGTAACGTGCTCAGCTGACTGGTTAACAGTGATCTTTTGTGACTTTTGGGAGTTGTTTAGCTGACTCCTTTTCCAACGAGTGGTGGAGGTAGTTTTCCTGCCGTGCGGATTCCTGGGTGCAGACGCACCCACATTTAATTGTTCTTTTGTTCCTCGCCAGCAGTACCAGGTCCGACACGCGAAGGCAGTGGCCACCTGGGAGTTCGGGACTTGGTGGCTCCAGTATTCCCGGGGTCTGGTGGCGGAGGAAATCGTGTGGTTCCGGTTCTGCTTTGGACAGACGTCTCCTATCTTCGAGCCTGCCCACACGACACCTTTTGTGATTTGGCTTTGTCTATTGTTGTAATCTGATTGTATTTGTTGTGCCCATTCACAACAGTAAAGTGTTGTTATTTGACCTCATCCATTGTCCGTTCATTTGCGCCCCCTGTTGTGGGTCCGTGTACCTACACTTTCCCAACAAAAATAGAAAAGAAAAAAAAAAACCTGTGTCACGAAAATGGGGTGCTTTTTGTGAGGTGAGGCTGTGGGCTGCTGCTTCCACATCTTTAAAGTCTCTTAAAATTCAAAGGTCAGTGTGAAGCCCAGTGGTGAACAAAGACAAGCAAAGACAGCACCAACATGCTGCAGCACAGTAGCAAAAATGTGAAAAAGATCCCTGGTCTTTTATGAAATATGTGAAATGAAAATGAAATTTGGCCTACTGTATTTTATAATGGAAAATGAACATGTATATTAAACAAAGAATTTTATTGCATCTGCATCATATTACACCCAGTGGAATGGTTCCATCATTAAAACATACCATCTATGAATCATGTAGCCCATGTATCTAGATACATATCAGATCCTTTTACAAGGATGAGATGCACTTCCATACTACCTAGGTGGAGAGCACAGCCACATTCTAGTAATAAATTCACAATTACATGAAGGAAGCACACTTGTAACATTCATTTTTATCCTATAAATGACTAAAACTATCCTCACCTGTTTTTACGATAGTTTATATTACATAGTGGGACAGAAATTTATCAAATCAGATAATGCAGCATTGCTACCTAATATGACAGCTGCTCTCATTTTGGTAATTTCTGCACCTGCAGCAAGAATGAAAACAATATAATAATCAGGGGTGCACTGATGCAATATTCTGGATCAGTATCGATAGATTATCAAAGTATCTCCAGACAAGTAAATTTATTAACAGATTACTTGAAATATGCATCAGATTGGTAGTGGTGGATACTGAAGGTTCCAGTATCGGTATCATATCATACCTGAAAAAGTGGTATTGTACCATCATTAGTAATAACATCTAACACTGTGTAACACACAGGCCAGGCACGTACGCACGCACGCATGCATGCAGGCAGCCAGAGGAATTAACCTTGAGCTTGCACCAGGGTGCTGGCAACTCAGGTAACCTTTGCAGTCGCCTTCATCTCTTGTCAGGGAATTATTACAGCTTTACGCTGGTGTGGTGTGAAGAGAAAGTACATATGTAATCCTTACAGGCGTAAAGTATACATTGTGTGTACCTGTGATACTGTGCCTGGAGGAACTGAAATTCCTCCTTTATACGGTCCAGAGTTTCCAGGACTGTGAACTTGAAAGACTGGCCTGGCTGCAAGGGGACCTGCACAGGAGAGAGAAAGAAATAGAAAATGAATAAGAGCTGTTGAAGAGTGCACGTCATGCACAATCTGCGTGCATGAGTATATGGATATGCATGTGTCTGTGCGCACTTCAAGTGTCTGCTCGTATGTGCAAGCATGTATGTGCGTCGGAGAACAAGGAGAGGAAAAAGCTAAGATGAAAGTGAGAGGGAAGGTCACTTCCCCTTCCCACACATCATAAAGCCGTGTCCTCTCTCTCTCTCTGTTCTCCTCCTCCTCTAATGACTCTGCCTCCTTCCCTCCACTGGCTCCATCCTTTCTTTCTCTCCTCTCTCTCTGCTTCTCTCTCACATTAGCATCCTCTCCATTCTGACAGGGTGCTAATGTATTCCAGCCTACAAAGAGCTGCAAAGGGAGAAAACATCAAATGAATAACTTATAGGGAATCACGGTAGCGTCTCTCACCTGCTAAAAGCTAAAGAAGGCCCAACAAAACAAGCACCTCCCAGGAGTCCTCCTCACCACCACCTCCTCCACCAGACCTCCATGTCTGTCTAAAGCACTATCGACAGCCGCCCTCCTCCTCCTCTACACGCTGTGTGAAGTTGGAGAAAGACACTGAGGATGTTTTTTTTGACGCTGCAGTTGTTGATATTTGGGGATGAGGGAATTCTGGAGTAAGCAGATGCAGCTATTTTTCTTCTCTCCACATGCTGGTTTTGAAGTTGTGATTTCCCATAAAAATGTAATTAATGATCCACAAAATTTTTATGTAAGAACAGTAAGTCTCTTTGGCTGCTCCCTTGTTTTCACTTGAGGTTCATCTGCATGTTGATTTGGCACAAGTTTTACACTGGATGCCCTTCCTGATGTAGCTCCATATCACATGTCAAATGGGCAGGGGTGGGTTTTGAACAGGAACCTTTCGTATAAAATTTTTATTTTTATGTACGAATATGCAGCCTATTTTTATAAGCAGACTGCCAGGTGTTTAAGCTGCTTCTGACTTAAAGACTTAAAACTAAAGAGCTACTTTTGTATAAATCAAGCAGCTGTAGCCACCGGACCTAGCCTCTGAACGGTAATGAAACTGAAAAACAAGCTCATTTTACGTTACATGTAACTTCAAAACCACACATTTTTGAGAGACAGCTACAATCATTCAAGCTAAATCCTTTTTGTAGGGTTGTGCGGACACGGCACTGTTCTGTTTGAGCATAGCCACTGTTAAAGAAAATCTCAAAACAACAGTTTACTTTTCTGATGTAGTGCAGCAGCAGGTGGCAGGTAGGTCTATGCGATATTATAAAAACAAAACAATGTTGCTTTTTTGATTGATCTCATGCATGAAAGTTCAGATTTTAAGCAGTTTGTCCTCATTATATTGCCCTTTTGATTTAGAGCCATGCAACATTCAGAAATTTACAGTATTCACAGCACTTCATTTTCCCCACAGTTTATGTTACAGCTTTAATTCAGAATGGATTTTTTTCCCTCAAAATTCTACACACAATACCCTATAATGACAATGAAAGAAGTTTATTTGAGTTTTTTTTTGCAAATTTATTAAAAATTAAAACTAAGAAATCACAAGTAGTATTCACCAACCAAATATTCACAACTTTTGCCATGAAGCTCAAAATTGAGCTCAGGTGCATCCTGTTTCCACTGATCATCCTTGAGATATTTCTACAGCTTAACTGGAGTCCACCTGGGGTAAATTTAGTTGATTGGGCATGAATTGGAATGGCATACACCTGTCTGCATATAAGGTCTCACAGTTAACAGTGCATGTCAGAGCACAAACCCCAAGCATGACGTCAAAAGAATTGTCTGTAGACCTCCAAAACAGGATTGTCTCGAGGCACAAATCTGGTTTAAGGGTGCAGAAACATTTCTGCTGCTTTGAAGGTCCCAATGAGCACAGTGGGCTTCATCATTTCTAAATGGAAGAAGTTCAGATGTATCAGGACTCTTCCTAGAGATGGCCGCCTGTCTAAACTGAGCGATCAGGGGAGAAGGGCCTTATGGAGGTGACCAAGAACCTGATGGTCACACTCTTTCAGAGCTCTAGCATTCCTCTGTGGAGAGAGGAGAACCTTCCAGAAGGACAACCATCTCTGCAGCAATCCACCACTCAGGCTTGTATAGTAGAGTGGCCAGACGGAAGCTACTTCTTAGTAAAAGGCACATGGCAATGGCCTGGAGGATTCTCAGACCAGGAGAAACAAAATTCTCTGATCTGATGAGTGAATGCCGGGCGTCACGTTTACAGGAAACCAGGCACCATCCCTACAGTGAAGCATGGTGGTGGCATCATGCTGCGGGGATTTTTTTCAACGGCAGGAACTGGGAGACTAGTTAGGGTTGGGGAAAAAAAGATGAACGCAGCAATATACAGAGACATGCTCAATGAAAACCTGCTCCAGAACACTTTTGACCTCAGACTGGGGCAATGGTTCATCTTTCATCATTTCTTTGAACACCTCTGGGGAGATCTGAAAATATCTGTGCATCAACGCACTCCATCCAACCTGATGGAGCTTGAGAGGTGCTGCATAGAGGAATGGGGAAAACTGGCCAAAGATATGTGCACCAAGCTTGTGGCATCATATTCCAGAAGACTTGAGGCTGTAATCGTTGCCAAAGGTACATCAACAAAGTATTGCGCAAAAGGTGTGAATACTTATGCACAGGTCATTTCTTAGTTTATTTTTTAATAAATTAGCAAAAAAAATTTTTTTTTTTCATATTGTCATTATGGGGTGTTGTGAGTAGAATTTTAAGGGAAAAAAATAATGTACTCTATTTTGGAAAAAGGCTGTAACATAAAATGTGGAACAAGTGAAGCACTCTGAATACTTTCCGGATGCACAGAATCACAATACTTGGGTTAAAATTTAATATGTATTGTGATTCTTAAGAAATACAATTCTACCTGTATTGGAGTTTGGTATTACAATATATTGTGATTTTTGTTTAATTCTCGTAAACACTTGACCCAGGGAAAAAGTTAAACAATACACTTCAATAGTCTGTACATCATAAATCATATTTATAAAAACAATGTTCATCACATTTTAATAAATAAATAGTTATAAATAGTTTGCATTATGGTTGGCTGCTGCCCACTTAATTGATCTCCTTAAATGGTATATCATGTCTGCTACAGCGCATCAGGAAGGCAAACTCTTCTTGTTATCTTCATTTAATTTTCTTCAGTTCTCATTGGAAAAACTGGACAGCGGGTTAAGCGCTGTCTCTGGGTCTGCAGTGCATCAGACCGGGACACTTATATGCAGTGCACCTAGCCCAGCCCATGTGAGAAATGCATTTCAACTGTTTCAAACACAAATAAAAACTTGCCAACCTCTTTAGTTTTTGCACTCTGTGATTGCTTTGCATTTTGTATCACCAGTTATCTATCTTCATGATGAAGTGATATAGAGGAGGATTTTCTTAAAAAGAAGACCTGAAAGTTTAGCTACAAATTGCCAGAAGATACATCTGAGATGCAAGCCTAGATTTAACCTGGTTTGGTGAAAGAATATCTTTCTCCGCTCTACTCCACCATGAAGCTAAGAGTGGTGGTACAAAATGCTAAATTTTCACTGTGCACAATTTCTCCAGTCACAGCCACAGAAGCCTATAATTTCAATTTCAATTTATTTTCATTTATATAGCGCCAAATCACAACAAAGTTGCCTCAACGCGCTTGACACAAGTAAAGTCTAACCTTACCAATGCCCAGAGAAAGCACACAGGTGACAATGGTAAGGAAAAAACTCCCTCTGATGATTTGAGGAAGAAACCTCAAGCAGACCAGACTCAAAGAGGTGACCCTCTGCTTGGGCCATGATACCGACACAATTTACAAAACAATTTATAAAACGAATATACAGGAAATGTTGCCGGTGCACGGGACAGGAGGGTCTCCAGCACAAATACCACACCCATCTGTGGATGGAGCTGCACCTCAAACAGAAAGAAAAAAAACAGAATCAAGCATCAGAAACACAAGAAATACAGTATAATTTGTCAGCATTAAACAACAAGAAAAACAGAAGAAATACTCAGGTGATCGCCAGCCACTACCCCTAAGCTTCACTAAAAGACACAGAATTTAGATAAAGTTGAGGCTGCGGCACATTCCGTTTACTAATAAAATGAATTTAAAAAAGTAAAAAGCATAGAAACATACAAAGATGAGGTTTACAGATGTGGTGACGGAGGTGATGTGACAGATGATCTACTGTGACAACCCCTAACAGGAGCAGCTGAAAGGAGAAGAAAGAACAAGAATACTGACATACTAAGAAGAATATACTTTTAAAAACAAATTAAAAATAAAAATTATAACAATGTAATATTAACAGTAATTGTGTTAAGTGACGTGACATCAGTGTGTCTGTGTTGTTTGTGCTCACATTCCATGTGGCCACAGCTGAGTACCTCCAGATCACCTCTGGAGGTTGGAACAGACCTGCCCCAGTGGGCCAGGACACTCACACTGGACCTTGGGGGTATAACGCAGTCTGTGCTTAATCCAAAGTGCACTGTGTGAGTACACCCTAAGACCGGAAGCATCAAGACGTTAAACATTAGGACCTTTGTTCTTGTCCTTTGGTTTGTTGAGGACTTATAATGAATGGCTCTACAAGTTCAAAACTTTCACCACACACAAACACAATTCTGATAGACGAGTGCAGGAAATCATTGATGGGCTGGATCTTTGTTATGACCCAGGACAATTCCAAAACCAGTCACTCAACTTCCTCACTCAACTTCTGAAGTGCTGCAGTCAGGACGCCCATTGATTCCATCAAGATCACAGCATTGTCCACAAAAGACAAAGTCAGTAAATATTTTCTTGCCAACACAGTTACCTAAGCGGGTGGGTTCCAGTGGCCTCATGTGCAAAGACTTGTGTGGATTTCCTACTGAAACATGCATACGCAAAAACCCAGAAGCTGGCAGAAGCACAAAAATATTCAGATGTATCAAAGTGTGCGTACACATGGATCCACACACGTTCTGTTTGTACATCCCACTGAACGTGGAATTGAGCGCACATGCACACGCACCAAACTCCTCCCTGGCCACACCCCCTGTTTTAATATGCAATTTCATGTAAATAGGTCCTTTAAGCAGGGATTCCTCACAGGTCACATCAGACAACATGAACACAGGAAAGAAATTATGCTACAGATGACTGGAAATTACATGGAGACACACAGGGATAGTTTATTTGGTTCACTGTTAAATGGATTCATCATGAAACTGGAAAAAATGTTCATGGATGCGACGGTGCATGTGTGTGTGAGAGAGACCACGTCCAAATGTGGCTGTGCTGGTTTACGTTCGGAACAATTACAAGAATACACTATTTACACAGCAAGCAGCCACCCATCGTGCACCGTGCCAGCCTCTAGTCTGATGCGCATTTGTGCATCACATATGATGTGAATCTGTGTGCAGTCAATAGCTCCAATTACATTCGGGAAACCAGCTCTCACTGCAAGTGGTGCTTTAATGTTGGAATGTGATGTACCTGGATGGCATTTGGATGATTGCGTTCCACACAGCTGGCATGGCTCGGCTCAAGGTTGACTGGCACACTCCTGACTGATTGGCCAGCTCATGTTGGAATGCCCCTGTTGCCAGGAAGCCCAGCGTGGTCAGCACCTGTATGAACACAGACAATCCCTGCTTCTTGCCGTATTGCGCTCTGGGCCGGCCACAGTTCTGCGTGCAACCCCAGTATCAGTGGCCTTGGTAAACGACATCAGCTTGTGAGTCAATTATCGTCATTTGCAAGAAAATCCTCACATTCCCTGAATACCCGTTCAAATCAGATTGTACCCATTTGCAAGGTCCACTGACAGTAACACAGCCACTGTTACAGCCATTTTACACATCGCTTTGTGCATGCTTCTATGTGCACCCATATAACTGCAAACACGTGTGTTAATTGCTCATCAGTGTGTCGCTGATGTACACATCACTCTGATGACTTCTTGTTTCCACACTACGTGTCAGCAGAGGAACAATAGCTGAAGAAACATGCGTATGCCGGTCAGAAGTTTTGCGTGACACACAGCACATTTCCACAGTCATTTCACTTTTGATACATCTGAACATTGGCGTGGAGACGGATGTACGCCACGTTTTAGTGCGCACGCACGCTTTGTACATGAGGCCCCAGAACTCTACTCAACACCCAGGCCACACAAACCAATGTAGGAGCCAGAACACATCCCCAACCTACGCCAATGTTCACTGGGGAGACGTAGATGCTACTCCACCCTCCCGCCCCGACTCCACACAGCACTCACAGTACCTGTGCACAGTCCAACTTTGATGTCCAGCAACTTGTTGGTGATCCTGCAAATTCTCAGGATGTCCCAGAAAGCAGCTTGTTCAAGCAAATACTTTGTGAAAATTAACATAAGCATAAATAAACATAATTGTGACTCAGTGCAACTGCTAAGTTCTTTTATTGTGATTATTAAATCTGTTCATTCATCCATCTGTCTAGCTAGCCATGCAGTCATGTAAGAGTGGTACAGTGCAGCTTTTGGCCTGCAGCTACAGCTAAAAGATTGGAGGTGTCTGTGGTAGGGCTTCATTAGTCTAGACAAGCACAATTCAATTAGATTTCAATTAGTCCGACAGTGGAGGTCAGAGACGCGGCGGGTTCCCCAGTAATTAATCCACAGAGGCGAGCTGAGCTGAGCTGAGCTAAACTAAGCTGAGGCAAGCATAGCAGGGACATCTTGATGGCTGGATGGCCACAACTCACCCAGACCCTCTGGGTGTGTGTGTGTGCAGGAGGGATGAGGCGACCTTGATTCACACCACACACACTCAGAGGGAGGCAGTCAGTGGAGGGGTTGGTGAGGGGTTGTTTGCGGGGGGGTTAGATAGCAATCTGGCACACACAAGAAGACACACAAACATGCCCATGTATCCATGAGCACGTGGCAAAACGTACATAGACACAAAAAATATATATAAACATAACCAATGGCTAAAGTGCACACATAAAAAACAGAAAAAAAACAGCAAAGAAAGCTAGATACTCATCTGACAGACAGACAGATGAATGGACTGAGGAACGAAAAGAGTGAGAGAGCAGTCAGACTTCCTTACATAGGAGTGAGAGAACGAGCAGCGAGACAGATGATGAAAGAGCAGCATGGCTGCTGACTGAGCGATAGTCAGCCATTCATCCATTTGACATCAAGGGGATGGAGAGAAGACAGAGACAGAGAGAGAGCACATGCTGTGTTTGCTCCTCAGTCTGCCCTGTGCACAGTCCATCGATCTGTGGCAACAGTGCTCCCGCCATCTTCTACCACCAACATACGAACACACAGACACATTCTGACGCCGACGCACACTAACATGCTGCTGGCAGGTTCCATCAGCAGCATGAGGTCACACAACGAAGCCCACAGCTACACATCAGGATTATATGAAAGCTGTACAAGTGACAACATGGCATCTCTTTACCGCGCTGATACACAAGACGGAAATTTCTTTAATATTACACCCCCCCCCCCAAAAAAACCTCTTGAATGTAATGTGGTAGTTTTGAATGAGCTCATTGGTAATATTGTGCTGTTCGTCTGTTAGCACCACCTGCAGGATGTCCTGCAGGGAGATGAACATGACCGCGCTAACCCTACGGTCACATTAGCTACAGACACAAAGCGACAACTTGCCATTCATTCTCAAACAGAGTGGGCATTTTGATTCAACGGCCCCTCTACTGCCACCTAGGCAGGGCCAAAAGAGGCCAGAAGTCTATATATGCAAATGCTGAGCGACGCTGCGGCTGCATGGAGGCAGCATGACGTCAGCGAGCTGCTTGGTTGAACAAAATATGATGGCAGATACAAACCAAAACAGATGTATTTCTGTATAAAACAAGCATTTCTTATATATATGGTAAACGTTAGTGAGAAATAAACACTTCTGAATTCTGTTTTTGCAACCAGATAACTTCTGTGAAGGGCTTTACAAGACATTTTTCAGAAATAGTAGCATGTAAGCCCCAGGAACACCCATCAAGTGACAAAGCCAACTGCTTGTCGCCGTCATGTTCAAAATTCTCAAAGAGTTGTTATGTTACAGCTTTATTCCAAAATGGATAAAATTTATTTTTTATACCCCATAATGACAAAGTGAAAAAGGTTTTGAGTTTTGCAAATTTATTAAAAATAAAAAACAACTAAGAAATTATAGGTACATAAGTATTCATGACTGAATGGCATCCTGTCCAGGGTGTACCCCACCGGGTGCTCTATGACTGCTGGGATAGGCTCCACCCCCTGGGACCCTTAATTGGAGTAAGCAGTTGAAGATGAGTGTGAAAGTATTCACAGCCTTTGCAAAGAAGTTCAAAATTGAGCTCAGGTGCATGTTGTTTCCTTGAGATGTTTCTACAGCTTGGAGTCCACAGTTGACTGGACATGATTTGTAAAGGCACACACCTGTCTACATATAAGGCCCCACAGTTGACAGTGCATGTCAGAGCACAAACCAAGCATGAAGTTAAAGGAATTGTCTGTAGACCTACAAGACAGGATTGTCTCGAGGGACAAATCTGGGGAAGGGTACAGAAACATTTCTGCTGCTTTGATGGTCCCAATGAGCACAGTGGCCTCCATCATCTGTAAATGGAAGAAGTTCAGATCCACCAGGACTCTTCCTGGAGCTGGTCGCCCATCCAAACTGAGTCATCGGGGAGAAGGGCCTTATCAGGGAGGTGACCAAGAACCTGATGGTTGCTCTGTCAGAGCTCCAACATTCCTCTGGGGAGACAGCAGAACCTTCCAGAAGAACAACCATCACTGCAGCAATCCACTAATCAGGCCTGTATGGTAGAGTGGCCAGATGGAAGCCACTACTTAGTAAAAGGCACATGGCAGCCTGCCTGGAGTTCACTAAAAGGCACCTAAAGGATTCTCAGACAGTGAGAAACAAAATCCTCTGATCTGATGAGACAAAGACAGAACTCTTTGGCGTGAATGCCAGGCATCATGTTTGGAGGAAACCAGGCACCATCCCTACAGTGAAGCATGGGGGTGGCAGCATCATGCTGTGGGGATGTTTTTCAGCAGCAGGAACTGGGAGACTAGACAGGATTGAGGGAAAGATGAATGCAGCAATGTACAGAGACATCCTGGATGAAAACCTGCTCCAGAGTGCTCTTGACCTCAGACTGGGGTGATGGTTCATCTTTCAGCAGGACAATGACCCTAAGCACAGGGCCAAGATAGCAAAGGAGTGGCTTCAGAACAACTCTGTGAATGTCCTTGTGTGGCCCAGCCAGAGCCTAGACCTGAATCAGATTGAACATCTCTGGAGAGATCTGAAAATGGCGCCGACGCTCCCCATCCAACCTGATGGAGCTTGAGAGGTGCTGCAAAGAGGAATGGCCAAAACTGTCCAAAGATAGGTGCACCAGGCTCATGACATCATATTCAAGAAGACTTGAGACTGTAATTTTATCCATTTTGTAACAAGGCTGTAACATAACAAGGTGCAGAAAGCTGTGAATACTTTCCAGATCCAATGTAGCACTTTCACTCATAAAATTTCAGTGTTCTCCACAGTAAAAATATTGAAACATTTCAACAAAAAGAAAATAAATCCAGCATAAAAGCCAAGTTAAAATTCAAATACCAAATTAAAAACATATCATATAAACCAACAAATATAATTAGCATGAGATATTATCATGCCCTAAATCTAACCAACAAAAAATAAAAATATTTCAGAATGAATCTTAAAGCCTTAAAGGCCTTTCAAATTTCACAAAACTGAGGAAATTTAATTTCTACTGAAATCCAAGCATCATAATGTAGGTTTATTTTTGTAACATGTTGCAAAACTACAGCTCATTTTAATGAACAGGACATATTTATCTGGGGGGAAATTCCATAATGAATATTGTCTTTTCCTTCATTGGTGTCATGCAGACTAACTGTAGGAGGAAGCGTGTGTGCGCAAGTGAGTTTTTGAGATTACCTGTGACTCATCTTACGTAAACATCCATAAGATTTCTTGTAAATCACTTCCAAATCTACCAAATGTTGGACATAGCATCTGATCCCTTGAATTTCTCCCCTCAGGGGTTGAAATTCTAAATTGTTTCCAGGCAGCATGAATTTTGATCATATTGGCAATATCATATTATGAATCCCTCATGTAAATGCTAAGAAATAAAATTATAGTGGTGCCAAAGAAACGTCTATTATGATGTAAACCCAGTGGCATTATACCTTTAAAAGCAGTGGGGTTTCTTATGTCTGCAGGCAAACCTTTCTACAAAGTTGATGCACGATGAGCAAATGTGTGTGTGCGAACACACACACACACAGACACTAAACAATGTTCCACGTTGCTGCTGTCTGGAATAGTGGAATCCAGTCATTTAATTTCTGATTATTAGGGGTAATGTGAAACTCAGTGTCTTGCATAAGTACACATCAACAGCACACATGCTTATTACTGGGTAAATATTTTACAGATGGACAGTAATTATGATCTGTGTATTTTTAGAATGTAGTTGAAATACAAAAGAGATTGTTGTAATTGATTGGGGTGTTAAAATGTTGCATTGCAATTTCTCTTTAAATAATTTGGCATTCTTTATTTTTGTCTATTTGAAAGGCTCTTCTGGCTTCTCCCTATTTTTTTCACTTGGGGTCACCACAGCAGAAATATTGTTCACTTTGTGGTCTTAATTAAAATGTGAACAATTATAGCATTTTTTTTTCCCCAATTTTACAATAACTGATACAATCTTAAATATTTCTTGACATCTGCAATAAGTGTTTTTAAAATTCAAAAAATTTGATTTGTATTGGACACATACCTTATTGATTTCTCAAGGTTTTTTTTAATTCTCTGACTTTATACATTTTTAATCAGTGTGGTGGTCAATAAATCAAGTGAGTTTTTGTAGACACAAGGTTTTTGATTAACTTTAATACATTTCACGATACTGGTATTTTATAGTTTATGTTGACACATTTACAGTTTAAGAATTTTGTAATTTAAATCTAAATACATTTTTGCACATCTTTGCCTGCTAACTAAGGAATATAGTTCCATTCTCATGTTGTAATTTAGTACTGCTGAAAGCCAAAGATGTAATGATAAAAGAGCATTTCCAAGTCAGAATAAAAGTGAGCCATGATGGTTGATGTGTTGATGTGTTTACAAAGACGGATGCATCAGCAAGTCGTACCGTATGTGTACGCCACAGCAAACATTTGTTTTTTGTGTGCGTGTTTGGTCTCTCCTGTACTGTGACAGATGGCAGTCCAGACTGTTTAGGGGTCTAATAACATGTCACCATGGGCCAAAAAACAGCCTTCCACAGCTCTCATCTCCTATATGTGTCTACAGTTTGTGCACGTTTGTGTGTGTGTGTGTGTGTGTGTGTGTGTGTGTGTGTGTGTGTGTGTGTGTGTGTGTGTGTGTGTGTGTGTGTGTGTGTGTGTGTGTGTGTGTGTGTGTGTGTGTGTGTGTGTGTGTGTGTGCATTTTAGAAGCCAGCACAGGGGATTTTGAAACCCAAAACTGATCCGGTTAATCTACGAGGTGGAGCTACAGTAGAGGGGCAGGGGAAGGATAGGATCACTCATGCACAAATACAAACACCATGTGGGACAGCAGTCAATCACAATTTGAATGAGCTGGCATGGGTGCGCAGCGAATTAAGAAGGATTATCTGTGGGGTGGTGGTCAGACGCAGGGGTAGGGGCGGGAGGAGTGAGCAGAATCACATATCAGAAGGTAGAACCCACTTGGTGAAACTGGAACCTTTTTTTTTTTTTTTTTTGTATGATGTGGATGAGGATCTTTAACTCCCCTTGGATGTGAAGCTATTCAATAACAGGTTACTCCCCAGTACTCAATTACATTTTGGTCGACCGGGACAATATAGATGACTTATCCTGTCCAAGAACATAGACAGGTAACCTTAAGTGGACACACCTGTAATCAAACCACAGTCTTTAAGGGCAGCAGATCAGCTTGTAAGGGCCCTGTCCCACTGGCGTTTAGGAGGATTTGCGCATGAAATGAGGAGACAAAAGCTGAGCGTCCGCAACAAAGGTGGGCGGAAATGACAAATGTCCCGGGGTGGATCAGCGAATACATGAGGAAGAAAAGTGGATATAACAGGGAACAGAAGCGAAGGCGACCACGGAGGCGCCCCCATAAGGGGCACAGCGGCCGTGATGCACTCGCTTCATCTGTGCCCACTCTGTCTGCATGCGCGACATACCATTTGCGACCGTGATGTGGCCGTGCTGGGCACGCGTCATATCTATTTTGCACGCTGTCCCGGTCCGCCGCCAAGCCGCGCCAACCCGTTGGTTGCGGATATCAACGGATGACAGGGGATATGCGGCGCGTTGGTTGTGTATGTCCTGCGTATGTCTTCGGTATGTGTTCAGGCAGTGATGCGGATCTCATCCGCAGCAGGATTTTTGAGCCGCTCAAAAATCCTGGCTGCGGACATGCGTGCCTCTGCGGATGATCACGGACGTGTTCGGATGGCGGCTGACTCATACAGGAATGTTACACGGTTATTGCGGATGTTTGGCGGATGTGGGCCACTTTTGTGTGCATTCCATCCGCAAATCCTCCTAAATGCCAGTGGGACAGGGCCCTAAGCTAAAGAGCCACAACTTTAACAGCGAGCAGTAAACTGCCAAAGCACATCTGACTGCACTTCACACCAACCATTAACCAGGGCCCTGTTTCATAAAACAGTCTAATCTTTTAGTCTATTAAACTTACTTAGTCAACTACGGTTAGTTGCCCAACATTATCCGTCTAATCACTAATCACTTTTCACATCGATGGCTAAACTTGTAGATTAGCCATCTTACATTCGTCAACTATTTTCAAGGTCATAATGGCCTCACAAGCGCCGTTGCCAAGAAATGCCTCCAATGCGTGGCAGTTTTGTTTACTTCCGGTGTCACAGACCGAACGGTCTGCCCCTAAAAATTGGTCTGCCTTTTGCACCTGTGCATGCGTCATTTCGGATGACAGCAGCACATCTGAGATGGATTGTCTTCACCCATAACAATCAAATGGATTAATGGGATTATTAATCATGAGATGATTAAAGGTAAAACCTCTTAAAACATTCTAAGTCAGTTTTAAGCAGAAATGAGGCCGTTTTAAGCAGAAACTAGGCAGAATTCCGTGATGCTTTGAAATGTCCGATGCGTGGTGAACGTATCAGTTAGCATCTCATTTAGCTGCGGCGCTCTGATTGCTTCTGCTGCCTTTTATTATGAAATAATGCTGAATTTATGTGGAAATGATTGTTGTACAAAAGCTTCAGATATCTGTCGCTGAGATAGATGATGACTGGTGTGCAGTTTGAAGCAGAAGACGAGGTGATAATCTATGAGCCGCATCACTGGGGGACTGATTTTTAGGGAGAACTGTTCAGTCGGCGATACCAGGTTGGTTGTTGTCACGAACTATCCAGCTTTGTTTCGTTAACTCACTTTATTAACATTTATGGTCACATTTGAACTGCAGAACGATGTGCTTGGCTCTGAGCCCAGCAGTCTGTCTTCTACACTTCCAACAAGCCTTTTTGTGCACACAACACTGCTCAGTGTAACAGCGACCCAGGGTGGATAATGTGAGAACTGTCACAAACACATAATGACAGTCATCGTCTGCTGCAACCACGGCCAAAAGTGGAGGAAGCTCTCCTTTTGGTGGAATACGAGTGATGTAGGGGTGCTCTTGAGTGTTCCATCAAGTGGTGGTACGTGATAGCTGCCGTTTTTTGAGGTAAGACACTTGGGTTTTGTTGAATAAAATAAGATAAAAGATTAGCCTCCTCTGTACAAGGCTAAACACTTTAGTCAGGTAACACAAAACTTTAACTGACTAAGCGCTTTGTGCAACAACTAACATCAACAAATTAGTCAACCAAGTGAGTTTATTTGAATAAACAAGATTAGACTGCTTTATGAAACCGGGCCCAGGTCAGCTAACACAAAAGCAATGACTTTCTGCACCGCAAATACACTCAAAAATATAAACGCAACACTTTTGGTTTTGCTCCCATTTTGTATGAGATGAACTCAAAGATCTAAAACTTTTTCCACATACACAATATCACCATTTCCCTCAAATATTGTTCACAAACCAGTCTAAGTCTGTGATAGTGAGCACTTCTCCTTTGCTAAGATAATCCATCCCACCTCACAGGTGTGCCATATCAAGATGCTGATTAGACACCATGATTAGTGCACAGGTGTGCCTTAGACTGCCCACAATAAAAGGCCACTCTGAAAGGTGCAGTTTTATCACACAGCACAATGCCATAGATGTCGCAAGATTTGAGGGAGCGTGCAATTGGCATGCTGACAGCAGGAATGTCAACCAGAGCTGTTGCTCGTGTATTGAATGTTCATTTCTCTACCATAAGCCGTCTCCAAAGGCGTTTCAGAGAATTTGGCAGTACATCCAACCAGCCTCACAACCGCAGACCACGTGTAACCACACCAGCCCAGGACCTCCACATCCAGCATGTTCACCTCCAAGATCGTCTGAGACCAGCCACTCGGACAGCTGCTGAAACAATCGGTTTGCATAACCAAAGAATTTTTGCACAAACTGTCAGAAACCGTCTCAGGGAAGCTCATCTGCATGCTCGTCGTCCTCATCGGGGTCTCAACCTGACTCCAGTTCATCGTCCTAACCGACTTGAGTGGGCAAATGCTCACATTCGCTGGCGTTTGGCACGTTGGAGAGGTGTTCTCTTCACAGATGAATCCCGGTTCACACTGTCCAGGGCAGATGGCAGACAGCGTGTGTGGCGTCGTGTGGGTGAGCGGTTTTCTGATGTCAATGTTGTGGATCGAGTGGCCCATGGTGGCGGTGGGGTTATGGTATGGGCAGGCGTCTGTTATGGACGAAGAACACAGGTGCATTTTATTGATGGCATTTTGAATGCACAGAGATACCGTGACGAGATCCTGAGGCCCATTGTTGTGCCATACATCCAAGAACATCACCTCATGTTGCAGCAGGATAATGCACGGCCCCATGTTGCAAGGATTTGTAGACAATTCTTGGAAGCCGAAAATGTCCCAGTTCTTGCATGGCCGGCATACTCACCGGACATGTCACCCATTGAGCATGTTTGGGATGCTCTGGACCGGCGTATACGACAGCGTGTACCAGTTCCTGTCAATATCCAGCAACTTCGCACAGCCATTAAAGAGGAGTGGACCAACATTCCACAGGCCACAACTGACAACCTGATCAACTCTATGCGAAGGAGATGTGTTGCACTGCATGAGGCAAATGGTGGTCACATCAGATACTGACTGGTATCCCCCCCCCCCCCCCAATAAGACAAAAATGCACCTTTCAGAGTGGCCTTTTATTGTGGGCAGTCTAAGGCACACCTGTGCACTAATCATGGTGTCTAATCAGCATCTTGGTATGGCACACCTGTGAGGTGGGATGGATTATCTCAGCAAAGGAGAAGTGCTCACTATCACAGATTTAGACTGGTTTGTGAACAATATTTGAGGGAAATGGTGATATTGTGTATGTGGAAAAAGTTTTAGATCTTTGAGTTCATCTCATACAAAATGGGAGCAAAACCAAAAGTGTTGCGTTTATATTTTTGTTGATTGTAAGAGTGAGGAAATACACTTTCCTCATTAATGCTTACTAAGAGCGAAACAGCCAACAGCGTCGATGTCTTCTGTGACTTACAATTTACAGTGCAAATATTGTGTTCACCTGATTGCTGTAGGTTACAATCATTGGGTTTAGACCATCTCTAAAAATAATATTTTCAAAGGCAGTCAACAATTTTCAACATTGTTACTGTTTACTTCCATCCAATAACTTACAAAATCTGTTCTTCACATTTGACTGGCCACTTCTTTGATCACCAAAGAGAGGAATCCCAACAAAGGAGGACAGAGGAAGGTGTACAAGTAGACACGCCCCTCTGCTACACCAGTGGTTCCCAAACTTAATCCTGTACCCCAACTGCAAATGCAAATTTCAGCGTCACACTAAATATTTCTTAATTATTACGTTTTGTCCTGGTTTTCCATGCATCTGATATAATAATCTTTTATACTCATTCATCGATGTCAGAATGTTACCAAGCACGGGAGCATATCTGCACACCAGAAGGAACCTGGGAATAAACAACCTTGCTCAAGGGCACATCACAGCTCTTCAAGACAGTGAGAAAAGTGCTGTTCTTTCACCTTCAACATTTCAATGTGCAGTCAAGGAAATGAACTTCAACCATCTGGCAGCAAGACTGCTTTTGAGGTCTTTATGCCACCATACTCTGTATTTGCATAGTGACACGTAGTCTTCAAGTATTTTCACATTACTTCGGTAAACTTCGATGCATGTCCTCATTTTGTCTGTCTGTGATGCGTTGCAAAACGTAAGATTATACGACCTCCTTTGAGGAAGTGTGACAAATTTAATGTTCAAATCAGCTGAACATTGCACTGATCTATATGTGTGCAGCTGGTGTCTGCAGAAGACTGACAGAGAAATTGGACACCCATCTGGCAAACAGAGTGGTTTATTTTTGCTGACCAGTGCAACATGCAGACCACAAGGCTGCATTAATGTTAACACATTATTACAGACAGTAAAACATGAATGAAAATCAAGTGAGTCGTTCTTAACACCCCGACGATTTAGCCAGCGTATGTCGACCATATTAAAAATGCTGACGTACGCTGGCGTACATCTAATAATTTATAGGTAAGTTAAGAGCATGTCAAAGCACACTGATACACATCATAATACAGCAAGTACCTTGAAAAGTTTTGGGTATGCACAATATTTTCGAAATATGCGAGCATATGACTCATACAGCCCACACATGCAGGACATAAGTTGCAGGTAAGTTTGTTGAAACACATTTCTTGTAATTTACTCATAAGTCGAAATACGTCCAGTGATGCTGTCCATTGACTGGCTGAAAGCTGCAGTCCTCATGCGAACAGACTGTTTCAAACATTAAAACCGTTGACACATGGAGTAAATATAAAGTCTTAATCTTAACTGTTCGTTTCAGTCTGATTCATCATCACAGTCTGATGAAAACTTATCTACATAAAGCAGAGGTCTCAAACTGATTCCAGAAAAGGCCAAGAGGGTGCAGGTTTTCTTTTCAACCACCCACTCCACCAGTGGTGGGCACAGATAACCAAAAAATTAACTTCGATAACAGATAATCAGATAACTGAAAAGTTATCTTTGATAAAGTTAAACCGATAAACCACCCAAAAATGTATCAGAAGTTACAGATAACCGATATATTCCAGTATTGTCTCTGGTACATTTGCAACTACTAACAAGCTGAATTTGAGTTTTAACACCACGATCGCTTCTGGAAGCATGAAAAGCGACCGAAAGACCCAAACAATGAACCCACATTTCTATGTTTGAACATGCTGCCCCCTGCTCGAAGCTCTTGTTTACTACAAGGCTTACAGTACAGAAGCAAGCTGAGAGCAGCTACAAAGCTCAGCTCTCTACCAATCACAACGCTCCGGTCAGGTGGAGGTCTTGGAAAATAAAGTCATGCTGACTTATGGTTTGGTGTATAAATAAAATGAATAATGAATAACTCCCATTAATGTCAATTCTGTCATTTGTACAAAGTTAAAATATAACATATATCTTTTAATGTTGAATAATGCACTAATTCTGAAGTTTTGTAACAAACACAGACAGATCACAAAGGATTCTGGGTAAAAGTGCCTCTGCTAAACACTGATTGGTTCAGTCATTCATTATGTAAACCAACACATTAATGTGACATGGGTTGTTTGTTGGTTTACAGATAAATGTGCTTTTGTAAAATATTCCATTTTTTATTTCTAAAAACGGGCATTTTTACGGAGCCCTGGAAGTGTCAGTGCAAAATGTTTTGCATGTGGAGAGAATGTGCACACGTTTGATGATGTTGTAAACCGTGCACTCAATATTGTCTTGACACATAAATGTTGGGTTTATACTGTGTGGGTTTTGGCCCTTTTTCAGATGATTTTTCATTTGTGCGAGACTTTTTTGGACCGAGTTTCAGGTTAATCACGCCCCCTGCATCGTGTAGTGTACATGGAGTAAGAAGCTGCGTTTAACATCTCACAACCACCTCCTGATCGCCGATCGTATGGTCGAATGAAAATCAAACCTGTTTGATATTATTCTGGTCGGCCGTCGTGAGGGTATCCTGCTGCTGAAGAGCAACAAGCATCCAACCGCTCGCACTGTGCATGTGCAAACACCGCAGACCTGTATTGTAATGTTTTTTCGTTGTTGTTTTGTTTTTAAACTTTGATGTCTCCCATCAAGAGTTTTTGTAAATTAAGTTGGGAAAAAACTTAACTTGTGATTAAAAATATCATACAGCGTCGGCTCAGCTTCAGGATGAATACTACCATGAACTGCAATGAACACTACTGGCCAATAGATGGCAGGAGAGGCCTTGAAAACTTGCCAAAACAAAATTCCAGATAATCCGTGTCTGCTACATTTAAGATGTGTGGAATTTAACAAACGCAAATACAATAACGTCTATAAACCCAGAGAATATATTCACGAGAGTTTTAGGCACTAGAGTTTAATGCTGTTGTCCGTGGAGCCTGATCAAAGTGTCTGAAATGCATTTGTCCTGTCGTGAACGTACTGAGATTACCCTATCCTACCCATAATGCACTGCTGGTCACAGCATGTGCTAACTAAAACCTTAAAAATTATCACATTACTTTAAAACTAAAACATATATCTGATATTTTCACTTTATAAGACTTCAGATATGACAGTAATTTTAAATAACTTGTCCAAAGTTAGTTTGGTTAAAATTTGAACCATAAGTTAAAAATGCATGCCTCTGGATGACTTGGGTGATATTGCGAGCGTATCAGTATGGTGTTAAAGGAAATGATTTTTTTTTTTTGTGACCAGTTCTCCTTTGCCTGCAGAGGATAGAGTGGTTTCTCCTGGAAGCAGCTCTCTTCTGTTTGCAGAGGGTAGAACTATACATCTGTTAGGCAACTTTTACATTTTAAAAATGTTTGCCACTGTTCAGTTTTTTACTACGTTATCAGTCTAAAAGTTATCGGACAAAAATTTATCGGAAGATAATTGTCCGATAATGGTTTTTAAAGTTAAAAAGATAATCTGATAATGAAAACATTATCTTCGATAGTTATCGGATTATCGGAACCGTGCCCACCACTGCACTCCACCAGGTGATTTCACTGATTAACATCACTTTGAGCAGATGGAATCAGTTAATCACCCTCTTGGACCTTTCTGGAATCAGTTTGAGACCTCTGACATAAAGCGTCCTGATTTTGAAAAACTACATCTGATAATACTTGAATTCCTTACCGTGGCTGAAGAAACATAGCATAACATATTTTAAAAGTAGTCCCTCTGTGGTTTTTCTGTTCCAGGTGCAATTCTCAGCCTGAGGATGCCAGTCTCGCAGTCTCATCGCCCCACCCCCGTCTGATCAGTCAGACTGTGGGACCAATCAGGCCGCAACCGGCGCTTTTACAATTGAAAATGTCACAGTGTAAGTAAGTAAGTAAGTAAGTAAACTTTATTTATATAGCGCTTTTCGCAGACAGGGGTCACAAAGCGCTTTACAAGGTAAAACAATAAAAATATACCGTAAAAATACACACTCAGTACTAAAAAATTATTGGCCATGAAAAGCCTGTTTAAACACAAACCAAGCCAGACTTAACTGTTCCAATCTATATCATATCGTACAATACCCACCCGAACCACTCACTGGAAATGAGATGCATACGCTGACTAAATCATCAAGGTGTGATAGGGCCTAAAGAATGAGCACAAATAGATTCAAATAATGACTTTTATGTATAGAGATTTTAAACAGAATTTAAAAATTTTTTTAGATACTGGGTAGCTGTAGTTGGAAGTAAACAATTCAAGAGAAAAATAGAAAGGTCACTCAAAGAGTACAGCACCCGGGCCTTACATGTTTGACACTAATTCATGCAAATTAAGTCTTTGTAATTCAGCGATATCATAATATGTGGTTCATGTTTGTCTACTGCACAACCACTCACAGCTTAACGGTGGAGTGGAAAAGAGAAGGATTTTCATACTTCTTCTTTGTCTTTTGGCTGTTCCCATTACAGGTCGCCACAGCAGATCAATCGTTTCCATCTCACCCTGTCCTCTGTATCTTCCTCTGTCACACCAACCACCTGCATGTCCTCCCTCAGCACATCCATAAACCTCCTCTTTGGCCTCCCTCTTCTCCTCCTGCCTGGTGGCTTCATCCTCAGCATCTTTTTCCCTATATACCCTGGGTCCCTCCTCTGAACCTCAATCTCACCTCTCTGACTTTGTGTCCAAACCATCCAACCTGAGCTGTCCCTCTGATATGTTCATTCCTAATCTTGTCCATTCTTCTCACTCCCAAAGAGAATCTCAACATCTTCAGCTCTGCCACCTCCAACTCTGCGTCCTGTCTTTTTGTTAGTGCCATCGTCTCTAAACCGTACAACATAGCTGGTCTTACTACTGTCTTGTAAACTTTCCCCTTCACTCTTGCTGATATTCTTCGGTCACAAATCACTCCTGCCACCTTTCTCCACCCACTCCACCCTGCATGCACTCTCTTCTTCACCTCTTTACCACACTCTGCATTACTTTGAAAAGTTGACCCCAAATATTTAAACTCATCTACTTTCACCACTTCTACTCCTTGTAACTGCATTATTCCACTGGGCTCCCTCCCATTCACACACATGTGCTAAGTCTTGCTTCTACTGACTTTCATTCCCCTTCTCTCCAAAGCATATCTCCACCTCTCCAGACTAGACTCAACTTGCTCTCTACTCTCACTACAGATCACAATGTCATCTGCAAACATCACAGTCCATGGGGACTTCTGTCTGATCTCATCCGTCAACCTGTCCATCACCACTGCGTACAAGAAAGGACTCAGAGCTGATCCTTGGTGTAATCCCACCTCCACCTTGAATGAGTCTGTCATTCCGACTGCGCATCCCACCACTGTCACAAAATTCTTGTACATTTCCTGCACTACCCTAACATACTTCTCTGCCACTCTAGACTTAATCATACAATACCACAGCTCTTCTCTTGGCACCCTATCATAAGCTTTTTCTAAGTCCACAAACACACAATGTAACTCTTTCTGGCCTTCTCTGTACCTCTCCAACAGTATTATCAGAGCAAACACTGCATCTGTAGTGCTCTTTCTCGGCATGAAACCATATTGCTGCTCACAGATGTTCACCTGATTTAAAAGCGTAGCTTCTACTGCTCTTTCCCATAACTTCATGCTGTGGCTGATCAACTTTACACCTCTGTAGTTACTGCAGCTCTGCACATCACCGTTGTTCTTGAAAATAGGAACCAGCACACTTTGTCTCCACTCCGCAGGCATCCTATCACTTTCCAAGCTATTATTAAACAATCTGGTTAGAAACTCCACTGCCATCTCTCCTAGACATTTCCATGCCTCCACTGGAATGTCATCTGGACCAACTGCCTTTCCACTTTTCATCCTCTTCATAGCAGCCCTCACTTCTTCCTTACTAATCTCTTGTACTTCCTGACTTACTCTCACCACATCATCCAGCCTTTTCTCTTGCTCATTTTCTTCATTCATCAGCTCTTCAAAATATTCCCTCCACCTTCTCAGCACACACTCCTTACTTGTCAGCACATTACCATGTGCATCTTTTACCACCCTAACCCGCTGCACATCCTTTCCAGCTCTGTCCCTTTCTCTGACCAATCGGTACAAGTCATTTTCTCCTTCCTTACTATTCAACTTTTTGTACAGTTCACAATATGCCTTTTCCTTTGCTTTTTCCACTTCTCTTTTTGCCTTACACCACATCTCCTTGTACTCCTGTCTACTTTCTTCATCTCTCCGACTATCCCAAAACTTTTTCGCCAACCTCTATCTCCTTATGCTTTCCTGGACGTCTTCATTCCACAACCAAGTCTCCTTGTCTTCCTTCCACTGTCCAGATGTCATACCCAGTACTGTCCTCACTGTCTCCCTCACCACATTTGCAGTACTTTTCCAGTTGTCCAAAATTGCTTCCCCTCCAACCAGTGCTTCTCTCACCTGCTCGCTAAATTTCACACAACAGTCTTCCTCCTTCAGCTTCCACCATCTGATCCTTTGTTGAGCTCTCACTCTCTTCTTCTTCTTTATGTTGTGAAAGTGTAGTGACACGGACCCACAACAGGGGGCGCAAATGAACGGTCAATAGATGAGCCAAAAATTAACAATTTAATGTTGTGAAGGTGCACAACGAACATACAGACAATCTCAGAATATGATTACAGTCAATCCACAAAGGTGACGTGTGGGCAGGCTCGAGGATAGAAGACGTCTGTCCTGAGAAGAGCCGGAACCACACGATTTCCGCCGCCACCGAACCTGGTGAATACTGGAGCCGCCAAGTCCCGAATTCCCAGGTGATCACCGTCCCCGATTGTCAGATCTGGTACTGCTGGCGAGAACAAAGACAGTCAAGTGTGGGTGTGTGTACACCCCGTAACAACAACGGTGGGAATGCCACCTCCACCTCTCACTCAATATGTTGCAGAGTACCGCAGTGATTCCTCAGGGGAAAAGAGTGCCGTCCTGCACTCACTCAGCCTCCACAGAAAGAGGGACCGGTACTCCTGCAAACACTCACAATATACAGATATGTTGCAAAATACAAACGGCTGAGTCTATTACCTCCAACGAAGTACGATATCTCGGCAACGAGGTGGAGATGACATCTGGTCTTTATGGAGTGAGATGATGTGAGTAGATGGGTGACAGCTGTCAAGAGATAATGAGTGACAGCTGTCACCCCCGGCTGTGTCTGTGGCGGCAGCGCCCTCTCGTGCCTGAAGCCCGCACTTCAGGCAGGGCACCCACTGGTGGTGGGCCAGCAGTACCTCCTCTTCTGGCGGCCCACACAACAGGACCCCCCCCACAACGGGCGCCTCCTGGTGACGGTGGTAGAAGTCGGCCAGGAGGGCCGGATCCAGGATGAAGCTCCTCTTCACCCAGGAGCGTTCTTCGGGTCCATACCCCTCCCAGTCCACCAAGTACTGGAACCCCCGGCCCATCCGACGGACATCCAGGAGCCGGCGCACCGTCCAAGCCGGCTCCCTGTCGATGATTCGAGTAGGGGGCGGCGCCGGTCCGGGAGCACAGAGGGGTGAGGTGTGGTGAGGTTTGATACGTGACACGTGAAAAACCGGATGGATCCGCAGTGAAGCCGGGAGTTGGAGCTTCACTGCAGCAGGACTGAGGACTTTGAGGATCTTGAATGGTCCGATATATCTGTCCTGAAGTTTTGGGGAGTCCACCTGGAGGGGGATGTCCTTCGTAGAAAGCCACACCTCCTGTCCGGGCTGGTAAGCAGGGGCCGGGGATCGCCGGCGGTCTGCATGGGTCTTCGCCCTCGTCCGGGCCTTCAACAAGGCAGAACGGGCGGAGCGCCACACCCGACGGCACTTCCGCAGGTGGGCCTGGACCGAGGGCACACCGACCTCTCCCTCCACCACGGGAAACAACAGGGGCTGATACCCCAAACACACCTCAAATGGGGAGAGGCCAGTGGCAGAGGACACCTGGCTGTTATGCGCATACTCGATCCAGGCCAGATGTTTACTCCAGGCCGTCGGGTGTGTGGACGTCACACAGCGCAGAGCTTGCTCCAATTCCTGACTGGCCCGTTCTGCCTGTCCATTGGTCTGCGGATGATACCCGGACGAGAGGCTCACAGTAGCCCCCAGTTCCCGGCAGAAGATCCTCCAGACATGTGAGGAGAACTGGGGACCACGATCCGAGACGATATCGGTGGGTATCCCATGCAGACGGACGACGTGGTGGACCAGGAGGTCTACTGTCTCCTGGGCTGTTGGGAGCTTCAGGAGGGCCACGAAGTGGGCCGCCTTGGAGAATCGGTCCACTATCGTGAAGATGGTGGTGTTGCCCTGGGACGGCGGGAGGCCCGTGACGAAATCCAGGCCGATGTGGGACCAGGGGCGATGAGGCACAGGTAACGGCTGGAGAAGTCCTTGGGACCTTTTATGGTCTGCCTTGCCCCTGGCACAGGTGGTGCAGGCCTGGATGTATTCCCGGACGTCGGCCTCCATAGACGACCACCAGAAGCGCTGCCGGACAACTGCCATGGTCCTTCGCACCCCTGGATGACAGGAGAGCTTGGAACCATGACAGAAGTCCAAGACTGCAGCTCTGGCCTCTGGTGGGACGTACAAACGGTTCTTCGGACCTGTTCCTGGGTCCGGGCTCCATGCCAGGGCCTCCCGGACAATCTTCTCCACGTCCCAGGTGAGGGTGGCCACGATAGTGGACTCAGGCAGGATGGGCTCCGGTGGATCCGACAGTGCAGTTTTGACCTCCTCTTCATGTACCCAGGACAAGGCATCCGACCTCTGGTTCTTGGTCCCGGGGCGATAGGTGATCCGGAAGTCAAAACGCCCGAAGAGCAGTGACCAGCGGGCTTGCCTGGGGTTCAGCCGCTTGGCGGTCCTGATATACTCCAGGTTCCGATGGTCAGTGAAAACCGTGAACGACACAGACGCTCCCTCCAACAGGTGTCTCCACTCCTCAAGAGCCTCTTTCACCGCAAGGAGTTCTCGATTGCCGACGTCATAGTTCCGTTCAGCCGGGGTCAACCTGCGTGAAAAGTAGGCACACGGGTGAAGAACCTTATCAGTCTCTCCGCTCTGGGATAGCACGGCTCCTATCCCTGAGTCAGAGGCATCCACTTCAACCACGAACTGGCGGCTAGGGTCGGGCTGCACCAGAACTGGCGCAGTAGAGAACCGTCGTTTCAACTCCTTGAACGCGGCTTCGCACCGATCCGACCAGGTGAAGGGGACTTTTGGAGAGGTCAGGGCTGTCAGGGGGCTAACTACCTGACTGTAGCCCTTAATGAACCTCCTATAGAAATTAGCGAAGCCGAGGAACTGTTGCAGCTTCCTACGGCTTGTTGGTTGGGGCCAATCTCTCACCGCCGCAACCTTGGCCGGATCAGGGGCGACGGAGTTAGAGGAGATGATAAACCCCAGGAAGGACAAAGACGTGCGGTGAAACTCGCACTTCTCGCCCTTCACAAACAGTCGGTTCTCTAACAACCGCTGCAGGACCTGACGTACATGCTGGACATGGGTCTCAGGATCCGGAGAAAAGATGAGAATATCGTCCAGATATACGAAGACGAATCAGTGCAGGAAGTCCCGCAAGACGTCGTTAACCAAGGCTTGGAACGTCGCGGGGGCGTTGGTGAGGCCGAACGGCATGACCAGGTACTCAAAGTGACCTAACGGGGTGTTAAATGCCGTCTTCCATTCGTCTCCCTTCCGGATCCGAACCAGGTGATACGCATTTTTAAGATCCAGCTTAGTAAAGATTTTGGCTCCATGCAGGGGGGTGAACACGGAATCCAACAATGGCAACAGGTATCGGTTGCGAACCGTAATCTCATTCAGCCCCCTGTAATCAATGCATGGACGGAGTCCGCCATCTTTCTTGCCCACAAAAAAGAAACCAGCACCCATCGGGGAGGTGGAGTTCCGGATCAGCCCGGCAGCTAATGAGTCCCGGATGTAGGTCTCCATTGATTCGCGCTCAGGTCGTGGGAGGTTGTACAGCCTGCTGAACGGGAACTCAGCGCCTGGAACCAAATCAATGGCACAATCGTACGGATGGTGCAGGGGAAGGGTGAGTGCCAGATCCTTGCTGAAGACGTCAGCAAGATCGTGGTACTCAACCGGCACTGCTGTCAGATTGGGAGGGACTTTGACCTCCTCCTTGGCCTGTAAACCGGGAAGAACCGAGGATCCTAAACACACCCGATGGCAGGTTTCGCTCCACTGAACCACCACCCCAGACGGCCAATCAATCCGGGGATTGTGCTTCAACGTCCATGGGGAGCCCAAAATCACGCGGGAGGTAGAAGGAGTTACAAAAAACTCAATCTCCTCCCGATGGTTTCCAGACACCACCAGAGTTACTGTTTGTGTCTTGTGTGTGATTAAAGGGAGGAGGGTGCCATCTAGTGCCCGCACCTGCAATGGCGAAGGAAGCGCCACCAGAGGGAGCCCTACCTCCCTTGCCCATCTGCTGTCTAGCAAATTCCCTTCTGACCCCGTGTCCACCAGTGCTGGGGCTGGAAGGGTTAAATCCCCGCTCAGGATTGTAACTGGGAGTCGTGTGGCAATCTGTGTGTGTCTCACGTGAATGTTTTGACCCCCCCTTAGCCCAGTCTCTGAGGGCAGTTGTTGTTGTGGCCGTTTGGGGCAGTTTTTCTGTGTGTGCTCCTTTGAGCTGCAGAGAAAACACTCCCCACAGAGCAGCCTCCTCATTTTGGCCCTGTGCGTTTCCCTAACAACGTCAGCAGGGGGAGCTGTTGCCCCACGGAGCGTTGCGGCTGTGGAGCGTGGGGAGGGCGGCCCCTTTTCGAACCCGGAAGGGAGAGGGGCGGCGCATATCCGGCCACGTCCTTCGCCTCGCTCCCGACGGCGTTCCTCCAACCGATTGTCTAACCGTATAACGAGATCGATAAGCCCATCTAAATCCCGCGGTTCCTCCTTAGCTACCAGATGCTCCTTCAGGACCGATGACAGTCCGTTTATGAAGGCGGCGCGGAGCGCAACGTTATTCCAGCCGGACCTCGCAGCCGCGATGCGGAAGTCGACTGCATATTCGGCTGCGCACCGGCGCCCCTGTCGCATTGACAGCAGCATTGTTGAAGCGGTCTCTCCTCTGTTAGGGTGATCAAACACTGTTCTGAACTCCCCCACAAACCCAGTGTATGCTGATAACAACCGTGAGTTCTGTTCCCAGAGCGCCGTAGCCCAGGCGCGTGCCTTACCCTGAAGCAGAGCAATCACATAAGCTATTTTACTAGCATCTGACGCGTACATGACGGGACGTTGTGCGAAGACGAACACTGCATGAGAAAGTCCGCGCACGTCTCCACACAACCTCCGTACGGAGGGCTCAGGAGGGCTTATGTATGCTTCAGGGGATGGTGGGAGGGGTTGTTGAACCACCACTGGAACGTTCATATCCTGCACAGGGTCGGCAGGAGGAGGAGTTGCAGCAGCGCCCTGAGCGCTCGCCGCCTCCTGCGCAGAGAGAGCCTCCACCCTGCGGTTCAGGAGGATGTTTTGCTCGGTCATTTGATCCAACCGAGCCGTAAAGGCGGTGAGAATGTGCTGCAGCTCACCAATCACGCCTCCTGCAGACGCCTGCGCTCCCTGCTCTCCCATTGGTCGTTCAACAGCCGGGTGACGCCCCTCGGAGTCCATGACGCTGGCCAAGATATCCTGTTGTGAAAGTGTAGTGACATGGACCCACAACAGGGGGCGCAAATGAACGGTCAATAGATGAGCCAAAAATTAACAATTTAATGTTGTGAAGGTGCACAACAAACATACAGACAATCTCAGAATATGATTACAGTCAATCCACAAAGGTGACATGTGGGCAGGCTCGAGGATAGAAGACGTCTGTCCTGAGAAGAGCCAGAACCACACGATTTCCGCCGCCACCGAACCTGGTGAATACTGGAGCCGCCAAGTCCCGAATTCCCAGGTGATCACCATCCCCGACTGTCGGATCTGGTACTGCTGGAAAGAACAAAGACAGTCAAGTGTGGGTGTGTGTACACCCCGTAACAACAACGGTGGGATTGCCACCTCCACCTCTCACTCAATATGTTGCAGAGTACCGCAGTGATTCCTCAGGGGAAAAGAGTGCCGTCCTGCACTCACTTAGCCTCCACAGAAAGAGGGACCGGTACTCCTGCAAACACTCACAATATACAGATATGTTGCAAAATACAAACGGCTGAGTCTATTACCTCCAACGAAGTATGATATCTCGGCAACGAGGTGGAGATGACGTCTGGTCTTTATGGAGTGAGATGATGTTGAGTAGATGGGTGACAGCTGTCAAGAGATAATGAGTGACAGCTGTCACCCCCGGCTGTGTCCGTGCCTGAAGCCCGCACTTCAGGCAGGGCGCCCACTGGTGGTGGGCCAGCAGTACCTCCTCTTCTGGCGGCCCACACAACACTTTACCTCTAAAGTCATCCTACAAACAACCATCCTATGCTGTCTAACGACACTCTCTTCTGCCACCACCTTACAGTCTCTGATTTCTTTTAGCTTGCATCTCCTATAAAGAATGTAGTCCACTTGTGTGTAGTTTCCTCCATTCTTATATGTTACCCCGTGCTCCTCCCTTTTCTTAAAGTAGGTATTCTCCACAGACATTTCCATCCTTTTTGCAAAATCAACTACCATCTGTCCTTCCCCATTCCTATCCTTGATACCATATCTACTCATTACTTCCTCATCACCTCTGTTCCTTTCACCAACATGCCCACTGAAGTCGGCTCGTATCACCACTCTTTCATGCTTGGGCACACTCTCCACCACCTCATCTAACACACTCCAGAAATCTTCTTTCTCCTTCATCTCACAACCTACCTGTGGGGAATATGCACTGATGATATTCATCATCACTCCTTCAATTTCCAACTTCACACTCATCACCCTGTCAGACACTTGATTTTCATACAACAGAACAAATCTAAGCCAGAGAATCCCATGTCCCTACTGACAAACTGGATCTGAGATTTCATAGTTTTCAGAAAATTCTTCTCTGTGCCACTCCACCAAGTATAACTGGTGATGCAGTAGATAAACGTAGCTCAATCCACAGTTTTTCTGATCAAACCCACTGAAGCCTGTAACTCCTTCAGAGTTGTCTGGGTGTCTTGGTGGTTTCTCTCACTAGTCTCCTTCCAGCATTGTCATTGTTTTTGAGAACTGCCTGCTTGACACAGATTTACCCACAGTACCATACTGTTTGCATTTCTTAATGGCTGATGTAATTGAAGTCAAGACACATTCATTGACTTGGAAATGTTCTGTATCCATCCTCTGAATTCTCTAAAGAAAACTGGGTGCAAAAGTGATGACTTTATTAAAAATTGTCCTGATATTTAGACAGTTCTATTATTTATGGGCTAAAACTGGAGGGAGTACATACATATATATATACACATATACATACATATATATATATATATATATACATATACATACATATATATATATATATATATATACATATACATACATATATATATATATATATATACAGTGGTCCCTCGCTATATCGCGGTTTACCTTTCGCGGCCTCGCAGTTTCGCAGATTTTTTTAGTGCAATTTTGCTTCTTTTTTTTTTAACAGCGCATTGTGTTCTGCGTCCTTATCAGGCGGGCCGGTCGCGGCACCAGTCGACATCACCGCGATTGCTCTCACTGCCTCCGATGCACTTACTGAGTCTGCGGGCTCGGTAAACGCAGCAGCGGACCACTCACACTGCCCCTCCTGTCTGCTATGCGGGGCTGCGCCAAATCTGGCAACAGGTCCAGAGATTACGCTCACTGTTTTGATTCGGATGTTGACTGCAGCCGCAGAGCTCCATGGCCACTGAGAGAGGACTTGGATTCTTTGCGGGTCCCGCATCCGTACCTCCGGAGGCAGTGAGCAAAGGGAGAGCATGCGCATTGTGTTCTGTGTGTGTCTGTTTATAATCTTCTCACACAGAAGAAAAAATAGAGTGTTTACACAGGAGAAAAAAGTGAGAAAATGTTAATGTCTGTTTGAGAAAAGTGTATAAAATGTGTAGTGAGGGGTTTTACAGCCTTAAAACAACTATAATAATTGCAAAATATAGCGCTAACTACTTCGCGGATTTTGCTTATCGCTGGTTCTTTTTAGAACGTAACTCCCGCGATAAACGAGGGACCACTGTATATATACACACACACACACACAAACTAGCACAATGCCCGTGAGGATCCACGGGCTCTAGATTGGATAGTGTTTATAAAATAGGTAGCTGACATTTTTCGATGGTGGTAATAAATTGTGCCAAGTTTTTTATAATGAGCTGGAATGGTATGTGATTCCAGAATGTTTTTAGAACCTTAGACCTTGGACCTCAACAGTTTTTAGAAGAAGAACTCAATCCCTTTATTTCCTGTTAATTATGTAATCTTTTAATGTTAATTTACTGTGTTAATGTATTTATAAAATGTTTAGGTTGTTGTTATCATATACACACTACTACTAGTACTACTACTATTATTATTATTAGCATTTTATTTTTACTTCTATTTTGTCATTTGATTTTAAAATGGACCACAATGGAAATAAGTGTTTTCACTTTCTTGTATCATCCATGCATTTGTAACGTATTTACAATTATATTATGTACTTACTTTGAACTTAAAAATCACACACACATGCATGCACAGACCCAAGCTTTTAACATATAGAACATTTACTGCCCGCTGCTGGATTGTCATATGAGTCTAGAATGTAAATATTAATGTCCATTGTTGATAATGTCTTATCAACGTTTGGTTGTGTGTCATTCATCCTTGGCCAAAAATACATAACCATACCAAACTGCAAATGTCAGCTCTCCTCGGTTTACGCATGATCAAAATTGAGACACAGAGCTTTTTGTCTTTTCTACATTCTGCTGTAAGCAGGTGCTTTTAATTTGACAAACAGAGACTATGGCGGAAGACATTAAAAGCAATACACTTTTCACTTATGTACCGGGAGCATTACACTTAAGTCACTCATAGTAACAGCAACATAACACTTAACTAAAGTGACAGTGACAACTGAACTACAAAAACACAATAAATCAGTAACACTAACAACTGTTAAACTAACACGAACCATAATAACAACATTTAAAACCCCAAAACCCAAACTGCCATGGTGCATTGCGGCACAATGTACAGTGTTTACTGGTTAGGTAAAATCGCTAATCCCTCAAAAAATATTTAATGGCAAATGTCAGCGCCCCCTGATTTTGCAGTGATCGAAGCCATACACACTTATGCATGCATGCACGCACACACACAGAGGCCACTTGCCTATTATAATATAGATATATAAAAATATATTGTAAACTACAAACATCTTTAATGTATAAAAATGACAGAAATTGTGTCACTTTCCAATTACTTACATTTGGACTTGACTGTATATGACTTCATATTAGTTTTTAAATGTAGCCACTAGTGTTTTTCTAAGTAATTCCCCAAAACAGTTGATCTAAATATCCTCCATCAGCACTTGCCTACACTTTTGACCTTGGCCTACCCGAGACCAGGAATTTTAATGAATTTCAGTCAATATTAAATCTTGTTGTCCTTGACTGATTTGAGATTTTATTCACACGACAGACACAGAGGACTGAAAACAACACCCCAGCATGCATTACCATGCATGGGTATAACGAAAACCACACCACAGTGTTACAATTAAAGCAACAGAATCATGTACTATAAACTAACAGGATGAAATATTTCTCACACCAACATTTGATATTTCATATTGCTTAAAAACAAACATTATTCTGTTACAGCTCTACAATCCTCTGAAAAGACGATTCAGAGCTCTGCTGCATCACTGTCCACCAGTATAACGTGTGCTACAATTACAAATCATCATCATCTGTTGAGTAAATTTGCTGAACAAGCAGAAATGACTGTTGCGATTTTCTGTGAAGAATGGAATCACTGGGGCTTGAACACCATTTTAAATTTCAACATTTTGATGTGAATACAACCACTAGCAATACTGTTTAACTACTCTGACCATCTGGCAAATAGGGAGCACAAACTTTGTGCATCAGGCAGGACTGTTTTCACATTAAGCCACTGGCATGCCAGATAATAAATATGACAGGTGTTTAAACCAGTAGCATGCAAAAGTACTGTGCTGGCCTGAATATAAGACAGCCTCAATTATATGACAACTCTTCTATTTCAAGACATGTTTTCTGGAAATAATTTTATTTGAAAATAATGCTAATAAAAAACAGAGGAAAAAACAGGTAAGACTGCATAAATGAGAACTGCAATAATGTTGTGCAATAAATGATGAAAACTGGTCTTCCTTAGCTTCTCATATCATCGTGTCATATCCTCATGCAATTCTCAACAGGTACGCCTATATCAGGTGTTTTGTGCTGCTTACTGTTGTGAAAGTATGACTCGTAAACATCCAGCCTGCAATTATTAGATGGGTCCATATTTTTGTATTTGTAAGAAAAACAATAACCCCTGGTGGCAGCTGCATGATACAGCAGCAACTGTTTGACGGATGCACATCTGGAAGTTATTGAGAAATAAATGATTCTGTGTTTATCTGTTTAGCCCACGGCATACTTTTTACTCACACACCAGAGTTCAGGCTGACATGCCTATTTACGCATAGATGCCTCCATCCAAACAAAACCCAAATTAACCCTTTTTCCCTCTTTCTTGTGCCCTTTGTCCTGCTGTTAAGGTTCATCCCTCCCACTTTTTTCCTTTTCACTTCTCCTTTTTCTCTCACTCTGCTCTTTCTTATGACGCCTTTGTTCTCCCTTTTTGCCTGTCTCCTTCAGACAAGACGAGGCACATTCAGATAGCGCTATGAAATAATAATTGGCTGGTGAAATATTTAGGGACAAGGCACACGAATAGATGAGAAACACCAAGTGTGGCACAAAAGTGTCAGTGCCCCCTGTGTACATGACATTGTATGCACTAAATGTTCAAAGAAAACCAAGCAACAGCTCCCTAGAAGAATTAAAATGTAAGTTACATGAGTAGCTGGATAGTTTGCCACGTCTCTCTCACCGCTGCTTTACTTATGAGCCAGAATCCTCACAGCTCAAGCACAGTGCACTTAATTGTTTTGATAACTGAAGCTGAGATCAGACTACATGATATCAGTCTGAAAATGTTCAGGTCCGCCCACACAACAATTTCTTGTGTTATTCTGTCTCATGTATCATTGTGTAAAGAAATTCAGTTTTGACGTGTGTTAGCCTGCTCATTGCCCATTTGGAAGCATCCACATCTTCGGTGATGTCATGGCTGTTGGCACTTCATGTGCAACACGTTTCTTGGTGAAGTGACAGCAAGAAGGAGGTGGTAATATGAACACCAAATTCACTGGAGAGGTTTAGTTGAGCCCCTAGAGTGGTTTGTGAAACTATTGTATTCACTGTGTGTGTGTGTGTGTGTGTGTATGTTTGTCCATGTATGTCCACACAAACATCTCAGCAAGCGCTTCATCAATTTAATTCATATCGCAAATATGAAATGATAATGATCTCAGCATGACATTAAATGTCAAAGGTCAAGGTCACTGCAAACAATGCGAAAAATGAGACTCAGTTTTTCTCATTTTCTCTCACATGATGTCATTTGCAGGTATGATACAGTAATTTCCATTTGCAGTGGCTCGCAATTATTAGTGGAAAAACTTGCACGTCCTTTTTCTTTCTTATATCTCTCTTCTTTTGATTGTGGTTTGCTGTGCTCAGTAATAATTTTCCATCGCTGTTAACTGTGTTTGTAATATTCACCTACACACATACAGCAAGATGGCGAGGAGCAAGACTATGAATTCTCTGATTGCTAGTTTTGTTTTTTTTTTGGGGGGGGGGGTATTTGAGGGAGGGTTAAAGTGCAACAGAATTTAAATTAATCTGATTAGAGTGTGCACAAAAAAGACAATTCACCTGATTGTACAAACCTACTAAGATTTAAATTAGAAAGATGCAATTCAACAAGACAGCACAGGGGGCCCTGTATGTTGATGACACATGGCTCACAGTCTACAGCACATAGTAGCAGGTGAATTTGGGGCTTGCCCAACTCCATTTTTTCATTTAGAGGATGTGTCATCTGAGTGCAAAATAGGATACTTCATTAGTTATGTGTGTGTTTTGAGCAGAACATGAAACAAAAAAAATCAGCATGTCACCTGTCATTCATTTTAAATTCACAATCAGAATCACAATAGCCTTTATTCACCAAGTATCCACAAGAATACAAGGAATTTGACTTTGGCTTGAGCTGCACTCTCTCTGTACGGGTGTGTATAAATATACACTAAACACTGAATAATTCACAGTAAAAAAATGTGCAAATGAAATGTGCAAGTAAAATAAAATGTGCAATAAGAAATAAAATGTGTGAAACAGACAAACAGATTGTACATGAGGTATGTGAATTTTTGGCAGGTCAAGTTGTTCATCAGTGTGATGACCTGCGGAAAGAAACTGTTCCTGTGTCTCCTTGTTTTGACGTACAGAACTCTGTAACATTGACCAGAGGAGAGGAGTTTAAACAGTGTGTGTCCAGGATGTAGGGGTCTGCAGAGATGTTACCAGCTCACTTCCTGGTCTTAGACCAGTATAGGTCCTGGATGGAGGGCAGGCTGGCTCCAGTGATTTTTTTCTGCAGACCTGGCAGTTCATTGAAGTCTGTGCCTGTCATGTTTGGAGGCAGAGGGAAACCAAACAGAGATGGAGATGCACAGAACAGACTGGATGATGGAAGTATAGAAGATGATGAGCAGTTCCTGGGGCAGGTTGAACTTTCTCAGCTGCCTGAGGAAATATGTCCTCTGCTGTGCCTTTTTCCTGAGATGTTGGATCCCAGGAACCGGAAAGTGGCCACTGTGTTGTTGAGGATGGGTGGGGGAGGGAGGGTGGAGGGGAGTTTTCTTCTGAAGTCCACTATCATCTCCCCAAACTTCAGGAGTTTAACAGAGGGGTTCCCTAAAGTGCAGTTGTTTGTATAGAGGGAGAAGAGCAGTGGGGAGAGCACACACCCTTGAGGGGCACCAGTGCTCATTGTCCGTGTGCTGGATGTGATGCTCCTCAGCCTCACCTGCTGTGTCCTGTCCATCAGGAAGTTAGAGATCCACTGACAGGTGGAAGCTGGCACAGAGAGGTTGGAGAATTTTTGGTGGAGAATGTCAGGGATGATGGTATTGAACACTGAGCTCAAGTCCACAAACAGGATCCTCACGTACGTCCCTGCAGAGTCCAGGTACTGCAGGATGTAATCAATCAATTCAATCAATTTTTTTATATAGCGCCAAATCACAACAAACAGTTGCCCCAAGGCGCTTTATATTGTAAGGCAAGGCCATACAATAATGATGTAAAACCCCAACGGTCAAAACGACCCCCTGTGAGCAAGCACTTGGCTACAGTGGGAAGGAAAAACTCCCTTTAACAGGAAGAAACCTCCAGCAGAACCAGGCTCAGGGAGGGGCAGTCTTCTGCTGGGACTGGTTGGGGCTGAGGGAGAGAACCAGGAAAAGACATGCTGTGGAGGGGAGCAGAGATCGATCACTAATGATTAAATGCAGAGTGGTGCATACAGAGCAAAAAGAGAAAGAAACAGTGCATCATGGGAACCCCCCAGCAGTCTACGTCTATAGCAGCATAACTAAGGGATGGTTCAGGGTCACCTGATCCAGCCCTAACTATAAGCTTTAGCAAAAAGGAAAGTTTTAAGCCTAATCTTAAAAGTAGAGAGGGTGTCTGTCTCCCTGATCTGAATTGGGAGCTGGTTCCACAGGAGAGGAGCCTGAAAGCTGAAGGCTCTGCCTCCCATTCTACTCTTACAAACCCTAGGAACTACAAGTAAGCCTGCAGTCTGAGAGCGAAGCGCTCTATTGGGCAGTAATGCAGTTCCATGTTGACTGCATCCTCAACCGACCCGTTTGCTCGGTAGGCAAACTGCAGGGGGTCAAGCAGGGGTCCTGTGATGTCATTCAGGTGGCCCGATCAAATCATTTCATGACTACAGATGTCAGGGCGACGGGCCTGTAGTCATTTAGTCCTGTTATAAGAGTGATAAGAGTTAGACTAAGAGTAATCCAGGAAGTTTCGAGAGCAACTCTGAGCAAGGAGTGGACAGAAACTTTTATCTGTGTGACGGGTGGAGTTGACCCCATTGCTAGGTATGCTGCAATCTTCTAAGAGCTGTCATTGGTTGTCACAAAAAGGGAAAGAGAAAAAAACAAAAACAAATGTGCTCTGACAGCAAAATCAACCAATCATATAACCTGTACTGTATTAAGAAATGTGTAATCATGAAAATAATTTAATGTCATGATGATGTAACTCAGCAAAATTAAATGAATGAACACAGCTTCAAACTGTACCTCACTGACTACGTTTACATGCAGCCAAGAACCCTTTCATAACCGGAATATTAGCAATTACCCGGTTGCACACGGCCATGTAAACACCCGCAAAAACCTGAATATGCTCATATTCCAGTTTTTAAAAACTAACGCTGACTACTTCGCAGATTTCGCCTATTGCAGGTTATTTTTAGAACGTAACTCCCGCGATAAACGAGGGACCACTGTACTTCATTAGTATCATGAAAGACATGAATATAATGTCTTTTATTGATGGTAGAAAGTACCAAGATAGCGACATTTACAAGATGTTGGCCGAAAAGTTACACGAAGCAGGATTTGCACAAACACCAGACCAAATCAAGCACCGGTGGAAGATGTGCGTCGCTGTTTAGATGGGGATATTACAAATGATACCAATGACCATATATACAGGAGTAACTCTGTCTGCTTAAGCATGTAAACGGGTTATTCCTAATGTTTCAGAAACCGGAATATTGACCTTATCCCGAATATTAACGGCATGTAAACGTAGCCATTGAAATGCAGATTATTATATTGATTATCTTATTGTTATGTTTACTTCATGCTGGTAATTGTACACAAGCGACGAGTGTGAGAAGTGCTGGTACATGCTGCAATCCAAAGCGAGAGTGAAGATTGCAGCTCACAAACCAAGTTCTTCTCAAACAGGTGAGTGTTGTAGGATATGGCTGCTGACATTGATTACTTTGATATTCATAATTGTATGAATGTTACAGAATTTACATGGAATTTTAATTTTTTTCCGTAGCTAGGTATCGCAATCTTGTGATGACCTGCATGTAAGGCGCTAATGGGAAAGTAAGCTCAGTACTGATGAGGTTAACCACAAACATTATCCCTGCACAATCAAGCAGGTTACTGAATCACTGCCGTTCAACACATGGAGAATGTCTCTCCTTCCTCTCTGTCTTTCTGCTGTCTCGTCTGTTTAAGACATTCTTAGGCTTCTTAAAAGTCTTCTTCTCTCCTCTGAACATTTTTTTTCTTTAGGACCTCTCTTAAGGCCCAAGATGCATTGTGAATAACTTTTTATCTTACCAAGGAAAAATTCTAAGAACTGTCTACGAATTCAAGGAATTCTAAGATTTTTCTTAGAATGATGTCCCTAAGAGCTACTTTAAGCCTTCAGATGCTTTGTGAATTCGGTCCGTGGATTGTTAGTCAGAGAACAGACTTATCTCTGTGTCTGCTGATGGTTGTGTGACATTTTGCTGTTGTGTGGGTTGTGTGACTGCAAACCATATTGTTGTTACTTGACAGTATGACATTTGTGGAGCCGCCCATGAAATTTTGAACGTAATTAAATGTAAACAAAGAAAAGGAGAGAGAAAGTCATTTACAGGCGATGACCGCAATACGTTGTGCTGTTGCTGTGCATGCCTGTCGTTGCAACCACAAATGATGAAAAAAATAAATCAAACTGCCAAAATAAAAAGACTAGTGCCATATGCACAAACTCAAAGAACAGACAAATCCTAGACAACACACACACAGACACACAAATGTGTTTATTATGAGGCTAAAATTTAACATGCATCAAGTGCAGACCTACAAACTCCGCTAAATGAACACAAAAACTACAAGTCAAAAGGCAAGTGAAACACAAAGAGACACAAATCAGGCCTGATTAATGGAGCATATGTGATTTTTGTGTGCGCATATTTGGCCTTGGTTTACATGGCCATAAAAATAAAATATTACCCTCCTCATAGCCAGAGGAGAAGGAAGCCCTCACAGAGGACACATTCGCACACAAACCGGATGATCCAATGAGGATGAAACATACGTCTGTGTGCCATACGTGCAAGATTTACTTTCTCGTTTCTAACATTTCTCTGACTGTCTCTAAGCTGGAGCTAATTTCGCTTCCTTATTAAAAGAATAAACACTGTTTGATGTCCACAGCTCCTAGGGTGAGGAGAAATGGCTAGCATACGCATAACCCCACCCACAGTCAGGTCCAGAAGTATTTAGACATGGAATATAGTTTTTGTAATTTTTTCACTCTGCACACAACAACAGCAGAGCTGAAATGAAATAATCAAGATGTGTAGACATTTAGCTTTAATTCAATTATAAATAATTAAATGTTAAACAAAATTAAACAAATTAAATGTTTAGGAATTATAGCCGTTTATATACACACTGTCCGTCTTCACAATCAATCATTAACAAATGCAAACAGTATGGTAGTGTTTGGTAAATCTGCCTGGAGGAGGCAGTTCTCAAAATCTGAGTTACTCTACAAGAAGGAGAATAGGGAGGGAAGCCAACTACATACTGTGATACAGGCACAGCTTCATGTTGGGATGGAACAGAAAAGGATTTTCCTGCACAAAAATAGATCAAATATAGGCTCAATTCTCCCATGTAACTTCTGGCAAACTGTAGCTGCAATTTCATGACTTCTTTTTAAAAACAAGTCTTTCTGTGTGCTACTCCACAATGAAGGTTTATAACTGGGCATGAAACAGACAAAAGATTCACTACGCTTACAGCGACAGAAGACTGTAACTGCTTCAGAGTTGTCTTCGGTGCGTTGGTGGCTTCCCTCAATAGTCTCCTTTTTGCACAGTCAATCAGTTTTTGAGAACTGCCTACCCAAGAGAGCTTTATCATGCAGTACAACAGTGTTTGTATTTCTTATCAAATGAGGTAAATGAAGCCCAAGACATATTCAGTGAACTGGAAATGTTCATGTATCCATCCCCTGACCTGTCTAATGTTAACTGGTTGTAAAAGTGATTACCATATCCACAAGCTGTATCGCTCCTGGCTGAGCATCAGTCCCCCGCCCTTTTTTCACCCGAAATAAAAACTTTTGTATCAAAATATATGAAAATTAAATTTGCATTCGACACACATCGTAAAAGGTTTTGGAATGGATTTAATTTATAATTTGTCGGGGAGCAAAGATGGTCTAATGTGTCATGTTTTGGTGGATTTCAGGCTCTGATGGAATGAGTGGACAAACACTGACGTCTGGTGTCCAGTGCTTCTGGACATGAACAGAAGAAGAGATAACACGGATAAAACTGCCATCACATGTTGGCAGTCAGCAACGGGATCAAGTGGATTTTCCATTATTTTCAGCGAGAGGCTGACAGGAAAATTCCACATCCTGTGGCAAATTGATATTGTGTTAACTTTAATGAGGATAAAAAAGAGATGGATTATTTAAGTACTGAGAGTCGCCTGGTTTTAAACAGGTACGAATAATGTATGTGATATTTCAGAAAGTAATGAATTCATAACCTCACAAAAAGTTAGGTTTATAAGCTGCTATTAGAGCCAGGGTTTCCTGTTTTTATATAGCACTATACTAAAAGTTTCAGTGAAGTAAATTATTGTCTGTGTGGTCCATCCATCCATCTTCCGCTTTATCCGGAGTCGGGTCGCGGGGGCAGCAGCTCAAGCAAAGCCGCCCAGACCTCCCGATCCACACACACCTCCCCCAACTCCTCCAGGGGAACCCCCCAAGGCGTTCCCAAGCAAGCCGAGAGATGTAGTCCCTCCAGCGTGTCCTAGGTCTTCCCCAGGGCCTCCTCCCAGTAGGACGTGCCCGGAACACCTCTCCAGCGAGGCGTCCAGGGGGCATCCAGAAAAGATGCCCGAGCCACCTCAACTGACTCCTTTCGACATGGAGGAGCAGCGGCTCGACTCCGAGCTCCTCCCGAGTGACCGAGCTCCTCACCCTATCTCTAAGGGAGCGCCCAGCCACCCTGCGGAGGAAACTCATCTCGGCCGCTTGTACTCGCGATCTCGTTCTTTCTGTCATGAGCCAAATCTCATGACCATAGGTGAGGATCGGAACGTAGATCGATCGGGAAATCGAGAGCTTTGCCCCCCACTCAGCTCTCTCTTCACCACGATGGTCCGATACAGCGACCGCATCACTGCAGATGCTGCACCGATCCGTCTATCGATCTCATGCTCCATCCGTCCCTCACTGGTGAACAAGACCCCGAGATACTTAAACTCCTCCACTTGAGGCAAGGACACTCCACCAACCTGAAGAGGGCAAAGCACCTTTTTCCGGTCGAGAACCATGGCCTCGGATTTGGAGGTGCTGATTTTCATCCCGTTTCATCCCATTTTCACACATCGTCTGTGTGGTTATCAATGAAAAATTACCACACCTCACATCATCTCTTCCAGTTTGCTGCTGTAGATGGAATTCTTCTGTGACGGTTTTTCTGCTGCCGACATGAGAAAGTATTTTAACGTCAACTGAAAATCCACTAGCAGGCTACAAACAAGTACAGGACAAAACAAATGCACAACCATCAGGAAAGTTCACTCTCTGATGTCCACTTAAAGTTTTGGACATGCACACAACTTTCAAATGGACTCGGCAGACATCAGCTAATGAGGAACACATTTAATGAATGAAGAATTTGTATAGGACAGAAATGGACACAAACGGGTGAGTTATTTGTGATAAATTTTTTATTTGTGATGGAATCAGACATTTTTTTGAAATGGACGTTCTGACAAATGTAATATTAGTATTGCCCATGTATTGGCTCACCCCCTCTTCAGGCATAACTTCACGCAAAGCTCCCTGGGCACTCAGATGCACGAGTATGGTATTTATATTAACCATAATTATTATATTTAGTCTGTCCAATTACTTATGGCCTCTGAAAATTGAGAGACTGTGTATAACACTGTCTGTTCCCTTAAATACTGTAGTATGAGGTTTATTAGAAAACTAACCGGCAGTTTTATATAAAAAAAAAAAACTATATGGATTTGAATCACATGCGATTACACCAGACATGCTTGAACCCTCGTGCGCATGCGTGAGTTTTTTCACGCCGTCATTTGCCTGTGGGCAGGCTTTGAGTGAGCACTGGTCCAGCCCTCTTGGCTGAAATCCTTTGTCTGAGACGCTGCTGGAGACGGCGCGCGTTGCTTTATCAAAATTTTTACAGGACCTGTGAAGGATATCCAAGTGGACACTATTCGAGAAATTCAGCTGGTTCTCGGTGAAAGGTTTAACGGCTGATGAGAGATTGTGGAGTTTCTTTCGCTTTAAGGACAGCTCACAAAGCCGATCGGCGCAGCGCGGTCGGAGGTGGCGTCCGTCTGGCTGTTTCGAGCTGAAAACATCCTAATTTAAGGCTCTGTTCAACCAGGTCGTCGTCAGAGACCAGAGAAGTTTCAGAAGAAGTCGGCATGAGGAGTTTATGCGGACATTCCACTGTTAAAGGAGATTTTGTAATGAAAGAACGTGCGGGCAAATTCACCGAGTCGGTTCCGTGACGACGCCGCAAATCCGTCTGCGCCGCAACAGGAAAAACACCTCCGTGTTGAAAACCATTTGTAAAATTCAGGCGGCTTTTGATGGTTTCAACAAGTGAGTATCTGAGAAATTGTTTAACAGCTGGGCATGTTCCAACTTGTCCGTTAAGGTTTCCAATGGAGGTGTTTTTCCTGTCGCGACCCCCCGCGGTCGGGTCCGGCCCGACATGCGAATCTGCCCGCACGTTCTTTCATTACAAAATCTCCTTTAACAGTGGAATGTCCGCATAAACTCCTCATGCCGACCTCTTCTGAAACTTCTCTGTTCTCTGACGACGACCTGGGTAAACAGAACCTGAAATGTGGAAGTTTTCAGCTTGAAACAGCGAGACGACGCCGCCTCGGAGCGCAGATCGCCGTCAGGCACCGTGGGCTGTCCTTAAAGCGACACTTACAGACCAAAATCTCTCATCAGCCGTTAAAATTTTTACCGAAAACCAGCTGAATTTATCGAATGGTGTCCACTCAGTTGTGCCTTACAGTTTTTGAAAAAAATTTGATCAAACAAAGCAGCAGGCTCTGAGCCATTCCTAAACAATGAAAAAAATCGACGAGAGGGTGGGCCACTCCTCACTCAAAGACTGCCCACAGGCGAATGACGTAACCGACAGGCGTGAAAATATCTCGCATGCCCACGAGGGTTCAAGCATGTCTGATGTAATCACACGTGGTTCAAATCCATATGGTTTTTGAAAAAAATAATAAGGTCGGATACTTTACTAATAGACCTCGTAAATGCCACATTTTGGTTAAATCCCTTGAATTAAAGCTGAAAATATACACTACAAGCCCAGTTTGAACATTTCATTTCATGTCCATTGTGGTGGTGTTCACAAGTAAAATGACAAAAAGAAAGAAAGAAAAAAAAAAAAAAAAAAAAAAAGTCCAAATACTTAAGGACCTAAGTGTATATTCTTGTGCTTTGCGTATAGACAAACCTCATCTGAACCCTGGAAATATGAGAAGGGACAGATTTGATTATGAAGCAATTTTTCTCAATATGTGCAGTATGTTTTTGTAATATGCATATTTAGGTGCATATTGATGCACTGGGGGCAATACACCTGCAACTACCAATTGTTTATACTGACTTGAACAAGGGTGTGCGTGGTTTACTGTGGAAAGCTGAATGATTTATTTATTTTTTTATTGTTTAATCCCCCACTGGCCACGACAGAATGAGGGTTCTGGAATTGCTCTCCAGCCATGCGAGTTTACAGCCATCATGTTTTTCTTTCAACACTATAACTTGTGAATGCCTTATGCAATTCATTTTGAAATTGATATGCACAATCACATATTGAGTTTCGTCACCCTGTGTACGTTGGTCCATCTAGCAGCCAGGATTTTTACAACAGAGCCTCTTCAAACATTGTCGGCTCTGTACATTATATCACTGTTAAACAATGTTCATTAACTCTGACTGATGGATTCCAAACTATACATGCATCAACTCATATACTAGGTTCCGGTGTCGCTGACCGAACAGCCCCCCCTAAAAATCGGTCCGCACTGCCTTCACTGCGCATGCGTCATTTCTGAGCATCACCAGCGATTCGCCAGTTATCACCTCGTTTCTGCTTAAAACTGCACTCCAGTCATCATCTATCTCAGCGACAGATATCTGAAGCTTTTGTACAACAATCATTTCCACATAAATTCAGCATTATACCATAAGAAAAGATGGAGGAAGTGATCACAGCGCCGCAGCAGCACAAGCTGCTGATGCTGCGTTCACTGCGCCTCCGTCATTTCAAAGCGTCAGTAGCGACTCACAGATTATCGCCTCGTTTCTGCTTAAAACTGACTTTAGAATGATTTAAGAGGTTTTACTTTGTCATCTGATGCTTAATAATCTCATTATTCCCTACGATCGCTTTGGGTGAAGAGAGTCCGTCTCAGACGAGCTGCTGAGGTCCCAGATGACGCATGCGCAGTGGAGCCAGGGCGGACCAATTTTTAGTGGGGACCGTTCGGTCTGCAACACCCCCACCCTATGAACGTCTGGGCCGTAGAGCATTGTGATCAATCTGTGCGTGTGTGCATCTGTCTGTTTCTGGATTATGAGTGTGATTTTTACATGAATGCTTCAGTTACTTCTAGCGGGGGATGCTCAGACTTGTGGTGCCATGTTTAGAATTACTTTAGGTGTACATAAAATCACCTTGTTCATGAGACAAGGAGATAGTGGTCAGCCTGAAATCAGGTCAGCTACAGGTGTAGGCTGTACACAGCAGCTGAAAGAAACATTAAAGTGGGCAGACATTTCCCAGATCTACCTGTAGCATAATGTCCAGTGTGTTCCACTGAGCTAATAAGCTTAATATATTGAATAGTTTTGACCGTGCTGAATGTTTGGTGTCCACAGTAAAGGTCTAACAATGTCGACATCCACTGGATTCAATGGCATATAACATATGCCACTGCACATATGATAACTAAGATAACTTAGATAACTAACTAAGCACGACAGATGGTGCAAACTATTCCTTTTTAATACTCTATTTGCTCAACCAATCATTTATGTCACTTTTTTTTTTTTTACAAAAATTGGAGCAACTTTAACTTCTGACAGCTGTACAAACTGAAATCTACCTTTCTCACCATTTTCGCTACATTTTACCCCATAACTCCATAGAATTCAGTCATAGATGGTCCAAACTATACTTTTTGAAATCTGTATGATCAGACAAATAATTAGGTAACCAGTGACCCGGTGTCACTCCTGGCAATTACCCCTCAGAGAACACAGCCTCTGGACAGCAACCAAATCGATGTGTTTGCTCTTAATCACAATAACAGGCATGTGAATATTTGTATTGAACAGTAGTCAAGGTTTGTGTGTAATTTTGGTCATTTTGTATGTCATTAGTGACTGTCACAGATCAGAATGTGGGCTATGTGTATGCACGCTCGTGAATGTGGCAGAGGTGTAGCAGAGAGCTGTCACCCATAGCAATCTCATAAAAATGCCAAACTCCCCCATAGCACCTGCAGAAAAAAATCTCTGGAGCCGCCACTGTATACACTTCCTAGTTCCTGCTAGTGTTACCATCAAGTTAGGAAGGAAGCATATTTATTCATATTGTGGAAAAAGAAACATGCTGATGATGCAGATACGTAGACGGTGCATCAGATAATTATGCTGCATTAGCAGTATTACAAGTTGTCACAGATGTTCTGATAGCTTTTCCCAAATCTTGGGGCACAGTTCAAAACAAACACACTTGTGCATCAGTTACAAACTGTCCATGCAGTCTCTGCCTGTGTGCAATAGTTCCATGAATGAATCGATTCCAAGTGGCATAAAATTTGCCTCAGTGATTTTAATTATTTGAATTATCTGGCTCGATCGATTCATCATTTCAGCCCAATGTGTGAAAGCGAACAGAGGCGAGATTTATTTGACCCGATCAGTCATGTTTGCAGACTCGAACAAATAAACACTTGTGCCATTCTTTGTGCACCGTGGAAATACACTGTAAATTCTCTTTTTCTCGGGTGTGGCAGCCAATCAAGCGCGCATACAGTCACAGCAATGGTCCAGGTTGGGCTGGGATATTATTTATTGTTACTGTTGTTGGCACATAGTGCACACACAAACCACCAAAATGCTGCTTTCCTCTTACCATCTCATAGCCGAGCACACACACATACAAACACACACACACAATGCACTTAATCTATAAACAAATGCAAGGACAAATACAAATGCAGTCCATGGACACAGGTATATACGCTTTAAAGCAAAATGTGTACATGAGGCAAAATGGCACGCACACCTCATATGGAGGAATGATTACAAGTGCTTTCATTTTTCATTTACACACATAAAAACACAGAGAGGCATTCAACAGACACAAACAGAAAGCCGACACACTGTGTGCACAAGAACACCTCACACATAACTACACACATTCACACATTTCTGATAACGCTTGGCGCAAAAAAAAAAAAAAAAAAAATCCAATGGAACCAATTACAGCTCCATTTGCCAGTCAAATCAACCCTGAATTTTAACCCTTTCCTAACAGACTGCAAGTAGAACAAAGTCTGAACTTTCTCTGATAAAAATTAATCCTGCTTGAGCTTTTAAAGTACATTTTATCTATTTATACTGATGATACCTTTCATATCGTTTCCAGAGAGACACGGAGAAGCCTGAAAGGAGCTCTGGCCTCTGTGGGTGTCAGAAATATGAGCACAATGTTTGAATGACACCACAAGGCTGTACCATACTAACAGCAGCTCAATATATTCAGACTGGTTGCCAGGAAATCACTGAAGTCATGTTTGGATGCGTGATCACACAGGACAAGAAACACTCAGGAGTTTAACTCCAAAAATACTGTACATCCTATATAATATACTGCAGATATGTTTTAAATTACTCAACTTCAACTTCAACTTTTTTCTTGTATAGCGCCAAATCACAACAAACAGTTGCCCCAAGGCGCTCCACATTGCAAGGCAAGGCCATACAATAATTATGAAACACAGTCTACGTCTAAAGCAACATAACCAAGGGATGGTCCAGGGTCACCCGATCCAGCCCTAACTATAAGCCTTAGCGAAAAGGAAAGTTTTAAGCCTAATCTTAAAAGTAGAGAGGGTATCTGTCTCCCTGATCTGAATTGGGAGCTGGTTCCACAGGAGAGGAGCCTGAAAGCTGAAGGCTCTGCCTCCCATTCTACTCTTACAAACCCTAGGAACTACAAGTAAGCCCGCAGTCTGAGAGCGAAGCGCTCTAATGGGGTAATATGGTACTATGAGGTCCCTAAGATAAGATGGGACCTGATTATTCAAAACCTTATAAGTAAGAAGAAGAATTTTAAATTCTATTCTAGCATTAACAGGAAGCCAATGAAGGGAGGCCAACACGGGTGAGATATGCTCTCTCCTGCTAGTCCCCGTCAGTACTCTAGCTGCAGCATTCTGAACCAACTGAAGGCTTTTTAGGGAACTTTTAGGACAACCTGATAATAATGAATTACAATAGTCCAGCCTAGAGGAAACAAATGCATGAATTAGTTTTTCAGCATCACTCTGAGACAAGACCTTTCTGATTTTAGAGATATTGCGTAAATGCAAAAAGGCAGTCCTACATATTTGTTTAATATGCGCTTTGAATGACATATCCTGATCAAAAATAACTCCAAGATTTCTCACAGTATTACTAGAGATCAGGGAAATGCCATCCAGAGTAACGATCTGGTTAGACACCATGCTTCTAAGATTTGTGGGGCCAAGTACAATAACTTCAGTTTTATCTGAGTTTAAAAGCAGGAAATTAGAGGTCATCCATGTCTTTATGTCTGTAAGACAATCCTGCAGTTTAGCTAATTGGTGCGTATCCTCTGGCTTCATGGATAGATAAAGCTGGGTATCATCTGCGTAACAATGAAAATTTAAGCAATACCGTCTAATAATACTGCCCAAGGGAAGCATGTATAAAGTGAATAAAATTGGTCCTAGCACAGAACCTTGTGGAACTCCATAATTAACTTTAGTCTGTGAAGAAGATTCCCCATTTACATGAACAAACTGTAATCTATTAGACAAATATGATTCAAACCACCGCAGCGCAATGCCTTTAATACCTATGACATGCTCTAATCTCTGTAATAAAATTTTATGGTCAACAGTATCAAAAGCAGCACTGAGGTCCAACAGAACAAGCACAGAGATAAGTCCACTGTCCGAAGCCATAAGAAGATCATTTGTAACCTTCACTAATGCTGTTTCTGTACTATGATGAATTCTAAAACCTGACTGAAACTCTTCAAATAGACCATTCCTCTGCAGGTGATCAGTTAGCTGTTTTACAACTACCCTCTCAAGAATCTTTGAGAGAAAAGGAAGGTTGGAGATTGGCCTATAATTAGCTAAGATAGCTGGGTCAAGTGATGGCTTTTTAAGTAATGGTTTAATTACTGCCACCTTAAAGGCCTGTGGTACATAACCAACTAACAAAGATAGATTGATCATATTTAAGATTGAAGCATTAAATAATGGTAGGACTTCCTTGAGCAGCCTGGCAGGAATGGGGTCTAATAAGCATGTTGATGGTTTGGATGAAGTAACTAATGAAAATAACTCAGACAGAACAATCAGAGAGAAAGAGTCTAACCAAATACCGGCATCACTGAAAGCAGCCAAAGATAACGATACATCTTTGGGATGGTTATGAGTAATTTTTTCTCTAATAGTCAAAATTTTGTTAGCAAAGAAAGTCATGAAGTCATTACTAGTTAAAGTTAATGGAATACTCAGCTCAATAGAGCTCTGACTCTTTGTCAGCCTGGCTACAGTGCTGAAAAGAAACCTGGGGTTGTTCTTATTTTCTTCAATTAGTGATGAGTAGAAAGATGTCCTAGCTTCACGAAGGGCTTTCTTATAGAGCAACAAACTCTTTTTCCAGGCTAAGTGAAGATCTTCTAAATTAGTGAGACGCCATTTCCTCTCCAACTTACGGGTTATCTGCTTTAAGCTACGAGTTTGTGAGTTATACCACGGAGTCAGACACTTCTGATTTAAAGCTCTCTTTTTCAGAGGAGCTACAGCATCCAAAGTTGTCTTCAATGAGGATGTAAAACTATTGACAAGATACTCTAACTCCCTTACAGAGTTTAGGTAGCTACTCTCCTCTGTGTTGGTATATGACATTAGAGAACATAAAGAAGGAATCATATCCTTAAACCTAGTTACAGCGCTTTCTGAAAGACTTCTAGTGTAATGAAACTTATTCCCCACTGCAGGGTAGTCCATCAGGGTAAATGTAAATGTTATTAAAAAATGATCAGACAAAAGGGAGTTTTCAGGGAATACTGTTAAGTCTTCTATTTCCATACCATAAGTCAGAACAAGATCTAAAATATGATTAAAGTGGTGGGTGGACTCATTTACTTTTTGAGCAAAGCCGATAGAGTCTAATAATAGATTAAATGCAGTGTTGAGGCTGTCATTCTCAGCATCTGTGTGGATGTTAAAATCGCCCACTATAATTATCTTATCTGAGCTAAGCACTAAGTCAGACAAAAGGTCTGAAAATTCACAGAGAAACTCACAGTAACGACCAGGTGGACGATAGATAATAACAAATAAAACTGGTTTTTGGGACTTCCAATTTGGATGGACAAGACTAAGAGACAAGCTTTCAAATGAATTAAAGCTCTGTCTAGGTTTTTGATTAATTAATAAGCTGGAATGGAAGATTGCTGCTAATCCTCCGCCCCGGCCCGTGCTACGAGCATTCTGACAGTTAGTGTGACTCGGGGGTGTTGACTCATTTAAACTAACATATTCATCCTGCTGTAACCAAGTTTCTGTTAGGCAGAATAAATCAATACGTTGATCAATTATTATATCATTTACCAACAGGGACTTAGAAGAAAGAGACCTAATGTTTAATAGACCACATTTAACTGTTTTAGTCTGTGGTGCAATTGAAGGTGCTATATTATTTTTTCTTTTTGAATTTTTATGCTTAAATAGATTTTTGCTAGTTATTGGTGGTCTGGGAGCAGGCACCGTCTCTACGGGGATGGGGTAATAGGGGGATGGCAGGGGGAGAGAAGCTGCAGAGAGGTGTATAAGACCACAGCTCTGCCTCCTGGTCCCAACGCTAGACAGTCACAGTTTGGAGGATCCCAAAAAATTGGCCAGATTTCTAGAAATGAGAGCTGCTCCCTCTAAAGTGGGATGGATGCCGTCTCTCCTAACAAGACCAGGTTTTCCCCAGAAGCTTTGCCAATTATCAATGAAGCCCACCTCATCCTTTGGACACCACTCAGACAGCCAGCAATTCAAGGAGAACATGCGGCTAAACATGTCACTCCCGGTCTGATTGGGGAGGGGCCCAGAGAAAACAACAGAGTCCGACATTGTTTTTGCAAAGTTACACACCGATTCAATGTTAATTTTAGTGACCTCCGATTGGCGTAACCGAGTGTCATTACTGCCGACGTGAATTACAATCTTACCAAATTTACGCTTAGCCTTAGCCAGCAATTTCAAATGTCCTTCGATGTCGCCTGCTCTGGCCCCCGGAAGACAATTGACAATGGTTGCTGGTGTCGCTAACTTCACATTTCTCAAAACAGAGTCGCCAATAACCAGAGTTTGATCCTCGGCGAGTGTATCGTCGAGTGGGGAAAAACGGTTAGAGATGTGAACGGGTTGACGGTGTACACGGGGCTTCTGTTTAGGGCTACGCTTCCTCCTCACAGTCACCCAGTCAGCCTGCCTTCCCGACTGCACGGGGTCTGCCAGGGGGGAACTAACGGCGGCTAAGCTACCTTGGTCCGCACCGACTACAGGGGCCTGGCTAGCTGGCTACTCCTGAAAACTGTCACTGTTGCTGCAATCACTCATCACCTGGTATGAATACAGAGAGGCAGCCACTTAAGAACATCCTTTCAAATGCAATAAGGTAACAGAATGTACAGTGCATATTTGCAGATTTGTCCTAATTGAGGCACTCCTCCAATCCTGCAGGTGGTGCTAGTTTGAAGTGCATTAAACCATTGCCAATGTAGTGTCAATGTTCTAGCCTCTCTTTCTAACACAACCCTCCAACAAGAGTGCTCAGATTCAAGCTCCAGTGTGAGGAGGCAATATCTAAGTGGACTTTTGATCATGTTTCTATCAACAGATCAGCGATGCAAAGTTACAGAGATTTAATTCGACCACATCCTCAAACTACAGCACCGCGCTCGTGCAGCACAAACCTCCACCAACGCTAGTTTCCAATTACACAAATTTTTACCTTGGAAAATATTTTCATGGTCAAAGTCCTGTTAGAAGTGGCTTTTCAAAAGCTAAAATAGATGTGATCAAATATCAGGAGTATGTATTTAGTTCATGTATTTGAATCAAAGTTTTTTTGTGTGATGTTGTCAGGCGGGGTGGGGGTTCCAACTTTTCCAGTTTCTGAAATCTTTTTTCAGATCATTTTTACAGAACATTGATCATCTTTGCTATGCACAATTTGTCATTGCTTTTTGGCACTTGGTTTCTGACTGATAACTGGATAATAGACAAAAAACATAAAATTGACATAAAATTGGAACCTCCATCCAATTTTGGTGGCTGAAGGCCTTTTGATTGAGTTATACTCCAAAATGTACACCAAATGGGCTTTTCAATATTAAATTCAAATGTCCACAAAATCCACAATCCGGATCAAATATGGATCAAACTTTGTCAGACAATAGTGAGTGGCAGTCTGCACCTCAAAAATATGAGCGTGATTGGAGCAGGTTTGTTTAAGATATAATGCAAAATATACATTAAATGCGGTTTTCAATGTTAAATTTAAATGGACACAAAATCTGTAATCTGGATCAGATCTGGATCAAACTTTGTCAGTCAATAAAGGATACCATCCTACACAAAGCTGTCAAATATGAAAGAATTTTGATCTGTTTTGACAGTTATGAATTTTTAAAAAATTGTTCAATGTTAAAGATAGGGATTTATTTCAGTTTTCCGAGATTTTTCATGACTTTAACCTTTGACCGATGACTTTGACAACTGAATTACTTCTTGCCTATCAAAATATGAATCTTCAATAAAAATTTAATAACAATATATGAAAAATTGTTGGCTCCAGGCTGTTCAAATCAGACAAAGAAACGGGGCAAAAACATAACATAATTACAAATTCTCATCTGTAAAATGGATCACTCCTCCAGATGATCTCTAATTCACAGCCAATCCTAGAGGCCTGAGAAGGTCACATGCTCAGATTACTGTACCTTCTCTAGAAGACTGACCACACTCAGTTTGTGTGAGATTTTACTGCAGAAAGTTAATCATCAGAACATGGGAAGAAATTATTATAATCTCAACAAAAAAGAAAGAAGAGCCTTTTCAACTGCTGCAAAACACTTAAATTTTTTATTCAGTCTTTCACAAAAGGAAACAGACGTGGGTAAAACTCATGCAGTGGAATTATTTTTCCATGCAGCTGTATCGACATAACTGTGGACTCATCCTGAAACGTCAGGGCTTTACTGACTGATATCCATGGTTTAACAAGAAAGACGGCATCCAGCTGAGTTGGTTGAAAGCTACAAAAATGAGCTCTAATGAATGTTTGGGCCAGATGTGCACAGTGTGGAGCAACAGCTGTTTTTGTCAGAACATGTCTGATTGTTTGTTTGTGTGTTTGAAAAAAGTGACTGTGTATTCATCTTACCATTTCAAAATCATGATGAATCCCTCTACGTTAGATATAAAAGTGAAGATCAGTGATGGATGTGAATGGTGAATAATTAGGAAGGAAGTAGGATGCAGACTTTATTTTGGGTCATTTTATTTAAATCTATCAAAAGTTTGGTACTATATACTGACTGACATCATTTCACTTCATATAGGAAATTACATATTTGGTAAACCCATTTATAGCACTAAAACAGTTCATTCACCTGAATAAATGGGTATTTCCAACAAAGATTTGAATCATTTTCTAAAAATGCAGTTCAGAGTTTCAGCTTTAGAGCAAAATTATTTCAGTATACAGTGTTGTCGACAAATATATATCACATTTTGACATGTAATACATGGGCATTATACTAAAAGAAAGTACCTTTAGAGAGATATTACTTAAAACATGGTAGAACTGACAAAATACCCTTGAACCCCAGAAAGTTAACTCAAACAATGAGCACTGTTTGACTTAGAGCCAGTGGCGTAGGGATAGACAGTGCTGTATGTGCCATCGCACTGGGGCCCGGGACATACAGGGGCCTGTGAATTTGTCCAGACTAATTTATATGATCACAGTGAATCACACTTTTTAGATTATCTTTAGAGCCATCATGACAGTATGGACTTCCTTAAGATTGTGGGAAGGGGAAGACTGCATCAGAAATTGGCATAATTATCTTGCCGTGTGAACCAGGCATTACAAGGCAACACCTCAGCAATATGAAGTCTACCCCAAAAAATGTGGAATTATAGTATTTATTTCAAACTATTATCATGCTCACACAGATGATAACTAACTTCCCTGGAAAGATGATAATGCATGAATAAAGTGGAAACTATGATGACAAATAATACAATCCAGCAGGCCCAAAATACAGGAATGGATTAATATTAAATGAAATGAAGTTCACCACATAAAACATTAAAATATTTTGTTCTTTGTGTCTGCAAAGAAACACAAGTCAAAATAAATGTAAGAATCAATGTGTTTCCATCTACTCCATATTGTTATTCTCTTGATGCTTTTATTTTGGCAGCATGGTGGCTTAGTGGTTAGCAGTGTTGCCTCACAGCAAAAAGGTCATGGGTTCAATTGCCACCTGTGCCCTTTCTGTACGGAGTTTGCATGTTCTCCCCATGTTAGTGTGGGGATGCTCCGGGTTCCTCACACATTTAAAGACATGCAGGTTAGGGGAACTGGAAACTTTATAATTGTCCAAATCTCCATTACAAAAGAGGTCTTGATCTCAATGGGACTAACCTGGTAAAATAAAGATTAAATTTCCACGGTCCTGCCCCTTGTGCTTTATGCCCTGCGCACACGTTTACTTCTCAGTTATTTTAATTGTACACTATTTAAGCACCACAAACCTTTCACTCCAGCACTTTTGTGTGTATACCAGGTTTCTCGTGTTCATTTATCAGTGCTTTGATATCAAGTTATCAACCTCCATTCCTTCTTGTCCCTTCTGAGTTTAGCCTGCCGTCTATTGGATTTCCTACATGGTATGTTTTATTACTGTTTACTGACCCCCTGCTGACAAGCACTCAACACACAGACCTACAGGGCAGGTCTGGGAGAATGTGCCTGTGCCACACATTGCAGCGTCCACCAAACTACAGAGCCATCCTGGATCGTGAGGGCAACCACCCCAGGCAGACAACCAGTCCACCCCCACCTCTCAAAAGTAGCCATCTATCTGCTTCAGCTAGATGAAACACAGGCTGACCTACAACTTAAGTTAAACTGAGGGAAAATGAATGGATGAAGAGGTAACTACAATGGAATGTGATCAAACATCTAGTAAAACAATAAGTCATGTTTAGGGACTAACAGCTGGTTATACAGATGGAAAGCTTATATTTTTGAAAACATGGTCAACAATAATATTTAACCTGGGAAGTATTATAAATTGTTTAAAACATGCAAAGTCTCTGTGCTGATTTTATATTATCACACAATAAATTTAAACCTACTGCATCTACAAAAGGTTGTGACTTCAATAAAAATACAATGACACAATGTGGAAAAACAGCATTAGAAAGTGCTCTGGTTGTGCTAAAGAAAGCAACGGGTGGAAGCAGACTTTCACATACAGTACAATACATGCATTCTAAATATATGGAGGCAAACATGTGCACTCAAACATAGCCACAAACACACAAACACTTTAAAAAGTGGGCAAACACAACACATACACACACGTGTGTATGCACACGTACACAGACAACTGTTCTTTGCAAGCTCACACCTCTCCCCAGATCACATTTCACAGCAACACGAGAAATAAAGTTCCACTGCAGAAAGGGGCTGAGGGAGAAAGAAGTAGAAAGAAAAAAAAAACAGAGAGAAAACCTTATGAAAGAGAAAGAAAGAAAGAGAGAGAGAGAGAGATGGAGGCTATCGATCGGTGGAGCTGGCTCTATCTGAGATTGAACTTTTATCACAAACGCCGAACATCGCAGCAGGAAGCTCTCTGATTCGCCTCTAAAGGAAAGAACAGAGGAATGTTCACGCTCTGTTCTTCCTTCACATCTCTCATTCATTTTCATTTCTTCTTCCACCCTCAGTTGTGCCTTTTTTAAAAAAAATTATTTCTCCCATTTTACTCTCCTTTTTTCTCGGCTCTTACATCTTTCACTTTCTCCCTTTGTTTTTTTCCCCACTTCTGACTTTCTGTCTCCTATTCCAGCAGCTGCCTTATTAGCATTCTCTCTGTACATATAATTGATTCCTCATGCCTTCCTCTTGTGAAAGTGTCATTCATAATTCTGAGTGATAGCTGGCAGCGTGGTTATAGCTGCAGTTGGCTGACTTGAAGTTAAAGTGACCACTAATCCATTTGTAGTAGATACAAAGAGAATAACAACCACATCTGAAGATAACAACCGGACCAGGTCCCTGAGGAACTAATGGCTTCAACCAGACTGCACTGAAGCTAGAGCACTCCTCTCTCTCTTTCTCTGTCTCTCTCTCTCTCTCACACATTCTCTCTCTGCCATTTGGTCTCCATATTTAACCTTTATTTTACTGTGGCAACAGCAAATTCTCTCTTGTTGATGAACAGGTAATGGACCTTCAGGAGGTATTAAAGAGAAAGAACTTCTGGTTTCTATCTTTTTTCGGCGACATAATGCGAACAAATGAATTTTAATTTAATTAACTGTTTTGTGTAAGTGTGTGCTCAGATTGATCAGGCATGTTCTATTGAAGAAATGCACGCCTGGCAAGTCTTGGCAAGTATGTTTTCTGTGATAACACTTGCTGAAGATAACGTGGAAGAATTTCACAAGGTTTCACAAGTATCTTCACAATGAGCCCCAGTTACATTGATGGTCTGGATAACAATGTAAGATGATGTTTATCTAAATTTGAGGTTTAATGCTGGACACCTGTCATAACCACACAAGCATCAAGCAGATTTTGAGTGGGCGAACAAAAATATGTTCAAAACTATGAGAAAATATACTGCTAATGTGTCCTGGTCAGTAGGTCTGTCAGGTTTTCAAACAAATTTATTTTTCCGGCACATGAGCCAATCGAAGCCTGTGCATATGTGACACAAATGAATGATAATGCCTTTTTTCACCCACTGTCCTTTTATGTGACTGATCAAAATATATCCTAACACATAAAAATCACAAGTATAGTACGGAAAGGCTATTATGAAATGCTTTGTTTTTGACTTCAATGCCTGCTGTCAAGTCTCTGCTTGTTGACTGCGACCTTCAACATTTCACATTAACATTCATTTCAGAACACTCTGTGATATAATGAGGCACCATTTAGCACAGCATGTGATGTTTCCTTTTGATATATACTCTGAATTGCTGCAGTTTCGAAACATTCTGGAATATGTGTTTTTAGTTTTGCATCACTAATTTGCAGTACCAACAAAAGGTTTTGGTATTATCCGAAGTCAGACACTCTATCCATTCTTTAATTCTCATTTTCTGTTGTACGAGGGCTGTCAATAAAGTATAGGTCCTTTTTATTTTTTTCAAAAACTATATGGATTTCATTCATATGTTTTTACGTCAGACATGCTTGAACCCTCGTGCGCATGCGTGAGTTTTTCCACGCCTGTCGGTGACGTCATTCGCCTGTGAGCACTCCTTGTGGGAGGAGTCGTCCAGCCCCTCGTCGGAATTCCTTTGTCTGAAAAGTTGCTGAGAGACTGGCGCTTTGTTTGATCAAAATTTTTTCTAACCCTGTGAGACACATCGAAGTGGACACGGTTCAAAAAATTAAGCTGGTTTTCGGTGAAAATTTTAACAGCTGATGTGAGATTTTGAGGTGATACTGTCGCTTTAAGGACTTCCCACGGAGCGAGATGTCGCGCAGCGGTCCCAGGCGCCGTCGTCAGCCTGTTTCAAGCTGAAAACCTCCACATTTCAGGCTCTATTGATTCAGGACGTCGTGAGAGAACAGAGAAGTTTCAGAAGAAGTCAGTTTCAGCATTTTATCCGGATATTCCACTGTTAAAGGAGATTTTTTTAATGAAAGACGTGCGGACAGGTCCGCGCGTCGGGACGCAGCCGGCGCGGTGCGGTGGCACAGGAAAAACACCTCCGTGTTGATAACCATTTGTAAAATCCAGGCGGCTTTTGATGGCTTTCAGTGGAGTGAGTATATGAGAAATTGTTTAACAGCTGGACATGTTCCAACTTGTCCTTAAGGCTTCCAACAGAGGTGTTTTTCCTGTGGCGGAGCTTCGCGGCGGCTGCGAGCCGACGCTGCAATCCACCCGCACGTCTTTCATTAAAAAAATCTCCTTGCGCACGAGGGTTCAAGCATGTCTGACGTAAAAACATATGAATGAAATCCATATAGTTTTTGAAAAAAATAAAAAGGACCTATACTTTATTGACAGACCTCGTATATTTGGTCCCCTATTTAGGGGGCATCATGCTTCTCCTGGTAGGTTGCTAGCATAACCTGTTTGCTGACACTCATGTCAAGGTGTGCAGCGGTCAGTATTGCACACCGACAAGTCCACAACATGCCCACTGTTCAGCTGGTCGCAGATAAACTACATGCAAGTTCAACCATGGCTGTTCATAAACTTCCATAATTCATTCACCATCCACCATCCATCCGGCAGGTGGCATCATAGTAACCCAATTTATTCTCATTATGTGCCATTTTAATTTGGCAACTAATGGACAACAACAACAAGATGATGGCACTGATGACCCATTATTTTTTCCTTCTATTGACAATGAAAAGTCTCTGAGATGGTTAGATCACAGGGTAGCGAGTGAAGTCACCCAACTGCGAACTCATCCCAGGTAAAGTCACCCCAGTCCAGGTGAAGTCACCCCACTGCAAGCTTGTCCAAGGTAAAGTCATCCCAGTCCAGGTGAAGTCACCCCACTATTTTCAATGAAGTCACCCCCCATGCATATTTTTAAAATAATTAAATGGTAAATGGATTGCATTTATATAGCGCTTTTCCATTTGCATCAGACGCTCAAAGATGCTTACAATTATGCCTCACGTTCACCCCGATGTCTGGGTGCTGCTCACTACACACTGGGAGCAACAGGGGATTAAAGGCCTTGCCCAAGGGCCCTTAGTGATTTTCCAGTCAGGCGGGGATTTAAACCCATGATCTTCTGGACTCAAGCCCAACACCTTAACCACTAGACCATCACCTCCCATCACTAGACCAATTAAGAATGACTAGTTTAAAGTTAGGGACCTGCCAGTGTGACATATAGAACTGGGCAGTGCTCCCTGCTTCTCCCATCAATGGGCTTTTTAGCTTACAATTACATTCCAATACCTTAAAAAATCATCTCACTAACAAAACTTAAATAAGAACAGTGTATTATGCCACTGGTGTGTATAACTAAGTTATTACATAAAGATATCAGAATTTAAATATTGTGATACTAGAATCGGGTGATTTCAACTAGAGTGGGGTGACTTTACCTGGGGCGAGTTTGCAGTGGGGTGACTTCACTATGAATCGGTCACAGCAGGGCCGCTGACAGTGGTACCAGGCATAACAGCCTCATGGAATTGCCCACAACTCACTCATCCATGCATCAAAATTTTTGCTGTAGTAGACCTGCACTGTTAGCAGTGCAGGGAATTTGGATTTGTGTTTTGGTCAGAAGGATGACTGTTATCACTATTAAACAACTACTACTACCACTCAGTTGTGTGTTAAACACATATGTAGGGACACTTGAAAATTACTTTAAAATGCACATTTGCATATATAATATGCAAATAATTACTCATCCATCAAAAAAGAAACCTCTGGAGCCACCACGATTGATTTCTCTTTGGAAAAGTGACAGATCATCCTTTTTGAAGATTGTTTGAAGTGCAACAGATGTCACAACTTTTCCGCATGATGAAAACCCAAATTAGAGGGTGTAAGAGCAAACTGTCGGGAATGAAAGCACAGCACGAAACCTGCAGATTTCACATTTCTGCCAGGATGCAGACTGAAATCCTCAGGTGACCACGGTCATCAATACTGTGCAGAGTACGGAACCTCTTAACTGAGACCCCCACCCCCCACCACTACCCTTTCCCCATGTACGGTTCCAGTTATTAAGCAAAACAGAGACAAAACATGACAGGGAAATAGAAAGAGAATATCTGATAGCAAGAGAAACTGAGGAAAAATGGAAGATCTAAGAGGAGAGAGAAAGTGGCAGAGACAGAGGTGACATGAAGAGATAAAGATACAGCCACAGACAGGAAAAGAGATTCAGGAGTGGGGGGGGGGGCTTACCGGATGCCTGCCCTGAGGGTACATGATCCCAGGAGAGGAGAGGCTGCCAGTCCGTTTGATGGCCAGGTTACTCCCCTGGCCCTCCACTCTTCTGCCCTCCACCGGTTACACACTGATTCCAGTCCCTGCTCCTGAGCTGGCTTGAAGATAAGTAGTTTTGGTTTTTTTTTACTGCCCCGGAGTTGTGCTTTCTCTCCTTTTCTTGCTTGGTCTCTCTGTCTCTTCTGAGGCAAACTGCTGCTGACAGAAAACTGAAAAGCGTTCACTCCGACTGTTCATTTATCCAACAATGTCATGACAGAACACAGCGTTTGACTACGCCTCCTTTTCCTGTGTTCTTCAAAGTCTCAGGATCTCTGTTCCCCTCCGCCTCTTCGTCTCAGTGTCTCTCTCTTCTCCCTGTTACTTACCCAATGATCAGGCAAGGTCCACACATAGTGACATAGGAGAGGATCTCATCTGGGGGAGACTCTCGCCTTCTTCACCTCCGCCTCCTCCTCGTGCCTCTTCGCCTGGCTGTCCACTGGTGAAATATACAAACATAAACACACAGCTCTGTCCAATTAAACACAGTCCACCTCTCTTCTTCTCTGCCTGCCTCTCTTCACCTCCTCTATGACACACTGAAGCCTCTGCCTTGACTGCTGCTGCAGAAAAGAAGGATAAGGAGGAGGGAGGGAGGGAAGAAGAGAGAGCTTTGGTTTTAATTTAAATGTGGAAAAAAAACAACAGAGGAAAGCAGGAAAGAACAGCAGGTCAGTGAAGGATCCAGCGGGCTTTTCAGCAGCAAGCCCTAGACTGTAATATATTGTGCCTGTTGGCTTCAACACAAACAGGACAGGCTGCTAAAGCTCCTCTTAAGGTGGAACTGAGCAGATAGAAACAGCCAGAGAGAGAGGGGAGAGAGAGAGAGAGAGAGAGAGAGAGAGAGAGAGAGAGAGAGAGAGAGAGAGAGAGAGAGAGAGAGAGAGAGAGAGAGAGAGAGAGAGAGAGAGAGGGAAAAAGAGGGAGATCCATTTTCAATTGTGGTCAGACACACAAAGCATGCTCACTCAGATATGCCGCCTGACTTTACATACACACACGACATAAATCCATAAACATATCCATGACTCTTTACGCCTAAAACGTGCAGGGGGACACGTGCATGCAGCTGCAAGTTCATCGCCTACTTTGGTATATTAAAATGCATCTCATTTGGCTGCAGAGCAACCTGATCAGGCCCAATCGCATGAAAATCCAGGTGTAAAACACACGGGTGATGGGATTGCTCAAACCTCTTCAGGAAGTCGTCTGAGACGTGCTGCGTTGTGTGTTAATTTCTCCATCATTTCAAATGAGCTCTGAGCTCCTACCAAACACATGTCTAAAATTTACTCGTCATCCGTTCCAATTAATTTAAATAGTTCTCGCACCTGGCCGAGATTGGTACAGAGTTCTACCGAATGATGGCACAAATCAGGAAGGGTCCATTAAACTCATACCAGGAGATTGGCTGGACTCCCAGTCACCCTGGGCCAACTAGGACTGTGCAGGCTTGGTGCAACTTGGCATCCAATTTTCATGCTGAGCACAGAAAGAATGACCGCTATCAAAAATTGAATACTAGTTGATCTGGAGTGTACAGACTCCCCGAGCTGCACTTGGCCAGTGCTCAGGTCATCCGGAGCTGAGCACGATTGGTAAAGGGAGCTGGGAAGATGACTGAGCACAGGTAAAAATTGGCTGGTCCTGTCTTTTGCAGAAAGCTGTGCCTGCTCAGCAGGACTTGGTGGCAAATGCAAGCAAACACGTGCTGCTTGGGAAAAATCAGTCGAGGTGTATCAGGTTTTAACTCAGTATATTATGCTATGAAATGGCTCCAAACTTGGGCAGGTGCAAGACTCCCTTGAGTTTTATTAGACACCAAATTGGCAAGCTAATACGGGTCATCAAGTGCCTTATAAACACTTATCCAAATTTATACACAAAAATACAACTTATACAACAAAATGATGCATGCTAAAAACATTTCTCTGAGAAACACTCTGTTTGTGTGCCTGTTACTTTAAATGAAAAGAAACTGCTGCTTGCCACACCCTACTGCACTTTAGATTCACACAAAGTAAGCACACTTTACTTTTTAAGCTTTTCTCCATAATTTTCAAAAGGTGAAAAAAAAATTCTACACTACATGACCCCTTTAATAGCCACTGATCTAGGTGGCACAATAGCACCACAACAAAAGCGTTCAAGAAAAATTAAGTTATTCCTTTCTTGCATGAATGGAGGAATTTTCCACAGAGACAGATGGATAAGTAATCAAAGGAAGAACCGGAATAAATGAGCTGAGAAACATAATTGCAGATGCTTCCATAGCAGTGTATGGTACAATTAAGTAATTAACATCCCATCAGTCTCTGGTTTGGGTTGAGTCATCTCCTTAATCTCAATCATTACGAATTTATTCTGAGTGAACACCTTTGTGCTGTGGTACACGTTTTTATTCTGATCTGTTCCAGGGCGACAATGTCCCCATCTACAGAGTGTACGAGCTCACTGAATGCTTTGATAAGGAGTTATTTAAATCATCCAACCATCACATTCATTAGATCTCTACCCAGCTGAACACCAATGGACACGTTTGGATGCTGCTCTCTGTCATTACCAAAACAACAAATGAGGGGCTATCTTTTGGGAGGATTGGAAGGATTTTAGGGGCTGGTAGAATCTACGCCAAGAAGAACTGAAGCTCCTCAAACAATTTACGTCCGATTCTCCTTTAATTTGACTCTCATATGTAACATGGAGTTGTTTATGTATGAAAAGGTCACAGCACATCTGACTCACTGTGTGACCTTCCAGAGTCAGTCACATGATCAAAAACCTCAACATAATCACATGACACAGATGATATGATTATCAAAAGATTGACAGCGCAGCGACAGTGTTAATCAGGTAACAACATTTGCATTTCAGGTGCAGAATCATTAACTAATGCTTAAATTGGAATGTAGTTTGTATCATAATTATCAAGTTGTGAGACAGTTATATAGTGCTGTGAAAAAGATTGTGATCCCTTGAGCTTTTGCACATTGAATTTTTATGAATCAAACTTAAAAAAAAGAATTCATGCTTCTTTACATTAAAATTTCAAAAATTTTTAAAAATCAAAGCTAAAAGAGTGAGAAGCATAACATTACCCACTCCTTGTATGACAACTAAATAATAAAGGATTATTAACCGAGTGTGAGGTCTGTACGGGGAAATATCAGACCGAGGTGTTAGTACGGACCGAGTGCCAGCAAGGCCCGTGCGACAAACACCAAGGTCTGATATCCACGTACATACCAAGCAAGCAAGGTTAATAATTTGGTTATTATATGGCTATTGTCAGGCATGGGCCGATGCGGGGCGCAAACAGGATTGGACACAAATGCAAGACTCACACTGCAGGCTTAGGAGTAAAATCTGAAAAAACAAGCAAAGGTTCGGTACACGGGTGGTCAATCACCCAAGCACACAAAACTGGAAGGAGTAGGCAGGGATGTTGTCAAAAACAAGCAGGTTTCTCTAATACAGCAATGCAGGATACAGAGGCTGAGACTAATGCAAGGTCAAAAACAAGGCAAGGTCGATACACGAACAGACAAAAGAGCAAGACTCATGGAGGGCTGATAAGTGAATGTTGAAATTCAACAACTGGCAGTGAGGTGGCAAACACAACGGACTTAAATAGAACCAGTGGTAACTAGAGAACAAGACACAGGTGCTGGAGAACAATCTGCAACGGGGGTGTGGCAATCTGCAACGGGGGTGTGGCAAACACAAGAGAAAAGACACACCCACACCAAACCCTGAACACCAGACAAGAGAGTGCAGTAAGACAAAAGCAAAGTGAACAGGGCCAAACTCAAAGGTCATCACCGTAATCTAAACAAAATGTCAAAAACCACTAATGAACAAAACCCAAGTTCAAATAAATAAGAAAATAAAGAAGTCCTAACATGAAAAAACAAAGAATTAACAAGAAAACAAATGGAAGATCTGAAAAGACATCAACAACAGAAATAAAGACTCATATTAAACTGGAATGGACCTCACGAGAGGCAACAGTAAAATAAACTAATAATTCAACATATGATTAACAACAAAACAAACAATTCCAGAAATGAATACACAATGGGAAGAACAAAAGCTGGGCACAAACTAGACTCATGACTAAAGAATGATGAACCGCAAATATGTGATAAATAGAAAACAAGACCAGTGACCTCAGTATAACAAACAGCAAATTAAAGACAGAGGATCGAAGACAGATACACACAAGAGTCCAGATCATAACAAGAGCCCAGAATGGGCTGAATCATGACAACTACTATATACACTCAACAAAAATATAAACGCAACACTTTTGGTTTTGCTCCCATTTTGTATGAGATGAACTCAAAGATCTAAAATTTTTTCCACATACACAATATCACCATTTCCCTCAAATATTGTTCACAAACCAGTCTAAATCTGTGATAGTGAGCACTTCTCCTTTGCTGAGATAATCCATCCCACCTCACAGGTGTGCCATATCAAGATCAATCAATCAATCAATCAATTTTTTTATATAGTGCCAAATCACAACAAACAGTTGCCCCAAGGTGCTTTATATTGTAAGGCAAGGCCATACAATAATTATGTAAAACCCCAACGGTCAAAACGACCCCCTGTGAGCAAGCACTTGGCTACAGTGGGAAGGAAAAACTCCCTTTTAACAGGAAGAAACCTCCAGCAGAACCAGGCTCAGGGAGGGGCAGTCTTCTGCTGGGACTGGTTGGGGCTGAGGGAGAGAACCAGGAAAAAGACATGCTGTGGAGGGGAGCAGAGATCGATCACTAATGATTAAATGCAGAGTGGTGCATACAGAGCAAAAAGAGAAAGAAACAATGCATCATGGGAACCCCCCAGCAGTCTACGTCTATAGCAGCATAACTAAGGGATGGTTCAGGGTCACCTGATCCAGCCAGTGAGATATGCTCTCTCCTTCTAGTCCCCGTCAGTACTCTAGCTGCAGCATTTTGAATTAACTGAAGGCTTTTTAGGGAACTTTTAGGACAACCTGATAATAATGAATTACAATAGTCCAGCCTAGAGGAAATAAATGCATGAATTAGTTTTTCAGCATCACTCTGAGACAAGACCTTTCTGATTTTAGAGATATTGCGTAAAAGCAAAAAAGCAGTCCTACATATTTGTTTAATATGCGCTTTGAAAGTGGCCTTTTATTGTGGGCAGTCTAAGGCACACCTGTGCACTAATCATGGTGTCTAATCAGCATCTTGATATGGCACACCTGTGAGGTGGGATGGATTATCTCAGCAAAGGAGAAGTGCTCACTATCACAGATTTAGACTGGTTTGTGAACAATATTTGAGGGAAATGGTGACATTGTGTATATGGAAAAAGTTTTAGATCTTTGAGTTCATCTCATACAAAATGGGGGCAAAACCAAAAGTGTTGCATTTATATTTTTGTTGAGTATATATATATATATATATATATATATCAGATGCTGTTTAGATATTTGTACGTTCAGGTCAGACTTGGTTTTTCTAATCGTGTTTTTGGTTTCCCGGTTTGTAACGAAAATACGCGTTGTGGACTGACTGTCACGGAAACAGGTCTGCAACGTGTATTTATATTTATTTATATCCGACCGGTAATCAGCCAATCAGAGCGTGCGTAGCATCGCAGCCATATAATAATCAGTTTTACGGACAGTTTTAAGATAGGTCAGGGGATGCAAACATAAAGATTTCCATTTCCATTTAAATTAAACATTCATACAAACAGTATGATACCTGATGGCAAATCTGTTTGGAGTCTTATGCAGGCCGGAGACTAGTAAGGGAAGCTCAGCCCAGTCTCACTTTTTTTCGTGCTCCCGTCACAAAAAGTGCCCCATTTTGGTGACATGGTTTTTGTCTTGAGTAAATTTTTAAAAAAAGAACCCCAAAACATGTAAATATAGAGCCAAAGTTCAGAAATACAGGATTTTGCATTAAAACAGATCACAACGTTTGAAGATTTGTTTAAAAATTAAAAAAAAGGTTACTATCTTTGGTGTACTCATAAATTTAAATCTATCTCTACTTTTTTAAAGCAGCAACTTGTCACGTTTGAGAACCTGAATCAAGTCAAAATTCAGCATTCAGTAGATGACAAGAAGATGAGAATTTTTGAGGGCTGATCATTACAGTATCACAATGGAGTATCTTTGTAGTTCTGCTGAATATCTTCCACAACAGTGAGATTAAAAATATCTGCCTCTTTAACTGCTGGCTCTGGTATACGTTATTTACAGGAGTGCCTGGAATGGACCTCTTATTTAAAGGTTTTCCTTGTACAGTACAGCAGTGTGAAGCAAGCGTCTACGGTGCTGTTTATAATGAGTTTATTCAGGGCAGGCCTGCTTTGAACTTGAGCAACAAGTGATTAATTCGATACTGTTGAAACAGACAAAGCCAGTCTTGGCACCCATGGAGGATTTCTAGCAAGACACAAGCTGGATTTGATAACAAACAAGTTATCCACATGGCAGCCCCAAAATCCCAGTTAAGTTAACAAAAATATATTATATATCTATATATTATTATCTAATGCATTGTGTTCATAAACACCAATTATTCTTTTAGGGAGCATCCAAAGCATCAACTTCCAAAAAAAAAAAAAAAAAAATCAGTGAAGCTGGTTTCAATTCATGCTGTCAAATTTTTCAAACATCTTACAAATTACTGACAGTCAGAAGGTTCAAACTGCAACCTACCCAGAAGTATTAAACAGTGATTATGTGTACATCTGCGGCACACTGCAAAACACCATCAGAATAAATGTGACTTTTTTGATGCATGGATAATTTGTATGCAGGCTGCTTTTTTGCTCCCACTGACTGTTCACAGGGCAGCACGGTGGCTTAGTGGTTAGCACCGTTGCCTCACAGCGAGAAGGTCATGGGTTCAAGTCCCATCTGTTTGCATGTTCTCCCAGTGTTTGCGTGGGTTTCCTCTGGGTGCTCCGGTTTCCTCCCACATCCAAAGACATGCGGGTTAGGTGCATTGGAATCTTTAAATTGTCCGTAGGTGTGCGAGTGTGTGTGAATGTGTTTGTTTGTCTGTTTGTGGTCCTGCGACAGACTGGCACGGGGATTCAATGTTGGTTTTCGGCCTTGCCGCTTACATGTAGAAAGCTCTCCAGATTCTCTGAATATTCTGATTATATTATGGACTGTAGATGATGGAATCCCTAAATTCCTTGTTCAGAAAGTGGTGATCCTCACCCCATCTTTGCTTGTGAATGGCTGAGCCTCTGGGGTATGCTCCTTTTATAGCCTTTTCTGTTGCCAAAGGGAATACCCCATAAAAACTATGTAGATCTGACAGACAACAACAAAGCAGATACCATTTTTACTGTTGGGCTTCAAAGGATGAAAAGAAAAAAGAAACAACACAGGAAAACCACTATAAGGGGGTGGGGGAGGGAAAATCAAGGATCACTATGGTTGATAGATTATAATGAAGAAAATTCTTTGATTATCTATCCATGCCACTGATTTATTTTTTTTTTCTTTTGGAAAACGCATAGACCATTTCTTTTGGAAAACAGACCAATGACTTGGCACTTCACTTCAGTAATAAACAAAAATAAACAAACATTCCTGAAAACATAGGCCAATGCATGGTATATTCACTCCTAATAATCTGTTCACTCAAATTTTCAAATTATGCAGTATTTTAAGTTGCAAACAATAAATACACTATACTACCACTTAGATAAACACACTACACCATCAATTTTATGAATCCATCCAATTTTAATTTTATAGGCTGTTTGTTGATACAGACGAAAGGCATATGATCAGTGATTAAGTGGTTATGACTTTGAGGCAGTGACTGATGAAGTCCTATTATTCAGTAAGAATTATGATTTTCTTCAGTGTGTTCCAGCATAAAAATGTGTGTCCAATTTTATATAATGTATCACAAAAACAATCAAAATAATTCTTCTATCAATTCAAAAAGCTCCCTCCATTTTTTTATGTATTTTGTAACCAATCCTTTACATGTTACATGTGCTTTAAAAGGAAAAAAATACTTCATTTTAGACCTTCAAAATTACAAGGAAACATACATTAAAAAGAAAATCTACGGAAAGTTTGCAGCACACAAAAGTAGGAAAAAGTTATCAGCTGAAGCAAAGGAACAACAGGCAAAGCAAAGGGAAAGTATGATAAAGACATATTGTCCAAAAAGAAAATCAAAATCAAATCAAATTTATTAATTTATATAGCGCCAATTCACGATGAAATCATCTCAAGGCGCTTCACACAACATAATACAACAACAAAAAAAATGAATTAAAAATTGAAAACACAATAAAAAGACAACCATAAAAGAATACAAGAATAAAAGCACATCAATACACTAATGAGAAAACAGGGAAAACAAATGAGTCTTTAAACGTGACTTAAAAGTCTCCACAGTATCAGACTGCCGAATGTGTGCCGGGAGATTGTTCCACAGAGCTGGGGCATGGTAGGAGAAAGCTCTGTGACCGGCAGACTTTTTATTCACCCTGGGAACACACAGAAGTCCTGCACCCTGAGAACGCAGGGCCCGAGCTGGTACATAGGGGCTTACCAGGTCAGCCAGATAGGGAGGTGCAAGTCCATGAACAATTTTATAAACTAATAACAGTACTTTAAAATCCGATCTTGCAGCAACTGGAAGCCAGTGCAGGGACACCAAAACAGGCGTAATGTGGTCAAACTTCCTGCTTTGTGTCAAAAGTCTGGCAGCAGCATTTTGAACCAGTTGATGACCCCTAATCCTAGACTGCAGTAAGAAAACAGAGCATTACAATAGTCCAATCTAGAAGAGACAAATGCATGAATCAAAGTCTCAGCATCAGCCATAGACAGGATGGGACGAATCTTCGCTATATTTCGCAAATGGAAGAAAGCAGTCCTCGTAATGTCTCTAATGTGGAGATCAAAGGACAGCGTATGATCAAAAATTACTCCAAGGTTCCTCACTTTATCCATATGATGTATAACACACAAACCTAAGCTAAGTGCTAGCTGATCAAATTGATGCCGATACATCGCTGGACCAAGAACCATAACTTCAGTCTTATCAGAATTTAAAAGTAGGAAGTTACTAGACATCCAACTTCTTACTGATACAAGGCAATCCTCCAAAGATTTTATGTGAATAAGATTACCAGCAGTTATTGGCATGTACAATTGAGTGTCATCACCATAGCAATGAAAGGGAATCCCAAAGTGCCGCAGTATATTCCCAAGGGGTGCTACATAAAGGGAAAAAAGCAGGGGGCCTAAAACGGATCCCTGCGGAACCTCAAACCTCATGTCCCTACGATCAGAGGAGGTGCCATTACACAATACACAGTAAGAACGACTGGACAGGTATGATGTTAACCATGCAAGAGCAGTTCCAGTAATCCCAAAGTGATTCTCCAGCCTATTGAGTAAAATATGATGATCCACAGTATCAAATGCAGCACTAAGATCTAACAGCACCAAGACTGTAGTGGTATCTGAGCCCATTGCTTCCTTCCCACTGTAGCCAAGTGCTTGCTCACAGGGGGTCGTTTTGACCGTTGGGGTTTTACATAATTATTGTATGGCCTTGCCTTACAATATAAAGCGCCTTGGGGCAACTGTTTGTTGTGATTTGGCGCTATATAAAAAAAATTGATTGATTGATTGATTGAAAAGGTCATTCACTACTTTAGTAAGTGCTGTCTCCACAGAGACAGCACTTACTAAAGTAGTGAATGACAAAAAGAAGAGCTCTTGCAGGATGAAAGAGAAAGGGCATCCAAGCTCATGAAAGAAAAGGTTAATCCAAGAAGTGCCAGACAAAGAGCCGCTGACATCTTTATGTGAAAGACAATGCAACAAAAAACACTGTATATAAAGAGGCTTTAACATGATAATATACTTCTCTTAATAGTTAATAATCAATACTTGCATTTGCCTTCACACAGTGATGAATAGTTATCACACTCATTCAAAATATTTATTAAATGTATATTTAAATATGTATGTGCAAAGTTATTAATTGAGATGAGATATGCTTTATTGATCTCACAGTGGAGAAATTGTGTTTACACTCCAGTTACCTCAGACAGCAATTAGTCCACAATTATTACTTGTTTACCGTAATAATGGCACACATCAGAATTAAAGACAGCACATACACATTTGACATTGTTTATGTGCACTAAGTTTGAAGAAGTCCATTATCCGAATTGAGGCAAGTGGGTGAAGGTCACGCAGCAACCCTGAGATGTGCCGCCGTCAGCTTGGGGGGAAGAACAGGGGCTGCAGCTAAAACTGCACCACCCCCGCAGAAGGGGAAAGGAGTGGCGTGAGCAGACACTGGAGTGAGGAGTGTTGATGGGGAATAGGAGGGGGGTGGGGGGAGGGAATGGAGCATGCTTCAGTCCTGTGAAAAGCAGTTTATTGTCTTTGTGAGTTGAGATAAGAAACAGCCAAATGATCCCCAGGTCAAAGAAATTCCTCTGGAGGAAAAACAGTCGGGCAATTTGACCTTCAGGCTTGATAAGCCTGTAGTGTTATGGTTTGAGCAGTGAAAAACACTTTTAATAGTTCCACTTGAACAACCAAATCCCAATTATGAATTAAGAATAGATGTCATCCAATTTGCGTCTGAGTTCAAGAGTCATCGCAGTCTGAGAATGCACTGCCTTGCCAACCTCATTAATCATGACGGACAAGCGAGGGGGCCGTGGTTCTTGATGCTGCCGTCTTGCCAATTTTCCGGTAGATCAGGGCAGCACATAAGCCAGAAAGTACCAGCCCTGCTACCATAAGACCAAAAATGAATAAATCCTTGACGTCCTCAATGGAGAAAAGCGCCAAGCATGCCACACGCCAGGAACTCCAGGAGTCGAGAACATAGCCTGCAGGATGCATTCCATCTGGGCAGGTAGGATCCCTCTGTCCTGACCTCCTTGTAGAAAAAATGGTGTCAATAGCGTTCAGAGACCAGCTGATCAATTCCATGGTTAATCCCGTAGCAGTCCAATAGATCCAGTATCCAATATAATTTGAGGAATTCAGTCTGGTGAAGTAGGGACTTGAAGGTTAAAGCAGAGAACAGAGATAAGGGAGAGTGGAGGAGATGCGACCACCCTCATCAGAGTCCCAAGCTGGATTATACTTACATTTAATTATTAAAAAAGTATTTTTACCTGGATCACCAAAGACATAGCAACTCCAGGAACTTTTAGACTCCATGTGTCTTTCCAGTCAGTATCTGGTGTGACCACCATTTGCCTCATGCAGTGCAACACATCTCCTTCGCATAGAGTTGATCAGGTTGTCAATTGTGGCCTGTGGAATGTTGGTCCACTCCTCTTCAATGGCTGTGCGAAGTTGCTGGATATTGGCAGGAACTGGTACACGTTGTCGTATACGCCGGTCCAGAGCATCCCAAACATGCTCAATGGGTGACATGTCCGGTGAGTATGCCGGCCATGCAAGAACTGGGACATTTTCAGCTTCCAAGAATTGTGTACAGATCCTTGCAACATCAATCAATCAATCAACTTTTTTTTATATAGCGCCAAATCACAACAAACAGTTGCCCCAAGGCGCTTTATATTGTAAGGCAAGGCCATACAATAATTATGAAAAACCCCAACGGTCAAAACGACCCCCTGTGAGCAAGCACTTGGCTACAGTGGGAAGGAAAAACTCCCTTTTAACAGGAAGAAACCTCCAGCAGAACCAAGCTCAGGGAAGGGCAGTCTTCTGCTGAGACTGGTTGGGGCTGAGGGAAAGAACCAGGAAAAAGACATGCTGTGGAAGGGGGCAGAGATCGATCACTAATGATTAAATGCGGAGTGATGCATACAGAGCAAAAAGAGAAAGAAACAGTGCATCATGGGAACCCCCCCACAGTCTACGTCTAAAGCAGCATAACCAAGGGATAGTCCAGGGTCACCTGATCCAGCCCTAACTATAAGCCTTAGCGAAAAGGAAAGTTTTAAGCCTAATCTTAAAAGTAGAGAGGGTATCTGTCTCCCTGATCTGAATTGGGAGCTGGTTCCACAGGAGAGGAGCCTGAAAGCTGAAGGCTCTGCCTCCCATTCTACTCTTACAAACCCTAGGAACTACAAGTAAGCCTGCAGTCTGAGAGCGAAGCGCTCTAATGGGGTAATATGGTACTACGAGGTCCCTAAGATAAGATGGGACCTGATTATTCAAAACCTTATAAGTAAGAAGAAGAATTTTAAATTCTATTCTAGAATTAACAGGAAGCCAATGAAGAGAGGCCAACACGGGTGAGATATGCTCTCTCCTGCTAGTCCCCGTCAGTACTCTAGCTGCAGCATTTTGAATTAACTGAAGGCTTTTTAGGGAACTTTTAGGACAACCTGATAATAATGAATTACAATAGTCCAGCCTAGAGGAAATAAATGCATGAATTAGTTTTTCAGCATCACTCTGAGACAAGACCTTTCTGATATTAGAGATATTGCGTAAATGCAAAAAGGCAGTCCTACATATTTGTTTAATATGCGCTTTGAATGACATATCCTGATCAAAAATGACTCCAAGATTTCTCACAGTATTACAACCCCTGGCAAAAATTATGGAATCACCGGCCTCGGAGGATGTTCATTCAGTTGTTTAATTTTGTAGAAAAAAAGCAGATCACAGACATGACACAAAACTAAAGTCATTTCAAATGGCAACTTTCTGGCTTTAAGAAACACTATAAGAAATCAAGAAAAAAAGATTGTGGCAGTCAGTAACGGTTACTTTTTTAGACCAAGCAGAGGAAAAAAATATGGAATCACTCAATTCTGAGGAAAAAATTATGGAATCACCCTGTAAATTTTCATCCCCAAAACTAACACCTGCATCATATCAGATCTGCTCGTTAGTCTGCATCTAAAAAGGAGTGAACACACCTTGGAGAGCTGTTGCACCAAGTGGACTGACATGAATCATGGCTCCAACACGAGAGATGTCAATTGAGACAAAGGAGAGGATTATCAAACTCTTAAAAGAGAGTAAATCATCACGCAATGTTGCAAAAGATGTTGGTTGTTCACAGTCAGCTGTGTCTAAACTCTGGACCAAATACAAACAACATGGGAAGGTTGTTAAAGGCAAACATACTGGTAGACCAAGGAAGACATCAAAGCGTCGACAGAAAACTTAAAGCAATATGTCTCAAAAATCGAAAAATGTACAACAAAACAAATGAGGAACAAATGGGAGGAAACTGGAGTCAACGTCTGTGACCGAACTGTAAGAAACCGCCTAAAGGAAATGGGATTTACATACAGAAAAGCTAAACGAAAGGCATCATTAACACCTAAACAGAAAAAAACAAGGTTACAATGGGCTAAGGAAAAGCAATTGTGGACTGTGGATGCCTGGATGAAAGTCATATTCAGTGATGAATCTCGAATCTGCATTGGGCAAGGTGATGATGCTGGAACTTTTGTTTGGTGCCTTTCCAATGAGATTTATAAAGATGACTGCCTGAAGAGAACATGTAAATTTCCACAGTCACTGATGATATGGGGCTGCATGTCAGGTAAAGGCACTGGGGAGATGGCTGTCATTACATCATCAATAAATGCACAAGTTTATGTTGATATTTTGGACAATTGAAAGGATGTTTGGGGATGATGAAATCATTTTTCAAGATGATAATGCATCTTGCCATAGAGCAAAAACTGCAAAAACATTCCTTGCAAAAAGACACATAGGGTCAATGTCATGGCATAGGGTCAATGTCAATGAGCAGATCTGATCTGATGCAGGTGTTAATTTGGGGGATGAAAATTTACAGGGTGATTCCATAATGTTTTCCTCAGAATTGAGTGATTCCATATTTTTTTTCCTCTGCTTGGTCTAAAAAAGTAACGTTACTGACTGCCAAAATCTTTTTTTCTTGATTTCTTATAGTGTTTCTTAAAGCCAGAAAGTTGCCATTTGAAATGACTTTAGTTTTGTGTCATGTCTGTGATCTGCTTTTTTTCTACAAAATTAAACAACTGAATGAACATCCTCCGAGGCCGGTGATTCCATAATTTTTGCCAGGGGTTGTACTAGAGGTCAGGGAAATGCCATCCAGAGTAAAGATCTGGTTAGAGACCATGCTTCTAAGATTTGTGGGGCCAAGTACAATAACTTCAGTTTTATCTGAGTTTAAAAGCAGGAAATTAGAGGTCATCCATGTCTTTATGTCTGTAAGACAATCCTGCAGTTTAGCTAATTCGTGTGTGTCCTCTGGTTTCATGGATAGATAAAGCTGGGTATCATCTGCGTAACAATGAAAATTTAAGCAATACCGTCTAATAATACTGCCTAAGGGAAGCATGTATAAAGTGAATAAAATTGGTCCTAGCACAGAACCTTGTGGAACTCCATAATTAACTTTAGTCTGTGAAGAAGATTCCCCATTTACATGAACAAACTGTAATCTATTAGACAAATATGATTCAAACCACCGCAGCGCAGTGCCCTTAATACCTATGACATGCTCTAATCTCTGTAATAAAATTTTATGGTCAACAGTATCAAAAGCAGCACTGAGGTCCAACAGAACAAGCACAGAGATAAGTCCACTGTCCGAAGCCATAAGAAGATCATTTGTAACCTTCACTAATGCTGTTTCTGTACTATGAAGAATTCTAAAACCTGACTGAACCTCTTCAAATAGACCATTCCTCTGCAGGTGATCAGTTAGCTGTTTTACAACTACCCTCTCAAGAATCTTTGAGAGAAAAGGAAGGTTGGAGATTGGCCTATAATTAGCTAAGATAGCTGGGTCAAGTGATGGCTTTTTAAGTAATGGTTTAATTACTGCCACCTTAAAAGCCTGTGGTACATAGCCAACTAACAAAGATAAGTTGATCATATTTAAGATTGAAGCATTAAATAATGGTAGGACTTCCTTGAGCAGCCTGGCAGGAATGGGGTCTAATAAACATGTTGATGGTTTGGATGAAGTAACTAATGAAAATAACTCAGACAGAACAATCGGAGAGAAAGAGTCTAACCAAATACCGGCATCACTGAAAGCAGCCAAAGATAACGATACATCTTTGGGATGATTATGAGTAATTTTTTCTCTAATAGTCAAAATTTTGTTAGCAAAGAAAGTCATGAAGTCATTACTAGTTAAAGTTAATGGAATACTCAGCTCAATAGAGCTCTGACTCTTTGTCAGCCTGGCTACAGTGCTGAAAAGAAACCTGGGGTTGTTCTTATTTTCTTCAATTAGTGATGAGTAGAAAGATGTCCTAGCTTTACGGAGGGCTTTTTTATAGAGCAACAAACTCTTTTTCCAGGCTAAGTGAAGATCTTCTAAATTAGTGAGACGCCATTTCCTCTCCAACTTACGGGTTATCTGCTTTAAGCTACGAGTTTGTGAGTTATACCACGGAGTCAGACACTTCTGATTTAAAGCTCTCTTTTTCAGAGGAGCTACAGCATCTAAAGTTGTCTTCAATGAGGATGTAAAACCATTGACGAGATACTCTAACTCCCTTACAGAGTTTAGGTAGCTACTCTGCTCTGTGTTGGTATATGACATTAGAGAACATAAAGAAGGAATCATATCCTTAAACCTAGTTACAGCGCTTTCTGAAAGACTTCTAGTGTAATGAAACTTATTCCCCACTGCAGGGTAGTCCATCAGGGTAAATGTAAATGTTATTAAAAAATGATCAGACAGAAGGGAGTTTTCAGGGAATACTGTTAAGTCTTCTATTTCCATACCATAAGTCAAAACAAGATCTAAGATATGATTAAAGTGGTGGGTGGACTCAACATGGGGCCGTGCATTATCCTGCTGCAACATGAGGTGATGTTCTTGGATGTATGGCACAACAATGGGCCTCAGGCTCTCATCACGGTATCTCTGTGCATTCAAAATGCCATCAATAAAATGCATCTGTGTTCTTCGTCCATAACAGACGCCTGCCCATACCATAACCCCACCGCCACCATGGGCCACTCGATCCACAACACTGACATCAGAAAACCGCTCACCCACACGACGCCACACACGCTGTCTGCCATCTGCCCTGGACAGTGTGAACCGGGATTCATCCGTGAAGAGAACACCTCTCCAACGTGCCAAACACCAGCGAATGTGAGCATTTGCCCACTCAAGTCGGTTACGACGACGAACTGGAGTCAGGTCGAGACCCCGATGAGGACGACGAGCATGCAGATGAGCTTCCCTGAGACGGTTTCTGACAGTCTGTGCAGAAATTCTTTGGTTATGCAAACCGATTGTTTCAGCAGCTGTCCGAGTGGCTGGTCTCAGACGATCTTGGAGGTGAACATGCTGGATGTGGAGGTCCTGGGCTGGTGTGGTTACACGTGGTCTGCAGTTGTGAGGCTGGTTGGATGTACTGCCAAATTCTCTGAAACGCCTTTGGAGACGGCTTATGGTAGAGAAATGAACATTCAATACACGAGCAACAGCTCTGGTTGACATTCCTGCTGTCAGCATGCCAATTGCACACTCCCTCAAATCTTGCGACATCTGTGGCATTGTGCTGTGTGATAAAACTGCACCTTTCAGAGTGGCCTTTTATTGTGGGCAGTCTAAGGCACACCTGTGCACTAATCATGGTGTCTAATCAGCATCTTGATATGGCACACCTGTGAGGTGGGATGGATTATCTCAGCAAAGGAGAAGTGCTCACTATCACAGATTTAGACTGGTTTGTGAACAATATTTGAGGGAAATGGTGACATTGTGTATGTGGAAAAAGTTTTAGATCTTTGAGTTCATCTCATACAAAATGGGGGCAAAACCAAAAGTGTTGCGTTTATATTTTTGTTGAGTGTATGTGTCTGTGTGGTCATGCTTCATCTGGCTGCAGCAGATAAATGGTTATGACATATGGAGACTGACGAGTTGTCTGTCTCGGAGGTTGCCACCCACAACCCCAAGCAATTCTGTGGTGTCATGGAAGCAGTGAACTGCAGCACCAGTGCATTTTCCCAAACTTGACTTGACTTGTGATGAATGTGTATATCTTACCAAAGACTTTGTATATCAAGGTGCAACTTTGTACAGAAAGTCACTTCACAAAGACCTCAGACAACTTCAACCTGGGGTGTGTTTCAGTTCAAACTGTGGCCATCAGGAGGTCAAGGCTTTGATACCTTGTGCGTGAAATATTTTGCCAAAGCATTTGTGCATTAAGGTGAAATTTGGTGCACGCGGTCAACTCACAGATACCTCAAAACAGTTTGATGCTTGGCTTGGTGACACAGATTACGGTAAGTATTGCCCTTGTTAAAATATTGTTTTAGACATCTTACTTATTTTATTCCTTTTAATACTATGTATTATATTAAAGTCTATCTCACAAGTTATTAATTTTCTAGTTTACAGTTATTAGTTTGTTTCTTCTACTTTAAATTTCATGCAATTAAACCTAACATCAGATGACACTCGAAGAGTCCTGACTTTTGTCAAAGACCAAGAATCAGAATATTTAACAATTTCAAAAAATTATGAACAGATTTCAATGCCTTTTTTTTTTTTTTTTTTTAGATGAATGGGATCCACAACAATCAAAATGTTTCCCATAACTTGAGGCCTAGCCCTCCACAAAGTATGCTTAAAATCCACTTATAATTTGGTGAGCTATTCACAGTCCAAACAAGTGTTGTGACAAGCCATATGAAAGTTACATTCCATCTTTTTATTTCCAAAGACTGGTCTTTCAGTTTGAGAGCATGATTTCTTAAATGTACTCATTCTCTAAGATGCAGTACCTCTCTCTCATTCAGATCTTGTGTTTGGCATCCAGCTTAATAGTGCATTACAATAACTTTCTGCTCCAGAGTGTAAATCTCATAAACTAATTCAGTACACAGTAGCAGCTTGTCACGTATGAAGACAGTGCCATCATATGCCTAAAAATGACAATGCAGTATTGTTTTTTTTTTTTTTAATATGATACTTCAGAATATAAGACACAATACATCCCAAACTGGTAAAAAATAATAAATAACGGTTCATGGCGTATAGTCAGGAAAATACAAGCTTTGAGATCACACATGAAGACGCCATCATTGCCCATGAAGGCCAATGAACTAATCAGCATTATCTAAATGGATTAGGAAGGTAATTATTCCCTGGACTCCTCGTACTGAGTTTCAGAGACAGATGGGGAAAGCACACAACCAGACAGAAATACAGTCATTAGTACTGCTAGTGTTGGAGAAGTGACGAAATACACCATGAGACAAGATTAATCAACTGTCAGAGATTTTAACCAAACTAGCTACCACATTAATATCTCTGCTTTATTTGATCCCCGTGAGCAACATTATAAATTAGTAGGCAGAAACACTTGATGGTCATACTGGTTTTACAGGATTTTTGCAAAAATGTGACAGCATTTTTTGGAAAAAATTAATTTACAGAAAATTCACTATAAGATTACTAGCGGACAGATCTGCAAGCGAGGTAAAATGATGGCATACAGATACAAATGATACCTTACCCCAAAAACTATGCTCAATCTAAGCTTGTTTTGCTTAACGTGGGAATATCATTGCACACTGAGCAACATACAGAGCCTTTGCCTGTTCTGATGAATGGGAAACCTCTGAAGACCTTCTGCAGCCTTCATCCGCCTTCACAGCTGTTGAGTGACAAGCCATTACCTCCTCGGCCTGATCCACTGTTGAGGACATCTTGTTTCACCGGAGCCCCGTTAGCCATCTCATGTTCAGGGTTCTTGTTGGGCCTTCATCATTACGGTCATGGGCCACACAACGTTCCCGCCGTATTTCACCCCATATAGTGGTTTTTCACACCCCAACACCACAATTCCCTACGTGATCCATTACCCAGGTGTCATGATGGGGATGAGGGGTTGAACTATGACATCCCTCGCAGGCAAGACCACAGGCAAGTATAACTGTAAGCTCAGGGTTATAATGGGTCAGTACTTTTACTTGCCGACTGTTCTTTTGCCTTGCAGAATGCCTCCTCATACTCGTGCACCCATTCCCATGTTATCCCCTTGTACAGCAAAGCATTTAATTGGAAGAGAAGTGTGGACATGTTTGGCACAAAATGTTGATGAGTCCTAGAAAAGAGTGTAGCTGGCTTGTGTTGGTAGGCACAGGAGTATCCATTATAGCACAGATCTTATCAGGTGACTTGTGGAGTCCTACAGTGTCAATTGTGTGGCCAAAGTATTCAAGCAAGTTTTTGGTTTTGTTTTGTTTTTAATTCACACTTATCCATCTGGACTCAAAATCTGAATTTTTTAAGATGACTCAGCACAGCTTCCAGATTTTTCAAATGATGAGCATCATCCCAACCTGTAACAAGGATGTGGTCCAGAAAACAGTGGGCACTGGGGAGTCCTGGTTGCACTTATTCCATTATTTTCTGAAATATGGATGGGCCTGATGTAATCTCAAAGGGTAACCACCAAAACGCCCTTGTGCGTAGTTATGGTTAAGTATTTCCAAGAGTTTTCACTTTCTAGTATCTGCAGATACATAGGCCTGTGAGAGGTCCAGTTTGCTTAAACGATGTGCCCCAGGCAGGGGTGCACAAAGGTCTTCAATACAAGGTATTGAGTAGTGTTCACTCGGGAGGAGCTCGGAGTCAAGCTGCTGCTCCTCCATGCTGAAAGGAGCCAGTTGAGGTGGCTTGGGCATCTTTTCCGGATGCCCCCTGGACGCCTCACTGGAGAGGTGTTCCGGGCACGTCCCATCGGAAGGAGGCCCCGGGGAAGACCCAGGCCACGTTGGAGGACTACGTCTCTCAGCTGGCTTGGGAACGCCTTGGGGTTCCCCCGGAGGAGCTAGGGGAGGTGTGTATGGATTGGGAGGTCTGGGCGGCTTTGCTTGAGCTGCTGCCCCCACGACCCGACTCCGGATAAAGCGGAAGAAAATGGATGGATGGATGGGTAGTAGTGATGGGATGAACAACACTGGTGCATCAGCACTGTGCCGAGCACACAACAGTGAAACCCCGTATTGGTGCGTGTATCGCTTTAAGAAAAAATCATGTGACCGATACAGGAACTGTGTTGTTCGACTGCGCCACACCAAATTGTGTTCATAAGGAAACAAACTGTATCGAGATACTGCGGATTTGTTGGATGGAGTTTTGCTGTTGGATTTTTGCTTGCCCTCACCTTGTTCCACTGACTTCATGGATCGTTCAAAGACGTTTCCCAGGTCTGGAATAATTTTGATCTTTTGGCGCTAAATAAGGTAAATCTTTGTTTACTGTTATTTTTCCAATTAGATATGTTTGTACTCCTTTACAATACTGGAAGAATAACCAGAAAACATATCCACACCTTTATAGATAGATAGATAGATAGATAGATAGCTTTTATTATCATTGTCATTACAACAAAGAGATGTCCGCACACACATTCCACATACAACAGCAATTGATCTACAATTATTACTTGTTTACTGTAATAATGGCACACATCAGAATTAGGACAACACATATACATTTGATATTGTTTATCTGCACTAAACTTGAAACAGTCCATTTCCCAATTGAGGCAATGCGAGTGTGTTTGTAGCAGCTGCAACTGTCAAGTCGCGCCACCAGGCCAACTTGAGAGGATGAGGCCTGCCGCAGGGAGGGAGGGGCAGGAAGAGTGATAAGAGGAGAGGCTGGGGCTGGAGCATGCTTCGGTCCATGTGTAAGTCTGTCAGTTTATTGTCCTTGTAGGTTGAGATAAGAATGGAGCCAAATAATCTCACCAGAGCCTGGATAAATTCCTCTGGAGGAAAAACAGTGGTCAATTGACCTTGATGCCTGTAGTGTTGCAGCCGAGCAGTGAAAAACACTTTTTACAGTTCCACTCACTCAGACAAATCCCAATTATGAATTAAGAATATTCCTAATTTTGAATTAAGAATATTCACCGGCCTCCGAAACCTTCAGCTTCAACTGCAAGGCACGCATCAGCTCCAAGGTGTCATCCAATTTCCGTCTGAGTTTAAGAGTCAACGGAGTCTGAGAATGCGCTGCCTTGCCGACCTCGTTAATTATGATGGACAAGTGAGGGCCCATGGTTCTTGATGCCGCCGTCTTGCCAATTTTCCGGTAGATCAGGGCAGCACATAAGCCAAAAAGTACCAGCCCTACTACCATAAAACCAAAAATGAATAGGTCCTCGACGTCCTCCACAGAGAAAGGCGCCAAGCATGCCACACGCCAGGAACTCCAGGAGTCGAGGGCATAGCCCGCAGGATACGTTCCATCTGGGCAGGCAGGATCCCCTGGTCCTGACCTTCTTGTAGTAAAAATGGTCAATAGCTTTCAGAGACCAGCTGATCAATTCCATGGTTAATCCAATAGTAGTCCAATAGATCCAGAATCCAATATAGTTTTGAGGAATTCACAAGTCTGGTGAAGTAGGGACTTGAAGGTTAAAAGCAGAGAGATAAGGGAGAGTGGAGGAGATGTGACCGCCCTCGTCGGAGTCCCAAGTCAACTCGCACTGAAATGTTTATGCTCACCATCTTCATCTGTACCCTGTCTTGGAGCAAAGACACTTCAGAAACCTTTGTTCCTCAATAAAAATGCATAAATGAATCTAGGAGGTCTGTCCAAAAAGTATCGTACCTTTTTATTTTTTGCAAAAACCATATTGATTTGAATCACATGTGATTGCATCAGCCAAGCTTGAACCTTCGTGCGCATGTGTGAGTTTTTTCACGCCTGTCGGTTGCGTCATTCACCTGTGAGCAGGCTTTGAGTGAGCAGTGGTCCACCCCTCTCGTCGGATTTTATTGCAAATAAATGCCTGAACGATTTGGAGCTTTGCTGCATCAAATTTTTCCAGAAACTGTGAGAGACCTCCAGGTGGACACCATTCGGAAAATTTTGATGGCTTTCAGCGACGATTTTATGGGGATTACACAGATTAAGAAGTGCTCCAGCCGGTTTAAAGACCACCCACAGCGTCTGAGAGTGCGGCGCACTCCGAGCGCCGATCGACAGGCTCAAACCCCACGCAAACAACCAGATCATTTCCAACGTGAAGGCTTTGTTGATCCGGGACATCGTCTAACTTTCACAAAAAAGGCAGAAGGCGTGGACATCAACACTTTTTCGGCACATTCTACTGTTACACCAGTTTTTTTCATGGAAAGAGAAGCGGAGGATTGCGCCACCATGCCGCTCATGGCGCGGGACAAAACCACCTCCGTGTTGGTCTCACAGGACGGCTTTCAGATGGCTCAGACGGCTTCCGGTTGCTTTTCAGTAGTGTGAGTATCCGAGAAATTATGCATGAGCTGGACATGCCCCAACATGTCCTGTGAGGCTTCATCACAGCGTTGCTTTGCGCCATGCGGCTCCGCCGCGACGCGCGGAGTTCCTCCGCTCCTCTTTCCATGACAAAAACTCCTGTAACAGTGGAATGTGCCGTTCATTTCTAAACTGGACGCTGTCTTGATCCGGTATGTCGTCTGACTAGCACAGGAATTGCAGAAGACGTGGACATCAGCACTTTTTTGGCACATTGAGACAGATGTGCGGAGGAACTCTGCGTCGCGGCGGCCTTCACGTTGGAAATGATCTGGTTGTTTGAGCGGGGTTTGAGCTTGTCGATCGGCGCTCAGAGCGCGCCGCACTCTCAGACGCTGTGGGCGGTCTTTAAACCGGCTGGATCACTCCTTAATCTGTGTAATCCCCATAAAATCGTCGCTGAAAGCCATCTAAATTTTCTGAATGGTGTCCAGCTGGAGGTCTCTCACAGTTTCTGCAAAAATTTGATGCAGCAAAGCTCCAAATCATTCAGACATTTATTCGCAATAAAAATCTGACAAGAGGGGTGGACCACTGCTCACACAAAGCCTGTTCACAGGCGAATGACGCAACCGACAGGCTTGAAAAAACTCACGCATGTGCATGAAGGTTCAAACTTGGCTGATGCAATCACACGTGATTCAAATCTATATGGTTTTTGCAAAAAATAAAAAGGTCCGATACTTTTTGGACAGACCTTGTATTTGTAGTCTTTTATTTCGTATGCTTTAACACTTAAGTTAACAAATTTTCATACATAAGTTACAAATTTGCTATATTTTACAAACCAACTCAGTTTAGCATTTACACAAACAAGGTTTTAAGCAAATTTTAAACTCTTCTTATGAACAGCTTAACTCGACACACAAATTGAGCACATGAAATTTATGCTCAATTTCTTTTGAATTTGAAGAGGACTGGCGATTAACTATTTCACGTTAGCTTTTCCATCTTATTTTCATTTTATTTACCTGCAATGATTTTATAACTACTGCAGGGGTCGCTATTGAGCGACCAACACAGTGTCAATATGGTGCCGACAGTTTGTGTAGGGTGTCAATACACTCCTTGAGGTATCATTATCCCATCACTAATGGGTAGTGTTCACTGCATAAAGCGGGATGTATGACAAGCTTGAAGTCTGGACAGATTCTTAGACCACCCTTTTTCTTAATGAATGGCACATTGGAGGTTACCCACTCATTAAACTGAACTGGAGAAATTTATGCTTCCACTTTGGGTCTTAGTGCATAAGGGACAACGAAGGCCTGACAAAACTTTGGTTGTTGACCCAGTTTTTAGAGTCAGAGATACTTCCAAATCTTTTAGTGTTCCTAATTTCTCATCGAAAACATTGGCATGACATTCAAGCACCATTTTGAGGGTCTCACTGGCCTGGTGCCCTGACCTTACTGTTTTGTTCTCATGCCAATTCAGCTTGATGTTCCTTAGCCATTCACAGCCGAACAATGGTGGTGACTTCCCTTTCACTACATTATAAGGGCAGTCTGACTTTGTTTGTTCAGCTTGACCCATACTTTCAGCATTCCCTCAGGTAAAAGCACGTCTCCTGTGTATGATTTCAGTATTACATGGGTTTTACATAAACCTAAATAGACTAATTTTGCTTGACATAACTCCCACAAAATCAGGGACACTGCTGTACGTGTATCCAGCTGCATATCAGTCTGCTGGCCTTCAATCTTTGGTTGAATCATGATCAAAGACGATGCTGCATTAACCTTTAACACTATATGCAATGTCAGCTCTGAATCTGAATCCAGATCTGAAACATGCTCCTTCTCACTACTAATGGACTATGGACAATGTGACCTTTATTCTTGCAGTTGTGAGATAATTGTTTCCTATAGTAATAGTCACGTTCATTATGATTTTCTTTGCCACAGCTAAAGTATTTGTCGCCCCTTTGTGGATGTGAAAGTCACACGGCACGCACTTTCAGTGAACTTTTCGAATCCTGCACCTCTGTTGCTACAGGTTCCATTGCCAACCCCATTGCTACAGCATGCTAAGATATATGAGTGCTTCTTCAATCAATAGTTTCTTTTGAATTGTTTCATTGTTCAGTCTGCACACCAGTCTGTCTCGCACAGCATCCTGAAAATGCGCACCGAAATCACAGTCCTCTGACAGCTTCTATAAAAACAGTCATGTGCTGTGCCACACTCTCCCCTTCTTCCAGATTTTGTTTGTAAAAAGGGACTCTTTCTGCGATGTTAATGGGCTTTGGAGAGAAGTGAGCAGTCAAAATCTCTACCATACGTTTTGCTCCCAGGCTTTTCTGGGGCTAATAAGCTACACAGCGGCCCATACCTTGTCAGCCCAATTATGTTTCAAAACAGTCACACGCATCATAGGAGGAACATCATTGGTGTTCACAAAATGCTCAAACCTTGGACATATGCTGACCATTGCTCCGTGGTGTTGTCAAATGCATCAGTGTGTCCAATAAGCATTGCCATGCTAGCGGCAATTGTCCTGCTCTTCCATGTGACTCAGTTTAAAGTTGGGAAGATCTCTGAAAGAAAGCGTGGAAAGCCAAATAGGGGGTGAATGATAGAGTAAAAATGATTTGAATAAAATTTTGTGAGAGGAGGTCCAGGACTGGACAGCGCAGACATGATTGTTACTTCTATCCCATTCAGATGTGGAAAAAAAAGAGGAGGCAGTGAAGAAAGTAGGTGGAATTCATGAAAGAGATGAAATGCTACTTGATGGGTTCCTAAAACAAGATCAGGGGTCTTGAAATAAAATTACTTTCGGCCCACTATCCAGCTTGAGCTATTCTTGGACTTCCAGTTTAATCACTCAGCGGGAAGGGAAACGTCAGTAATGCTCCCTGAAATTGACATTCCAGGTTCAAATTCTTCTTTTCTCACAGATTAAGACCCCCACTAGGAGGCGCCTCAAAGGTACAGACCATAGACTGTATATATACTGAACAAAGCCTGCGTCATGTCACCAACAGGTTCTCTATAGAAACCAGGAACAGTCGATATGAAGTTTGTGTCTGGGCATCTCCATGTTGGCAGCAGCAGCCACGCTGATTCATAATGAACTCATAAACAGGTGGGTGTGGGTGGCTCAGTGTGTGCAGAAAAAAGCCTGAACATACCCCTCTCTTCGAGTGCAAACCAGCTAAGCTAACAGGCTAACCTTGGTTTGGGTGTTTATTAAATTTTATTTTTGGTTACTGTGCTTTGGTTCTCCTAACAATTTGCTTTGCTATGGGCATTAAAAGTTATGAGCCGCTTATTTTCTCAGTAATTGTGCATTAATAGGCTTAACAGATCAGGCTAACCAGCACCTGCTAAAAGTGCTAACACCATTAGTGTACTACATTAAATTGATGAGAATCTCACGTAGCGTGAATAATGCAGCAGGGATGCCTTAGATGAACCATTAGGGCATTTTGCTACACAAGCCATATTATTCCATGTGTTTTTGATATAACAATACAAACGAAACAGACACAGCCCTCCACAACAGCTAGCAGCCAAATCAAGCAGACTCTGAGCTACAGACAGAGGCTACGAGAGGCAGAGATACTGGGATCAGCTGCTGTCACTTAAAGCCAGCACAGCGGCTTAGTGGTTAGCACTGTTGCCTCACAGCAAGAAGGTCATGGTTTGAGTCCCACCTGTGGCCTTTCTTTGTGGAGTTGCATGTTCTCCCCGTGTTTGCGTGGGTTTCCTCCGGGTGCTCTGGTTTCCTTCCACATTTAATGACATGCAACATGACATTCAACCTACCATCCCTGGTTCTCAAGACCAGGCACCTAAGTGACTCTACTCTACTCTATTCTACTCTTCTATTCTACTCTCCTTTTTTTTTTTAGATATTTAGATATACCTTATTATACACTAGTACAATTCTACCTTAGAATTGGAATATATTATAGAAGACATACCTTAATGAATTTTCATGCAGGTTAGGTGAATTGGAAACTTTATAATCATCCAGGTCTCCCTTGCAAAAGACGTCTCAATCTCAATGGGGCTAACCTGGTTAAATAAAGGTTAAATTAAATTTAAAAAGCAACTACCAGAACTTTATGGGTTAAAATGTCTTCACCTAAGAACTTAGAAAAAAAATCCCTCTCCATACAGTGTTCATGGAGGAGAAAACTAGCGAGACCAAAAATGTTCTTCATACCAGGTTGTAAACATCTTTATTTCTGCTAGAAAGTTGGACATTTTAACATGGACTCCTACGGTAATGTGTTCTGTTTTGGAGCCAGTGTCAAGCAGTCAAGCAAAGAACGGCAACTTTTTGTTCTTCCAATAGCACTTTATCTGAGTCCATTGCAGTTTACCACTTGGTCCAGACTTGAGTTTGGCAATGGGGAATCACTGGTTTAAATTATTTATCATCCAAAATCTGACCCAGTTATCTGGTGTGATATTTCCAATTTTGGTCCGTTTTATATCATTTAAATGTAAAATGTGTGCATTTGCAGTATATTTGTTGGAAAAGATGAAACATCAAATAACATCAACACAGTAAATTTGTAAATTTTCTATATTTTCTGGCATATTTACATAATGCACAACTAATCAAGAAAGAAATATATTGAACAAGTGCCTTTATAATGAGAGTTAAACTACTATATACTGCTGACTTTCAGAGTATACAATATAATTCTATCTTTGTAATCGACCTGACGACCATGAGATGAAAAGCACAGCACCATAAACCTCATGTGACAGAAATGTATGTTATCTACTGAATCAAATTTGACCAGGTCTCTTAAATTCGAGTTTTTATTTAGTACTCATTTATTTTGTTTGTTTTGTTTTTTAAGTTTGCTTACATCGGTAACGAGTGCAAAGGAAACTCACGTTTTATGGTTATACGTCTCAATTTAAGCTCGTTGAAGTGATCAACTCGTCTCCGGTTCCACCTTAACAACTCTTCCGCCTCTGAAGGCATTCTCTGTGCGCTGATTGGACGGAGGGGTGGCTCCATATAACCAATCATCTTCGAAGGGCCCCACGTTGGGTTCTGATGTCATTAAGAAAGGTAGCCAATCGAAGCCCGATCCGGCCGTTGGAGGGGTGTGTGCAGCGGTGAAGAGAGGCTGGGGGAGCTGAGGACTCTGTGGGGATTGTGGGCATTGAAGTTCCAATTATTCTGCCCGCACGCACACGCTCACGCACGACCGCACGCTGTCAGTCACGCTACATAAATGCTCAGTAAATTCCCGCCGTTAATTTCAATCCCTCGGTTTCCACTGCGCGCGCACTCACAGTGTACACAAATAAAAAGAAGGGAAAAATATATATTTTCTTTATTATTGCCCTGAACACACGAGAGTAAAATAGGATTATGTCACGTGTCAATATTAGAATATTAAAAAGGCATAAATAACAAAATAAATCAGAGACAAAAAAATAAACTGTGATCTGCAGTACAGAAAGTCGACCTTCTTCCTTCCTTCCATTCTTCCTTCTTCCTTTCTTTTCCTTCCCAACTTGGAATGTTAAAAGCACTTATTTACAGCCCTTCTTTCCTTTTTTTTTTTGCCTTTCACCTTTCCTCCTTTCACGCTCTGTTATTATATGTTTCCTTCCTTTCCTTCCTTCCTATCCAGTCAGACCATAATGTTAAAGGGACTCCTGTCACAGGCTTTTGTTTCTTTCCTTTCTCCCTTTCTTCCTTTTTCCAGCTTTCATTTGCTCATATTCTTTCTATCCTTCATTCTTTTGCTTTTCTCTTTCTTTCTGCATATGCACAAACAGAACTGCACTGATTAGGGAATGATTGGGGTATAGGTGGAGAAGTGTGCTTGTGATCAGAGGGTGAGAGTTTCAATTCCCAGTGAGACAGGACAATCACTAGGTACTTCATCCCAAAACACCCCCAGAGTGCAGATAAACAGCTTGCATGGCAGCACCCTGAGGTCTGTATGTGAAGGGGTGAATGTGAGGTGTGACCGTAAAGAGATCAGAGTGAAAATACATTGACTGAATCTCTCTCAAGTTCTGATCTGAATGCATGCATCCCATTTGCAGGCAATGTCATGATATGTGGTTTGTCCTACATGACAGCTGCTGCATCAAGAAGCCAACATATTTACAGTATGAATGCACAGCTGTGAACTGCAATATGTACAAAGATGTCCTAGCTGCAGCAGCACACAGTAAGACCTTCACAACGGGTGACACATACAGTGTTATTCTTTGGCAAACATTATGTGCTTACCTGCTTCCCCTCAGCCCATCTCATTGACAGCACATCTTCAGGGATTTCAAAAGTTGCTTGACAACCAGGAAAGATTAGGTGTGAAACTGTCATGTTTCAGCAGGGAGCTGTGGCAGCGGTAATAAAAAATATTGCTGAACATACTCAAAGTCATTCACTCATGTTGTATGGATACTGAAGGTCGTGAGGTCAGCCTTTACTTTCATAATTTTAAACTTGGTGTTTATTTTATGCAGTATTAAGAGACACAGTGATTGTACTGAAAAGCACTCCCCTCAATGATGAATTCAGCAGTCATCAAACAGCTCTCAAGCAGCCAATAAATATAGTGCAAGAGTGGTGTAATGTTAAAATATGCAATCCAAAAAGACACTTTAAAATACTATCAGAAGTTTAATGTGGTCTCAAAGGCAGTAATGTATTAGTACATTGCTGAAAAAGCAAAAATGAGGCTGCTCATAAAATGTGCTTTTATAAGCATGATTTTCAAAATAAAAGGATTGCCTTTATTTTAAAAGGATTTGATCTTCAGAAAATCTTTTTTCAAAAACATGTCTTGAAAAACAGGGAGGGGGAGTCATGTTATAATAAGGTCATTTGATATTCAGAACAATACAATAGTAAGTAAGTCCCTTCAGCTGCTCCCTTGTTTGCACTTGGGGTCGCCACAGCAAATCCAAGGTGGATCTATTCTGATTCATATGTGTTCCTTTCTGGTAACTTTTATTCTATTAAACTGTTGTAACATGAAAAAAGGACAATCACTTGTGAGTCAAATGATCTGCAGAACTGCTGTGACTAATCCACAGAAAAGGCAAAAAAGGAGAAACTCTACCTTTGTCATGTGCCGCTCTGGATAAAATCTGCATTGATTTAACACAGGATAAATAGATGTCTGTCCACATACAGGCAGACGCACACATGGGGTGAATAAAACTGCCATGTGCATGTACCTGCGGTGTGTTACAGGCAACCCAATTGAGTGCCTGCAAATGTGTGTGATCTCTTGACCTAGCAGTGCAAACATTTGGTTATAGTGCATGTAAAGGTGTGCATGTAGAGTGTGTGAGGTTGCTTTTGTGTATGTGTTGATGTATCCTGGTGTGATTGTGTGTTTTTGTAGTATCAGTGTAACTTCCTGGCTGCGTATTTTGTAGGTCCTTATGTGTGGAATGTGTGCAGTAACACTCTGTGCCATGATTTGCATCATCCAGTTTATTTCCTGCTTCTGGCTTGCAGTGAAGGACTGCAGTCATGAGTGGACAGTTACTGTTGAGTTGTTTCAGCAGTCCAATGTACTGCATCTGAAATAAAACAAAGAGTAAAAATATTTTAAAGCTGCAAGCTAATGTAGAATCTTAGTCCACTTTCTGTTAGAGCAAGAGCTCAGCAGCCATTTGGTGGATGTTCTTATATTAGCTGTGTACTTATGTATCGCTGCTATTATCCGCATCATAATACAAGGTACTGCCGATTTATAGTCCTAAAATATTAAAATGTCTCAAGGTATATATATATATATATATATATATATATACCCTGACATCGAGGTGAATGTGAGGCATAACTGTAAAGCGCATTGAGCGTCTGATGCAGATGGAAAAGCGCTATATAAATGCAGTCCATTTACCATTTATTTTTACCCTCGGTTTCCTGCTGAGAACCATGGTCACAGATTTAGAGGTGCTGATCCTCATCCCAGCCACTTCACACTTGGCTGCAAACCGACCCAGTGAGTGCTGGAGGTCACAGGCTGATGAAGCCAAGATGACCGTATCATCTACAAAAAGCAGTGATGAGACCCTCCTCCTTCAGAGTATCCCTTGATATCCTGTCCATGAATAAAACAAACAGGATTGGTGACAAGGCGCAGTCCTGGCGGAGGCCAAACTCCAATGGAATTGAGTCCAACTTACTGCCAAGGACCTGAACACAGATCTTGCTTTGTGAGTACAGAGATTGGATGGTTCTGAGAAGGAACCCCCTCACTCTATACTCCCGCAGCACCTCCCACAGTATCTCCCGGGGTGCCCAATCATATACCTTTCCAAATCCACAAAATACATGTAGATTGGATGGGCATACTCTCAGGCCCCCTCCAGGATCCTTGTGAGAGTGAGGAGCTGGTCAGTTGTTCCACACCCAAGACGGAACCCGCATTGTTCCTGTTCATTCTAAGGTTTGACTATCAGCCGAATCCTCCTTTCCAGCACCCTGGAGTAGACTTTACCAGGGAGGCTGAGTAGTGTGATACCCCTGTACATGGCACACACTCTCTGGTCCCCCTTTTTAAATATGGGGACCCCCACCCCAGTTTGCCACTCCTTAGGCACTGTCCCAGACCTCCACGCAATGTTGCAAAGACGTCTCATCCAAGACAGTCCCTACACACAGGCTTCAGCATTTCTGGATTACTGCTGCCCAGAGGGACTGGACCCATAAACATGCACCAACCCCCGGGGATTTGCCACCGTGGAGTTGTTTCATTACCTCAGCGACTTCCACCATGGAAACTGATGATGATCCCCCATCAGATTCCAGTTCTGCCTCTACTACAGAGGCTGCTCCAGTTTGATGCAGGAGTTCTTCAAAATGCTCCTTCCAGTGCCCGATTACCTGTTAAGTTGATGTCAACATAGTCCCATCCTTACTGTAGACAGCTTGGATGGGTCCTCTTTTTCTCTTCCTGAGTGCCGCACGGTCTGCCAGAAGCACCCTGGTTGCTCCCAACTCCTTCCACACCCTCTGTTTTGCCTCCCCCACAGCAGAGGCTGCCACCCTTCGGGCCTGTCTGTACTTTGCAACTGCCTCCGAAGTCCTTCAAGATAACATATCCTGGAAAGACTCCTTCAGTCGGATGGCTTCCCTACTGATGTCCACCACGGTTTTTGAGCATTACCGCCCCTTGAGGCACCTAAAACTTTCAGGCCACAGCTGCAGCTTCAGCAATGGAAGCTTTGAACATTGCCCATTCTGGTTCAATGCCACCAACCTCCATCGGGATGCCAGAAAACCTCAGTTGTAGGTGTGATTTAAAGATCTGGTGGGCAGTGGGCTCCTCCAGACGTTCCCAGTTCACCCGCACTATCAGTTTGCACTTACCAAGTCTGTCCAAAGTTCTCCCCCACCCACTGATCCAACTCACCACCAGATGGTAATCAGTTGACCATCAGTGTACCAACAGTTATAGAACCTAACCTGGAATGAGGACAGAAACTGATTTAGGAATGAAAACTGGAAACATTCCTGAAAAAGTTTCAGGTTTCCTGTTGTTGAATCTCTGAAAGGGAGCTGTTCCATAAGTTTGTGCATGCGTGTGCATGTTTATGGGTCCAGTCCCTCTGGGCAGTAGTAAAATGTGATCAGTCAGCTTGGCACAAGACTGTTGTGACTAATTGGGGCAAAAGCAGACTGCAGTGGATAAAATATCTCTTCCTCTTCCATCGTGTTGGACACAAACATTCAGCTTCATTAATCCCCTGAGTGCGCATTAAGATTTTTATTGATTAATGGAGGCAACAATAATGCTGTTTTTTCAAAGTGAACAGAACAGTACCCCACTGAGTTAAAGCTTTCAGTAGAAGAAGAATTTCATTTTTCTAACCTCCACTGGCACCAGCATAGTAAATCGTTGCTGTTCTTTATGTGAGGATAACAGACCGTTTATCCACAACGACACACAGCTGCTGCTGTCAGCTCTGTTTCTTCAAAGTGCAAATAAATCCAAAAAGGATTATTCTTCTACATATCACAAGAGATGCTGTATTTAGTGTTCGTCCTGATGGAGCTCTTTAGTTTTTGTTAAAAAAAAATGTTAAAAAAAAAAAATTCAACCTTTCATTGCATATTTTTGTCTCAAGGTGCTTGTAATTATATATATTGTAATTATATATATATGTATCAAATCAAATCAATTTTATTTATATAGCGCCAAATCACAACAAATAGCTGACCCAAGGCGCTTTATATTGTAAGGCAAGGCCATACAATAATTACGGAAAAACCCCAACGGTCAAAACGACCCGCTGTGAGCAAGCACTTGGCGACAGTGGGAAGGAAAAACTCCCTTTTAACAGGAAGAAACCTTCAGCAGAACCGGGCTCAGGGAGGGGCAGTCTTCTGCTGGGACTGGTTGGGGCTGAGGGAGAGAACCAGGAAAAAGACATGCTGTGGAAGAGAGCAGAGATCAATCACTAATGATTAAATGCAGAGTGGTGCAAACAGAACAAAAAGAGAAAGAAACACTCAGTGCATCATGGGAACCCCCCAGCAGTCTAAGTCTATAGCAGCACAACTAAGGGATGGTTCAGGGTCACCTGATCCAGCCCTAACTATAAGCTTTAGCAAAAAGGAAGGTTTTAAGCCTAATCTTAAAAGTAGAGAGGGTGTCTGTCTCCCTGATCTGAATTGGGAGCTGGTTCCAGAGGAGAGGAACCTGAAAGCTGAAGGCTCTGCCTCCCATTCTACTCTTACAAATCCTAGGAACTACAAGTAAGTCTGCAGTCTGAGAGCGAAGCGCTCTATTGGGGTGATATGGTACTATGAGGTCCCTAAGATAAGATGGGACCTGATTATTCAAAACCTTATAAGTAAGAAGAAGAATTTTAAATTCTATTCTAGAATTAACAGGAAGCCAATGAAGAGAGGCCAATATGGGTGAGATATGCTCTCTCCTTCTAGTCCCTGTCAGTACTCTAGCTGCAGCATTTTGAATTAACTGAAGGCTTTTCAGGGAACTTTTAGGACAACCTGATAATAATGAATTACAATAGTCCAGCCTAGAGGAAATAAATGCATGAATTATTTTTTCAGCATCACTCTGAGACAAGACCTTTCTAATTTTAGAGATATTGCGCAAATGCAAAAAAGCAGTCCTATATATTTGTTTAATATGCGCATTGAATGACATATCCTGATCAAAAATGACTCCAAGATTTCTCACAGTATTACTAGAGGTCAGGGTAATGCCATCCAGAGTAAGGATCTGGTTAGACACCATGTTTCTAAGATTTGTGGGGCCAAGTACAATAACTTCAGTTTTATCTGAGTTTAAAAGCAGGAAATTAGAGCTCATCCATGTCTTTATGTCTGTAAGACAATCCTGCAGTTTAGCTATTGGTGTGTGTCCTCTGGCTTCATGGATAGATAAAGCTGGGTATCATCTGCGTAACAATGAAAATTTAAGCAATGCTGTCTAATAATACTGCCTAAGGGAAACATGTATAAAGTGAATAAAATTGGTCCTAGCACAGAACCTTGTGGAACTCCATAATTAACCTTAGTCTGTGAAGAAGATTCCCCATTTACATGAACAAACTATCTATTAGATAAATATGATTCAAACCACTGCAGCGCAGTGCCTTTAATACCTATGGCATGCTCTAATCTCTGTAATAAAATTTTATGGTCAACAGTATCAAAAGCAGCACTGAGGTCTAACAGAACAAGCACAGAGATGAGTCCACTGTCTGAGGCCATAAGAAGATCATTTGTAACCTTCACTAATGCTGTTTCTGTACTATGATGGATTCTAAAACCTGACTGAAATTCTTCAAATAGACCATTCCTCTGCAGATGATCAGTTAGCTGTTTTACAACTACACTTTCAAGAATTTTTGAGAGAAAAGGAAGGTTGGAGATTGGCCTATAATTAGCTAAGATAGCTGGGTCAAGTGATGGCTTTTTAAGTAATGGTTTAATTACTGCCACCTTAAAAGCCTGTGGTACATAGCCAACTAATAAAGATAGATTGATCATATTTAAGATCGAAGCATTAATTAATGGTAGGGCTTCCTTGAGCAGCCTGGTAGGAATGGGGTCTAATAGACATGTTGATGGTTTGGAGGAAGTAACTAATGAAAATAACTCAGACAGAACAATCGGAGAGAAAGAGTCTAACCAAATACCGGCATCACTGAAAGCAGCCAAAGATAACGATATGTCTTTGGGATGGTTATGAGTAATTGTTTCTTTAATAGTTAGAATTTTATTAGCAAAGAAAGTCATGAAGTCATTACTAGTTAAAGTTAAAGGAATACTCAGCTCAATAGAGCTCTGACTCTTTGTCAGCCTGGCTACAGGCTGTGATGAGTAGTAAGATGTCCTAGCTTTACGGAGGGCTTTTTTATAGAGCAACAGACTCTTTTTCCAGGCTAAGTGAAGATCTTCTAAATTAGTGAGACGCCATTTCCTCGCCAACTTACGGGTTATCTGCTTTAAGCTGCGAGTTTGTGAGTTATACCATGGAGTCAGGCACTTCTGATTTAAGGCTCTCTTTTTCAGAGGAGCTACAGCATCCAAAGTTGTCTTCAATGAGGATGTAAAACTATTGATGAGATACTCTATCTCACTTACAGAGTTTAGGTAGCTACTCTGCACTGTGTTGGTATATGGCATTAGAGAACATAAAGAAGGAATCATATCCTTAAACCTAGTTACAGCGCTTTCTGAAAGACTTCTAGTGTAATGAAACTTATTCCCCACTGCTGGGTAGTCAATCAGAGTAAATGTAAATGTTATTAAGAAATGATCAGACAGAAGGGAGTTTTCAGGGAATACTGTTAAGTCTTCAATTTCCATACCATAAGTCAGAACAAGATCTAAGATATGATTAAAGTGGTGGGTGAGTGTTATCTATTTATTCATTTATTATTTATTATGTCTTTGTGTCCATGTTTTTAAAATGTATGTTTATGCACACTAAGCTCTTGCAACGTTTTTTCCAATGTAGTTTTACTGCAAATGGCAAATAAACTGAACTGAACTGAACTGGACTCATTTACATTTTGAGCAAAGCGAATTGAGTCTAATAATAGATGAAATGCAGTGTTGAGGCTGTCATTCTCAGCATCTGTGTGGATGTTAAAATCGCCCACTATAATTATCTTATCTGAGCTAAGCACTAAGTCAAATAAAAGGTCTGAAAATTCATAGAGAAACTCACAGTAACGACCAGGTGGACGATAGATAATAACAAATAAAATTGTTTTTTTGGGACTTCCAGTTTGGATGGACAAGACTAAGAGTCAAGCTTTCAAATGAATTAAAGCTCTGTCTGGGTTTTGGATTAATTAATAAGCTGGAATGGAAGATTGCTGCTAATCCTCCACCTCGGCCCGTGCTACGAGCGTTCTGGCAGTTAGTGTGACTCGGGGGTGTTGACTCATTTAAACTAACATATTCATCCTGCTGTAAACAGGTTTCTGTAAGGCAGAATAAATCAATATGTTGATCAATTATTATATCATTTACTAACAGGGACTTAGAAGAGAGAGACCTAATGTTTAATAGACCACATTTAACTGTTTTAGTCTGTGGTGCAGTTGAAGGTGCTATATTATTTTTTCTTTTTGAATTTTTATGCTTAAATAGATTTTTGCTGGTTATTGGTGGTCTGGGAGGTAATGAGGTAATGAGGGGATGGCAGGGGGAGAGAAGCTGCAGAGAGGTGTGTAAGACTACAACTCTGCTTCCTGGTCCCAACCCTGGATAGTCACGGCTTGGAGGATTTAAGAAAATTGGCCAGATATCTAGAAATGAGAGCTGCTCCATCCAAAGTGGGATGGATGCCGTCTCTCCTAACAAGACCAGGTTTTCCCCAGAAGCTTTGTCAATTATCTATGAAGCCCACCTCATTTTTTGGACACCACTCAGACAGCCAGCAATTCAAGGAGAACATGTGGCTAAACATGTCACTCCCGGTCCGATTGGGGAGGGGCCCAGAGAAAACTACAGAGTCCGACATTGTTTTTGCAAAGTTACACACCGATTCAATGTTAATTTTAGTGACCTCCGATTGGCGTAACCGGGTGTCATTACTGCCGACGTGAATTACAATCTTACCAAATTTACGCTTAGCCTTAGCCAGCAGTTTCAAATTTCCTTCAATGTCGCCTGCTCTGGCCCCCGGAAGACAATTGAATATGGTTGCTGGTGTCGCTAACTTCACATTTCTCAAAACAGAGTCGTCAATAACCAGAGTTTGATCCTCGGCGGGTGTGTCGCCGAGTGGGGAAAAACGGTTAGAAATGTGAACGTGTTGGCGGTGTACACGGGGCTTCTGTTTAGGGCTACGCTTCCTCCTCACAGTCACCCAGTCGGCCTGCTTTCCCGGCTGCTCGAGATCTGCTGGAAGGGAACTAACGGCGGCTAGGCTACCTTGGTCCGCACCGACTACAGGGGCCTGGCTAGCTGTAGAATTTTCCACGGTGCGGAGCCGAGTCTCCAATTCGCCCAGCCTGGCCTCCAAAGCTACGAATAAGCTACACTTATTACAAGTACCATTACTGCTAAAGGAGGCCGAGGAATAACGAAACATTTCACACCCAGTGCAGAAAAGTGCGGGAGAGACAGGAGAAGCCGCCATGCTAAATCGGCTAAGAGCTAGTAGCTGCGCTAAGCTAGCGGATTCCTAAAAACACACAAAGTGAATAATGTGTAAATAATTTAGAGGTGATTCTGCAGATGGAGTGCTTTAGTTAAGGCATGTGACGATTACACTGTGAAACAAATCGTTATCTAGATCAATCTAACTGCGCAGATTAAACAGCTAACAGATACAGCAAAACACCGCTGTGCTCCGGAACAGGAAGTGATACAATACCGCAGTAAGAGCCAATATATATATATATATATATATATATATATATATATATATATATATATATATATATATATCTTTAGCTCTTGTAAAAAATATGACTTTCCACCATTCATTGCATATTTTTGTCTCAAAAAAAGGTGCTCATAACACACACACACACACATACACAACAAAAATATAAACGCAACACTTTTGGTTTTGCTCCCATTTTGTATGAGATGAACTCAAAGATCTAAAACTTTTTCCACATACACAATATCACCATTTCCCTCAAATATTGTTCACAAACCAGTCTAAATCTGTGATAGTGAGCGATTCTCCTTTGCTGAGATAATCCATCCCACATCACAGGTGTGCCATACCAAGATGCTGATTAGACACCATGATTAGTGCACAGGTGTGCCTTAGACTGCCCACAATAAAAGGCCACTCTGAAAGGTGCAGTTTTATCACACAGCACAATGCCACAGATGTCGCAAGATTTGAGGGAGTGTGCAATTGGCATGCTGACAGCAGGAATGTCAACCAGAGCTGTTGCTCGTGTACTGAATGTTCATTTCTCTACCATAAGCCGTCTCCAAAGGCGTTTCAGAGAATTTGGCAGTACATCCAACCAGCCTCACAACCGCAGACCACATGTAACCACACCAGCCCAGGACCTCCACATCCAGCATGTTCACCTCCAAGATCGTCTGAGACCAGCCACTCAGACAGCTGCTGAAACAATCGGTTTGCATAACCAAAGAATTTCTACACAAACTGTCAGAAACCGTCTCAGGGAAGCTCATCTGCATGCTCGTCGTCCTCATCGGGGTCTCGACCTGACTCCAGTTCGTCGTCGTAACCGACTTGAGTGGGCAAATGCTCACATTCGCTGGCGTTTGGCACGTTGGAGAGGTGTTCTCTTCACAGATGAATCCCGGTTCACACTGTCCAGGGCAGATGGCAGACAGAGTGTGTGGCGTCGTGTGGGTGAGCGGTTTTCTGATGTCAGTGTTGTGGATCGAGTGGCCCATGGTGGCGGTGGGGTTATGGTATGGGCAGGCGTCTGTTATGGACGAAGAACACAGGTGCATTTTATTGATGGCATTTTGAATGCACAGAGATACTGTGACGAGATCCTGAGGCCCATTGTTGTGCCATACATCCAAGAACATCACCTCATGTTGCAGCAGGATAATGCACGACCCCATGTTGCAAGGATCTGTACACAATTCTTGGAAGCTGAAAATGTTCCAGTTCTTGCATGGCCGGCATACTCACCGGACATGTCACCCATTGAGCATGTTTGGGATGCTCTGGACCGGCGTATACGACAGCGTGTACCAGTTCCTGCCAATATCCAGCAACTTCGCACAGCCATTGAAGAGGAGTGGACCAACATTCCACAGGCCACAATTGACAACCTGATCAACTCTATGCGAAGGAGATGTGTTGCACTGCATGAGGCAAATGATGGTCACACCAGATACTGACTGGTATCCCCCCCCCAATAAAACAAAACTGCACCTTTCAGAGTGGCCTTTTATTGTGGACAGTCTAAGGCACACCTGTGCACTAATCATGGTGTCTAATCAGCATCTTGATATGGCACACCTGTGAGGTGGGATGGATTATCTCAGCAAAGGAGAAGTGCTCACTATCACAGATTTAGACTGGTTTGTGAACAATATTTGAGGGAAATGGTGATATTGTGTATGTGGAAAACGTTTTAGATCTTTGAGTGCATCTCATACAAAATGGGAGCAAAACCAAAAGTGTTGCGTTTATATTTTTGTTGAGTGTGTGTGTGTGTGTGTGTGTGTGTATATATATATATATATATATATATATATATATATATATATATATATATATATATATATACAAGGGGCGTTCAATAAGTAATGCCCCTGACCCACTTCCAGTTGTTTGATCTAGCTGAAATTTTGCATGTGCAATTATTTATATCTCTATGGATTAAGTGGCAAATTACAGCTCTGAACTAATTGTGGTTTCTGATTTACAGGTGCTTGAATGGAGTCAAGTGTGAAATGGAGCCTGTTGAGTGTCGAGCAGTGATCCGGTTTTTGTATTTGAAAGGACACACACCATGGGAGACTTTTGCTGAAATGAAAGTAACTTATGGTGATAATGCCCCATCATATGACCTTGTAAAATGCTGGCATCATGAATTCAAACATGGTTGGAACTCTGTGGAATCAGCTCCCAGATCTGGTCGTCCCCCTTCTGCCATTGATGAGGCATCTGTCCGTCAAGTTGAGGCTGCCATTTTGGAAGATCGACGCATAACTATTCGCCAAATAGCCCAAGAGGTCAAGATTAGTACAGGGTCTGTGGAAACTATCATTCATGACCATTTGCATTTGCATAAGGTGTCTGCCAGATGGATGCCCAGGTTGCTCACACCTTTCCAGAAGCAAGAACGCGTCGAGTGCTTGAGGATGAATTTGGAGATGTGCCAAGAAGATCAAAGTTTTTCAATAAATCAATCAATATATATATATATATATATATATATATATATATATATATATATATATATATATATATATATATATATATATATATATATATATATATATATATATATATCAAAAAATTGCATACCTAAAAATGCATATCTAAAAGTATTAGAATATTTCATAACAAAAAAAAAGGATTTATAATAGAGAAATGTCTAACTTCCAAAATGGATGTTCATTTATGCACTCAACACTTGGTTGGGGATCCATTTGCATGAATTACTGCATCAGTGTGGCTTGGCATGGGGCCTGTGGCACTGCTGAGGCGTTATGGGAAGCCCAGCTTATTTTAATAGTGACCTTCAGTTCATATTGTTGGATCTGGTGTCTCTCTTATTCATCTTGACAGTACTCTACAGAGAATATGTGCGATAGTCAACTTTCCATGAATATGCCTCAATACAGCATTCTGTGAACAACCAGCCCGTTCAGCTGTGACCTCTTTGGCTTACCTACCTTGTGGAGGTGTCAGTGAGTATCTTCTGGCAACTGTCAAGTCAGCATTCCCCCGATGACTGCAGTTGTATGAACTGAACCAGACTCAGAGATTTATGGCATTTATACTGCATAAAAAGTGAGTTACTCAAACTTTCATCAAAATTAAATTACAAAAGTCCTAAACAACAATTTTAGTCTATGTGTAATGAGTCAAGAATATATACAGTTTTCATGTCTGAAATAAATGTCAAAGAATATTGAACTTTTTCATCATATTCAAAATTTTTTTTAAAGAACCATCTGTAAGCTTGCAGTTACAGCCAAGCTACAGTGCAGATCTGCATTGGAATTTGGCGCAATTGATGCCCTTTCTGATGCCGCTCCAACTCTGCATGGAGAAACACGCACAGCTCCTGGTCTTCCCAAGTGGTCTCCCAGCCAAGTATTAATCAGGACCTACTTAACTCTGCTTCACTTCTGACATCTGAAGGGATCAGGTGGCTGTGCTTTACAGTTTGATGCAGGTGCGTCAGACTGTCTGCATCCAAATACTGACAAGAAAATAACTTCTGTCCCAAACTCTATGTGTCACTGACAATGAAGCCCATCATTAAATGAATGCCGTTGTGTTGTCAAAAAGGAGTGCAGTGTGCTGGCAGCACCAGCATCATTCTGAGGTGGTCGGGTTGTTGTCATAATTTATTATTATTAATTATGAATTAATTAATTCATTTATTTTTAATTGAAGCGGCCCCTGTTTTGAGTCAATGTCACCGTGTGTCATACGAGTTTATGGAGTTATGAGGCCCGTGGACAGAGGTATTTGGTGATGCCTGCACCTTTGCAGCAGAACTAAGGTCCAAGTCTTTAGTATCCTGGTGCACCGGGTCTTACTGTACAGTTATTGGACTTGGAGGTTATTAATTAGGGACCTATGGTGATGACTGGATGTTGTTGGTGCTCGATCTCTTCAGAAGATCCCTTGCCCCCACTGGAGTGACTGCATCAAACGTACAGTAACTTAGAGAGAGTAAGCTGAGGCGTATGACTTGCACTGTGAGGAATGTGGATTTTTATTGATTTATTTATTGTCATTGGACACTTTCACATGCATTTGTGAGTCATCGGCACTGATAAAAAAATCCTCTATTACAACAGCTCCATGAGACGACATTTACACTTACACTCTCTCTCCCTAATAATAATAATAAACTAGGACTGCAAGCAGTCAAATACGAGCCCTCGTGTCAATCAATCAATTTTATTTATATAGCGCCAAATCACAACAAACAGTTGCCCCAAGGCGCTTTATATTGTAAGGCAAGGCCATACAATAATTACGTAAAAACCCCAACGGTCAAAACGACCCCCTGTGGGCAAGCACTTGGCGACAGTGGGAAGGAAAAACTCCCTTTTAACAGGAAGAAACCTCCAGCAGAACCAGGCTCAGGGAGGGGCAGTCTTCTGCTGGGACTGGTTGGGGCTGAGGGAGAGAACCAGGAAAAAGACATGCTGTGGAGGGGAGCAGAGATCAATCACTAATGATTAAATGCAGAGTGGTGCATACAGAGCAAAAAGAGAAAGAAAGCAAGAAACACTCATTGCATCATGGGAACCCCCCAGCAGTCTAAGTCTATAGCAGCATAACTAAGGGATGGTTCAGGGTCACCTGATCCAGCCCTAACTATAAGGTTTAGCAAAAAGGAAAGTTTTAAGCCTAATCTTAAAAGTAGAGAGGGTGTCTGTCTCCCTGATCCGAATTGGGAGCTGGTTCCACAGGAGAGGAGCCTGAAAGCTGAAGGCTCTGCCTCCCATTCTACTCTTACAAACCCTAGGAACTACAAGTAAGCCTGCAGTCTGAGAGCGAAGCGCTCTATTGGGGTGATATGGTACTATGAGGTCCCTAAGATAAGATGGGACCTGATTATTCAAAACCTTATAAGTAAGAAGAAGAATTTTAAATTCTATTCTAGAATTAACAGGAAGCCAATGAAGAGAGGCCAATATGGGTGAGATATGCTCTCTCCTTCTAGTCCCCGTTAGTACTCTAGCTGCAGCATTTTGAATTAACTGAAGGCTTTTCAGGGAACTTTTAGGACAACCTGATAATAATGAATTACAATAGTCCAGCCTAGAGGAAATAAATGCATGAATTAGTTTTTCAGCATCACTCTGAGACAAGACCTTTCTAATTTTAGAGATATTGCGTAAATGCAAAAAAGCAGTCCTACATATTTGTTTAATATGCGCTTTGAATGACATATCCTGATCAAAAATGACTCCAAGATTTCTCACAGTATTACTAGAGGTCAGGGTAATGCCATCCTGAGTAAGGATCTGGTTAGATACCATGTTTCTAAGATTTGTGGGGCCAAGTACAATAACTTCAGTTTTATCCGAGTTTAAAAGCAGGAAATTAGAGCTCATCCATGTCTTCACGTCTGTAAGACAATCCTGCAGTTTAGCTAATTGGTGTGTGTCCTCTGGCTTCATGGATAGATAAAGCTGGGTATCATCTGCGTAACAATGAAAATTTAAGCAATACCGTCTAATAATACTGCCTAAGGGAAGCATGTATAAAGTGAATAAAATTGGTCCTAGCACAGAACCTTGTGGAACTCCATAATTAACCTTAGTCTGTGAAGAAGATTCCCCATTTACATGAACAAACTGTAATCTATTAGATAAATATGATTCAAACCACCGCAGCGCAGTGCCTTTAATATCTATGGCATGCTCTAATCTCTGTAATAAAATTTTATGGTCAACAGTATCAAAAGCAGCACTGAGGTCTAACAGAACAAGCACAGAGATGAGTCCACTGTCTGAGGCCATAAGAAGATCATTTGTAACCTTCACTAATGCTGTTTCTGTACTATGATGAATTCTAAAACCTGACTGAAACTCTTCAAATAGACCATTCCTCTGCAGATGATCAGTTAGCTGTTTTACAACTATCCTTTCAAGAATTTTTGAGAGAAAAGGAAGGTTGGAGATTGGCCTATAATTAGCTAAGATAGCTGGGTCAAGTGATGGCTTTTTAAGTAATGGTTTAATTACTGCCACCTTAAAAGCCTGTGGTACATAGCCAACTAATAAAGATAGATTGATCATATTTAAGATCGAAGCATTAAATAATGGTAGGGCTTCCTTGAGCAGCCTGGTAGGAATGGGGTCTAATAGACATGTTGATGGTTTGGATGAAGTAACTAATGAAAATAACTCAGACAGAACAATCTGAGAGAAAGAGTCTAACCAAATACCGGCATCACTGAAAGCAGCCAAAGATAATGATACGTCTTTGGGATGGTTATGAGTAATTTTTTCTCTAATAGTTAAAATTTTATTAGCAAAGAAAGTCATGAAGTCATTACTAGTTAAAGTTAAAGGAATACTCGGCTCAATAGAGCTCTGACTCTTTGTCAGCCTGGCTACAGTGCTGAAAAGAAACCTGGGGTTGTTCTTATTTTCTTCAATTAGTGATGAGTAGTAAGATGTCCTAGCTTTACGGAGGGCTTTTTTATAGAGCAACAGACTCTTTTTCCAGGCTAAGTGAAGCTCTTCTAAATTAGTGAGACGCCATTTCCTCTCCAACTTACGGGTTATCTGCTTTAAGCTGCGAGTTTGTGAGTTATACCATGGAGTCAGGCACTTCTGATTTAAAGCTCTCTTTTTCAGAGGAGCTACAGCATCCAAAGTTGTCTTCAATGAGGATGTAAAACTATTGACGAGATACTCTATCTCACTTACAGAGTTTAGGTAGCTACTCTGCACTGTGTTGGTATATGGCATTAGAGAACATAAAGAAGGAATCATATCCTTAAACCTAGTTACAGCGCTTTCTGAAAGACTTCTAGTGTAATGAAACTTATTCCCCACTGCTGGGTAGTCCATCAGAGTAAATGTAAATGTTATTAAGAAATGATCAGACAGAAGGGAGTTTTCAGGGAATACTGTTAAGTCTTCAATTTCCATACCATAAGTCAGAACAAGATCTAAGATATGATTAAAGTGGGGGGTGGACTCATTTACATTTTGAGCAAAGCCAATTGAGTCTAATAATAGATTAAATGCAGTGTTGAGGCTGTCATTCTCAGCATCTGTGTGGATGTTAAAATCGCCCACTATAATTATCTTATCTGAGCTAAGCACTAAGTCAGACAAAAGGTCTGAAAATTCACAGAGAAACTCACAGTAACGACCAGGTGGACGATAGATAATAACAAATAAAACTGGTTTTTGGGACTTCCAATTTGGATGGACAAGACTAAGAGTCAAGCTTTCAAATGAATTAAAGCTCTGTCTGGGTTTTTGATTAATTAATAAGCTGGAATGGAAGATTGCTGCTAATCCTCCGCCTCGGCCCGTGCTACGAGCGTTCTGGCAGTTAGTGTGACTCGGGGGTGTTGACTCATTTAAACTAACATATTCATCCTGCTGTAACCAGGTTTCTGTAAGGCAGAATAAATCAATATGTTGATCAATTATTATATCATTTACTAACAGGGACTTAGAAGAGAGAGACCTAATGTTTAATAGACCACATTTAACTGTTTTAGTCTGTAGTGCAGTTGAAGGTGCTATATTATTTTTTATTTTTGAATTTTTATGCTTAAATAGATTTTTGCTGGTTATTGGTGGTCTGGGAGCAGGCACCGTCTCTACGGGGATGGGGTAATGAGGGGATGGCAGGGGGAGAGAAGCTGCAGAGAGGTGTGTAAGACTACAACTCTGCTTCCTGGTCCCAACCCTGGATAGTCACGGTTTGGAGGATTTAAGAAAATTGGCCAGATTTATAGAAATGAGAGCTGCTCCATCCAAAGTGGGATGGATGCCGTCTCTCCTAACAAGACCAGGTTTTCCCCAGAAGCTTTGCCAATTATCTATGAAGCCCACCTCATTTTTTGGACACCACTCAGACAGCCAGCAATTCAAGGAGAACATGCGGCTAAACATGTCACTCCCGTTCCGATTGGGGAGGGGCCCAGAGAAAACTACAGAGTCCGACATTGTTTTTGCAAAGTTACACACCGATTCAATGTTAATTTTAGTGACCTCCGATTGGCGTAACCAGGTGTCATTACTGCCGACGTGAATTACACTCTTACCAAATTTACGCTTAGCCTTAGCCAGCAGTGTCCACGCCACTGCCTCCCCAGGCCACCGCGTCACCTTGTGACCAGGTATGGGCAGGTGTGTACGGGGTCGACACTCATCACACAGATCAAGTTTCAAGCAAATCAGACAATGCACGTAGGAGTTATGACAAGTTGATGGTTCATCCATTAGGGGGCGCTCAGAGCACAAACAGAGGGGGCAGATGTGTTCAGGGACCAACCCTCATCACACAGTTGAAGTTTCAAGTTAATCAGACAAAGCATGAAGGCGTTATCATAACTTGATGTTCCATGACAATTTATTTATATAGCACTTTAACACTATAATTTCATGATAATATTACTGATGGATAAAAGCATATTGGCATCTTTCTTTGAAACCATTGTTTTTTCTTTTTTACTTCCCTCTGTTTGAAACATGTTGACAGTAGAATGCTTGATGTCAGTGTGAAACATACTGGCAGGAGTGCAAACGACCAGATGTCTGTGTGTGTGTGTGTGTGTGTGTGTGTGTGTGTGTGTGTGTGTGTGTGTGTGTGTGTGTGTGTGTGTGTGTGTGTGTGTGTGTGTGTGTGAGACAGAGAGAGAGAGAGAGAGAGAGCAGATGCCTGCATGTGTGTGAGGAATGCTTACATGGTGTGTGTGTGTGTGTGTGTGTGTTGGCTGAGATGCAGATGGCGGATGTCAGTGTTGAAAAATTCATGATGCCATGATTGGAGATTCCTGGGGGATATTTTGTTGTTCCACTGGCCTTACAGAGCGCACACACACACGCACACACACACACACACACACACACACACACACACACACACACACACACACACACACACACACACACACACACACACACTCACAGACAGAACCTGCACGTGCGAGTTGATAGTGAATCAAACACTCTTTTTGTTTTTTCCCCCCCCTCTCTCTCTCTCTCTCTCTCTCTCTGTCTCCTTTTTAGGCTGAGACACACTTTCACTCTCTCTGGGATTTCTTTGACTCAGACTTTTCACATCAGTCAAACTGTGGAGTGAATATTTCACAAAACCTTTACAGAGACTAACGGGGTGAGTTCTGTACATTTCCAACTATGACAAATTTATTTACTGACTTCAAACAGCGGCTCTTCTCACACCATGAAAAGAATAAACAAATACATGTATCCTTCAGAAGATTACAAATTTTCCTCAATTGCTAAAACACTAAATCTTGTTGTCTGAACCATATGTTCAGTTGTCTGAACCCACTGACTGAATCAGTCACTCTTTTGGCAAAACCATAAGAACTTTTCACCTGTTTAGACACAACTTGCCAACACATTTTCATTGTGATGCACCTGTGTTGCATAACGGTGAGCACACGTGGCAACAGTCAAACACAGTTAAAGCACTCATGTCACCAGTTGAACTCAATAACTCAAAATTGATCACACTTGTGGCCAGTGATGTGAGGGAACATATATAAGCGCACTGGTTTGTGAGGCACTACAGTGGATAGAAATCTGAGAGGAGTTGGTGTGAGAGGTGACAAGACAAAGAACAGTAATATCTGATGAAATCAAAGCTACTGTGATTGACCATGTTCTTGTCCACAGTATGAGCATGAAGGACAAAGGGTCCAGCCAAAAATCAGTAGGTTCACTGTGTCCACCAGAATCCCAAGATTTACAGAAGACAACAGGTTTTCTGACATTATAGCATGTAAACGTTGACAGGAATTACTGTATGACTATACTATATACTGTACCACAGTATACTGCAAGGAAATATATGTTTCAGTACATCACTGTGCCAATGTACTGTAGTATTGTAATGGAGGTTTAGTCTAACTGTTTGTAGGTCTAGTAGTCCATGTAAATTTTTGTACTTTATTTTTATGTGGACTTACAACTGCTAAATACACATGATTTCTGTTTGTTTTTGTACTATACACGTGCTACGTGTAAATGCACAGGATTTCTGTTATTTGTACTTTTCTTTACTATGTACAAGTGCTAAATGCACAGGTTTTTGTTTTGCAGCATGCATTTAGCCCACAGTGAACTATAAACATTTATTTCTACAGCTTCATGTCCTGGGGATTGTAGTTTCTGTTTTTGTACGTTGTATTGAGAGACTGCTCAGTCGTGTTTTTAATTCTGATCGACTTGGGGCACGATTTGACAACATAGTTCAGTTTTGAGCACAGATTGAACTGTTTTGAGGTGAAAGTTTGGTTTTGCAAGAATAGTCTAGGGTTTTGTGAGTGTAGTTTGAAAATGGGGTTTTGTGTTCACAGTTTAGAGAAAAGGACGGCAGCTTTCGAGAAAGGTGTCTTAGCAACTGAGAAAAACTGTAATTGTGTCTGGATATTTGATCCATCTCTTCCTTTCCTTTAAATCAGCTCTGTGACCTGAAAGCCTTTTTGACATCAGTCATGTCTGAAGCACTCACACATCGTTTTTCCATTTCATGAAAATCTCCACGACATTATACTGAATGAAACTATGAAAGGACATTCCAGAATGTCCAAAAGCAGATGGACTGTACTGTACACGGTTATTAGTTGTAACTCATGAAGTACGTAATCATTTAGAATGAGATCAAACATGCACAGCGACACAACACCCTTATTTCAAAGTATCAGGCAAAATACTACAAAACAGTCAAGCAGAGGAATTCAGAGCGCGCAGCACTCAGCACTCATGTTTTGAATTGGAGTCACGCAGATTAATTCTGTGTGACCCAGCGACATCATTATATATGGTTCTGTGTGCCCTCTTCATCAATTCTGTCCAAAACAGAACCACTTTATCCTCAAACAACACACCTCTTCCACATGTTAAATCCATATTGGCTTCAAAGTGGTTGAGTAAAACAGTTCAAACGTTGAGTTTGACCTTTCAAAGTCACCTAAAGGTCACATGAGCCCCCCCCCCCCCCGGGTCTCCCCCATTAGTTATTATTAGTTGGGTCCCCCCCCCCATTAGTTATTAGTATTTCTTTGTTAACTTTTTATATTCCATTGGGTTTCAGGGTCCTATTTTACATAACTGTGTGCAGTGAGGATTTCCGTTTGTCTTGTGAATATTTGACCTTTTTCTGTTTGTCTTGTGTCTTAGGCTGGGTGCAGCTGACCTTCTGGCCTCTCACACCTGAAATCAATCATCTACTCCTTTGCAGTTTAAAAAAAGTGGCTCATTCATCTATGCTTTACTAGTTCATTCACTCACTGCCTGTGCCGGCCACGCCTAGCTTTGCCCTGTTTCACCCATGCCTGTGGTACACTTTGGACTATTTGGGCAGATCCCTGGTTTTAGGACCTGGATTTTCCTCATTTTGGAAAATCAAATTGCATTTTTTTTCACCCAGTCGGTGTGTAGCTGTCTGCATTTTGGGGTCGAATTTATTCATTTCTGTAACGTGCAGAGAGTAAGTGCGTTGTGAAACCACTTAGGTGTGTATGAATGTTGCACTCTTTAAACTGTGATACAGTTTAGATGTGGCTTTTGGTGGTCTATGGTTCAAATGCTTTTGGGGTCACACAATATCAATACATCAACTCTGTAACTGACCACACTGAATTTTTAATCTGACACGCCCACATGACAGTAAGTGGTATCATAATCTTTTGTAAACTGCAAGGTGGAAATAAAATAACTTCGTCAGCTGGATGCTAGTAATAACACCCAAGCTTGGCTGTGCACTGGTTTGTGCCAGGTGGAAGGAGAAAATTGCTTCAGAAAATGCTTCAGTGTTTTCAAACACTAAACGAAACAGTATTTTCAACAAATGAAACACTGCTTCGAAATACACTAACACTAAATGAAACAGTTGCTTTAGAAAATGATTTTTGCTTCAAAACATTAAAATAAAATGATGACAACATAAAGTGCATGAAAATATACAAAGAAAGATCGTCTCAGAAATAAAACAAAAGAAAAGTATGGAGGTGAGGAACTGGATGGCAGAGCTTCATTTTATTTTTGCATAATGTATAGATGCAGTGTTGAACAAATATTCATTTAAAAGAGAAATAAAGAGACACTGAGAAAAAGCTATTCTTGATTTTTTTTTTTTTTTGCTTATAAACATATGATTCGAAATTCCCATTACACACGTTTCACCAAGCCTGGCCCCAAGTGAGATTTACAGCACATTAGTGTGCCAAGTGTGTTTGAACTATGGGAGCACACGATCCCAAATGGAACTGCTCTGGAGTCTGCATTAGGTAATGGAAACTGGCAGCAAGCAGCCTCACACGGAGCTGAATATGTTCCCACTGCAACGCCTTATACTTCTATGTTTTGCCCATCGAGGTTGAGTGTTCAAACTTGTTAACAAGTTGGCTCAATAAAATGGCACGGAATTTAATCTTGATATTAACTCCATTTCAGTGACATAATCTGGTGTGTGTGTTTCGACACACACAAACACACTCATTGGATGTGATTTGTGTTTTTTACCCGAGGCCAAAATATGGCCATCAGGTATTGAGAAGACTTTGCGTCCGTCCGTCTGTCTGTGCTCACCATAAGTCCAGTCCTTTTACTGCACAGGGTCTTTAAATTCACAGGGAACATTCTTGGGGCACAGACCTTGGACAAGTTCAAAGATGGCTAACCTTGACCTATTTTAAGGGGTCAAAAGGTCACATTCTGTTTCCTATTTTTATGTTCATACAGCTGAGGGTATTCTAGCATTGCCTTATAATTTATACTGTATGTACATCATGTCATTTGGTGCTGTGCGTGCTCTGCTGATCATGTGGTTAAAAGTCATTTTAAGAGATAACTACAGCAGGTAGACGTGCTGTGCTTTTGCTTGCTGACACCGTTACGCTGCCTTAGCGTTCAGCTGTGATCTCTGACCAAAGAGTTTAGACCCCATCTGTGATTTATGGCTCAATCGTCCAAGTCCACAATGAGTCCTTTCCAGCTGCGGCCTGTGTCGCTGAGCACTCATGTCTGTGTTTGATTTGAACGCAGACCATGTGATAGTTGGGGCGACTGTAATCACAGATTGGGCTTTTCACCAAGTCGCTTTATCTCGTTCGCACTGAAACACGAGAGCACAACTGCTTACTGGCGTACATCTGTTCCTCGCCTTTAAATCAGCTCTGTGACCTGAAAGTCTTTTTGACATCAGTCATGTCTGAAGCACTCACACACCGTTTTTCCATTTCACTTTATGATCAGGGAGTACACAGGCTGACTTCACCGTTAACCACCTGGGGGCCACCTCCCACAGTCCAGGACCACATGAAAGGCCCAGCAGCATGTATGTGTATATGACAGAATCAGAGCACACACATAGCTCCATTAACGTTCAATGACTGTTTACAACACTGCTGGCATTTTTCTTTTATCACTTTCTTTTTCCTTATGAAAGCTTACTTCTTTGATCTCTTTTCCAACCAACCATTCTAGACCTGGGTTGCTGGCCTTTGACCCGAACTCCTCACCTTTGTTTGTTATTGTTGATTTCTGATCCTGCTATTGGTTTGTGTTTATTTTGACCTTTGACTGATTGCTAAGCTTTGATCCAAGATGAGATCGCTCTTCTTTGACCGTGATTGTTAACCTGTGACTTGAGTATTCACCTTTGATCCTAATCACGTCTCTGAACACTGAAAAAGAAGCGGTGCTGTTGTTAGTGCCTGTCTGTAGGATCCTGAACTTTGATCTTGACTACTCTGCTTTCATACATTTATAATTTTATATTTAAACATTCATCATTTTCTCGTGAGTTCAACAAAACCAAACCTTGTTTTCCTGAGAATCACAAAATACAAGTTGCATTCAAAAAATACCCACAAAAAAATTACTCACCTGGGGGTTTGAAATCCTAACCTCCTTTGACGTAGTCTCCTTGGGACTGCACACACTTCCCCCAGTGGTTCTGCCATTGTTGGAAGTATTTCTGGAAGGCTTCATTTGGAATGGCGCAATGGTGTAATGTCTTCTCACGACTCACAAGTCTCTTTTAGTGTCATTTGGATCTTGGGGAACAGGCAAAAATCAGAGGAGCCACGTCAGGAGAGTAAGCAGCCTGAGGAAACACAGGAATGTTGTGTTTGGCCAAGAAAGCCTGAATCAGCTGAGCTGAATGGACGGGTGCTTTGTCATAATGGAGCTGCCAACTTCTCACCAACCACCGATCTGGTCATTTGCGGTGTACAGTATCACAAAGGTGATGTAGCACCTCTTTGTGTAACCTCAGGTCATTTAGTTTATGCCTACAGCTTTTGGGATTCTGCATATATTAAATTATCACCTAAGCTTTTCGGAATCACTGGAGATTGCAGCATTGCAGAGGAGCAGGAATATATTGATCAGCACATCATAACTGCTCAATCATGACCTGGCACAGGCTGAAATGGCTTTATTTATTGTTTTGGAAACTATCCACATTAGCATGAATCATTAGAAGAGGACTAGCAAGACTCCAGCTTTACAGGCAAGGAAACTGAAATGAAAGGCATCAGAGGGCTGATGTATATCCTGCATGTCCCACAAACCACAATATAAATGTGGTATAATATAAAAGAAATACAACACAATGCTAAAATACCTTCGGCCATATGAGCATTGTCTTCTTTATCATTTACAGTTGTTTAATTAATTATTAAGATCCTGTTGTCTTACGTACAATTTGTACATGTTCAATAAAGCCCCTCTATCAATCAAGCAATCAATCAATCATAAACAACATTTACGTTTACGTTACATTTTACTGGCATCTGCAGGAGGGCGTGTGTATGGCAGTAAGTCTGTGCCATCAGAATTTGAAATAGAATTTTTAAGGTTGAATTTTTTAGCATCAAAATCAGAGTTTGAAGTTGAATTTCTAAGGTTGAATTTGTTTAGCATCAAAATATTCAGTCTCAAAAACTTCAACCTAAAAAAAAAAGAAAAATCAACCTCAAAAAATAGAAAAGCAGGGAGAAGCAATCGATCCCTGTCTCAGTCATCCAACCTTTATGGAAGTAAATCTGTGACATTGGATGATTGAGAAAGGTTGGATGACTGAGACAGGGATCGATTGCTTCTCCCTGCTTTTCTATTTTTTGAGGTTGATTTTTCTTTTTTTTAGGTTGAATCTTTTTGAGGTTGGATTTTTTGAGGTTGAAGTTTCTGAGGCTGAATATTTTGATGCTAAACAAATTCAACCTTAGAAATTTAACTTCAAACTCTGATTTTGATGCTTAAAAACATTCAACCTTAAAAATTCTAATTCAAACTCTGACGGCACAGATTTACTTCCATACATGTGTGTATGAGTGCATGAGCTTTTGACAAGAGTGGAAGTTATCCATGACTGGTGTTAATATGATTTACCATGATTGGAGCAAGCGGGTTTAGAAAATGAGTGATATCATGCATTATTATCACTTTACCGAGGCGTTGCTAGGCCGGTATTGTAGATTTACGTCGACACTACCTGGCTATACCCGCCCGCTGTGCATAAACAAATGATGTCATAACGCGCAGCCCAAGAACTGTACGCAGAGGGAAAAAAAAAAAAACTGTCCGCAGAGGAAAAGATAAAAAGGTGAGAAGTGTGTGTTGGTCCCAATATGGATATTCCGGATGATTTTCTCATGGATAGTATGACAATGAACAACAGCCAAAGCAGCCAGCTTGATGAGGACGCACTGCTGAATTTGGAGAGCAGCGCGGTTACCAGCCAACACAACAAAAGTTAAAGTGAGCCAACTTTTTATGTACGCGTTTGCTGGATGTCGTGCGTTTAGAAATGACATTAAATATTGTTAATGTGATTCCACGTGTTGTGTTCTCAGTAAGTGATAATAATGCAAATAACATGCAGTTGTTGTGCGGTATGCATTTTCTGAGTCCCTCCATCCATGTCCAGTCGCCCAAAATGGACGTTGGGCCTCTGAAAATGCATACCGCCCTCCAAAAGCATGTTACTGTATTATTACCGTAACAGATATAAGAGTAGAAAATTTTGGGTGACTGAGTAGACAAATCTGTGCTTTCAGAAAACAATTTTGACTAACTGAGAGCCTTAAAATCTAACACACACACACACACACACACACACACACACACACACACACACACACACACACACACACACACACACACACACACACACACACACACACACACACACACACATAAGAGCATTAAACAGCAGCCTGAGCAACAGCTGAACATTTTAAATAAAACAAATAAATAAACAAAATATAGCTCAGACATCAGTTATCAATTGAATTCGTAGTGAAGGACAAAGACAAAAAACAAGTTGTTTTGATTTATATGGATTGCAAAGGTGAGAATAGGGAGTGACCCTGATGACACGTAAAAACGTGCACGCTCTCTACCGGTAGCTCGAAATGAACTGATCAGAGCTCAAAAAAATGCAAGAATATGCTTCTAGTTTGTTCCAACCTCCTCCATAAACTCTACTATGCATGCATGCACATAGACACATATATGCACATACATACATACATACAGTATTTAAGAGTATATGCAGACACGTGCACAAATAAATGCACAATCTGAAGCACATCACTGCAGGAATATGTGCATTCATAAAGATACTCATCTAGAGCAGTAAATGCAAAAAGCGCGGAAGCACACACACACAAACACAGGATGGCATATTGCCTGGGTCATGTCATGCAAATTAAGTTCAGATTAAAAGCTTTGCACCCCAACCCACCATGTTAACCCTGTCCTGATGTGTATGCACACGTGCATGTTCATGTGCTGAAATAGTTTCATCCGCCCACACAGCTGTCTCACAGTCACACTAATCAACAGAGACAGACACATGCATGCAAAGATGCCCCCAAATCGCACTCACTAACCCCTCGAATCATTAACCCAGATTCCGTCATAACCCCGTTTCACCAACATAGACGCTGCGACTCCAAAATCTCAGACAACTGCATCTCAGAACAGGTTCAAATTCACAGAGGAAGCTGCATCCCAGCGGAGCAGGTATTAGCTGCAAGAAACCTGAATATAGGGGAGAGAACTAAAACTCATTTGGGAGGCAAAAGAGTGTCTTGTGCTAATTTTGCGTTCAGTATTATGGAGTAACCCAGAGTGACACGTATCAGTGCACTGACATCATTTTAGCCTGTTTTGAGTTCTGCATTGAATGAAAACATATGACAGTGAGGCTTCTGGATTGTTGACAGTAAATGGCAATCACATGGGGTAAAAAAAAAATCTATGAGAAGCGATCAAACCAGGAGATTTGATTGCATCACACCTGCTCTGGCTTTCCCTCACTGGCTGCCTGTGACTAAGAGCAGACATCAACATTTTGCTGCTGACTTATAAAGGCTCTTAGTGGTCGTTCACCCACTTATCTCCTCTCCTTGTTGGACGTTATGTGCCTCCTCATGCCCTGCCATCACAGGAGTTGCTCTGTGTTCCCAAAATTAAAAAGAAGTCAGCAGATTTCAGAGCCTTTGCCTACCATGCACCTACTTTGTACGATGCATGTGGGAAATATTCAGAGTGCGTCACTTTGCCCACAGTTTGTTATGTTACAGCCTTTTTCCAAAATGGATGAAATTCTTTTTTTTTTCTCAAAATTCTACACACAATACCCCATAATGACAATGTGAAAAAGTTTGAGATTTTTGCAGATTTGTTCAAAATAAACAAAACTAAGCAATCACATGTATGTAAGTATTCACAGCCTTTGCCATGAAGGTCAAAATTGAGTTCAGGTGCATCCTCTTTCCACTGATCATCATTGAGATGTTTCTACAGCTTAACTGGAGTCCACCTGGGGTAAATTCAGTTGATTGGACATGGTTTGTAAAGGCACACACCTGTCTATATATCAGGTCCCACAGATGACAGTGCATGTCAGAGCACAAACCAAGCATGAAGTCAAAGGAACTGTCTGTAGATTTCCAAGACAGGATTGTCTCAAGGCACAAATGTGGGGAAGGGTATAGAAACATTTATGCTGCTTTGAAGTTTCCAATGAGCACAGTGGCCTCTATAATCCTTAAATGGAAGAAGTTCCAATCGACCAGGACTCTTCCTACAGCTGGCCGTCCATCTAAACTAAGCAATTGGGGAAGAAGGGTCTTAGTCAGGGAGGTGACCAAGAACCCGATGGTCACTCTGTCAGAGCTCCAGCATTCCTCTGTGGAGAGAGGAGAACCTTCCAGAAGGACAGCCATTTCTGCAGCAATCCACCAATCAGGCCTGTATGGTAGAGTGGCCAGATGGAAGCCACTCCTTAGTAAAAGGCACATTTCAGCCTGCCTGGGGTTTGCTGAAAGGCACCTGAAGGACTCACAGACCATGAGAAACAAAATTCTCTGGTCTGATGAGACAAAGACTGAACTCTTTGGTGTGAATGCCAGATGCCATGTTTGGAGGAAACCAGGCACCATCCCTACAGTGAAGCATGATGGTGGGAGCATCATGTTGTGGAGATGTTTTTCAGAAGCAGGAACTGGGAGACTGGGAGAGGGAAAGATGAATGCAGCAATGTGCAGAGATATCCTGGATGAAAATCTGTGTGAAATTATGCCACTTTTTTCTCTATTTGTAATGTGGTGAAATACATTTTGAACATACAAATTAAACTGAGTGACAATCTGGCAGGAAGAAGGAAGAAGAACTTGCTCAGTGTATGTGTGTGTGTCATTCTGTATTTATTTGTGAAAAACAATTAGACTTTTATGTGATTTAGTTCAGGCTGTTTTTATAAAGTGAAGCCATTTTGGCCAATAAACTAACAACCAAGGGTTAAACTATTCCAAATTGATGTTGGTCGCGAGCCTGCTGTAGATGAAAAAAAAAAAAAGCTGGTTAGTGACAGGAAGGGTATATAGCTGTAAAACCTGTGCAGAACCAGCTTGGTTTTGAAGGGGGATGAAGTACTACACATGCCCCATAAATGACACACAGGGCCTCATCGTGTTTCATCTGGCTGCGGCAGATGGATGGCTACTTTCAAAGGGTGGAGGTGGACTGGTTGTCTCCTTGGTGGTTGCCATCCAAGATCAAAGAGGGTTCCATAGTGTGGTGGATACAGTGATGCTCTCACACCTGACCAGTGGCCTTCTTTAACCCTTGTAACGCATGAATATAAGGGTGCTAGTTGAACTATGTTAAATAAGGTAGTCCTTTCAGAACCAGGAGAAAAAGAGGAAGGTACAGCAGAAAAAGAAGAAGGGTAAGCTGCAGGTGACAACAGAATGGAAAAGGAAGAGCACTGGAAGATGTGATGACAAGGGGGAAGACTTGAGTGTTGCGTTTGCAGGAAACTGGATGAAAGAGGAACAAAGCCAGTGTACAGTGGTGCAAATGAGGAAGGAATAAAGAAGAAGGGATAGAATTATTGAAAGAAGGTGCCAGTGTGATTGTAGCAGTGACAAAGTGACGAATGTCAAGTTGGACTATGATGAGTCAGTATCAGCATCATATTTTTGTCTGCTCTCCAACTTGGCCATGATAAGAAGGCAAAGGAAGCCTTCTGGGATCAAATGACGGTCGAGGTGTTATGACATAAGGAGGAGGAAAAAAGTTTTTTGGTGAACCAAACAGGCATGTTGGAAGGAATTGAGAGGGTTCATGGAGGATGGGGTGTAGTAGGAAAAAAAGTAGCATAACGTCTACTAGGAAGACTCAGATTTCAAGTTTTCATTCAGATTCACCTAATCAGTAACAGCTGTATTTTCTATAGGAAGTGGCCGGTGCTCATTTTAGCCATTAACTCACAACCAATAGTAAATGTATAAATTGTTTAAAATGACAGCTCTAAGTCACCTCCCTGCTGCTTGCAGTTGCTGGCCGGAAATCTGCCTCTTCCACCTCAGTACCACTAGTTGGTCCCTATCTGACGCTTGGGGTAAGCTCTCACTCTGTTTTCTTCTGATGGCAGAATCTGAGATCAACATATCCCTTCACTGTTATAACTGGGACTTCCCCCAAAGAGCATTCTAACATTTTGCACAATATCAGTTGAGATTAAATCTTTATGTGTTTCTAGTCTCCTGAGTCTTAATGGTAGAACTGAGGAAGGAATAAGGATAGTACTGTTTCTCACTGAGTTTGGCAACATTTAATGTTTTTTGTAGTTGTTGTTTGTTTTAGGGGGGTGGTTGGAACTTATGACTCACAACAGTTCAGGAAGATGAAGATGCATTCTTTTTATTGTGTCAAAGATTATTTCTGAAAATCAAGGATTGCAAGGCTGTAAACAGAAAAGGTGTAACAACACATCATAAAGTAGTGTTGAGATCAAGAAGAAGTGCAGTGCCAAGGATAAAGTCAAACAACGTCTGAATAAATGGTTTTAGGAGAAAGTTTAATTGAAGGGCAATCATTGGCTCACTGGTGCCAATGATAATTCCAAGATAATGTAGCATGAAGCAGATGATTTTACAACCCCAATTCCAATGAAGTTGGGACGTTGTGTGAAATGTAAATAAAAACAGAATACAATGATTTGCAAATCCTCTTCAACCCATATTCAATTGAATACGCCACAAACACAAGCTATTTAATGTTCAAACTGATAAACGTTATTGTTTTTGTGCAAATAGTTGCTCATTTTGAAATGGATGCCTGCAACAAGTTTCAAAAAAGCTGGGACAGTGGTATGTTTACCACTGTGTTACATCACCTTTCCTTCTAACAACACTCAATAAGCATTTGGGAACTGTGGACACGAACTGTGAGTGTCATGATTGGGTAAAAAGGAGCATCCCCAAAAGGCTCAATCATTCACAAGCAAAGATGGGCCGAGGATCACCACTTTGTGAACAACTGCGTGAAAAAATAGTCCAACAGTTTAAGAACAATGTTTCTCAACGTTCAATTGCAAGGAATTTAGGGATTCCATCATCTACAGTCCATAATATATTCAGAAGATTCAGAGAATCTGGCGAACTTTCTACACGTAAACTTACATGGATCTTACTGTGTGGGCTCAGGAACACTTCAGAAATCCATTGTCAGTTAACACAGTTTGTCGCTACATCTACAAGTGCTAGTTAAAACTCTACCATGCAACTCTACCTGCCTGCAGTCCAGACCTGTCGCCCATTGAAAATGTGTGGCGCATTATGAAGCACAAAATACGACAACGGAGACCCCGGACTGTTGAACAACTGAAGTTGTACATCAAGCAAGAATGGGAAAGAATTCCACCTACAAAGCTTCACAATTAGTGTCCTCAGTTCCCAAACACTTATTGAGTGTTGTTAGAAGGAAAGGAGATGTAACACAGTGGTAAACATACCGCTGTCCCAGCTTTTTTGAAACATGTTGCAGGCATCCATTCCAAAATGAGCAAATATTTGTACAAAGCCAATAAAGTTTATCAGTTTGAACATTAAATATCTTGTCTTTGTGGTGTATTCAATTGCATATAGGTTGAAGAGGATTTGCACATCATTATATTCTGTTTTATTTACATTTTACACAATGTCCCAACTTCATTGGAATTGGGGTTGTACAACCACCCTGGATGGGATGCCAGTCCATCTCAGGTCATTTCCCCACCAGTTCATGTCAGTACTCATTTATGGGTAGTTGGACTGGGACAACACAGTTGAATTATCTTGACCAAGGACACAGACAGGTAACGTGACCAGGAATCAAACCACAGATTCACATATTGGTAGGACAGGTAGAGACAAAAGGTAAGAGGGTAAGAGGTAACAGGGTTACACAAGTTTAAGTTGGGTACATTGGGGTAAATCTTGGGGTTGGGCATGTAGTTTAGCAGCAGCCTGATGGATTGTCTAATGCCGCGTTCACACCGGGCGCGATCAGATGCTGCAAATTCGCAGGGGTCGCGTGGCGACAGACGCACCACCATCGCCCGGTGTGTTGCTCTGCTTTTGCTGCGAAAATTTGCCCCGGTGCGTCATCAAATAGGAGGAGCTTCCATTCCGCTCGCAAGCTCCGGTTGTCAATCAAGTTAACATGACGGACCTTGATCACACGGAGAGAGTTGTTGTGGAAAGCTGACAAACGTCATGAGACGTTCCCAATTCAGGGAGTATCACTATTTTCTGCAGGAGCTACGTCTGGATGACAGCTGCTTTCAGAGGTCCTTCCGCCTCTGCGGGACCCAGTTTGAGGACCTCCTGTCCCGTTCACGCGCACATATGTAAACTATAAAAAAAAAAAAAAAAGAAACTCTGCTGCCTGCTGTGGGGCTGCTCCTCACTCTTCCCCCAAAAACTCTGTCAGAATTGTGTTTAGAAACCAGTCACCATTTGTTTTATTATACATCTGTGTAGTTAATTAATAAAATATTCTCCACAGACGATTCGCTTGCGTGCGCACGTAAAAAAAAAAAAAGAAAGAAACTCCGCTCCCCCTCCTGTGGGGCTGCTGCTCGCTCCAAACACTCTGTCATAATTGTGTTTAGAAACCAGTCACCATTTGCTTTATTATACATCTGTGTAGTTAATAAGTAAAATAATCTCCACGGATGATTCGCTCGCACGCACGTAAAAAAAAAGAAAAAAAAAAAGAAAGAAACTCCGCTGCTTGCTGCGGGGCTGCTCCTCGCTCTTCCTCAAAAAAACTCTGTCATAATTGTGTTTAGAAACCAGTCACCATTTGTTTTATTATACATCTGTGTAGTTAATAAGTAAAATAATCTCCATGGATGATTCCCTCGCGCGTGCACGTAAAATAAAAAGAAAAACTCCGCTCCCCCTGCTGTGGTGCTGCTGCTCGCTCCAAAAACTCTCTCATAATTGTGAAACAAAGGACAAAAGAGACATAAGTCCTGCTCACAGGCTGCTACCAGATACAAGACATGTTCACATCTTCAGTCAAACTCCAGACATCTCCACGTCACTACATATTCAGTCCCTGATTGTCATCGCGGCGCGATGAGATGAGATGAAAAAGTTCAGATTTTTCAACTTGGGGAGGAGGGCAACGCGACGTGATACGATGCAATATCGCGCACCACAAACGCGCCAATCGCTCAAAAACGCTTCACTCGCGTTGCTTCATTCGCGTCCATCGCGTCGCGCTGCGTGACTTGGTGCCAAAACGTGTCCTTAGGGATTACATGGCAACCTGTTGCTGCTGTCGTTCGCGTCGCGCCCGGTGTGAACGCAGCATTAGAGTTACAAACCCTTGTTTCAGTGACAAAGAGAATGAGGACAAATCTTGGAACTTTCCCACTCATAAGTTTGGTGTGCTGATTGATGAGGTGTGCACGACAGTGTCAGAGGACTGAGTTCATGGTTTCTTTCCGGCTTTTCTTGACATCAGTCACATTATTTGAGGCAACAAATTTTTTTTTTTAAATGGATTAAAAACAACAAAAAGGTTTAACTTTTCTGCATTGATACTCAATACAAGTAACAGGAGTCATGTTTTCAGCACCGCCTGAGTGCAGACCACAATCATCATCATCCAGTCTTTGTTTATGCAGGTCATATACAAAACAACAGCATCAGTATGGAGGCATTTCCAACCTCAATCTACAGGGCTCGTACGAGTTCACTTGGGTGAAGCACGGTGCCGCTTTCAGGGTCCACAAAATGTGATGTCAGTGAAGGTCCTCACAATGATACAAAAACAAGAATATACTGTCTGGAGGGGATGGTGGGGAGTAATGTGTGATGCCTGTGCAAGTGATAGACAGGGTGTGTAAGAAAGAAAGAAAAGACTAAGTGCAGGAGGTTTAGCGTGAACATACTTGGTACGTAATGTACAGACATAGCTGTGTGCATACACATGATTTTGATCAATACTGATTCTGCGTGTCCTGCCTGATGGGCTTCTGGCAGCACATATGTGAAATCCGACTGAAAACAGATGTGTCATAATTTCGGGGGGGGGGGGGGGGGCACGACTTTGAAAAGGGAAACTGGTACCACATCTTCAAAGAAAATCAACCTCACAGACAGTGAACATCAGCAGATTTTTAGTCTGGCGATGAGGCACACTTACTTGCGTTATGGTGTATTATTTTATTGCACGCTACAGAATGATGCTCTAAAAACAATAAGATTGCTTCAATTTTATGATGCGTCACATTCGGTGACAGCAGCGTTTCCTGACAGAGTAAATGTCACAGTGACACTGAGTGAGCGTCAGGCTGGAGTGTGTGTCCTCGCCTCCATGTCCTCTGGAGTTGGAGCCCAAGCTGTCACCAGCTCACACCACCGTACACTCATTGGCAACATATTGACTCACCGAACAGCCATCCATCACACTCGTCACGATACACAGACTGGACTGTAGTTATAGCGGATTTCCATCTAATGCAGATGCTCAGACTGATTTACAGTGATGCCTCACATTCACACGCCCATGCCAGGGTGCTGCAATGCAAAGTGCTCAACTGCACACCAGAAGCTACAAAAGGGACTAAGAAGCTTGCTCAAGGGCACTTGAGTGATTTCCTAACTGCTTTGGGAATTGAACCTATGAACTTGTGGTCACAAGCCAACATCTCTAACCTTTACTACACCAAACAGTCTAATTAATTGATTTTTGTTTAAAAGCAGTGTTTAAAAAAAAAAAATCTTGTTCTTCCTGGAACTGGATTCACTTCCAGTAAATATCTGCTTATTGAAAACTGGCAGGAACATTTGGCGTCCCATTATGACTTCAATGATTTCATAAGCAGCCGCACGGCTGTAATTGCTTGTTGTTCTTCATTAAAGCGTAACAGCATCAACGAGATACACATTAATTCACATTAACTTTAAATGCTAATCACCTAGAAGCCATCCTCATCAACAACAAACCCAACACATAAGGCTGCAACATAACAAAATGTGGAAAAAGTGAAGCACTGTGAATACTTTCTGGATGCACTGTGTGACATCATTATGAAGTCATTCATACCAATCATCACCAGCCGAGAGTGAAGCAGCTGGGACGAGGATCTGTAGAAGAATTTTTAGGTCCATATTTGAACTGTGATGAACTATCAAGTGTCCTGATCCGAACTGTATGTCCTCTGGTTGAACTAGCAGGTGTTCAACCCAAAAAAAGGGCTCTATTAGTCATTTAGTCTGTCAGGGGCTTTCCAAGGCCTTTTAGGTGCTTTCCCGCAGGCCGCGTGCAGGGGCCTCAGGCCAGCTGCACGTGTGGCTGAGGCCACGTGCGGAGGGGGCCTCAGGCCAGCTGCACCTGTGGCTGAAGGTCTTTTAAAAAAATCAGTTGTAAATCCTTCATGTTTTAATGGGAGCGTTTGTCACATTGAAATAATGGCCTAACACCTGCTTAGGGTTCACTAGAGGACGCTTCCAATAGAAAACCATGTCTTGGGAATGAAATAAATAAAAAAGTCGAAGGAGGTGCGATGCCCGCGGGTCTCCAATAAATAGACGAGCGCGGTTGTCATATTCAGTCTCTCTAGAGGACTCAGTTTGTCTAAGCTTTGTGTCGAAGGCTTGAATAAACTTAAAAACTCTGTGCATTTTATCTTGCTTAAGGCTGAATTATTCTAAAGTGTTGTGTCTTTTTCTAGCATATCACTTGCAATTAGTTTGTGTTATCTAAAAGAAGACATCCCGAGAAGACTAAAGACGAGCCGCGACAGAACTTGGCGAGCCAGCCAGGAGGGTCCAGGGGCATTCCGGCAGCCTGGGGCAGTCCAGCTCATCCCTCCAGACCGTAAATAACAGTGATCACGACTAAAAGGTAAGCAGAAACCTTTTATAATTTCTGCACGATCTGGAGGAGTGAGTCGGGATTTCCGCCCAAGTTGACAGGTGATATTTTTTAATTGCCTCTTACCCAAAAGAACCTGGACTAAGAAAATTGATAAGAGACTAAAAAAAGATAAGATTGAAAATTATCAGGCCTTGTAGATAAAATGCTCAGAAGGTGTGTGTGTTCCCGGGAAAAAGAATATCTATGTGAGTGAAAGTTCAGGAATGTTCATGAACTCTGGTGCGGAAAGAGTGCGTGGAGAACTAACCTGGATGCTTGGGGAATAATTGGTGTTGAAATTCGTTACTAACGTGCCGGCTGATAGCATGCGCTGTAGGGGTTAATTTAGGGGAGTATACTGACAAATAGATACAAGGTAATACAAGGTTATTTAAAGAGTTTAACAGAGACTGAAGTGAAATAAGTGAGAAAAAAGAGTTTAACAAGAGAATACGTGCAGAGAAAGCACAAGATAAGCGCCTGAGGGGGCGCAGTAGAAATACCGTACGTGATAAAGAGATTTAAAGAGAAAAGTGCAAAGAAGCACAGCTGACAGTAAGTAAAAGAGCTCAATAAAGGACGTCATTTTTTAAGAAAAGAGAAAAACTATAAAAAAATAATAAAATAAATAGAGAGTTAGTGCAGAATACATGAGAATTAATGAAGCAGAAAATAGTGCAGTAAGGCACCAGATACACGCTTGTGGGGCGTGGGAGAAGAATAAGTAATTAAGTACACAGTAATATGAGTTTTTTATAAGAAAAGAAAAAGAGAATATTTTCAGTGCAAAGGCACATTAAGCTCACGAGGAGCTCAGTAAGTGAAAAAAAAAAAGGCAGAAGAAAGTGCAGAAAGGCACAGGATACGCACGCGAGGCGCGGTAAGGCGTAGAAGTAAATGAAATATTGTATGCTCAGAAAGGAGCTGGTGGAAAATAATATATTAAGTACAGGATACGCACGCGAGGCGCGGTAAGGTGTAGAAGTAAATGAAATATTGTACGCTCAAAGAGGGCTTGAAAAAAGTAATATATGAAGTTGCTGACAGCGCCGGAGAAGCTGTCTAACGTGAAGAAGAGATACATGCTTAAACAGAACACATTGGTGTTAAGTGAATAAAAAGGTTGTTTAAAGCCGCGGAGTGAAAAGTGGCAGAAGTCTAGAGAGAGATATATAGAAAGTTGTTTTTAATAATTTTTGTGTATAAAGCTTTTGAAGATTGGTGTGTGGGAGAGTGGAGAGTAATCTGTGTAAAGCTGTGAGAACTTGCAGGCTGGCTGACATACAAGATTAATGTGAAAGAGTACGAGGGGGAGGTATTTAGACCCAACAGGAGGACTTGGGAGGTGCATGACAGGCAGAGAGGAAAGTGTGAAACAGAGACAGTGAAGAAAAAGACAGGAGAAGAGTGCTATGTAAATATATTATTTCAAAGAGAGAAAACTAATAAACAAACATAGCAGAAAAAGACGAGAAGCAGAAAGTTAAAAAAAAAAAAATTAGAAGGAAAATAGAAAGTCGGGAGCAAAGACATTAGGAAGTGTTAGGGTTGTAAGAGGATTAACTAAATAAAATTGGTTATAAATCAAAAGAGATAAAGCTTAGATTATAGTGAAAAAGCTGACAGACTGATCAATGCTTGGGACAGTCATTGATGGGAGACTTAAGTGATGATGAAATAATACTCCCAGAACATTACTTGACTGACGGAGACATCGAAACCCAGGGAATCAGGACACATTTTTGGCTGGAAAGGACCTATTTTGACAGGGTAGGAGCAGAACATTGGCAGGACGAACAAGAGATCAATCAGAAATTATGGCAGATTACTAAGGTAATCAATCTGAAGCAAAAGAAAGAACAATTCCCTCTAATTAATTGGGAGCTGCTGATAAGATGTCTGTGGCATCAGGGTTTAACCCCGTGGCTGGAGCTGCTTTGTGCTGACCCTAATAAAGAACTTAGCATACCATTAAATCATTTAGTAACACTACCAACCGATCCAGGTGAAGAACTGTTTCCTAGGTTGACTCTGACTGTGGTCCCAAGGAAGGTTCGGTGGGAAGCAGGTAAATTTTCATATTTAGTTAAAGAGAAAGAAGACGGGCATAGCAGTTGGAAATTTAATCCTTTTAAGGGTTTAAAATACAAAACAGGTGTTACAGCCAGCAAGTTATTGGTCTGGATCAGGACAGCCCCTGAGGGACTACCAGAACACCATAGAAACACCTCACATAGCGTTTGTCAGGGTTACATGGGTAACTCTCAAGGTCAAGGTCGGGAAAGTACCCCGCTAGACTTAGTACTAAGAAAATATCCAGGAAAACGCACTAAGGCCAATCAATGTATGAGAAAGTGGCACAAAAGGTCACATGGGGGCAGGCAATGGCCTTTGGTGGGATCATTTGATCCGGTGATGTGTGAAGCAGTTGCGGTAGAAATACAGAAAAAAGAAATTAAAGATCAGCAGAAGAACGTAAAAAACAACAAAAAACGCACTGAAGAAAAAGAAGTTTTGGCCTTGTTCAAGCAGGAAGCACAGAGGCTACAGCAGAAAAGAGAAAAAATGACAGAGGAAAGATCCAAAGAGACTAAAGCCAGTGCACCGAGCTGGGAAGCAGAGCCACCCCCATATAAACGTCATGATATGGGGAAGACAGCTGGACAATTTGTATTAGGAACTCGTGAAGAGGACCAAGGCATGGATGTGGAGGGCAAATTCACACTGACACTAAAAGCTCGAGAGCCACAAGGAGACAGATCCTCAGTCTGTCAAATGGATCATACAAGGTCTCCAAGTGCGAAAGTAAGTGGTCGCACACCACGACCAGCAGGGGGGGCCACAAATAACAGTGACACGGAGGCAGACGAGGATAAAGAGAGAGACCTGAAGGCTCCGCCTGCACATCGAGGTCCACTGAAAACCGTCCCCTCCCACCATAAGTCAGCCGACTAGACCTTCACAGGCTATAGAGGCTCCGAAGAGTGGCACAAGAGCTTCTGTGACACACTGGATCTGGCCAGAAGAGATAATGAAGAACTAGCTGAGCAACTTCGGCTAGCGAAGGAAAGAATACAAAGACATAGGGACGCCGAGGAAAGAAGAATATTACAACAATCGACGCCCAATCAAGGGAATCACATTATAGAGCCACCCACCTGAAAAATTTCTGGTGAGATCATCATTGAGACTGCAAAAGAGGCCCGACTCAGGCAAAGACAACAATGTGTAGCCAAAGACATAGCGGCTTTAGAACAGAATATAACCGATTGGATGGACTGCCTGGAACCAGTCAGTCGCACTCGATCTGGAAGACAGTATGGAGTCCGCACAGAAGAAGAGGAGGACGAAGACCTCATATGCCCATTGGTGGTTAGAAATGGTCATCATGTGTATACCCCATGGAGCTGGACAGACATGGTGGGGCTGGCCAACAGACTGCCAGACATCACCCAAGGAGCTGGGAGATGGATAACTGCCTTAGAAGAAGGCACTGCAGGGGTAACCTTGTCTTTAGGTGACATAAAAGCCTTGCTAATGCATGTCATGGGAAAACATGACACTGAAGAATTAGCAGGAAAGGTTGGACTAACACAAATGATGGGCACTAATCAACATGATGAAGTCCCCTTTAATCGCTATAGAAACTCCATGTGGGAAGGACTGAGAAGAAAGTACCCTGAGGTCTTGGATCCCTCTAAATTGGATGATGAGGAGTGGACACCTGAAGAGTGCCCAAAGAAGTTCCTGCACCGATTCCAGAAGAGATGGGCGGAGGAAACAGGAAATGCATGGAACCATTCTCCAGCAACTGAAATCCTGTTTAAAATAACTGTAAAAAAGGCTCTACCAGATGAGGTTCAGAAAGCCCTAGATGGAGTCGTGGGACTATCGAAAATGAATTGGGCTTTATACTCTGAGCATATTTGTCACCATCTTGAAATCTACAAGAAAGAAAAACAAAAAGAAGAAGATGCAGCAAAATCCCTGACGAAAAAATTGGTGCAGATGCAGTTGGGAGAGCTAACCAAAGTCAAGAAAGAAAAAACAAAGACCCAGGCACCAATGATGACCCCTGTTCCTTCTGAGTCGGCAAGCACAGGCCCTACGACAAACACTGCTGCCACCATACAGGCACCTGTGGTAACAGCCACACAGAGCCCCCAAGGAGCAGCAGGGAGCACTGCTGCAGGAGAAGTCTCAGCACCAGTGGAGCATCACTATCACTACCATAGCACTGGCACACCCGGAAATGGACCCACCTACAGTCATGGGTGGAGAGGAGAGTCACGGAACTTTCAAGGTCAAAGAGGAGGGTGGCGAAGAGGATCTCGCCAACCTTCATTTGGAAGCAGATTCCAGAACTCAGCTCCCAGGAACAGTCAAGCGGGACCGCCTATGGGACCAACACCCCCAATAGGGGATCAACCCTCTAATGAGTGTTGGAGCTGTGGACAACCTGGACATCGAATGAGAAATTGTCCGGCCCGACCTTGGGTTGGACCCTCTGCCTATTGGCAATAGGGAGGCCTAGAGAAGACAGAGGGGGAAACGGTGGCATTGGCTATTTCGATGATACCTAAGGAAGAGACAACCGTCACTGTTAATATACAAAACAGAGATTTCCCTTTCATGGTGGATACAGGGGCAACATACTCTTGCATAGGGAAAATGGGCGCTCATCTCCCCCTCTCTGGGTCTGTAATTAAGACCATCGGCTTCTCTGGGAAAACTCAAATAATACCTTTTACACGCCCACTTCCTGTAACGATTGCAGGAAAAACAATTGAAGCACCCCTGTTATACTCACAAAATACACCTGTGAATTTGCTGGGAAGAGACATTTTATGTAAGCTACAAACCCAGATAGTGTGTACCCATCAAGGACTGCAAATACACTTTCCTGACGAAGCACTCGCCAACATTATGGTGCTTATGGACATGGAAAACAAGGTCCGACCTGTGCAACCCATGGTATACTGGCTGAAGTTACAACCAGAAAATTCAAATCTTCAACTGCAATGGGAAAAATGGAAGCCCTGGGCCGAACAACACTATGAAGCAGTATATACACCTAGTTTACCTTTACATGTCACCCTGATGTTCGATGCCAAACAAGAACAAACTGACTATGCATGCTGCTGGGATGCATTGATGAATCAACGGCTGTTTCACATAACCACCACAGAAATTTATTTAGGCCCCCAAGGGGCCGCAGCTTCTGTCAAGCTAACTTCAGCTGAACAACAATGGTATCAAGTGCCGAATGCCACACCTCATGTGACCCTTTTAGTCTCAGAAAAGTACGAATCCCATGACCTAGGTCCAATGGTAAAGACAGCCTCAGAAGTTGAAGAATGGCAAAACATGGAAAGTCCACAAGTACATCTGTCAAAAGACCAGCAGTTTATACGAATTAATTTAAAAGTAAATGATGAGGCTATAGCTCAAAAAGTGGAGCTCAATCCTAGACCAGAGGGACAGATGGTGTTATCGGCCCAACAAGAGAGATTGTTAGAGCAAATACCACCAGTTGTGTGGTCCAAAAGCAAAACGGATGTAGGACTAGTAAAAACAGCCTTACCAGTAAAAATAAAAGTAAAACCGGGAGCAAAACTGCCTCACCAAAGGCAGTATCCATTAAAACCTCAGGCTATTGAAGGCATAAAACCAGTAATTAAGGGACTAATGGCAGCTGGAGTTCTAATAAAAACTGCAAGCCCATGCAATACTCCTATCTATCCTATCCCTAAAAACAATACCAAAGAGTATCGGCTGGTACATGATCTGCGTCCTATCAATGCAATAATAGAAATGGATGCACCTATAGTACCTGATCCGCATACTATACTATCAAGCATCCCTGCTGGAGCAAAATGGTACACGGTAATCGATCTGTGTTCAGCCTATTTCAGTGTGCCTGTGCACCCAGACTCACAACATTTGTTTGTATTCACATTTCTGGGACAACAGCTAACGTATACACGGCTACCTCAGGGACTGAACCTGTCCCCAGCCATCTTTAACAAAGTCCTGGCTGAAGATTTACAACACCTTGATATACCCAGTACATTGGTGCAATATATGGATGATCTCCTTATTGCATCAGAGACTCAAGAACAGTGTGAAAAAGATTCATTAATTGTATTGCATGCATTGGCAGATGGAGGTCATAAAGTAAGTAAGGACAAATTGCAGTTCTGCAAACAACAAGTAGAATACTTGGGAAGACAGTTGTGTGGGACCACGCGATGTATAGCCCCAAGCCAAGTGGAGGCTATAATCAAGGCTCCCAAACCCCAAACAGTGGGACAGATGCTTTCATTCCTTGGGATGGCAGGGTACAGTCGGCCGTGGATTTGTGATTATGCTATAAAAACTGCACCTTTGCGTGCCATGATTAGAGCAGTGGGGCAAACAAGCAATGCAGCTCTCCTCGTCTGGACAGATCAGGCAACGGGAGCTTTTGAGGCCCTAAAAACAGACATGCAATCTGCTCCCGCGTTAGGTAACCCAGATTATGGGAAACCTTTCCATTTGTATGTTACTGAAAAAACTGGATATGCTTGTGCTGTACTAATGCAGGAAACAAATGAAGGAAAACAACCATTGGCCTATTATAGTACAAAGCTTGACAACATTGAAACAGGATTGCCACCATGCTATCAGGGTCTAGCAGCAGCTGCCTTTGCATTTCAAAAAGCATCATCCATAATCATGGGACATGCAGTAACGTTGTACACGTCGCATCAGTTACATGCCCTGCTAACCAGTCAACGTTTTGTCTTAACACAAGCTAGACGCACTGGATATGAAGTTGTGTTGTCCGCTCCAGAAATAACAATACAACGTTGTCACACGGTGAATCCCGCCACCAAATTGACCACACCGTTAGATGGTACTCCACATAACTGTGTGGCAGAGACAGAGAAATTTTTGAGAGCCAGAGAACATTTGTATAATCACGCCATAGATGCAGATCTAACCCTGTTCGTGGATGGCTCATGCTTTCGGGATGCCGTGGGATTGCATGCGGGTATGGGGATTGTTAAACTAAACACGGATGGCGAGACCTTTGAATTACTGGAGTCCCAAGGAATTGATCAGCCTTGTTCAGCCCAACTGGCAGAAATCAAAGCCTTAACTATGGCTTGCCAGATAGCTAAAGATCAACGTGTTAATATCTACACAGACTCAGCCTACGCTTATGGCGTATGTCATGTACATGCAAACATTTGGAAACAAAGGGGATTCCTGAGAGCAGATGGCACCCCTGTCACTCATGGAGAAGCGATTTCCCAACTGTTACAAGCTCTCCAATTACCGTCTGAGGTAGCCATCATTAAATGTGCAGGTCATCAAAAGAATAATAACATCATAGCTCAAGGTAACAACCTAGCAGATGACGCAGCGCGCAAAGGAGCACAAGGAGAAAATATGTTTCCCCTGCTAACCATCCAAGATTGTGCCCCACTGGTTTCACTTGACGCACTGATAGTGGCTCAAAGTAGGGCCAGTGGAGAAGAAAAACGAATGTGGGTTAAACGAGGCGCTATTGAGACACGCAGTCAGGGGCCAGCGGACAAGCTGTGGCGCAGTAGTCATGGACATTTTGTGTTACCCACCAATTTATTACGACATGCAATCATTTGGGCCCACGGACCCGATCATTGTTCGCGAGTCCAAATTATGAACAAACTAAAAGCTGTCTGGTGGTCACCATATATGGCAGCAACAGTGGACCGTTTGTTGAATGAGTGTGAGGTATGTGCACAGTACAATGTCCGGAAATCATTCACAGCCCCTTTAGCCCACATTCCGGTCCCTGATGGGCCATTCAGACATCTTATGATGGATTTCATAGACATGGGAGCTGAAAATCGAGTTAAACGAATGAGATATGTTTTGGTAGTGATATGCAGATTCAGCCGATGGATTGAGGCAGTAGCCTCTGCAAATCAAGACCATAAAACGGTAGCCAAATTCTTGTGCCGAGACGTCTTTCCAAGATTTGGCATTCCAGATACTATCTCATCTGACAACGGTAGGGCTTTTGTAGCCAAGGTTACACAAGAAACATTCAAACAATTGGGTATCAAACAGAAGTTTGGGTGTGTTTATCACCCTCAATCAAATGGGGCAGTGGAACGGGCTAATGGCATTTTAAAGAACAAACTAGCAAAAATCATAGCAGACAGCAATGGCAAACTAACCTGGCTGGATGCGTTGCCGCTTGCTTTATTGTCAATGCGCTCACAAACTAACCGACTAACCCATTTGACACCATTTGAAGCTCTTACAGGTCGGCCGATGCCTATTCCATACCTGAGAGGACCCTACGAAGGACCATCGCTGGAGCAGCTACAAGACGAATGGCATAATTATCTGAGACAGTTAACCCAAATACACAAAACTATCTTTTTGCAGGTCAAAGGTGCTACAGAAGACAGAGAAGCAGAGATTCCACTCGAAAATCAGAGCATCCAGCCTGGTGATCTGGTTTACGTCAAGGTGTTCAAAAAGAAGTGGGACAGGCCCCGCCGAGAAGGTCCTTTCAAAGTTATTCTTGCCTCACGTACAGCAGTCAAAGTAGACGGTAAGGACACTTGGTTTCATTTAAACCACTGCTGTAGGGTTGGTGGCCCAGCGCCCCTGCGGCCTCGGCAAGCTCGTCTTGGCAGAGCCGCCGGGCCAAGGGGGGAAGCAGGAGAAGCCAGAGACCCTACAGCAGCACCGAGGGACGGCCACGCCTCCCTGCAGCCAGAAGAAGCACCGAGGGAAGGCCACGCCTCCCTGCAGCCAGGCGAACACTGGCCAAGGCGCTCACAGAGACTGATTGAACAAAGACGACGCACAGCTTCAGAGAGTAGTGGATCCCTGCCAGATAGAGCAGCGACAGACTCAGATGCAGACTCAGAGACAACTGGAGACGCAGGCCAACAGACAGACAGAAATACAGACCGACAGATAGACAGGCCACAGGAGACATCAGACTCGGACAGCAACTCAGTAGATTTACCGACAGAAGAACCGCAGGAAGTACAACCCAGACAAAGCACAGATACACCACACATCCCTAGTGACAGCTCATCTAGTGACGGCTCACTTAGTAGCACATCTAGTAGCACATCTCAACAGTCATCAGAGCAATGATTAAGGAATTATTCAAGGGATTGACAATACTACTGGTGGTCAGTATGGGAGAAAATAGACATCCAAAACATACAACGGACTGTGCCGTGGCCATGGCCGCAATAGCAGCTAAACAAGGCATTCTAAACACAGGAAAAACATATAATTTGGTATACATTAAATCAAAAGCCTACAAGAACATAGGAATACAGGGAAAGCTGGGGGATTACATATTAGGCGAAGCCATTAGCATCAAATGTGAAGAGGAGGGAACACTCAACATAGAGGTAATTTGTGATAAAAGAGGATGCAGGGAAACCAAGCAAGACGTAACTGTTACAGTACATGAAGCCACAAAATGGGTAAAAATCAAACCAAGGAAAAAGAGGACAATTAGAAGCCTAGAAACAAGCAGTCACTTAGGGAGATGGGATCCCAGTACAGACCTAGCCCGCACACAAGGGTTGAAGACCAATTTATTTTACCAATGGTTGAAATTTTCGGCTAGGCAGATCAGTGAAAAGCCTTGCATAGCCTGTCACCGGAAAGGTGTGATACCTCAGGCTAAACCCCTACCTGATATCAACAACTGTTATAGGAGTCCCCAACATAACTCAGACCAAGCAGAATGCTATACACAATGTGTTATGAAAATGGCAGTAGGTGATGAAAAATATGCTGCCGACAGTAAACTTTGTCCAGTGCCCCTAAGTACAGAAGGAACCGTTCCACCTATGATTAAAATAGAGAAAGGGATGATACACCCATTCTGTATAGCTAAAGGCTTAGTAGCACAATACATAAGCGATTGGCAGGTAGGGACGACCCAGCCAAAACACCACATACAGTGTATGCAAAAGCAGCAAGAATACAAACCGGCTAAAACAGCATGGAACATTACCGTCTGTCACACCCTGCCAGCAGCAGGCATACAGTGTGAACAAATAGTACCGGCCACAGGGGGGTCGGTAATTGGACTGAATCTCACCCATGCTTCATGGGTATCTACTCCAAATTTAGCTAAGGGAACGGTACCCTTAGCTGACATCTTTTGGATATGCGGACAAAGAAGGAAACTCCTGTCATCGCTGTCCCCTAATTGGAAGGGCCTTTGTGCTCCTGTGATGCTCACAGGAGCTATAACAGTAATTGAAATGCCAAATTCAATACAACCCATGCCACAGAAACTTCGTAAGAAAAGAGGAATAATGACGTTTAAAACAGACTACAACATCACAGTAAGAAACGGGATACCAGAAGGGATACCCCGACAGTTAGAAGCCATAGACAGTAGCAGAGTTAAAGCAGATGAAGATGCGGATAAATGGGGATGGGCATTGGCTCTGTTCGGGGTTACTCCAAAAATCCGTTCTAGGTTCCAGGAGGTGCAGTGGATTAATTACTTGTGGTATAATCAACAAAGATATTTGAATTGGACATTGGCAGCTGTAGGAGCCTTAACCGAACAACTGCACGGCACCTCGCTAATGACAATGCAAAATAGATTAGCTATCGAGATGATGATGGCTGATGAACAAGGAGTTTGTATTATGATCAAAGCCACCGAATGTTGCACAGCTATTCCCATGCGTACAGGGGAAGACGGAAATTTGACAGAGCTCTTAATCACACTTGAGGAGATGCAACAGGAACTGTTAAGTAACTCCATAGGAGGGAGAAATGAAACTGACGATTCTGGATACATTGTAGGGAATGGAATGAATATTGGCCCACTGTTTTCACTGTTTGGGACTCTAAGGAGAGGGTGGATATCATGGAAAGACTGGTTGTACCAGATAGGTGTAATCTTGGCACTAACAGGGGTGGCGGTCTTGCTGGTAATATGTTGTGGTATTCCCTTGATAAAATTTCTGGTCAATAAATTGATTTTATCCACAGCAGGACAGCTCCCACTGCTAGCCATCCGAGCCCTAGAAGAAAGCACAAACGAAACAGACAGAGAACCAGAATATATGGAAATGGATGAAATACCAATTATCCTCCCCGACAGCCCCCAGCTCCCTAATATTGTGGCGTACACCCCAGATAGGGAGGACTGGGATGGACCGTGCTTGGTGATATTGTAGACGAGGAAGAAGACATGCACGCACATTTACATTCACACACATGCACCCACAAAAATGAGGGATAGGATAGACAATATCTGAAAGAATGACATGGAGCTGTAATAATGAACGTATATGTATATTACTAGGACACAGGAGTATGGCTGAGAGACCAGACTCCCCTGATCAGGGACCTATGCCTGATCTGCCTCTATCAAGTCTGATTGGACTCTCAGAACTGTTTGGAGAAGAGGATATGCAGGAGGGATGGTCGAGACATGATTGGTCGCCACAGCCGCCATCCATCCAGCAGCTAAACCAGTTGGCAACAGAAGGATCTTCATCGTTCCAGCACCTAGCGATGACAGCTTCACAGAATCTGCCTGCAGCAAGAGTCGGCCCGAGGACTCCACCATCACCTGAAGGACCCTTTGGACTCAGGAACACACCCCTTCCGTAGATGCCATGGAGACAGTCACATGTGCCAGTGGCAACGATACCCTCCAGGGGAGGCAGCCAAGGTCGGCCATATGCAGCAACCGCCCGAGTGCATCCTAGACCCAATTCACTGCTAGGACCTGTCCCCAGCTTTCCACCCCCAAGGCAGGAGAGATATTCTGATCAGCCCAGTACCTCTGGAGGAGGATCAGCAGGGGTAGACCTTAGCCGAACTCACCCACCAGGACAGAGGGGAGCTTTGTACAGGCTGCTAATGCCCAGAGTGTCCCACCCACTTGCCTGTGCGACATCAACAATACTCCCCCCACACACGAAATGCCTTCCCCCTTGTACTTCCTGTCCCCTGGACTGCACAACCTTAATCTGGTCATGGTCACCCCACAGGACATGGCAATCTTGGTTCGAGAGCTTCGTCTTCCACAAGAGTCTGTTCCAAAAACCTTGGAGCAGCTCCTGCCCCTCACAAATCACATTCCCCATGAGCTATTTGAGGAAATCATGCCACAACTAAGTCAGACAGCTGCATACCTGTTCAGGATACACCGTGACAATGCCAACATCTCTTGTGCTCAGGAGGGCCTCCATACTCAACTGTGTGGTCTTCAGTCTAGTATGGACATGCTAGCCTGCATGATGGAGCATATGGAAAGGGAACAGCTAGGGCTGGCCACCACCACCCTGAATGTGGGCAAGAATTCTCTGGGGGCCCTGTACAACCTGGCCAAGCAGCACAAGGAGCTGGAAAGATCCATCAGAGAACTGCACGACTGTCTGAAAGCCAGAATTCCTGATCCTCCCCCCACTACCCCTGAAAGGCCAACCTCCCCATGTTCCCCAACTTCTCCCAAAACTTCAGATGCTGAGTAAATGCTGAGGAGCGCGGACTGACGTAATGGCACTGAACACGAACTATGATCTTGGTTCTTGAGTTTGAATTGCGGACTGGTTTCAGAAATCTGAGTGTAAATAAAAACAAAGAAGGATATATGTTAGTAACGAAAGTTGGGTAAATGTCTGTCCTTACCATCATCTGCGTAACACAGATAAAGCTAAATGCATACACATAGATATCACATTGCAAAGTTATAAAAAGGGGACCCTTACACGGCGTGTTTGTAGATTTAGTAGTAAAGATGCACCATAGGGACCCCTTTTTTCTTAAATTATAGCATGCCTCAAGAGACATGCATTGCCTAAATTTGGTGTCTGGCCAAAATGGGCATTAGAAAACAAGCTGAAAAAGAAGAAAAACAAAGTGGAGAATGTTGAGAAATGGCCTATAATGAAAACCATTATATGATTGACTAAGGCAAATGACTTAAGGACGGACATGAAGGGAAACCATTTATTGTGTTTATCATTTAACTAGACATAGCTGCGCTAACCTTAGAATAGTTTCTTGATTGGTTGACTAAATAGTGGTAACGTAGGGGTTATTTGATGCATTTAAATAATAAATGTGTGACGCTTTAACAAAATAATATGTAGAACCAAGTATAATGGGTTGGAGCCTCTGGTTGAGTGAGTCAATAGATGCCAGAAGATGATTGGTTGCACTGATGTCAATGTGAAGCCTTTACTTTGCCATGATTAAGAGGTTGATGTAACTTGTTTTATGTGGCCATTTTAAGTGCCTTGAATTACACCAAAACTCAATGTTTGAATGTCACCTTGCATTGATATAATCCAGCTAATTGCTCACCTTGTGCCTTAGTATGTAGGTTCACCTGCACTGCAATATATTTACCGTGTGAAGTATCACTGATATTCATATCCGCACCAGAGTTATCAGTAAGTCGAGTGCTGTGTTTTTCTTTTTTATTGCAATGCACAAATGAGGATGTCTTGTCAGTAAACAACCCAAGAGTATAGTTGATGTAATGGGACTCTTTCGAGTCCCAGAGGAGGGACTGTAGAAGAATTTTTAGGTCCATATTTGAACTGTGATGAACTATCAAGTGTCCTGATCCGAACTGTATGTCCTCTGGTTGAACTAGCAGGTGTTCAACCCAAAAAAAGGGCTCTATTAGTCATTTAGTCTGTCAGGGGCTTTCCAAGGCCTTTTAGGTGCTTTCCCGCAGGCCGCGTGCAGGGGCCTCAGGCCAGCTGCACGTGTGGCTGAGGCCACGTGCGGAGGGGGCCTCAGGCCAGCTGCACCTGTGGCTGAAGGTCTTTTAAAAAAATCAGTTGTAAATCCTTCATGTTTTAATGGGAGCGTTTGTCACATTGAAATAATGGCCTAACACCTGCTTAGGGTTCACTAGAGGACGCTTCCAATAGAAAACCATGTCTTGGGAATGAAATAAATAAAAAAGTCGAAGGAGGTGCGATGCCCGCGGGTCTCCAATAAATAGACGAGCGCGGTTGTCATATTCAGTCTCTCTAGAGGACTCAGTTTGTCTAAGCTTTGTGTCGAAGGCTTGAATAAACTTAAAAACTCTGTGCATTTTATCTTGCTTAAGGCTGAATTATTCTAAAGTGTTGTGTCTTTTTCTAGCATATCACTTGCAATTAGTTTGTGTTATCTAAAAGAAGACATCCCGAGAAGACTAAAGACGAGCCGCGACAATCAACACCTCTAAATCTGAGGCCATGGTGCTCAGCAGGAAATCGATGGATTGCCTACTCCGGGTAGCGAATGTGGTGTTGCCCCAAGTGAAGGAGTTCAAGTACCTCGGGGTCTTGTTCAGGAGTGAGGGGACAATGGAGTGTGAGACTGACTGGAGAATCACAGCAGAGACAGTTTTGCATTCACTCTACTGTTGTGACGAAACTTGATCTGAGCCAAAAGGCAAAGTTCTCAATCTACTGGTCAGTCTTCATTCCTACTCTCACCTATGGTCACGAGGGTTGGGTCATGACCAAAAGAACTAGATTGTGGGTACAAGAGGTCGAAATGGGCTTCCTCATAAGAGTGGCTGGGGTCTCCTTTAGAGCTCGGTCATTCATGAGGAGCTCGCAGTAGAACCGCTGCTTCTTCGTGTTGAAAGGAGCCAGCTGAGGTGGTTCGGGCATCTGGTAAGGATGCCCCCCCCAGGCGCCTCCCTAGGAAGGTGTTGCAGGCACGTCCAGCTGGGAGGAGACCCTGGGGTTGTCTCAGGAAAGCCTCAGGATCCCCCAGTCAGAGGTGGTTAATGTGGCCCGAGAAAGGGGACCTTGGGGTCCCCTGCTGCAGCTGTTGCCACCAGACTCCAATTAAACCGTAGAAACACCTCAAGGATGATCAGTGGAAACAGGATGCACCTGAGCTCAATTTTGAGCTTCATGGCAACAGCTGTGAATACTTATGTACACGTGATTTCTTAGTGCTTTTTATGTTCCATAAATTTGCAAAAATCTCCCCCCCCAAAAAATCATGTTGTCATTACAGGGTATTGTGTGTAGAATTCTGTGAGAAAAAAGTGAATTTCATCCATTTTGGAACAAGGCTGTAACAAAACAAAATGTGGAAAAAGTGAAACACTTCCGGATGCACTGTATGTGGAAGTTCTATATCCACTATAGGACACATTCTCTGCTGTGAATATAGGGTGGTGAAAACTGGGCTTTCAGTGAACAGCATGAAGTAATGACATCCATGTGTTTGTACTATGATTATGGTTCAGGTTGTGGTTATGGTTAACGTTAATTATTATGGTCATAGGGGTTAGATCATAAGATTAACTTGAGCTACACTCATACAATTGTGCATGAATTTCTGCAACAACATTCAGGGTCATATACCTAATAAACCTCCAACTTTTGATGTATAAAAAAATAAATAAAATAAAAGCCTTGCATCTCCAAGAGATGCAAATACTTCAACAGCTGCACAGGTTTCATGTGTCTACTGGTCAGCTGTGCAGCATGCTCCCGTTCATGCTTATATTTATCATTTCAACATTTTTCTGCTGATGACACTGAAAATTACGCAAAATGACAAATGGATCACAAAGATGAAGACAAATATTGAATAAAGCAAATTTCTCATTTCCGATATCGGTACCCTATTGTTTGTTGGAGTGGCTAAAGAAAAATAAAAAAAACAAAAACAAAAACATTGGGATACCTAATCAGGGCATGCTGTTATGAGTAATCTGTGGCAATCCTGGTGTTGCAGACTACCGTAACCCATCACGAAAGTTTTGAAAATGTTGCAAAAATTTGTGATGCTGTCATGAACCACAAAAGTGAACAATCAGATTGCAATCTGTGCAGATAGGGGCTAAGATCTGTCTATTACTTTAATTTTATAGACAGCTTTGGTTTTTATTTCATTAGTGCATCTTGAAATAAACCCTTTCAGCTTAAATGTGGATTTGGCTACACAGTCACTTTGATGTTCAAGTTAAAATTAAAGGCTGAAATTAAAATATAACAAAGGTTTATTTCTGTTTTGGGGCAGAGTGATGTCGATAAACTGAGCAGGTCAATGATTATGTGCTGTGGCAACTCCAAACCTGAATTCCATGACAACTGTCTCCAGGCAACTATATTATTGATTGTCTGTTTGATGGTGTTAAGTTGTGGACACTGTTCCATCAGTAACCAGCAGGTATTTCAGGCAGATTGGCTACTTGTACGTTACGTTGTACATTTTTCATTTGGCATGTGCTATACAAGTGCTGCTTCAACATGGCTTTATTTTTTACATGATGATCGTGAAGTGAACAAATCAGTCAGAATAAATCACACACTTTACAAACTTATTGCCATCAAGGTTGGAGGATCCTTTGAAATTTTTAAAATCTTTACAAATACCTCAGAGAGCTTAACCCTCTGGGGTCTGAGGGTATTTTTTGGACAGTTCACTTGCCTGGCATAAATGTTTTATTATTGCTGTTAACAGCTCTCCCTGCATCCCACAATCAAGTTTTATGTCTCTTTTTTTCAGGACAACCTGTGCTTTTGGAATATATATGTTTTTGTTGTGTTTTATAAGTGTAATAAAGGTTTACAATCAAAAATAGGCAAGGAAAAAATAAAGCGAAAAATCATTTTCCACACACATTTATTCAAAACACACCGCAAACTATAATAAACAACTGTTTTGACACTATATACAGGTAATTTGAGGTCTTGTGTGAAAGTCTGTACAACAAAAAGTTTCAAACAATAAACACAAATGCACATTTTGAATAATATATACAAAATAGTCTATGCGTTTTGTTGATATGGTAAACAGTGCTTTACACAGAGAAAGCAACAGAGTTATCCAGTAACATTCACATGCAAACTAGTGGAGCAATCCTGATAGTTACACACTCTTTGTTTGAGCACGTGAGATTGTCATCAGAGGCTTTCCGTGTGCTCCTGCTTTCACTGATCGCTGTCTGTAATGGCGCACTAAGTATGTACTAATAGTACGTACTCATTGGAGCTATTCAAACGGGCCAACTAGTAACATATCACTCCTGAAAATGATCTTTGGCTTTTCACGTGAGGTAAATCTGCCCTACGATTGGATTTTGGAAAACCATGTGACGGTGAACAAATTCCAATTGGACACTCACATTGCACACGTCATCACACAGCTTCTATGATGAGTACAAAGATGGCTGATGGCTGGCTCAAAAGTCCACGGAGTTACCTTTTCAGCAAAAAAAGAGTAAGTTTCTATCTCATATCATTCAAAAGTTATTTATAATTTAGTAAAGCTATGACGCTAAGACCCCAGAGGGTTAATCCCAGGATTGTGTTCATCCAGAGATCTGTGTTATAGCGTTATGAGAACTCAACAGAAAGCACTGTACCAGTATAGCTAAGTAACAAGACAGACTGCAAATAGAACAGAACTTAATTTAATTAAATCAACAGCATGCACTGTGTTCAAACATCCACCCTCCGGCGGCATCCCTTCTCTCGCTTACTCCTCCTGTGTATGCTTTGCTCTCTTGTGTGCAAGGTTCAAATAGCAGGGGATTGTGTACAACTATAAGGATTTACCACCTACAAACATTTATCGGGAAGTGTGAAATCATGTTAGTATTTACCTAAAGAAGAAGTCCTCAACGACAGAGGAGGTGATGGCTTGTAACCCAATGACCGTGAAGGTGGATGAAGGCTGCAGCAGGTCCCCAGACCCAATCATTTGGGATTCCCCAGCCATTATACCAGGCTGGAACATACCATTAAACTCGGCTTCGCTACATTGAATGGTACGTTCCAGCTTTCACCTCAAGAAATATTTGTACCATTGAACTCATAAACATTCATTATTTGTAAAGTGATTAGGACCAGTGGACGTTTGGACCACTGAACCATAGGACTAACAGATCCTAGGACCAGAGGACCCTATGACCATTGGACCCTCACCTATTTGCCTTACCCAACATTTAACAAACACCTGACTGTCACCATCTGCACTCTGCTTGTGTCCACATTCAAACTGACAAATAGTTTTCTGAAAACCTCTCAGTTTTTTTCTGCCCATCACCCGTTTCTCTGTTTTCCGCCTCCCCTCCTCTTGCACTTCTTTTGTTCATTATCCGCCTCATTGCAAGAAGAAACTGGCTAATAACACGCACAGACACATAGTGCACCCTCACAAATACATCACCGTGCCCGTCATCCATAAAGCACTGTGAGTCATCGTCGTAATCGTCCAGAGCTTTATCACTGACCAACTTTCCGCAGGTCATAATCAGATGATAGATTGCGTTTGGTGCCGTTGTTAGAGTATTTAGACAGTGGGGAGCGTTTACAGAGCAGCAATGGGATGCTGATGGCTGGCCTGTGTCACAGCCAGTGTGTGCACGTGAGTCATCTACCGCCTAAATCACACAGCAGTCAGTCACTTTAGCCGTCAGCCGGGTCCAGACAGGACAAAGCAGGAGGAGAGAAAGCAGACTGAACCACAGTGGTGGTGCTAACACACCACAGTCAGACCGCTTTCCACAGTGGCCTGCCAGTCTCCCTACGTACGTGTGTGTGCCAGGGAGGCAGGGAGGGGAGAAAACATGGGGGAGGAGGAACAGACTGCAGGACAGAGTGACCAGTGAGATGGAAGGTGGAAGGAAGATGGATGTGGCAGGAAGACGAGACTGCACCATGGTAGGAAGGACACGAGCAAGGTGGGAAGAACAAGAGGAAGGAAGGAAGGAAGGAAGGAAGGAAGGAAGGAAGGAAGGAAGGCGGTGTACAGAAGACAGATTTGTTACGCAAAGAATAAAGAGCAGCACTGATGGAGCACGTGCAGCTGCAAAAAAGGCCAAACACATTTTTAGCTTGCCAGTTCCACACACACACACACACACACCCTCTAAATTCTTTTCAGCAAGATTCTCTATGTGCATTACTTTTTTAAATTAGTGCATTAAAAAAACACCAAATTTAAAAGCGTTGTTCAGTTTTTCTCATCACAAATTATTTAAGTGATCCTGCAAACAAACAGGCAAGTAGAGTTGAGAACTAATGCAGCAATAAGCACTAACTACCTGTGAATTAAGACTAGAATTTCTTCAGAAAGTAGGAACAGTCACATTAACTAAGGTATAATCTATTAAGATAAAGGTACTGAGCACCTACAGTAATGATTACTAAACACAGTAACTCTTAATTCATTGTGAGTTCATGCTTAATATTGCATAAACGCCATTAACAAAATAATTACTAATCACAACGGTTAACTCTTAATAAATTGTAAAATGTTAGCAAGAAAAGGACATCCTTGGTGGAATTAGCATGCAGAAATGCAGCGAGAAGGCAGAAATGCACATTTTGCTGATATACGAGGTCTGTCAATAAAGTAACAGTGTCAAGGATTTTATATAGTTCATGCTTATATTATCATTTATTTCCTTTTATGACTACGTGTACTTTTCCTCTTTGTGAGAAGAGGAGGTTTTAAAAAGAAAGACTTGTTGTCTGCATTCTTCATGATTGAGCAAACTATTTTTCATTTTGCATAAGTGCCTTATCCTGTTTTTGACAAGCCACAAGGCTCATGTTGCAGGAATGGAAGGTTCCAGCCGCTACCTTGCTTTGCTATCTCCCCCATGCAGACATGACTCATGTGTAACCTCTCCCTGACTGTCCTTGTTTGTTTTTTCTCATGTTGGTGAACTAAATAAAAAGCCGAGCCAGAGGAGGAGATTTTAGGAGAGCTTTGGAGCTGAGCACGTACAAGCTGCTACTGCCCGCTCCTACTCTCCTCCTCTGCGCAGAGCATAAAATATATTTGCATCTCTCTGACTGGTTTCTTTACAGTGTCTGTGCCTCTCATTTCTTTAAAACAGGGTGCAGACCCAACACGGTCCTTTTTATTTTTTTCAAAAACTATATAGATTTCATTCATATGTTTTTACGTCAGATATGCTTGAACTCTTGTGCGCATGCGTGAGTTTTTCCACGCCTGTCGATGACGTCATTCGCCTGTGAGCGCGCCTTGGGAAGGAGTGGTCCCGCCACCTCGTCGGATTTTCATTGTCTGGAAATGGCGGAATGAAAAGGACTTTTTTTCATCAGAATTTTTTCAGAAGCTGTTAGAAACTGACACCTGGAAACCATTTGAAAAATTTATCTGGCTTTCCGTGAAAATTTTACGGGCTTCACAGAGAATAAGGTCTGTTACTACAGCTTTAAGGACCCCTTTAAGGACGCTCGGCGCGCTGCGCTCCGAGCTGCGACGACACGGCACAAGCCACCGGACCATTTTTAAACAGATGGCTCTGTGGATACGAGACCATCGTGTGCTCTTTCTCTGGTTATCACAAGAGCTGGACATCAGCCATTTTCCAGTAGATTTCACTTTTAACAAGAGATTTTGTCATGGAAAGCCATGCAGAGGCTTCGCGCGTAAAGACCGATTCGCTTTGGAAGGGAGACAAAGGAACACCTCCGTTTCGGCGTGTCAGAGGACAAGTTTGGACATGTCTATCTCGGCTTTCAATGCTTACCAGTCCAGTAAGTATCAGTGAAATTGTGGAGAGCTCGACATGTCCAAAGTTGTCCTCTGACACGAAACGGAGGTGTTCCTTTGTCTCGCTTCCAAAGCGAATCGGTCTTTACGCGCGAAGCCTCCGTGCGGCTTTCCATGACAAAATCTCTTGTTAAAAGTGAAATCTGCCGGAAAATGGCTGATGTCCAGCTCTTGTGATAACCAGAGAAAGAGCACACGATGGTCTCGTATCCAAAGAGCCATCCGTTTAGAAATGGTCCGGTGGCTTGTGCCGCGTCGTCGCAGCTCGGAGCGCGGCGCGCCGAGCGTCCTTAAAGGGGTCCTTAAAGCTGTAGTAACAGACCCTATTCTCTGTGAAGCCCGTAAAATTTTCACGGAAAGCCAGATAAATTTTTCAAATGGTTTCCAGGTGTCAGTTTCTAACAGCTTCTGAAAAAATTCTGATGAAAAAAAGTCCTTTTCATTCCGCCATTTCCAGACAATGAAAATCCGATGAGGGGGCAGGACCACTCCTTCCCAAGGTGTGCTCACAGGCGAATGACGTAACCGACAGGCGTGGAAAAACTCACGCATGCACACGAGGGTTCAAGCATGTCTGACGTAAAAACATATGAATGAAATCCATATAGTTTTGAAAAAATAAAAAGGACCATTACTTTATTGACAGACATGAACAGTACAGTTTTCAAATAATGCAGCGTTTAAAAACGTTCAAACAGTGATTTAAAAAGTATTCTATGCAGGAGAGACCAACCTGCGATAGACTGGCGTCCTGTCCAGGGTGAACCCCACCTCACCCCTATGACTGCTCCAGCACCCTGTGACCCTTGATTGGGGTAAAAGAGTGCAGAAAATTAATGAATGACTCAATCAATGCAAGATTTTTGGAAGTGTATCTGATAGTTTGGTTGTATTTTTCTACACTTAGCTGTCATTTTTGTATACCATCACTTTTTTAGCGATACTGGTGTCTTAACAAAAAAAAAAAGTGCACTGTTTACTGAAGAATCAGTACTTTAGCAATTAAGCAAGCACAGCTTTTCACCAACATAACAACCAGTGTTTTTTTTAATATGTAAAATTCTACAATACCAATTTTTCCAGACCGAGTACAAGTACGAGTACATACATTTTGGTACTCGTCTATACCGAGTACTGATACGAATACTTAGTGATACCATTACAGATTTATGATGATTTTGAAAATATTTTATTCATCAGTTGTTCCTTAGTTTTTGACTGTAACTACTACCAATATCATTAGCGTTGTTTTTATTTACAAACATTTCACTTAAATCATGTAACTTCACTTTTTGACTACAACAAATTGTCCTTTAACATTGTGTGTTTCTTAATAAACATGACACTGCCAGACATCTCACTGAAATGTAACCTGTGGACTTCAGCACTACAAAATACAGAACACCAATAACTCAACTGAAACTGTCCATCAGTAACTTTATATCTGTGGCGACTAAAAGCCTTTTTGAAAATGTGGGCAGATTCTTTTTGATGAAAAGCAGCTGCTCTGCTTAATCAGCTGTGAGCCTGTTTCTGTTTTTATCTACAACACTGAGTTAACAGTTTTTCACCCTCCACAGTATTTTTAACTTTTAATTAAATACATACCACATACACAAATACAAACCGTAAATGGATTTTTTCCCCAAAGGCGGAACATGTAAATATTGGAGGAGCACAGTATGCACACACACGCCGTTCACAAGACATGCGTGTCGGGCAGGACACGCGCGCGGCCGACTGGACGCACCGGACCAGTAGTTGTGGACATCAGAGCACACTGCTTCTCATTCATGTCATTTCATGACTGTATGTCAGTGACCATGAGGCATCACCAGAGGAACAGACGGATTATATTTGTATTGCTCGCTTGATAAATGCTGTGTTTTTATATGGTGTGGGATTTTTTGTAATACTTCCATGTCCTTCCTGATATGAGGCAGCTTCCCGCAGCTTTCAAAGAAGAGCTCTGTAGTGTAGAGGTAAAGTCGCTGACTGGCAATCAGAGCTTTTGAAAGGCGTGAGTTCACATCCCAGGTGTTTTTTTCCCCACATAGGCTGCACGATGTGGTCCCACACGTACCAGGTGGTTTTTATTTCTTCCACATAAGTGGAGCCATGTGCTGCACCTGGCACTGTTCCTGCTCGAAAGACACCGGCGTGTGCACAAACTCTTGCACCGGGTTCATGCACGCCTGCCCGTAGGCGCGATGTTTCGTGGTGCACTGGTGGCAAACTGTTTCGCTGTAATCGACCAGACGTTGACCAAACTTTGCACTATGTGTGAAGGGGCCCTAATAGATGGTGTTAGAAATTCAAACTTTTTTTTTTAAACCTCAGCCATAGTAAAACATTGTTGAGCAATCAAGCCTCAGGGCTCTGCTCGCCTTTGATAATCATGTTTTATAATAAAAGTAACCTTTTATACAAACTGCTGAAAAGGAAACAAAGTACACGAGCCACAACAGGGCACCTGTAGTAGAGTCAAACTGTTTGACTTGATGTTTTAATAAGGTTCAGATCTTAAGGTCCAGAAAAACCTACGTGGTGTATTTATCAAATGATTGTATTTTTTATGTTAATTTTTGGCATATTACTGGTGACATTATGATCATGGATGGATCAGGTGACCCTGAACCATCCCTTAGTTATGCTGCTATAGACTTAGACTGCTGGGGGTTCCCATGATGCACTGAGTGTTCTTTCTCCTTTGCTCTGTATGCACCACTCTGCATTTAATCATTAGCGATTGATCTCTGCTCCCCTCCACAGCATGTCTTTTTCCTGGTTCTCTCCCTCAGCCCCAACCAGTCCCAGCAGAAGACTGCCCCTCCCTGAGCCTGGTTCTGCTGGAGGTTTTTTTTCCTGTTAAAAGGGAGTTTTTCCTTCCCACTGTCGCCAAGTGCTTGCTCACAGGAGGTCGTTTTGACCGTTGGAGTTTTTACGTAATTATTGTATGGCTTTTGCCTTACAATATAAAGCCCCTTGGGGCAACTGTTTGTTGTGATTTGGCGCTATATAAATAAAATTGATTGATTGATTGAGTTTCCCTAAGTAACCTTTAATTTGACATAAAGTAAATCCATCAGTACTTAAGGTTCCTCTGAAGAGATGGTATACAAAGACATCTAGTCATCACCATAGCTCACTGGCTATAGCATCCAAACCCCCTGCCTGCAGCACAAATGCTTGTGTGGTCCTCTCAATAATTGCACTTTGTTTTGGTATTGCTTTGGTTTCCTGTTTTGTTTCTTCAGTAAAACCCTTGTAACTGTTAGACTGGCCTAAGCAGAGGGTCACCCCTCTGAGTCTGGTCTGCTTGAGGTTTCCTTCCTCAATATCATCAGAGGGAGTTTTTCCTTACCGCTGTCGCCTGTGTGCTTGCTCTAAGGGTTGGTAAGATTAGACCACCTTACTCGTGTGAATCTCCTTGAGGCAGCTTTGTTGTGATTTGGCACTATATAAATTAAAATAAACTGAATTGAACCTGAAACCATCTCACAACCATACAGTAAGACAAGAAGCACCAGGGCCCTAAAGACGGGGACCCTTGTTCTCCTGCAACGATATCAGCATCACCAAACACCTCTGTCCAGTGACCTCATGACTCCATAAGCTCTTCCTAGACGTCTCTTGATCTCAAAGCATGAGGATTGAGAGACATGAACATCCCGACAAGATAAGTGAATGTCACTGCAAGTTCAACACTTTCACCGCACACAAGGCGTCTGATGGCCAAGTCCAGGAAATCAATGAAAGCCTGGATCTCAGTCTTGATCCTGCACCATCACAAGACCCTCTGATTCCTCACTCAGCTATTCCAGTGCTGCAATCAGAGTCCCCGGTGATTACAGGCCACAGTGTCATCGGTGAAGTCGAGGTCAGTAAACTTTTCCTTGCCATCAAAGGTTGTTATTGTTTGTTGGAACATAATTTGTGAAGCACACAGAAGAGCAGAACGTATCCAACATGAGTGTTACTGTGTTCAGGAGACCAACAGACCATTGTCATCTTAACACCACCACTGGTTGAGACTCATACATTTGCTGCTAGAAATTAAACTCTAAGACAAGCCGGGGAACAGTGTAACAGTGAGACAAGGAAACAAGTAGACAGAAAAAATAGAATAAGTTGATAAATTAAAGCAAGGTGAGGATTTTTTTGTTGTTTTTTCCAGGGTATATATCAGAGAAAAAGAAAAGAAGGTTTCATGGTGTGAGGAGGAAGCCTAGGATACTACTGTTGTGAATTAGCCTGAGGTGTTTTCATACTTGAGCTACCACTGATGGGGGGAGATTGTGCGTGGATGAATTAGTGATGAGGATCAGGATGAAAGTGCTTCTAGAAACAACAGGGCATTCCAGACAGAGCACAGGGACAGGCGGGTCAGAGGAGAGCCGACGCGCTGTTGACACAGATCATACATGTCAACAACACGTCTGTACACTCTGAGCAGCCAGACGAGAACATTTTGACAGGTTTTGCACATTTTTATTTTTCTCATACTCTTGCAGTACATTTTAAAAGTTTTCTTCAATCTCTAAAGTTGAAATGCTGATATTAGCAGTTCAGCAGGGGTCTGATGGAGTCGTTCTTACGTGTCGGTAGATAAGTCGACTCTCAGTTCACGTCAGGCGAGCTGACATGGGATTTGACAGCGGCTTTGTCCCTCCTCTGCAATTTGGCACTATTGGGATTCAGGAAACCTAAAAATGTTTTCAAGTTTAGTTTAAAACGGAAGTCGCTAAAGAGCATTTTTCAAAAATACATTATATCATCTCTTTTTGCTAAATATTTCAAGTCTATCTTTGAAACAAAAAAAGCAAAGGAACAAATCCTCATATTTGAAAAGCCAGAAAAAGTAAATTTTGGAATTTCTGCTTGACAAATAAATTATTTAATCAAGCATTAAGATAGGTGACTTTTTTTTTATTTTTTGCACACATCAGAACTTCTCAGATCAACTTATGGATAGAAAGGAGAAAAAAAAGACAGTTTTTTCAAAGTATAGCAGGTCAGGCTTGGGAGCACTGGTTCAGCACATCATTGCACCCACCACACCACAGGACTGCCCTGGGTCCTGGATGACAACCATCCAGACAAACAGACAGGTGAAATGTGAGCATTCCCTTGCTCTGCTTAAGCTGGTGGGGGTCTTTAACACTGTGCTGGATCATGCGCCGAGAAATGTGCCACGTGGCTAAAATGTTGTGGCCAATGTTCCCTCATTATCTTAAGTATTGTCCACAAATTCAAGCTCAGTAAATTTTTCCTAGACAACAAACACACCTAAATATGTTATTAGTATACACACACACATATATACATACGTATACATACACATACACATACATACATACATATATCATACACATACATACTATAATACATATACATACCATACATACATATATACATACATATATATATATACACACACCACACATATTTATTTTATTGTAAAAGGGGTGGGTATTTATAAGCTTTGCTTCTGCTTACACCTTTTCAGCCACACAGGTATACTGTTAGTTGTTCAATTTATGAGTTTTTGTTATTGTTGATTTGTGTGCCAAATAAACAAATTCATGCATTCATTCAAATAGCGTAACAGCTATACTTAGTACAACTGCAATATGATGTCCACTACTGGGGCAACGTTGAGACAGAAAAGAGAACAGAAAGGGAAACTAAAACCGGAGTTAAACAATAGATAGAACGTGTGGCTGGGGATAATGTCAAAACCTTTAGTTAGTTCTAGAAATTAGTGACACTAACAGGATCACCACTACGGAGTATTTAAACATTTTTCTGGAGTGCATAGCTAAAGCAAGACATGAGCTGTGCTGAATGAGGTGTCAGTACCTCATTAACTGATTAAAACAAGTAGCTGAAATGTTCCAAGCACGTACATTGCTTGTACCATAATTAGAAGAAATTTAAGATAAAGTTTAAGATATGATTGATAATATAACAGCCCACATAAGCTCCTCAGGCGGGTCGTTCCAAAGTCTAAAGAGCTTTGGCAGCCTCTGGTTTGTAATCTACTGCTTGGAACAGGCAGGCGGACCACAGAGCAGCGAGCCCCCATGAGAAAATAAACCAGCAGCCTGAACCGTGCCTGATCAGACCACAGACCGCCAAACACTGGCGGACAGAGGAGAGGAAGACGTGAATGATGTAAATAAATGAGACAGATGGACAGACTGCACCAGTGAGAAACAGACTGCGTTGATTTAAGAAATAAACATCCACCCCACAATCATGTAGATTTTAGAGAATACGGGCTGATTTTAAATTCATTTAAAGAGCTGCTGTGATGAATAGATGTTTCCCTTCAAATGGAGGGATGTAAAGAAGTGGCAGTCCTTTATTCATCCTGTGACTGTCAGGTATTCTACTTGATTACTGTGATGGATGAGTCTCATCTCTGCACATAATCTGCTTTAACCTCCATCTCTGATTGTGATAAAGTGGCAACAAACCCGTTTTTTTCCTCCACCCGTCCCCGAGATAGGGGTTTGAAGCAGCTGTAAAGAAACTTGGTAGTGTGATGGCTCAGTGGTTAGAGCATTGGCCTTTTGCACAGAAGGTCGCAGGTTTGAGTGCTGGCTGGGACTGGCATCGGATGCCCCCCACTGCCAACCCAGCAGCAAAAGGGGTTCCCGATTAATAGTTGAAGAAGCTATAATGCAGCAAGGGAAGAAACTGATAAATAGCACTTTACATCTGAATCAGAAGCTCAAAGTGCTTTATAATGATGCCTCACATACACCCACAGATGTCAGGATGCTGCCATTCAAAGCACTCACGAGACCCTGCAAGCAATTTGGGATTATAGACCTTGCCCAAGGGACCAATAGTGATTGTATAGTCCTGACTGGGATTTGAACTGAGGATCCTCTGGTCTCAAGCCCAACACCTAACCACTAGAGTATCACCACCCTTGCCACCGTATCTCAATATGTTGTGGCCCTGCACATGTGCAACTCTAACGCACATCTCTGAAGCTCAGTAAGACTATGGGAGTCAAACATCTACCAAAAGAAATCCGTTCACAGGACATTAGCTGCAGCTGCAGTACAATTATGTGAAGACGTGCGTTTCTGCACTTGGCTAGATACGAGCAAAAATACCACCATAGTATAACACACGTGTGTCATTCATAGAGTAAAGCACTTTCGGCTGAGTTCTTTTTCTGAGCACCGTGATGACACTGGGCCACTACAGCAGCTACAAATAATTGCATCATACAATTAAATATAGACTCCAAGTGCAAACATGCTTGAAAAACAAACAAACAAAAAAGGGAAAGAAAATAAGCAAATGCAAAAAGAAAAAAGAAAAAAGCATTTATCACAACACACAGATGCAGCTATGGCTGCATTTGGTAAGAGCAAGATGGACTGAGACTGAAAGCTAAAAAGTGCACGCTGACTAATACAAGATGGACAAGACCTGATTTCTCCGTTGGTGCAGGAAGATGTTGCAGAGGAGCAGTGATGCTTCAAACTGAGTCAAAGGAGGGAGAAGCTAAATGAATTTGACTTTCAGCAGTAGGAGTCTGACTCGACTGCTGTGCACAGTACGTCTGTCCATGTGTGTGCAAGCGTGATTGACATCCATGTGTTTTTGTGTCTGCAGCTGCATTTGCATGTTTTTTTTATGCATGATTTGAAGAGGTGAGTGAAAAAAGTACCTGTAATGGCCTGAACCATCAGTGTGGAAGAAAAAGACGAGGTGTTTGTGTATTTTAGGTGCACTGTCAGAATGACAGGAAGAGATGGGCGGGAAGTGTCAACTGCACCTGGGAAACAGTACACTAAGCACACATGGGAGGGCGCTACAGTCAGGGTTATCAGTGTGGGTGGAGACAATAAGACCCAGCAACTGGAAAAGGCCGACAGCATGCCCACATTCCCGTGTCGCCGACCGAATGGTCCCCCTAAAAATCGGTCCCCCCTGATGACACGATGCACGGATTATCACCTTGTTTCTCCTTCAAACTGCACTCGTCATCATCTATCTCATGAAAGATATCTGAAGTTTTTGTACAACAATCATTTCCACATAAATTCAGCATTATTTCATCATAAAAGGCGGTGGAAGCGATCAGAATGCCGCAGCTAAACAAGCTGCTAGCTGACGCTTCCACTGCGCGTTGGTCATTTCAACGCAACACGTCATTTTGTCGAGTTTCTGCTTAAAACGACCTCATTTCTGCTTAAAAATGACTCTAGAATGATTTAAGAGGTTTTATCTTTATCATCTGATGGTTAATAATCCCATTAATACATTTGATTGCTTTGGGTGAAAAGACTATCTCAGACATGCTGCTGTGGTCTGAAATGACACATGACAATTTTTAGGGGCTGACCGTTCGGTCTGCGACACCGCGTAATGGTTGCTATCATTACCGGGGGGGAGATCCATGGTGTGGTGGATGCGGCACTGGCACATGCTCATGAACCTGGACCTGTCCAAAACTGAACCACTTTATTCTTGACCCTACACTTAACCCTACCACCAGGTTTAATTCATATTGGCATCAGAGTCCAACAGTTTTGACCTTTTAAGGTCAAAGTCATGTGACCAGTAGAAAAGTGAGATATGACTTCAAACTATTCTTTAACAGTAACATAGGTTTATTCTTCAAAATAACTATTGTAATTATTCCCTGATAACCACTGGGCTAAGATTTTGACCTTGGTCTGTGACCTTGACTTTAATGTAACCACTTGATGTCTGATATTTGTGGTAAAAAAAAAAAAAGAAAGAAAGGAGAGATGAAAAGTAATGTTAGGCCAGTGGATTCAGACGCAGCAGCATACTACATCAGGAGAAGGATGCTGAGGGTGGAGCTGTCAGGCAGGAGTTGAAGAGGAAAGCCAAAGTGAAGGTTTCCTGATGCGGTGAGGGAGCACACGCAGGTGGTTGGTGTGACAGAGGAAAGGTGAGACAGGAATGGATGAGTTGCTGTCATGACCCTGAACGGGAGAAGCAGGAAAAAAGAACAGACGAGTGATATCAACATGAAAGGATCAAAGCTGAAAGGAAAACTAACAGAATAACTGTCCTAAAGGACCAGAAGCTCCTGCTGGATTATCCATATCGCCACCGACAAACCAACACAGGAGGCGCAGTCTTATTATTGCCTTGTTTTGCTCAGATCTGCAGTCAACTGTCCAGCAACAATCACAACAATAGACTGTCGACATCTCTAAATGAAGCGAGGGCAACTGTTTCAAGTCCCGTGTTGCCCCAGCTTTCCTGTTGAGATCGTCAACCGCCCGCTGTAACCACCGGCCGCCGCTTAAGCCCCGGTCGCACAGCACTAACTAAGGACAATGAAGCCCGAATGAAACAAGAAATCTGGACTTTCGTTGACTTTCGGGGGCATCGTTTTAAACTTCGTCCGGCTTTGTTTCCTGCACCTGACGCGTTGTCAGAAATTTTTAAACTGTTGAAAAATTTGAACAAATACTGACAAAAACCTCAATATGTCATTTTGCTTTCGTTCTTGACAGTTTCTTATCATTTGCTTAGATTTCTTAATGTCAGCATTTCGTTTCACTTTCGTCTAACTTCGTTCAACCTCCCAAGTCCGATGTATTGAACGAAGACTGACGATATCGGAACGAATCAGTAACTAAAGCTTTGAATTGTCCATGTTTGGGATGAAAAAGCAACGTTTTCATACAGAATAATACGCGTTAAGAATGTTTTATCATCTACTTTATTTATGCATGTTGTCAAGACAAAAAAAATCTTGCACCTGCAAGTACTGTGGAAATAAGGACAAGGCTGGCTGCGCTCAGGTTTATACCCGCTTTAGGTCACGTCATCGCAAATGTTTCGTTTTGATTTCGTTTGAAGCATTGAGGTCAATGTTCGTTTCCTTTTTCTTTTCGTTTTAAGTTCTGTTAGAATTTATTTTATTTGCAGGGTTTTCGGTGATGGGAAAAGTGCAGGATCTTTTGTCCAGCTTTTCTCAACGATTCTCGACTTTGTGACTTTTTATCCTTCATCCAGCTTTCGCTGTGCGCCGTGTGACCAGGGCATTTCTCTCGAGCCTTCATGGTCATACTTCTGCAAAATCACAGCAACTTTCACAGTTTCTTGTAGACGTACAAATAAAGCAAAAGTTGCCAGGTGCTGCGAAAGAAAAGTGTTCATGGCATAAAAGCGACCAGAAATTCAACTGAGTGCAAATAAATAAATAAATTATCCTGGATGTTGACAACGCAATGCACTTTGGGTTGATTTTTGCAGTTATGTGATTTGGAGAATTGCTGCTTTAGGGTCAGATATTTGGGCACCGGCGGATAACTCAATCAGAGCTGATTTGACCCAGAAAAAGTAGGTCAAGGTCAACACTCTCCAAGCTCATGTGAGATGGCTGGGAAATCAACTTGTGGCCAAATATCCTGGGCCTGTGATGATTTGGTGCCCCTTGCGTGCACACACAAAAACCAACAGAATCCGCAGCGGCGGGAGCTAAATATCGGGGGTGAGAAAAAACGTGTGAAGTAGAGAGAAATAAAACATCAGGGAAGTAAGCGATAACAGAGAGGAGCGACAATAAAAGATGAAAACAACCATCGGCTTTATCTGGTACAGCACCATTAAAGTTTGAATAGCCCTCACGTTCCGTTTTTCCTGCTGCTGCAACACATATTTATCAGCACAATCAGAAGGAAAACACATTTGCATGCACAGACACACACGGTACAGTGTGTGCAAATACACACACACACACACACACACACACACACACACACACACACACACAACACACACACACACACACACACACACACACCACACACACACACACACACACACACACAGTGACCGTCTGTGCATGTGCAGAACTGCACAGAGGAAAGACAAGATTAGAAAAACAGGCCACGAGACAATTTCCCATGGTGCATCTCTGGAAGCATCTGTACTAGAGGCTGTGTCAACACAGACCACGTGGGGGGGGATTTAGTTGTTTTTTTGTTTTTTTTAACGTTTGTCAGCCTGACTTTGAATATAGAGGAAACCAAAACAGGAAAAAGAGGAGATAAAGGACAAAGCCTCGACGTGAAAAAGACAAATCATACAAAAAAAGTGCCAGATCTGGCAACAGTGGGTGTGTGAGAGAAGGAAAACAGAACGAGTGACAGGGAGGGAGATTGATGGATAGATGGATGGATGGAAGAAGGGACGTGGAGCAGTTTAGAGGATGGAAGGAGAGTGCTGTGAGATAGACAGCATCCTTCCCTGTGGACAGATGAGTTGCAGGCAGGGGGAGAGCAGGGTGGGGGGGTAATGAGATGTCTGCGTAATCAAGCCATAAAAGAGCGAGGGAATGAGGAGGAAAAGACGAGTGGGGCTCTGAATGAGTCAATCATGATTAATCAAGATGCTTCTCTCTCCTTCTCCCTTTTATTCACTCATCTGCAGCCCCCCCCCCCCCCCCTTCACTACCATCAGGCCTACACACACACACACACACGCAGTCATGTCCTTTTCAAGCCCTGCAGTCTTTAAAGGTATCACTAATCGAGCCACTCAAGTGTGGCTGTGGCACTTTTTTCCCCTCCACATCTCCACAGAAAATGACTGCAAGAGAGAAAACCCCCAAACATCACTGCTGCTGCTGCTGGGAATCCTCAGACAGGAAAAAAAAAAAAATAGGACACTTATTTAAGTGTCAGATCCAGAGCTGACGGAGAGCGAGGAAGGAGGGCAGCAGCCAAGAGAAGTCCAAGGTTTTAGGAAACGGGATACGGAGGAGGAAGAGGAGGCACTGCCGTAAACAAAACGCATCCTACAAAGACGGATGAGGAGCTGTGAATGCAACAAACCAAGTTATGTCTCCACTGCGAAGGACAGGGGCGTCCACATGAGGAGCCAAACGGGCTGTGATCCACTGCCTCAGAGATGTCACATCCATCCTGGGTACATGCAGATTGGAACAGATAAAACCTCATCAACGCATCAAAAGCTTATCTGACTCTCAGGCTGAAGCATGTGGGAGAATCACTCAGAGCAATAACCGCTGCTGCTTCCACCTCAGTGGCCTCAGTTTGGTAAATCAACGCTCCCTCCTTGTGGATGTTCTGTGAACTACAGTAGTGGTTCACAAGCTTTTTTGACTTCACTCTTGGGAAAATGTTAGATTTTTATTTATTTTTTCTTTAATTGGGATGCACATATACAGAACACGATCTCAGAGCAGCAGCCAGTTGAAGCTTCGAACCGCTCTGATGAAGACGCACCGCTCGCTGCGTTTGCTGCTGCAACATATTAAAGGCTTTCATGGTAACCACATGCTCCACATGTGAGCTGCCCTCAAGTGATCTCACAAGCCATTTGAGGACTCCCAAACCCCAGGGTGGAAAACAATCAGTCACACGGCTGCTCAGGCAATCTGTATTCATTCAACACCATCAGCGGGATGTTAGCAAAACCTAAACAATTGTGTTTTGTTATTAAGAGATTCACAGGAAGAAACAAAAGGTGGATGAGCTGACGAAACGTCTGCGATGGAATCCTGAGAATCCCAACCAGCACACACAGGAAACATTCAGATGATGTGCCACATTGCAGCTCAGCCTCGTCCAACATCACGTGGTATCTTGCTGAAGGTTCTCTTAGTGTACGATGCCTCAAATTAATAAAATGTTAACGAGTTCCTAGGCTTTGGAAAAGCACCTTTGTTTTCCCTGTGTAATATCTGCTGGGCAGTTGGTGGAAGCTGGATTGATGATGGAATTAGGAGCAGGTGAGCTCATCAGTGAAAGAAACAAAACTGTGAACAGAAATTCATTAAATCAGAAAAGTAAATCATTTTCTGATGGTTTCCCATTAGAACATGGCTTTACCTCCCCACAATGTAGCAGAAAGAATTATATATGAATTTAGCTGCAAAATACAACCGGAGCAATTAAGACTCAAGCAACGCATGACGTGAAAGGGGCGCTTGACAGTTTCCACACAGAAATGCACTAAATCAGAGAAATAAGCCCTTACTTTCTGATTGCTTAATAGCAGTTACATCATAAAATTCAAATAGCATAGGGACAAATCCACACAACCCAGCAGAAAGGATGTATCAGTGTAGCTAGGGTAGACTTCTTCCTTCTCTCAGTGTGTGGGTTTGAAGTTCTATTTAGCTTGAAGTGAGCAGGTAAGTTTCTCATTTTCATTTCCAAAGCAGAGGTCTGGTGGCCACCAAGCTCACAGCTGCTCGTCTCCATGATTCTGAAGCGTTAGGTGTGGCCTCTTCCATCATTCGCATTAACTCTTCTATGCTTTCACAAGGTTTATGTGACACAACACACTGAACCGAAAATTGAAAGTTTGATGTTTGAAGGATTGTCATCAAGTACTTTTTTTTAAAGGGTTGCAGAAATGCAACTATTGAGATTTACTTGTTGCATCTACTGATGTGAGCTTGTCAGCCAAATAAGAAATCTGAGCTCAATTTTCCTTAACTGTACCAAAATGGACAGAATTCAAATGTTTCTCAGTTAGCAACTATATAAACACAGACTGAAATCTGGCAGATCTGAGACTGCAATCACACTTTGTGGAGCTGCAGTCGTCATTCGAAGAAAAACAATTTGTGCTATTAAAAGCTGACCTTTAATATTAGAAAATAGATTATTTTTAAAGATCTGATTAAAGTGACACGCTGAGAGAGAATATTTCTGAGATAGATTACATTTGGAGCACTGGTTGAAACATATTTTCAGAAATGGACTTCACCAGATGTTTGCTTTGACCATGACACATGCACAACTTCATCCATTTTCCACTGATAGATTAGTCATCTCAAATAGTTTTTGAGTATCCACACGCAGACTTACTGAGCTGAAATAAATCAAAGCAGACTCTTGCTTAAGACAAATATATAAATGTTGGGAGTTACACAAGTGGTGAGTAACAAGAAGAATAAAACATGCAGGTGTGGCTCCTAAAAGTGCTGAAACAAACTGCTCAGGTGTCAAATGTGATAAATTCTTTACAGTAAACCCTTTACAAGCACAAGCCTGTCGATAAATGCTTCCCAGACAGTTTGTAGAGCAACAATTTCCAAAGTGTGGACTGCATGCCCCTGTTGGGCTGCAAAGTACTGCAGGTGGGCAGTGACGGGTCATTAAAAAAAAAAAAAAAAAAAAAACACATTTGGATTCCAATTTCATAAAGTTTAAAGTGATCCCAAAATATTTTAAGTGTAAACAGAAGTAAAAATGCAAGCATTTGAATTTAAATTACACGTTATTCCTCATTTATCTGACTTAGTTTTAAATGTATTCGGTGAACTGTCACATTAACCCTAGAATGTATCGAATATCTTCTCACTGGTGAGGAATCATAGTTGATGGAACACTTCATCAGTAGTACAAGTTTACACACACAAACAATGATTAAAGGTTTGGTTTCAGCTGCAAAAGATTTCTAGATTATAAATTGGGCCACAATGTACTCAAGTTTGGGAATTACTGCTTTAAATCATAAATAAACAGATGATTTGCATTCAAAATATTCAGAAGTGAAAAAAATCAGGAGAGATTTTCTTATGATTTGATTGACTTTATTTGTAAGGCACCAGAAGTCCTTCCTTACTGCAGAACATTTCATATCATTTATAATACATGATGTACTTTTTATTTTCCTTTTTGTTGTTGTTTAAATGAAGCTATGATTTCAGACACAAAACAATTTTTGCCAAAGTACACATCTTATAAGTTTTACATTATACACAAAAGTATATAAAAAAAAACAAAAAACAAGACTTTACAATGCTCAAACCGCTCACAATGCGCCACACTACGGGGGCAGAAGGTGAAATGTTTGACATGAGGAAAAAGGAGGACGGAGCGGACGGGAGGTGAAGGGCCAAACAGCTCGTCTCTGGGGAGACGAGAGGAGCAACGGGGGTCAGAGGGCAAAAGGTCACACCATACTGCAGTTTCCCATCCTGGTGTGACATCAGGCTTGTAACACAAGAGCACAAGAACCATCCGGGACATACATGAGAAGATGCAGCCAAATACACATAAAGCTTTCTATGTATGTATACAGAGGTTTGTACCTCGAACTACTTCAACAAATACATCTTTATTTGTATAGTGTCAGCTTTGTATTTCTTGTTGTAGTTTATATCGATCGATATTTAAAAACAAGAGAGCGCAAGAGAAGAAAAAAACAAAAACAAGTGCTTTGATCACTGAAAGACTGGACCAAACATTCCTTTAAAGATGTTTTCTCTCCTGCAAACATGCGCTGATGGGTTTCGCTTTGTATGTAGCTACTCACAGCTTGTGGCGAGATGGCGATGGACATGCTGCTAGCATAACTCAGAAACAAAATTAGCAAGTTATTTGTTGGTGGAAGAGCAGCAGCATTACATCATCACGGTTTGTCACTGATAACCAAACCTGTACAGCTGTTTACACACACTATGCATTCATGTACACACACAATAACGTGCGCCATCAAACGGGAAGGACCCGCCAATGTCGGCATATAAACATTTCAACACATGAAGGGTTTTATTCTCAAATGTCTTACAATATTTTCCAGACTATTTGTTGAACCAGAATATAATTTGCAGCTGTCAAAAATGCATCATAAAGCGCAACAGCATAAACAAGTCACATGAGCCTATAAATCACATTTATTTTTTAAATATGGTGTTACAGCTTCATGCAACAAGAAGGTCCACCAGCATCATTTGAATTTTTCTCCTTACAAATTGCCTAGGAATTGGGATGCAACTGACAATGGACTTATTAATGGTGCTTAATCACAACCTAGGCTCTATTCTTACATGTTGGAGTCATCTTTTCACTCTCATTATTTATGATGCAAACACTGTTAGTAAGCAGAAGCTAAGGGACAAGTTAATGTTATTGTACAAGGTAAAAACAACTCAAGAGTAAAGCACCAGAGGTGAGTAATCCCAGCTTCAGTAAGTAAAGCTCCTACCACACATTTGTTTCATCCAATCACTAAACCAGCTGATTCTATTTCTAATTCAACTATTCAAGCAGAATGATGAGCTAATCAGTGAAATCACCCAGCAATACATGGTATGACCTTTACTCACTGCAGGTGGGATTATCCACCTCTGCTTACGACTACTGAATAGACAAAATCATCATTAGAAGGGCTCGGATGCACAGAACGCTTCAATGCAGAGCAAAACGTGTACATTTACCTCACTAAATGTGAATCAAGTAAAAAAAAAAAAAAAAAGATACAGTTAGCCTTACCTTAGCCTAGCCCTCCTATCCCACGAAGTGCAAACAAGTCGAGTGCTGTGTTGTTCATTCACTAAGACCCAGCCCCTCCTGCTCATTCAGATAAGTGTACAAGGAGCAGGCTTCATTTGTCCGATGTCTAGACTGTGCCATCTTGTGGCCATAGTTGACAATGCAGTAGCATGGCTTATAGTCCGGAAAATATAGTAACTTCACTCAATACTTCAAAACCTAACAAATGCCTTCAGATAACAATTTCAACATAAAAAAATGTGTTCTATTGTCAGGCTAAGATCAGTGTTGTTCCACCACCGTATTATAACAAAATTCTTCAGATCCATTTCCTCTCACAGTGGCACTACTAAAACCTGATTTTGCCTTCAGACTAACAGACAAACACGTGATACCAAGAGACAAAGTCGATTAATAATTCCCCCTTTATCTTTATGAACCAATGGGTCAAAGATTCAATTCCTAATGGGACTACCTTTGTTTTCATTATGACATTAAATCTGCAGTGATCTGCACGTCAAATTTCACTTTATTTATTGGTTTCAGGAGGCCCATTAAGGCTGAAAGAATGTTGCCATCTTCCACTCCCAGCACATGGCTGTGGAGGCAGCAGCTGTGCTTTTTTTTGTGCTTTTTTTAAATCTTTTTAAAGCATTCCCTCTGGGAGTTGTATGTAGGTGTGAAGTCACCTGTGTAATGTCGTTTTACTGCATTATGTGACAGAACTGGATGGTGCAAACTGAATCCAAATGCACGTTATTTAAATCTGAATGTACAACTGGACTAGAAGGAGAGGATCCAGCACAGGCACAAAATACACATTTCTGTTTTATTTATGCCATGACAAACACTTTCTCTAAAACAGAGCTCAGACTTTTTGTTGTGAGCAGGATTCATGTGAAATAACCACATGAATAATTTAAATGTTGCCTGTCTGGTCCTCGTTTCACACATCTACAGGCATACAGTTTTCCTTGTGGCACGGGCATAGGACTCTTCATAGACACATGCTGCCCTCTGCTGTTAAGTATAAAACATGTACTCTCTCTTCTCTCTGTACTAATAATGATTACAATCTGCTCAAAAAGCACAGGGGTCAAGTAGCATCTCTTCTTCTTCTTGCTGCACGATGAGCGATTGCAGCTCTCGCTAACTAAAGACGAAAATGTATCTGCTCAGTTAAGGTGTTGGGAGGATTTATCTCATGTAAGTTATGGGGGTTATAAAAGGATCACGAGTCAGGCTGTGACTTACAAAATGACACGGCCCTGTAGTCTGACACTCAGAAGGTGCCTTTTCCTATCCAAGCGCACTTTGTTTACTGTAGATGTGTCATTTTATTGACCTTAACAAGGATTTTACTTTTTCTGGGAGCAGCAGCTTTTAGTGAGAATATGAGCGTAATTTGAAACAGCAAGGAATGAATTTCTCTCTTTAGCCGGTGTAAGGGGGCAGTATTTTAAAAGTCCTCCTATCAGAAACCATTTAACTGGGAGCTTGGAATGGATGCATGAAATAAGACGATTGCAGGATCATGGGTTTTGTCTTGACGAGTATTACAACCAATCAAATAATCCATGTGTGCAACTTAGTGTGTTTTAACACCTACAGTGTGGCGCGGATCAGTCCTGCTTCACAGAGACCCACTTAGTACAAGGGAGAGTGGGAGGAATAAACCAAAACAAGAAGAGAGAGTGTTAGAGGAAGGGAGGGAAGAAAACAGACTGCGAAGAAACAAAAGAAAACAATCACATACAAAAAGACAATATTTGGAAAAAATATGGAAAAAAAAAACCCAGATTACACAAGAAGGACACGCCTCTGTTGTGAAGAAGATAAAGGGGGATTTTAAACCCCCCCACCCCGAAAAAAAAAAACAAGTGATATGCAGTGTATATAAGAAGAAATGGGGATTAGTGTGATGTAAGAGCGGGAGTCAAATCCCTCCTAATGCTGCTGCACCTACTGTAGGAGGCCTGGCCATAGTGGGGCTGACTTTATATGGGTTGGGAGAAGGTTAGCTGGATCTAAGACCATGGGGTTGAGGCCCATGTGAAATTAAATAGAGTAAGGGAGGGGCTGGAGGCCGAGAAGCTTGAATGTGTGATTCATTCAGGTCTCTGGATAAAAATGGAGCAGAACGGGAGCGCAAACATCTAATCAGACTTGTCACCGTCATCCTCGCGGTGGCTGTCGACGCCGTCACGTGATGTTTTCTCCTCCTTGGCCAGCTGGGCTTGGGAAGCCAGGAGGGAGGAGAGGGAAAAGAGGCCGGAGGAGGTGGTGACGGCGGGGAGGGTTGGTTGACTCAGGCCCAGCGGCAGGGGGGTCATGGGCAGCGCCAGACCCTGGAGCTGAGACAGCTGGTGAGCCTGGAGCTGCTGCTGCAAAGAAGACACGCAGACAGAGCTGAGACACAGCACAGCGATCGCACTAAAGCACAGACATTACAGGAAACGCTAATACCGATATACACTTCAAACTGTTAATATCACCCCAGAGGCACGTCTAATACAGCACAAGCACAGTAAGATAGATGGAAAAGACGTCATAGCTCAAACAAATGATCCACTGGAGATGGAAAGTCCACATCCCACATATCTTATTCATAAGAGACTCAGTTTTCCATATACACGCCAAACAAACAAAGAATCAATCAAGGGAAGTGGAAGTAAGCGGAGGACATAATCCACCAGAACACAATACACATAAAAAACTACCAGAGTACATGTGCATTTCATTTTCTTATAATACATTCTGGCAATTTGGTTACTTCCAGCTGTGCACACAGTGGTTGAATATATATATATATATATATATATATATATATATACACACATATATATATACACACATATATACATACACACACACACACATTTCACAGGTCGAAGAGAAGACACGTGTGTGAACCCAGAGCAACATCCTCTGTCTATCTGACAGCAGCAGACATAAAAAAGAAAGAAAGGCGCCTTTGTGAACCATGCATCACAGTGATGGAGCGGCTATGCTAGCCAAGAGCAGACCTGCAGTATCATGATGGAATGGATCAGGCAGCTAACACTAAATTGGCAAATTGATGAAACAGCTAAGCGATCTAACACATGGCTGATAATGATAAACATATCTGGGTAGCATTGCAGTCAGAGATAAAATATTGCGGTTAGCTCGCTGATGCCCGTCCATATTGATTAGTTGTGTTAGCGAGTTCATCTTTCCATTTGTAATGATCAATAGCTGGACTAACGTATCAGAAAGTGGGTGGTATCCATCCCTTAGATGAAATAATGTAATCGGTAATCAATATCTTGATTCTAACAGGTAAAAATAAAATAAAAGCTTAATTTGAATGGATTTGAACATCACCTCACTGCTTACAACACAAGTGAGTTTTGTGTAGACATTTATGACAGGACTCGCAGACTGAATCACAAAATGCACACATTTTCATTCATCTGGTAACTCAGTATATATCTTAATGACTTCAGGTAAGCATCTGTCAAAACACAATCTAGCTTTCAATACCAGCCTTTAATGATGTTCCATCCTAAATGCAGCCCTTTAAAAAAAAAAATAAATAAATAAAAAAGGCAACAGGAGGAATCCTCTGATATGAGCTCCAAGGACTGTACAGTGTTTGTTGCCTTACACAGACTTTGTAAGTGCAGGAAAAAAAAAAAAAAAGATTTGCAGTATCTTTAGATAAGGCACAAAATACAAAATGAATAGCAATGTGTGTTAATTGCCAGTGACCACTGATTGTTTGTACTTTATAACTCCAACATTTCCAATTCAATTTAAAGGTGATAGAGAGAGGTTGAATGGGGCATTAATCCTTGTTCTGTGATGTGATATGTAGCCCCAAAAAAATTGGTTGGGTCTGTAATGGCTCAGAACCTTCCTAAAAGGCTCTCTGAAACAGCTATGTTACTATGCTGGGTTTAGAATGCCTCGTTTGCTTTTAATGGCGTTGTTTCGGAGCTTATTTGGCAACCTCATTATGAAATGCACGTAGGTGTTGGTGCTGATTGGTTGCCGTTGTTTGATTGGCTGCCCTTGCTCTCACTGAAAATGCCGCCAAGAGGATTAGGAAAGTCTCCGGTTCAACTCAGAACAGAATGAAAATGATCGCTGATTCGCTCATTTCTCTGTCAATCAAAAATGGATTCAGCCTCAGACAGAGCATCCAATCATCATGCAGAAGCTGGGCATCCGGGCCAGCCGAGGCCAGCCCACTGCCCCATAGACCCCCAGACACGCTGAGCGTCCGATGGGCGGGACAAAGTCCAGCATTTATCCAATGACTCGTCTCGTTTTGCTGCACTTTTGTCGCTATTGAAGTCTGTGGACGATGGTTTAAAGCGCTGCGGGTTTGAGTGAGAGGAAATCCGCGTCGTTACCAGTGATAAGAAGCTGATTCTGAACAAAAGTTGAGCGCGTTGGAGCGAAAACGACAGTAATCTTCACTAACTTATTTAACAGATCACGTTTCAACATTGCTGCTGAGTGATAAATCTTGTTCCTCGCCCACCAACATGAAGTCAGCCAGAGGCTGACTGTGACATAAAGTCCAGTCACAAAATAATAATGATAAAAAAAAAAAAAGATCCAAAATAAATTTAAAAACAAATTTAAAACAAAAGAAAATGTGATACTTACAGGCTGTACTGATTGCTGGGGTTGATTTTGTCGGAAAGTCGGAACTGACCCTCTACTGAGTATTAAATGCTGACTGAATCCAGCTCGAAATTGTGCAAGGTTTGTGAAACAGTCCTCCGTGAAATGCGCAGAGCAAAGAAATAGTCGGCGGTTGTATGTACTGGGGATGCGGTTAAAAATGAATAAAAGCCATTGATCGCATACATTGCTTTCCGTGGGAAGAATATGGAAAGATCGTAGTCCGCTATGACAGCCTAGGAAGGCACACACACGCACTCGCCATTGCTCCTCTTCCAGTGGTAGGAATGGGTGGGCACAACCTTATGAATAATTATACTCAACAAAAATATAAACGCAACACTTTTGGTTTTGCTCCCATTTTGTATGAGATGAACTCAAAGATCTAAAACTTTTTCCACATACAGAATATCACCATTTCTCTCAAATATTGTTCACAAACCAGTCTAAATCTGTGATAGTGAGCACTTCTCCTTTGCTGAGATAATCCATCCCACCTCACAGGTGTGCCATATCAAGATGCTGATTAGACACCATGATTAGTGCACAGGTGTGCCTTAGACTGCCCACAATAAAAGGCCACTCTGAAAGGTGCAGTTTTGTTTTATTGGGGGGGGATACCAGTCAGTATCTGGTGTGACCACCATTTGCCTCATGCAGTGCAACACATCTCCTTCGCATCATCCGTGAAGAGAACACCTCTCCAACGTGCCAAATGCCAGCGAATGTGAGCATTTGCCCCCTCAAGTCGGTTACGACGACGAACTGGAGTCAGGTCGAGACCCCGATGAGGACGACGAGCATGCAGATGAGCTTCTCTGAGACGGTTTCTGACAGTTTGTGCAAAGATTCTTTGGTTATGCAAACCGATTGTTTCAGCAGCTGTCCGAGTGGCTGGTCTCAGATGATCTTGGAGGTGAACATGCTGGATGTGGAGGTCCTGGGCTGGTGTGGTTACACGTGGTCTGCGGTTGTGAGGCTGGTTGGATGTACTGCCAAATTCTCTGAAACGACTTTGGAGACGGCTTATGGTAGCCACATGAACATTCAATACACGAGCAACAGCTCTGGTTGACATTCCTGCTGTCAGCATGCCAACTGCACGCTCCCTCAAATCTTGCGACATCTGTGGCATTGTGCTGTGTGATAAAACTGCACCTTTCAGAGTGGCCTTTTATTGTGGGCAGTCTAAGGCACACCTGTGCACTAATCATGGTGTCTAATCAGCATCTTGATATGGCACACCTGTGAGGTGGGATGGATTATCTCAGCAAAGGAGAAGTGCTCACTATCACAAATTTAGACTGGTTTGTGAACAATATTTGAGAGAAATGGTGATATTCTGTATGTGGGAAAAAGTTTTAGATCTTTGAGTTCATCTCATACAAAATGGGAGCAAAACCAAAAGTGTTGCGTTTATATTTTTGTTGAGTATAATTTCGAAGGGGCGTGTGTGAAAGGGGGTGGGTGTGTGTGTGTGTGTGTGTGGGGGCTATTGGTGAAAAAGTGACGTAACTTTTCTCTCAAAAATGGATTGGCCTGTTTTCTAGGGGCAATTCAAAAAGGAGAAATACTTGAAATAGAGGTTCTGAAACTTGCTGGCACTTCGTGTGTATTCCCCACAGCGGGGAGACTCTGAACTAACACCAAAAACATGAAAAAGATGATTTTGATTCTCTATCCCCTTTAATTTATTTTCATTTATACAGCACCAAATCGCAACAAAGCTGCCTCAAGGCACTTTACACAAGTAAAGTCTAACCTTACCAACCCCGAAAGCAAGCACACAGGTGACAGTGGTAAGGAAAAACTCCCTCTGATGATAATGAGGAAGAAACATCAAACAGACCAGACTCAGAGGGGTGACCCACTGCTTAAGCCATTCTAACAGTTACAAGGTTTTTACAACATTTTTACAAGCTAAAGAAACAGGAAACCAGAATAACATCAAAAACACAGTCGATTATTAAGATGACCACACAAGTACGAGGTCTGTCCATAAAGTATCGTACCTTTTTATTATTATTTTTTTTTAACTATATGGATTTGATTCATATGTTTTCACGTCAGACAAGCTTGAACCCTCGTGCGCATGCGTGAGTTTTTCCACGCTTGTCGGTGACGTCATTCGCCTGTGAGCACGCCTTGTGGAAGGAGTGGTCCCGCCCCGTCATCGGATTTTCATTGTCTGGAAATGGCGGAATGATTTGGGGGGTTTTTTCCATCAGAATTTTTTCAGAAGGTGTTAGAGACTGGCACCTGGAAACCATTCGAAAAATTTATCTGGTTTTCGGTGAAAATTTTACGGGCTTCATAGAGAATAAGGTCTGTTAGTACAACTTTAAGGACCCCTTTAAGGACGCTCGGTGCACCGCGCTCCGAGCTGCAACGACGCGGCACAAGCCACCGGACCATTTCTAAACGGATGGCTCTGTGGATACGAGACCGTCGTGTGCTCTTTCTCTGGTTATCACAAGAGCTGGACATCAGCCATTTTCAGGCAGATTTCACTTTTAACAAGAGATTTTGTCATGGAAAGCCGCGCGGAGGCTTCGCGCGTCACGACCGATTCGCTTTGGAAGTGAAACAAAGGAACACCTCTGTTTCGGCGTGTCAGAGGACAAGTTTGGACATGTCTATCTCGGCTTTCAATGCTTACCAGCCAGTAAGTATCAGTGAAATTGTGGAGAGCTGGACATGTCCACAGAGCCATTCGTTTAGAAATGGTCCGGTGGTTTGTGCCGCGTTGTCGCAGCTCGGAGTGCGGCGCGCTGAGCGTCCTTAAAGGGGTCCTTAAAGCTGTACTAACAGACCTTATTCTCTGTGAAGCACGTAAAATTTTCACAGAAAGCCAGATAAATTTTTCGAATGGTTTCCAGGTGCCAGTCTCTAACAGCTTCTGAAAAAATTCTGATGGAAAAAAACCCCAAATCATTCCGCCACTTCCTGACAATGAAAATCCGACGACGGGGCGGGACCACTCCTTCCACAAGGCGTGCTCACAGGCGAATGACGTCACTGACAGGCGTGGAAAAACTCACGCATGCACACAAGGGTTCAAGCTTGTCTGACGTGAAACCATATGAATCAAATCCATATAGTTTAAAAAAAAAAAAAAAAGGTACGATACTTTATGGACAGACCTCGTAACTGTTCAATGATCAAAGCTAAAGTGTGTAGGATTCTATGTCATTTAGTGGTGAGGTTGCAGACTGCATTATTGGTCACTGCCAGTCACAATTTTGTTTCCCTTCACATGTTCACTTCCAGGAGGAAGTATGTGTGCACATGCATGAGGTTATGGAATTACCAGACGTAAACCTCTGACCTCACATGATGTGTGTACAAGGGGTTCACACGCTAAAGGCACCTTGACACTTGCACACATTTAACACCTGCACTGCCGGGCAATTCATCGTACCAATATGTTCCCCCTGACGCAGCAATCTGTGCTGCTGGATGGTGTGTTATGTAAAATAATTATTTCATAGCGGATTCATCATTTGCTTGCTCTCAGCGTTTTGGTTGATGAAACCACCTGATATCGCTCCAGAATTGCAGAAGAATTTTCCACAGCTGCAGCTATTCTCATACGCTTCATGACAAGGAGAACACATTTGGAATCATCTCAAAAGTAATTATGTATAATACTTATGTTGTAATGGTTTGGTAAAACACTTGCATTTTCATTCACACAATTAATGGATGCCAGAGATTTTGAACATTTCAAAATTGTCTTTGCGCACTTGCATGCAGCCGCGCACAGTTTACAATGAGTTTACAACGAGTTTACTCTGGCATGGCAGATTGCGTACCAGTGCGTGGATCAAATTCGTGCAAGCGTCAAGGCAACTTGACCTCCATAAGATGTCTTGTAAATCACTTCAGAGGTGTTACGTGGTTTAAAAATCAGCATATTTTTTTTAGATTTACAAGAGTTTATTCCTTGCTAACATTTACAAAATGTTTGAGAAACGTATTCGATTTATACAGAAATAAGCTGTTTCTGAGTATTTCCTGCTATCTTTGATTATTTTGTTTGAGTGAGCAGCCAACTGACTTCACTGTGCATCTCTATCTTGATTGGCTGTCTGCGTCCACGTGATCTATGACATTGCTACGGTAGTTCAAGGCCATCTGTTCATCTGAATTTTCCCAGACTGTGAATTTTGATCCTATTGGCAATGTCACATTATGAATCCCCTTAAAGGCTAATGAATAAAATTATAGTGGTGACAAAGAAAATTCTTTTTATGACTCAAATCTTTAAAACCCGAAGGCTGTACACTTTTAAGATGGTGGTGCAACATGGTAACATCCACGAAGGGGCCCCCTTCCATGTACACTCAACAAAAATATAAACGCAACACTTTTGGTTTTGCTCCCATTTTGTATGAGATGAACTCAAAGATCTAAAACTTTTTCCACATACACAATATCACCATTTCCCTCAAATATTGTTCACAAACCAGTCTAAATCTGTGATAGTGAGCACTTCTCCTTTGCTGAGATAATCCATCCCACCTCACAGGTGTGCCATATCAAGATGCTGATTAGACACCATGATTAGTGCACAGGTGTGCCTTAGACTGCCCACAATAAAAGGCCACTCTGAAAGGTGCAGTTTTATCACACAGCACAATGCCACAGATGTCGCAAGATTTGAGGGAGCGTGCAATTGGCATGCTGACAGCAGGAATGTCAACCAGAGCTGTTGCTTGTGTATTGAATGTTCATTTCTCTACCATAAGCCATCTCCAAAGGCGTTTCAGAGAATTTGGCAGTACATCCAACCAGCCTCACAACCGCAGACCACGTGTAACCACACCAGTCCAGGACCTCCACATCCAGCATGTTCACCTCCAAGATCGTCTGAGACCAGCCACTCGGACAGCTGCTGAAACAATCGGCTTGCATAACCAAAGAATTTCTGCACAAACTGTCAGAAACCATCTCAGGGAAGCTCATCTGCATGCTCGTCATCCTCATCGGAGTCTCGACCTGACTCCAGTTCGTCGTCGTAACCGACTTGAGTGGGCAAATGCTCACATTCGCTGGTGTTTGGCACGTTGGAGAGGTGTTCTCTTCACGGATGAATCCTGGTTCACACTGTTCAGGGCAGATGGCAGACAGCATGTGTGGTGTCATGTGGGTGAGCGGTTTTCTGATGTCAATGTTGTGGATCGAGTGGCCCATGGTGGCGGTGGGGTTATGGTATGGGCAGGCGTCTGTTATGGACGAAGAACACAGGTGCATTTTATTGATGGCATTTTGAATGCACAGAGATACCGTGACAAGATCCTGAGGCCCACTGTTGTACCATACATCCAAGAACATCACCTCATGTTGCAGCAGGATAATGCACGGCCCCATGTTACAAGGATCTGTACACAATTCTTGGAAGCTGAAAATGTCCCAGTTCTTACATGGCCGGCATACTCACCGGACATGTCACCCATTGAGCATGTTTGGGATGCTCTGGACCGGCGTATACGACAGCGTGTACCAGTTCCTGCCAATATCCAGAAACTTCGCACAGCCATTGAAGAGGAGTGGACCAACATTCCACAGGCCACAATTGACAACCTGATCAACTCTATGCGAAGGAGATTGTGTTGCACTGCATGAGGCAAATGGTGGTCACACCAGATACTGACTGGTATCCCCCCCCAATAAAACAAAACTGCACCTTTCAGAGTGGCCTTTTATTGTGGACAGTCTAAGGCACACCTGTGCACTAATCATGGTGTCTAATCAGCATCTTGATATGGCACACCTGTGAGGTGGGATGGATTATCTCAGCAAAGGAGAAGTGCTCACTATCACAGATTTAGACTGGTTTGTGAACAATATTTGAGGGAAATGGTGATATTGTGTATGTGGAAAAAGTTTTAGATCTTTGAGTTCATCTCATACAAAATGGGAGCAAAACCAAAAGTGTTGTGTTTATATTTTTGTTGAGTAGATATGAAGAGTTCATTCTAAGCTCCTGAAAACACATTGATTTGGTGTTTCGGGTAATTATACGAGGTCTGTTAGAAAAGTATAGGACCTTTCTATTTTTTGCAAAAACCTGATGGATTTGAATCGTGTGCTTGCATGAGCAAACCTTGAACCTTCGTGCGCATGCGTGAACTTTTTCATTCCTGCCGATTGCGTCATTTCCTGGTAAGCTGCCTTTGTGTGGGACGTGTGTTGTGTGCTCGGCGGATTTTCATTTCAAGGAAAAAGATGGAATGACTGGAGCAGCGCCGCATCAAATTTTGCCAGAAACTGGGCGACAGCCAGGTGGAAACCATTCGGAAGATTCAGACGGCTTTCGGTGACAATCCTATGGGCGTCACACAGATTAAGGAGCGGTACAACCGGTTTAAAGACGTCCGCACAACGGTGGAGAGCGAGCCACGCTCCGGTCGGCCATCAACATGCTGAAATGACCAGATCATTTCCAAAGTGAACGCTGTGGTGATGCGGGACCGTCGTGTGACTATGCGGGAAATTGCGGAAGAAGTGGGCATTAGCACTTTTTCGGTACATTCCATTGTGACAGAAGATTTCGCCATGAAAAGAGTGGTGGTGAAATTCATGCTGCTAACGGCGGAGAAAAAGTGCCTCCTCGTTGAAGTCTCACAGGACATGCTGTGACATGCCCACCTCTTCCACAATTTCTCGGATAGTCACACGATTGAAAAGTCACCGAAAGCTGTCTGAATCTTCCGAATGGTTTCCACCTGGCTGTCGCCCAGTTTCTGGCAAAATTTGATGCGGCGCTGCTCCCGTCGTTCCGTCTTTTTCCTTGAAATGAAAATCCGCCGAGCGTGCTGCACACGTCCTCACACAAAGGCTGCTTACCAGAAAATAATGCAATCGACAGGCGTGAAAAAGTTCACACATGCGCACGAAGGTTCAAGGTTTGCTCATGCAAGCACACGTGATTCAAATCCATCAGGTTTTCGCAAAAAATACAAAGGTCAGACACTTTTCTAACAGACCTCGTACACTAATGCTATATTCCATTTATGCCAAAAAAATTTTTTCCCTAAATCCTACTCACTCTTGCTTTAATAATCAGAGCGAAACTGACACTTTAATATTGTCTGTTGCCTTTTAAAACAAATGTGTAAAGATTTTTTAAAAAAGCAACTGTGAAGCTCATTAGCAAAAACATTAGAAATGAAGATCATGATTAATAATTGTGCTTTTGTAGCAATCAACAGAAACGTAGGGAGATCTGGGATTTGGAACGTCATACCCTTATGATGGAGTTCATCTCTGGGGGAGTGACCTGCTTGGCCCTCTCTATGGCTGCCAGGACCTGCTGCTGGTGCTGGAGGAGGGGGTGAGAGGTGAAGATGAAGGGAGGAAAGAGACAGTGAAACAATGAAACAAGGGTAGGAGAGTTTGAGTGAGAGAATGGTGGAAAGGTTAGATCAATATCAACAGACCCAACAGAAACCCCGACAACTCTCCCTCCCCCCACCGTTCATTCACCTATTCATCGTGTCACATACACATTAACGTACACACAAACAGATGCATGCACAAAAGGTCTGTGTGACAGTGTGAATGGATGTTCGACTGGTGGGCTGTAATGGGTGGAGTTCAGCCTCCTGGTGGGCAGATAAGAGCATGGCTTATCTGACTCACACAGCCATTTATTTCACCGAGACACACATATGAGGAAAGAGAGGAGTGTGAGGGAACAGTGGGAAGGAAGAGAAGGTCAAAAGGGGAGGGGACGTGGAAGGAAGGCAAGAGGAGATGATGGAGAGAGGCAAGGGTGAGGGGAGCACGTCAAAAGTGAAAGGGAATCGAGTGATGATGAATTAAGGGCAGAAAGCGCAGAGAGAAGCCGAGGGAGGGATGCTGAGAGGTCAAAGGGCAGGAAAGGTAATGAGGCACGAATGAGGGTGATTATATTCCAAGATGTCAGGAATCAGACTGGGGGTCAGTGATGTCTTTGTGTCAGCGTGTGCATGTTGTACCTCTTGGGAAAGGTATGGGAGGACTTGTGCGCAGATCCCGTTCAATCTCTTCACGATCTCAGCCTGCGAGGGGGGGGGGGGGGGGGGGGGGGCATGTGCGGGAGAGGATTGTTTATTCAGACAGATGTTAAATGTGAATTGCCATTTAGTCCTTCAAACCACACTATTCACACGCATATGGAGAACATGTGCTGTAACCTTATCAAAGTGGGACACACACACGCTGCATCATATTTGTGGTCGTGTACACACTGTACACACACTCACTGCCACTTTATTAGGAAAAGACAAGTACCTCAGTGTCATTGGCAGCGTGTCCTTGGCTCTTGGTAAATATGAGCACAGTCTTAATGTCATGTTGAGACACCGTTCTCTCACCCAAGCTATCCTGTCCTTGTTGGTTATTTCAGTCAGGGTCAGTTATGATATTCAGGAGGAAATTTCAATGTAATTTTGTACAATCCATAGAGCCACAGGGATCTCCTCGCAGATGCAAAATATTTGTTAGGGTAAGTACAGCGTCCAAAGTGGCAGCATCCAGTTCGCGTCACGTAACCCAATTTAGTCTCTTTTCTCCAAAATAGAAAATGGTATATTATATATATATATATATATATATATATATATATATATATATACTCAACAAAAATATAAACGCAACACTTTTGGTTTTGCTCCCATTTTGTATTAGATGAACTCAAAGATCTAAAACTTTTTCCACATACACAATATCACCATTTCCCTCAAATATTGTTCACAAACCAGTCTAAATCTGTGATAGTGAGCACTTCTCCTTTGCTGAGATAATCCATCCCACCTCACAGGTGTGCCATATCAAGATGCTGATTAGACACCATGATTAGTGCACAGGTGTGCCTTAGACTGCCCACAATAAAAGGCCACTCTGAAAGGTGCAGTTTTGTTTTATTGGGGGGGGATACCAGTCAGTATCTGGTGTGACCACCATTTGCCTCATGCAGTGCAACACATCTCCTTCGCATCATCCATGAAGAGAACACCTCTCCAACGTGCCAAACGCCAGCGAATGTGAGCATTTGTCCACTCAAGTCGGTTACGACGACGAACTGGAGTCAGGTCGAGACCCCGATGAGGATGACGAGCATGCAGATGAGCTTCCCTGAGACGGTTTCTGACAGTTTGTGCAGAAATTCTTTGGTTATGCAAACCGATTGTTTCAGCAGCTGTCCGAGTGGCTGGTCTCAGACGATCTTGGAGGTGAACATGCTGGATGTGGAGGTCCTGGGCTGGTGTGGTTACACGTGGTCTGCGGTTGTGAGGCTGGTTGGATGTACTGCCAAATTCTCGGACACGCCTTTGGAGACGGCTTATGGTAGAGACATGAACATTCAATACACGAGCAACAGCTGTGGTTGACATTCCTGCTGTCAGCATGCCAATTGCACGCTCCCTCAAATCTTGCGACATCTGTGGCATTGTGCTGTGTGATAAAACTGCACCTTTCAGAGTGGCCTTTTATTGTGGGCAGTCTAAGGCACACCTGTGCACTAATCATGGTGTCTAATCAGCATCTTGATATGGCACACCTGTGAGGTGGGATGGATTATCTCAGCAAAGGAGAAGTGCTCACTATCACAGATTTAGACTGGTTTGTGAACAATATTTGAGAGAAATGGTGATATTGTGTATGTGGAAAAAGTTTTAGATCTTTGAGTTCATCTCATACAAAATGGGAGCAAAACCAAAAGTGTTGCATTTATATTTTTGTTGAGTGTATATATATATATATATGTATATATATATATATATATATATATATATACACACACATATATACACACACACACGAGGGCTGTCCGTAAAGTATAAGTCCTTTTTATTTTTTTCAAAAACTATATGGATTTCATTCATATGTTTTTACGTCAGACATGCTTGAACCCTCGTGCGCATGCGTGAGTTTTTCCACGCCTGTCGGTGACGTCATTCGCCTGTGAGCACTCCTTGTGGGAGGAGTCGTCCAGTCCCTCGTCGGAATTCCTTTGTCTGAGAAGTTGCTGAGAGACCGGCGCTTTGTTTGATCAAAATTTTTTCACCACAGAGTCAGAGCTGCGTCAGTCACAGTCAGTCAGAGCTGCGTGTCGTCAGAGCGAGCTGCAAAAAGTTTGTACCTGAGTTTTCAGAGGTGGTGTTTGTAGTTGCCATCTGCCACGCCGGTGTTTGCCAACCCGGACAGTGGGAATACCACCTCAACCGGCAACTTAGCCCCGCGACTGGACAGCAACAACGTCCGAGGCCCGCCCAACGTGGTGAATTCACTGAGGCCGCGCGCTGCGTCATTAGAGCCGCGCGTCACGAGTGCCGCTTCCCCGAGGCCTCGTGCAGCCACCGCGGATCCATCAGCGCGGAAACACCGAGGCCGCGTGGCACCAGCGCAGTGCAGATCCATCCCGGTGACAAACAACGCAGGCTGTTAACATCGGCGATCGACAAGCTGCTCATAAGCCGACCATGGGGCCTAAGAAGGTTCTGACAGCGGAGGAAGGTGACGATATTAAAAAATCTCTGGACTTTCTATCAGAGGAGATTTCTGTTGTGAAGCAGCAACAGAAATCAATTATGGATCTGGTGGAGGAGGTGAAGGCATTACGGCTCCAGAACGCCGAGAAAGACCGGCATCTGGTGCAGCTGGAAAACAGAGTGGCTGAATTGGAGCAGTACACCAGAATTAACGACGTCATCATCACAGGTCTTCAAATCAAACCACGGTCCTACGCACGGGCGGTAACAGATGAGAGCAGAGGGGAGCCCAGTGAACAGGAGGTCAGCTCTGTGGAAAAACAGGTTGCTGATTTCCTCCTATCTAAAGGTATAGAAATGGATTTAAATAACATTGAAGCGTGCCACCCTCTGCCCCGGAGAAATGACGGTGATAAACGAACCGTCATCATGAGATTCATCAACAGAAAACACAAAACAGCACTGTTAAAACAAGGAAGAAAACTGAAAGGGACAAACGTATTCATCAATGAACATCTCACCAAACGGAATGCCGACATCGCCAGGAAAGCACGCTTCTTGAAGAAACAGGGAAAAATCCAGCACACATGGACTTCAAACTGTAAAATATTCATCAAACTGAACGGATCACCAGAACAAGCAAAAGTCATGGCAATAAGGAACATCGAGGAGCTGGACAAATATGAACAATAGTGTTTTTTAAAGCGAGGATCTGGACAAATATGACCAATAAGGTATGAGGACACAAACACATCACAACACCATGACACAGACCAGAGGAACCTATTCATCTACTACCTATTCATCTACATCTGGAGACAAGAAGGATATAACTCAAAGGATTGCTGATCATGGAAAAGTAGAACTGAGAACATTTAAATACACAGACCACAATGTACTGGACTTGGAGCACGATATAGACCCGGACAATAATTTCTTCTCAAATATCAATGACAGTTGTTGCTATTATACAGATGAACAGTTTAATCGGATCATTAAAACGGATAATAAATTATCAATAATCCATTTCAACAGCAGAAGTCTATATGCAAACTTTAACAACATTAAAGAATATTTAAGTCAGTTTAAAAAAATATTTAACATAATTGCTATATCAGAAACATGGATCAATGAAGATAAAGGAATGGATTTTGAACTGGATGGATATGAATTTAATTGTGTAAACAGAAAAAATAAGAGTGGAGGAGGAGTGGCTGTGTATGTGGATAAGAACATGGATTATAAAATAGTAGACAATATGACAACTGTGATTGATAACTTATTAGAATGTATAACTATTGAAATATGAAGAAAAAAGCAAAAATGTATTAGTCAGCTGTATATATAGAGCACCAGGATCTAGTATTGAAACATTCACTGACTGTATGGGAAAAATGTTCTCAAAAACTAATCAAAAAACTGTGTTCATTTGTGGTGACTTAAATATTGATCTGCTCAATCCAAATAAGCATAAAATAACAGATGAATTTATCAGTATAATGTACAGTATGAGTTTATATCCAAAAATCACCAGGCCAAGCAGAATTACATCCCATAGTGCCACCTTAATTGATAATATATTCAGCAATGATATTGAGAATAACACTGTGAGTGGATTATTAATCAATGACATTAGTGATCATCTACCAGTTTTCATCGTTTATAATAGAAACCATCGGCGGAATCAGCCAGAGGAGAAAATAAAATACAGGCGAGTGCGGACAGAGGAAAACATGAACACACTAAAGAAGGATTTACAGGAGCAAAACTGGGAAAAGGTATACAGTGAAAGTGATGTTGATAGTGCATATGAAACTTTTTACAAATATTTACATCATTATATGATAAAAATTGTCCAATTAAACAAGACTACAGAAAACAAAAAATCCAAGCTCGACCATGGATGACGAAAGGGTTACGAAATGCATGTAATAAGAAAAATACACTGTATAGAGAATTCATAAAACTAAAGACTAAAGAGGCAGAAAATAGATATAAGAAATACAAAGATAGATTAACTAATATTATACGGGTATGTAGGAAGGAATATTATAGTAACATATTATATAATAACAAAAACAATATTAAAGGAATATGGGATATATTAAATAGCATTATCAAAAATGGTAATAAAAAACAGAGTTACCCTCAGTATTTCATTGATAATAATGTCAAGAAGGAAAATAAGGATGAAGTAGTCAATGGTTTTAATAATTTTTTTGTAAATATTGGACCAAGCTTGGCAGAAAAAATTCCCGATTCCCAACCTGAGGATTGGGATAATAATCTCATAGAAAGAAATCCCTGTTCAATGTTCCTCACAGCAGTGGATGGAAATGAAATTATAGACATTGTGAATAATTGTAAATATAAAACATCTACCGATTTAAATGAAATTGATATGGTGGTGGTAAAACAGGTCATTGAATGGATTGTAGAACCATTAACATACATCTGTAACTTATCATTTCAAACCGGTAAATTTCCCAATCAAATGAAAATAGCTAAGGTTGTGCCGCTGTATAAGACTGGGGATAGACACTACTTCACAAATTATAGACCTGTTTCTTTGCTTCCACAATTTTCCAAATTATTAGAAAAGTTATTCAATAATAGATTAGACAAATTCATAAATAAACATAAATTACTTACTGATAGTCAATATGGATTCAGAGCACATAGTTCAACATCACTTGCATTAATAGAATCAGTTGAGGAGATTACAAACGCCATAGACCACAAATTACATTCAGTTGGAATATTTATAGACCTTAAAAAGGCTTTTGATACAATTAATCATGACATATTAATCAATAAACTTGAACAGTATGGGATTAGGGGGTTGGTGTTGCACTGGGTGAGAAGCTACTTAAGTAACAGAAAACAGTTTGTGAAGTTGGGGGAATATACATCATCATGCTTGGACAATGCTTGTGGCGTCCCACAGGGGTCAGTATTGGGTCCAAAACTGTTTCTAATTTATATAAATGATATTGTCAATGTTTCCAAAATATTAAATTAGTATTATTTGCAGATGACACAAGCATTTTTTGTTCAGGGGGGGATTTGCAGGAGTTACTGAGGAGGATCAGTATAGAAATGGGAAAATTGAAAATATGGTTTGACAGAAACAAATTATCATTAAACTTAAGTAAAACAAAATACATGTTATTTGGCTATTGTAATACAGACATACAGGTTCAGTTACAAGTCGAGGGGGTAGATATTGAAAGGGTACATGAAAATAAGTTTCTGGGGGTGATAATAGATGATAAGATAAACTGGAAGACTCATATAAAACATATACAAAGTAAACTGTCAAGAAGCATTTCAGTTCTAAACAAAGCGAAACATATTCTGGACCACAACTCACTCCGCATTCTTTACTGCTCACTGGTTTTACCATATTTACAGTACTGTGCAGAGGTATGGGGTAATACTTATAAAGGTACAACACAATCACTATCAGTAATGCAGAAAAGAGCTATAAGAATTATTCATAATACTGGCTATAGAGATCATACAAATCCACTATTTTTACAATCCAAATTCTTAAAATTCACAGACTTGGTTCATTTTCAAACAGTACAAATTGTGTATAAAGCAATAAACAATTTACTTCCAGCAAATATTAAAAATATGTTTTTTAACAGATCAGGGGATTACAGTCTGAGGGGGAAATTTAATTTAAAGCATCAGTGGGCACGAACAACATTAAAAGGTTTCTGTATTTCTGTCTGTGGGGTGAGGATGTGGAACAGATTGGGAGTGGGGCTCAAGCAATGTCCAAGCATGAACCAGTTCAAACAGCGGTACAAAAATATGTTTTTTTCTGGGTATAGGGAGGAGGAAGGGTAATGAGGGTTAGGGTGTTTTTGTTTTTTGCTTCGGCTTGTAAATATATAGTATTTTGTATGTAAGTAGGTATGTGTAGGTGTATATTTATGTTTGTGTATATATATGTGTATATATGTGTATGTATATGTGTATGTATGTTGATGTGTGTATGTATATATGTATATGTGTATGTGTATATATATGTATATATATATTGATATTGGTTTAGGTGTGTAGGAATCTATGTGTATATGTGGCAAAGGGTATTACTGGTTATGGGGAAGAAGGGGTAGGGATAAATAAGCTGATGCTTCACCCTACCCCTTTTCGGACATGTTGGGTACACAGTAGGAACTTTTTTGTTGTTGATCTATCTTGTAATTGTTGTTGTATCAAATGTTCGAAATAAACAGTTTTCATTTTCATTTTTTCATTTTCATTTTCATTTTTCATTTTCAAACCTGTGAGACACATAGAAGTGGACATGGTTCGAAAAATTAAGCTGGTCTTCAGTGAAAATTTTAACAGCTGATGAGAGATTTTGAGGTGATTCTGTCGCTTTAAGGACTTTTCACGGTGCGAGACGTCGCGCAGCGCTCTCAGGCGGCGTCATCAGCCTGTTTCAAGCTTAAAACCTCCACATTTCAGGCTTTATTGATCCAGGACGTCGTGAGAGAACAGAGAAGTTTCAGAAGAAGTCGGTTTCAGCATTTTATCCGGATATTCCACTGTTAAAGGAGATTTTTTTAATGAAAGACGTGCGGGCGGATTGCAGCGTTGGCTCGCAGCCGCCGCGACGCTCTGCCACAGGAAAAACACCTCTGTTGGAAGCCTTGAGGACAAGTTGGAACATCTCCAGCTGATAAACAATTTCTCATATACTCACTCCACTGAAAGCCATCAAAAGCCGCATGGATTTTACAAATGGTTATCAACACGGAGGTGTTTTTCCTGTGCCACCGCGCCGCGTCGGCTGCGTCCCGACGCGCGGACCCGTCCGCACGTCTTTCATTAAAAAAAATCTCCTTTAACAGTGGAATATCCGGATAAAATGCTGAAACCGACTTCTTCTGAAACTTCTCTGTTCTCTCACGACGTCCTGTATCAATAGAGCCTGAAATGTGGAGGTTTTAAGCTTGAAACAGGCTGATGACGCTGCCTGAGAGCGCTGCGCGACGTCTCGCACCGTGAAAAGTCCTTAAAGCGACAGAATCACCTCAAAATCTCTCATCAGCTGTTAAAATTTTCACTGAAAACCAGCTTAATTTTTCGAACCATGTCCACTTCGATGTGTCTCACAGGTTTAGAAAAAATTTTGATCAAACAAAGCGCCAGTCTCTCAGCAACTTCTCAGAAAAAGGAATTCCGACGAGGGGCTGGACGACTCCTCCCACAAGGAGTGCTCACAGGCGAATGACGTCACCGGCAGGCATGGAAAAACTCACGCATGCGCACGAGGGTGCAAGCATGTCTGACGTAAAAACATACGAATGAAATCCATATAGTTTTTGAAAAAAATAAAAAGGACCTATACTTTACGGACAGCCCTCGTATATATATATATATATATATATATATATATATATATATATATATATATATATACACACACACACACACACACACACAAGGTCTGTGATGAAAAAAGCCGTCCTTTTTGTTTTTTTTTTTCAAAAAATAAATGGATTTGATTCATATGTTTTTACGTCAGACATGCTTGAACCCTCGTGCGCATGCGTGAGTTTTTCCATGCGTGTCGGTGATGTCATTCGCCTGTGGGCAGGCCTCGAGTGAGGAGTGCTCCACCCCGCCCGTCGGAATCTCTTTGAATAGCTGCTGCAGATGGCGCGCGTTGCTTTATCAACATTTTTTCTGGACCTGAGAGGGATATCCGAGTGGACACTATTGGAGAAATTAAACTGGTTTTCGGTGAAAAGGTTAACGGCTGATGAGAGATTATGGGGTGTTTCTGTCGCTGTAAGGACTTCCCACGGAGCGGGACGTCGTGCAGCGTTTCCAGGCGCCGTCGTCGGCCTGGTTCGACCTGAAAGCATTCTAATTTAAGTCTTAATTCACCCAGGACATCGTGAGAGAACAGAGAAGATTCAGAAGAGGCCGGCATGAGGACTTTATGCAGACATTCCACTGTTTAAGGACATTTTGTAATGAAAGACATGCGCGCAAATTCGCCGAGTCGTTTCCGTGACGACTCGGCAAATCTGTGTGCGCCACGACAGGAAAAACACCTCCGTGTTGAAAACCATTTGTAAAATTCAGGCGGCTTTTGATGGCTTTCAACAAGTGAGTAACTGAGAAATTGTTTAACAGCTTGGGCATGTTCCAACTTGCCCGTTAAGGTTTCCAACGGAGGTGTTTTTCCTGTCGCGACCCCCCGCGGTCGGGTCCGGCCCGACATGTGACTCTGCCCGCACGTTCTTTCATTACAAAATGTCCGTTAACAATGGAATGTCCGAATAACCTCCTCATGCCGACTTCTTCTGCAAGTTCTCTGTTCTCTGAAGACTTCCTGGGTCAACAGAGCCTGAAATGTGGAAGTTTTCAACTTGAAACGGTGAGACGCTGCCGCCTCAAAGCGCAGATCGCCGTCAGGCGCCGTGGGCCATCCTTAAAGCGACACTACCAGACCAAAATCTCTAATCAGCCTTTAAAATTTTTACCGAAAACCAGCTGAATTTATCGAATGGTGTCCACTCAGTTGTGCTTTACAGTTTCGAAAAAATTTTGATCAAACAAAGCAGCAGTCTCTGAGCCATTAATAAACAATGAAAAAACGACGAGAGGGTGGGCCACTCCTCACTCAAAGACTGCCCACAGGCGAATGACGTAACCGACAGGCATGAAAAAACTCTCGCATGCCCACGAGGGTTCAAGCATGTCTGATGTAATCACACGTGATTCAAATCCATATGGTTTTTGAAAAAAATAAGGTCCGTTACTTTTATCACAGACCTCGTATATATATATATATATATATATATATATATATACGTAGAGAGAGAGAGAGAGAGAGAGAGAGACAGAGACACAGACTATTACTTGCTGAAGAAGCCAAAAGAATTGACCTTTAATTATAATATAACAGCAAAGTTCTACAAATTATTTCACAAGTACATGTCAGTATCACAAACCGCTGTAGCGATAGCACATGGAAAAGAAGAAGACAGCAGCATGACAAATAGGGTTGGGTATCGAGAACCGGTTCTTTTGGAGAATCGTTAAGAAATGGTTCGATCCACCGACATTAATCGCCTTTTTGCTTAACAATTCCCTTATCGGTCCTTCAGAGCGACCGTTGTTTTTGAGGGTGCTTGTCTGGAAAATTATAATTTCTCTACGCTGATTGTAGGCCCTGCAGCAGGTATGTAATCAACCGCTTTTATAACGGCTCTGCTTTGAAGCTTGAACCAACAAAGCAGTGTTCTGACCCGCTGCTTCGTTGGTTCTCTGTTTCGATGCTTTTCAGAGACGGCAAGTCTGCTTCTTAACCCCTCTCAAAGCCTTCTAAAGATGTCAATCATGAGTCACTTTTGTGTGGATTAAAGTCACTAACTGGGACAAGAATCATCCTCTGTTCCGTTTGTATCGTTCCAAGCTCTGTGCCGCTCTCTGCCAAGTCAAGTTAGAGTCCGGCCGGAATTAATAACTTCAAAGCGAATTGCCGTTTTAAATCAAATGACACCTCATTCGAAACACTGTAATACAAACAAACTACAATCGACTAAAATGTTTTTTTCCTCCCAAAATGAGACATCCTGTGCTCTTGAATTACATTGATGTTGACTTGCGGCGCAGCCCACTGAGTTCATCTCAGAGGTATGGAGTGACATTCATGCCATTAATGTCTGAAAGGAAATGCTTTTGACAAAAACTACAGATTTTATTTCTATTTATCAAGGATCAAGGATCCACCATGTAGATTTTATTTAAGTCCAGAGATCAAGGATCCGGTGACCAATTTCTTATTTATTTACTTTAAGACTCAAAATGTTGAGACAGAAAACCTGTAAAGCCTACTTTTAGTACACAGAACATTCACAAGGGAATCGATAAGGAATCGGCTCAATAAGCGGAATCGATAATGGCATCGATATTGATAAAATCTTATCAATACACATCCCTAATGGCAAGTATCAAAGCTTTCAACAAGTCAACAAAACGCAATTTAACTCTCTCTCTCTCTCTCTCTCTCTCTCTCTCTCTCTCTCAAAGGGACACTTGGAGGTGGCTAGTTGTTCCTTTGACTCCACTATGTGTGTGACTGATGTCATATGAAGCACTGTTTCATGACACAGTTAGGTTCACTGAATGCACGGTTCAAGCATTGTTTGAAGAAGGAAAAAGTCACTATTCTTGTCAGAAGTATATTAACTTTATTGATAACCTGTACATTATGTAGAGAGATTCCACATACTAGGATGCTACAGGTATGTAAATTCTGTGTCCGTTTTATATTTGTTTTAGGTTTTTTTGTTTGATTGTTTAATAGAGGGACAGAGTGGAATTTAACCCCGTGTCACTGTCAGACACATGAGAACATGTACTGTTTCACAAAGGAAAAACTTACCGGGTGAACTGACAAATGTAGTCCTGTAAAATACTTTCTTCCCAATGTTGTAACTTTTTGTGGTGCACTGAAAATTCTGCTACCCACATTAGCTGGCAGCAGAATCTGATAGAAATGTTCCGCCCCTACGTACTATGCTGAGCAAATAAATGTGCATGTGATGATTTTAAAATCACAAAACAACAAAAATTTCACTGAAAAACGAGGGCGTCTATGACTTATTTGTGCCAAACTGGGCAAACATCATTAAAATATTTTTGCCTGAATCTTTACTCTGGGCAAAGCCCAGTGTTGACGGCAGCTGAGACTGAGGCGGTACGAAATTTTAATGAGGAAGTCATCTGACATTTCTACATGCAGGAAAAACCTTGATAGATATATATATACACACACACCTATCTGTCCATCTAGAGAGCGAGAGAGCGTGCACTTATTGTAGCAAGTTGATCATAAGCACATAATTTGTTAATCATGTTCGAAATATTTGTGTGTTTAACTATTGTTTTGTTATTTTGCTTTCTTTATTTGTTTTGGTATTAAGCAGTTATTTTACTTAAGGATTGTATTCTTAGTTTAACTCTCTGGGGTCCGAGGGCATTTTTTTGGACAGTTCACTTGCCTGGCATAAATGTTTTATTATTGCTGTTAACAGCTCTCCCTACATCCCACAATCAAGTTTTATGTCTCTTTTTTTCAGGACAACCTGTGCTTTCAGAATATATATATATATGCTTTTGTTGTGTTTTATAAGTGTAATAAAGGTTTACAATCAAAAATAAGAAAGAAAAAAGTAAAGTGGAAAATAATTTTCCACAAACATTTATTCAAAACACACAGCAAACTATAATAAACAACTGTTTTGACACTTTATAAAGGTAATTTGAGGACTTGTGTGAAAGAATGTCCAACAAAAAGGTTCAAACAATAAACACAAATGCACATTTTGAACAATATATACAAAATGGTCTATGTGAGGAGCGGCCCTCACATGCAAGCTAGTGGAACAATCCTGATAGTTACACACTCTTTGTTTGAGAACATGAGATTGTCATCAGAGGCGCTCCGTCTGCTTTCATTGATCACTGTGCATAATGGCACAGGGCGCACTGGATGTACTCATTGGAGCACCCAGGGGGCTATTCAGACAGGCCAGCTAGTAACATATCACTCCTGAAAATGATCTTTGGCTTTTCATGTGAGGTAAATCTGTCCTACGATTGGATTTTGGAAAACCATGTGACGATGAACCAATTCTGATTGGACACTCACATTGCGCACGTCATCACACAGGTTCTATGAGGAGTACAAAGATGGCCAATGGCTGGCTTGAAAGTCCGCGGAGTTAACTTTTCAGCAAAAAAAACAAAAAGTAAGTTTCTATCTCATGTCATTAAAATGCTATTTCCAATTTAGTAAAGCTTGGTCTTAGCCGTCATGTACGACGGCGTTGGCCCCAGAGGGTTAATGTTCTTTTAGTCTGTTATTTGTTGGAATGTGTATGTCAAACTGGATTTACCCGGTTTTACCACTCAGAAAAAGAGATTCAGGTTACAATATAAATCATATGTCCTGTTATGCACAGGTCATGGACAGGGGGGCGGGACCTTCCCTGAATGCCCACAGGGACCAATAACGGAAGGATTTTGTGAAATAAGGCCCCCCTTTGTTACGCCCATGTTGTGCTTTATAAAAACTGTTTGCATCCATTGTTCGGGGTTCAGAACGGATGGATCTCCTGCATGAAAGTTCTTCAGAATCCAGGCCTGACTTCCACTGTGACTTTGAATAAATTTAAAGTGTGAAACAGTTTGAGTTTGTACTTTGTACTTTTTGAGGGACAGCATTACATTAAGAGCTGGGGAAAAGTAACAATCGAGTTTGGTCGCACTTTTAAATCTATGTAGCATGATTGCTCCACACTGACAACAAAATAGTTGCAGGAGATTCCACAAGAAGTCATTATTTTACCAAACTGGACTGCACAGATAAAATAAGCTAAGTGCACATCTCGGGCCGCGCGGTGCATTATGGGTACGCTAAATTTTTCGACTACCAATCCACAAGCTATGACAACAGAAAGCAGTGAGGAGTGCTGTGATTTGGATCATTTCAACCACTGGAAAGTTGACGATTTAAAGCGTTTTTGTCAGCTCCGTGGACTGCCTGTTACAACCAGGACAACGTATGGCAGTGGACAGAAATGGAGAGCTGGCTGTGCTTGCGTGTGTTGCATCATTACAGAAACTACCGTTAGTGCCGACAAAGGAGGAAGAGAGCGCTGCTGTCAAAAATGATCAGTCCTTGTTGATAGTTGGAGACAAATTTCTGACCCCTTGAAGGCAACTAACTGACAGATGGTTAGATGAAGTGCAGAGTCTGAAACTGTGGATACTGCAGAATATTTGCTAAGCAGGGATGAGAAATCGCTACTCCGCCAGCTTCGTAATCACTACAAGGAAGGTGGGTCTCACATATAACCTCTTTTGGCATTTGTTTTGATAAGATGACAGACATACAATGATACGTGCATGCATGCAGTTCATTTATAGAACATGTCAATTTTACAATATTACGCACCATGTCATTCATGGCGCGACATTACAGTCATAAGCCGATGCACGAAAATGGCATCATCAGCCACATTATAAACAGTTTCAGGATACTGACAAAATAAATGTGTGCAAGAAACTTACAATTTTAGTCCATCTTTTATGTCCGTCTGGATCTTTCTTTTCTGTGGGGAAATTGTGTAGAATGAACCGAGGTTTACAACCACATTTCTTCTTTCCATCTTTGGGTGGACTCGGCGGAGCTTTGCAATCGTGTGTTTTCAGCCATCTTTCAAGCCTATGAATTCCGTTCAAGCATTTGAAAACAGCACAATGCGTACCTGTCATTGCACTTGTATGCATCGATTAAGGCTTAAAGCCTTTGAAACAATCCCTGTAAAAGCCTTAACTTTTACAGTCCGCTAACGCTACTGTATACGAAATTCAATGAGAGCAGTGTGAGTTTGGTAGTTGGAATTTTTGCCCCCGTTTGACCCACGCATGCGCAGATGCGTTGTGCACTTCGCTTATTCACAAACACCTACAGCCCCCCCGCCCCCAACTTATGACATTCTTTCATCTTGAACCAGTGTAAATAATGTGCTCCAAACCCTTTCAAACGTGATATTTCCTTTAAGAGAAATGCAGTTCAATGGATTTTTCCCCCTAAAATCCAGCTTGTTTGGGTGGAAATCCACTGCAGATCAGGAGTCAGACCACCCCGTCTCACACCAGGAATCATTCCATAATTAAAGTCACATGTCTTGATAATTCTGCTGTTTCACAAGAACAACTGAACTTTATGACCATGTTTGCTTTTATGACTTGAGTTGATGACACTCAATTGGCTGATTAATCACTGAAAAGCAGGTGTACTTAATAAAAGGGCTGAGTGTCTTACATTCATTCATCTGATTAAGTTCTTCGTATCCTTTCTTTAAACACTTGGACACACATATGATCACAAAAAACACAACAAAACAAAACACAAAAAAACACACACAACACAAAAAATGGTAACCCTGCACAAAGACACAGTCCTTCTCACATGCAGATCTATTATCACATTTGGTTGGTAATCAACCACAGTCTGAGATATGCAAACCAGCAATAATTGTGTTAAAGTAATTTGTGCCATGATGAGGAGAGGGGCCCTCCTCTCCTCGCTGTTATACATGCAAAGCTCAGCTCCTCGTCAAGAGCTTCTGTCCAGTCCGGCTTCTGTTACACACGATATAATAGCAATGCTCTCTGCTTTGTGCCCACTCTGGTTCTTTTAAATACCCTTTATATGCCAACCCTCTCTTATTTCATCTCCACTTCTTCTATCAGTGCTCATCTTTTAAAAGAATTTTTAATTCAAATGCTGATTTCCCTAAGTTTTTCTCTCTTGCGCCTCAGCTCATTCCATGATGTACATCTGATTTACTGTGGATCTTTCAATCAATTTTAAAGTGTTACTGGAGCCAATATTCACTAAAAATAACATTACATTTCCACATGAAATATACAGTACATCATATGAAATACACTAATTTTGAGTTAGAAGACTCGGCAAATCTATCAAATACAGTCTGTGAGATGTCCTCACTGCTTCCCGCCAATTAAAACTTTCATCTTTTAAAATGTTAAAATCGAGTTTGACATAAGAGACAGGAATACTTTTAAGTTGACTAAAAGCATATCTGCAGAAAGCAGTCTAGACACATCCAATGTTTACCAAATTCCCTGAGGGTATTTTGGTTGTGTCCTGTATGACCTGTGTTATTGGTCTAAAATCCAAAACACACAATAGTGCAGCTGATAAATGTAAGAATCATTTAGTTGATGATACAATCCCCAAATTTGGTATGAATACTTCTGAAAAGACCTTTCCTTAAAAAAAACATTAGCCACATGAAATTTTCATTTTTAATTTTGTGATGGAATAATGTTTAAGTCATTGTTTCATCAGTTCAACTGTACATTCTGGAAGTTTCCAGTCTTCATTCACACAGAAAGTTTCTCTGTGAAGCCAAACTGTTATGGATGAGGAGCAACAGTAGCTGGAACTGAATTAAGAACAATCCTGGCAAACACCTTCCCCAGCACAGAGAGCAGTGTGATTCACTTTAAAAATGTGAATGACCAAAGCTGAACATTTTCACTTCTAAAACTCACAGTCACTTGGATGAGCAACCAAAAATCTAGTTGGCGTAAACGTCCAGATAGCTTCTACCTGTATGACCAAAAACCTTCAAACTATATCCTGTCTACTGCCACCCACTGTTTCAGAAAATATCAAAATTAAGAATAAGTCTAGAAGATGTCTAGAAACTTCCTACTTTTAAACTCTGATAAGACTGAAATGATGGTTCTTGGTCCAGTGAGACATCTGCATCAATTTGACCAGTTAACGCTCAGCCTCGGCTCGTGTGTCATACATCACACTGACAAAGTGAGGAACCTTGGGGTAATTTTTGATCCTTCATTGTCCTTTGGCCTCCAAATTAGAAATATTACTAGGACTGCTTTCTTCCACCTGCGAAATATAGCGAAGATTTGTCCCATCCTGTCTATGGCTGATGCTGAGACCCTGATCCATGCATTTATCTCTTCTAGATTGGACTACTGCAATGTTCTATTTTCTGGTTTACCGAAGTCTAGCATTAGGGGTCTCCAATTGGTTCAACATGCTACAGCCAGACGTTTGACACAAAGCAGAAAGTTCGACCACATTACACCCATTTTGGCATCCCTTCACTGGCTTCCTGTCCCAGTGAGATCAGATTTTAAGGTTCTGCTACTAACCTATAAAATTATTCATGGACTGGCACCTCCCTACCTAGCTGACCTAATTAAACCTTACGTACCGGCCCGGGCTTTACCTTCTCAGGGTGCAGGACTACTTTGTGTCCCTAAGGTGAATAAGAAGTCTGCAGGTCACAGAGCTTTCTCTTATCGTGCCCCTGTTCTGTGGAATGATCTCCCTGCGTCAATAAAAGAGTCAGATTCTGTGGAGACTTTCAAGTCCAGACTTAAGACGCACTTATTTTCCCTTTCCTATGGCTAGCATACTGGTACATTATTGTTTTACACTTTTTACTCTTTTAATTCATTTTATTAGTAATTGGAGCGGGCCGCGGCCTCGGCTTTACCTAAATTCTGGGTCTTTTAGTGATGTTTAGGGCTAGTGGAGGGTGATCACCTTAGTATTTCTCTGTTTTTCTTGTTGTTTAATGCTGACAAATTATACAGTATTTCTTGTCTTTCTGATGCCTGCCTGATTCTGTTTTTTCTCTCTGTTTAAGGTGCAGCTCCATCCAGAGATGGGCGTTGTGTTCGTGTTGGCGATCCTCCTGTCCTGTGCGCCAATAGCATTTCTTGTATATTCGTCCGTGAATTGTTCTGTGAATTGTTCTGTAATTTATGTTTGTAGCATGGCCCAAGCAGAGGGTCACCCCTTTGAGTCTGGTCTGCTTGAGGTTTCTTCCTCAGAGGGAGTTTTTCCTTACCACTGTTGCTCTGGGGGTTGGTAAGGTTAGACCTTACCTGTGTGAAGCGCTTTGAGGCAACTCTGTTGTGATTTGGCGCTATATAAGTGAAAATAAATTGAAGAAAAAAAAAAAAGCAGTACAAATGTACATAAACCCAAATAAAGGTCTAATCAAAGCTTCATGAGTGCTTTACACTGTAAATGTAACAATGTTACACATACAGTATATCAAAATACACAAAACTATGGAAATTTCAAGCAACACATTTATGACTAATGCATAGGAAAGAAAACCAGAGAACAAAACAAAGAGGATTCAACAAGAGGCTTTGTCACAGCATACTTTGAGTTCAAATCATAGCTCACAACAGGCTCATCACCAAGACAAAACAGGGAGAAAGGGACAAGAGAGTGAGCAGAGAGTGGAGAGACATTTTATGAATAGAGTAAGATAGAGTGATCAAGAGGGTGCAATTGAATCTGTGAGGGTGTGAGAGAAAGAAAGAGGAAAATGGAGATGGAGGTGGAGCAGAGGAAGAAACTGCCTCTGCACAATAGGTCCAGACATGAATGCTCCTCCACACTTGTTTCCACACATCCCCTTCAATTTCAACTCTCTAATGGAACTGGCGACTCCCCACCCACTCATACAGTGCACCAAAAAACTGCATGCACATACACATTGTGGATGACGAGCACACATGAACAGAAACACGCAACTATTCATAAACATTTTACAATAGCGCACGCGCGCGCACACACAATTTTCAAGCACATGCATGGATAAAGTGGAGCATGCACACACTCACAGACACACGAACAAAATCTGAGACTCACAGTACAAAAGCACTTGAGAACACGTATGATGGCATCATATGGTCCTCCTGGACACGTGCACACTGCAGAGTGTGCAAACGGTGCACGTTGTTCCTGTGCAGTCCCGTGTGTGTGTGGGCAGATATATGTGAAGGTCTTTAAATCACGGAAGCTGCTACTTTGCTGTGTGTATCCATTTGTCAAAGGCACATGGTTTTCCCAATGTTGGCGTTGGTGCACGCCGTCAATCATGTGACTGCGCTGCATCGATGTGGATGAGGAGTGCCAGACAAGGTCACAGATAAGGGCCATTCCTTTGGAGGCCCATCGCTCTCTGCTTCCTACAGCTCGGGCATAAATTACTCCCACACCATCAGCCACACAAACTGATCTATTAACACCCTCCCTGAAGGTTTTCAATACAAACCCCCATTTTTCTTTTTAAAAAGCCTGATTCGAGCAGGGCTGCCAGGTTTGCATGAGAAAATATGTATATGTATTGAGACTGAATAGGCAATGGATTTTTTTTTTCTTTTTTTTGCAAATCTCAACAGAATTAAATAGCCGCATCGAGAGGAAAGAAGAAGTGAATTGGAAGCAGCACCCTCTGCATCTAGATTTAAACACTGCCTTAGGTGACATCAGTCAAATGTCTAAAAACACTCCCAAAGTGACAGGAGTTTATCTCTGTCAGTCACACCTGCCAGTCACTGAGCTGCAGGTGGAGGGTGGAGGTGGGGAAGTGATGCTAATGCACAGCTGTGTTTGCATCAACAGATGGGGGGAGGTTTTATGTGTGTGGGTGTAAGGCATCAGGGATTCATCAGGTTCTGCCTCTGTCATGGCTGCCAGAGGCGTGTTCGGCTGGTGGTCTGTCCAATTGTTATGTGCCCAACAAGCACTAAGATTTCAGTCTCAAATCTGAGTTTTTGACATTTTTAACTGTATAGTACTGTATACAGCTGCTTTTAATTATTTAACACTCAAAATGTGTACACTGCGTACATGAGTTTGATTACTATTAATAGACTAATGTAAGAGTGTTTGAATTTACCACAGTGAACAAACATAAAACTGAATGGCTGGAACTGTCATGGAGAATATGGGAAAGAGAATGTGAGGACCCCCCCCCCCCCCCCAAAAAAAAGAGAAAGAGAAACTAAATTGATCACGGCGCTTTAAACGAAATGCGCCTGGAGGCACAGCTGGAGCAGTGTGTGTCTGCATCTTTGAGTTCCAGGACTCGGCGCTGGGATGGAGCTCATAGCACCTGAGTCCTGGAGAAACTGGAAACAGAAGCTGTGGACAGCTGTGCGCACATCGGTGGACCCACCTGCTCTGGTTCCTTGTCCAGAACAAAAGAAGGATAATTTCCTTCGTCAGAATCCACACTGTCTGTCAACACGCTACGCTCGCCGTCTTACTCCAATTAAAAAAAAAAACTCTGGTGTGCTGTGGTCACTGCTCTATCACTATATTACTTTACTAAGCCATATATATTGATTTATAACAGAAAGGGGGAATAAATATAAGTGTAAAGATGATTGAATATATCAGAGCAGTAAATTGATCAGTCCGTGTGAACACGCATTGACTCACCATGTCTGGTTATTTGCGCCAGCTGCAGCTGATCCACAATGTGAATTCTGCCTTCCAGAACAGCTCTTTATATGATCATCTGAATCATCTACCGGTTGCTACATGTACATAAGGGCTGGATTGTCATTCCTACACTCAGTTTATATTTAATAAAAAATAAGCACACACAGGAGCTGCCACTGCGTTCAAGTACCATCGGAAATTACACAACTTTTTTGTTGTTTCAAATTCAGCAGTTGCTTGTGGCAAAATAATTAATTGTATCCACACAAAAGATTCATTTTGGCCTGTATAAGGTGCCTGAGCCCATTGTAGTTGACCCCCCCACCCAGATTTTAAAAAAATGCAAGCAAACAGGCTTGGATTTTCCAAAAACGGACTGATCAATTTACTGCTCTGATATATTCAATCATCTTTACACTTACATTTATTCCCCCTTTTGACAGTTTTTTATTATAAATCAATATATATGGCTTAGTGACGTAATACAGTGATAGAGCAGTGACCACAGCACACCAGAGGGTTCTGATGATGAAGGAGATGATCCCTCTTTTGTTCTGGACAAGGAACCAGAGCAGCTGGGTCCACCGACGTGTGCACAGATCTCCACAGTTTCTGTTTGCAGTTTCTCCAGGACTCAGGCGCTATGAGCTCCATCCCAGCGCAGAGTCCTGGAACTCAGACATGCAGACACAGACTGGTCCAGCTCTGGCCCCAAGCGTTTCGTTTAAAGCGTCGTGATCACCGTTAACTTCAGTTTCGTTTTGTTCCTCTTTCATCCCTTTTGCGCTCTTGGTTCATAGGCTGTTCGGTGATGAAGCTCGTTCGTCCACCTTTTCTCAATTAATTGCGACTTTTTACTTTTTCCCTTCGTTCAGGAATCTTTGTATGCCATGAGACTGGGCCATTAAGTTGAGGGAAGGAGCTCATCAGTTGAGGCAACTGGTTCCAAGGAAAACCTGCACCATCTTAAATTGGTAGGCCAGATGATCCTCAGTTCAAATTCCCATCAGACCGAGGTGGGGGGAGAGAATCACCAAGCTCCCTTGGGCAAGGCCATGAATCCTGACTTTGCCCCTGGTGTACGAATAAGGGCCCTGCCACCTTGACGATTTTGCCGGCCTAAGTTGACGTATGAAAAATGCCCTGGATATGCTGGATATGTCAGATAAATTATGCAGCTTTCACACTATGACTATTTAGCCAGTGTATGCTGACAGCCCAGTTTCCACAGAGCGGTTTGAGTCATTACTCCAGTTAAGTCTGGCTAGGTTTGTGTTTCCACTGCCGGCAGAACCCTTTTGTTTGGCAGGTGGAACACAAAAATATTGACGAACACATCATAAAGCGCAGGAATGCTGTTGCGTGGCCCTGCCCCTCCACACAGAGGCCAAACAGAGTAATTTAACAATTGTCAAAATTAATTAAATTTAATTTTTGTTTTGGTAGATCATGGGATTTATTTTCATGGTGTGCAGAATGTTGAAGAATCGACTGATGTCTGTGATAAACTCTGACGTGAATGAATGAGGTGCTGTGATTCTTTCAACTTTTAAAATAAGTTAAATGTCATGTTGTGGAGCTTGTGTGGGTTCAGGCTGAGAAATGAACCAGGAGCAGACAAACAGAGGGACGTCTTTAAAAATGCTATGTTTCTTCAGCACAACAAGGAAATCAAGTATTTTCAGATCTCATTTTCCAAAATAAGGACGCTTTATGTGGACAAGTTATCGCGATGTGATGATGAATTCGACTGAAATGAACAGGTAATATTAACCCCTTAACGCCCGAATTTATTTAGCTGTATATAAAAAAATGTTTTGTGTGTTTTTGCCTTTAAGTAGATGGTAAATAATGTTGAGATTATTAATTTCACTTTTGCACAAAAACTAGATAGTAATATTGGGTATTCTGGTAATGACTTTATGTTATAATGTTATAATAATAATAATGATGGTATGTTGCAAATTTGCGATAACGGGCATACAGGTCAATTTGGTAAGTTGCATATTTGAGTCAGAGATTGTAGCATATATGCGATGATGGGCGTTAAGGGGTTAAGACTTTATATTTACTCAGTGTATGAATGGTTTTAATATTTGAAACAGTCTAAACTGTCTGCATGAGGACTGCAGCTTTCAGTTGTTGAATGGACATATTTTGGACATAGTTGTTGAATGGACATATTTTGACTTATGAGTAACTTGAAAGAAACATGTGTCAACAGTTGCATAAAGCCTCAGTCCCACAGGGCCATGAATAATGAGCCACATATGGATTTTCCAGAAATTTCAATGATTATTTAAATAATGATCCATGTATAAATCTACCACGTGTCCGCTATGAAGAAGCCTCTATGTGCCTCTAAGTACCTCGCATGTGCCAGTAATCAGCCTCTAATCAGCCACGACTGACCTGTCATTTGAGCCGCATCCAGCCTCGAATGGCTCGTGTCTCCACATATGATCTATGTCAAGCCACATATGATCCATGTAGTGCCATGTAACGCGACACTGGTGCATGATTAGGAATGGGGTGGGCCATCCCTCCAGCCCTCCCACACTTGATCCCTTTAAAGTGTGGGTTTTCAATTCACAGCATCCATTCAAGAGGTTGTCACATTTTTTTAAATGCAGTCCAAAAAAAGACATTCCTGCACAGTCTAGCCTGTGTGCATATTCATGCGCCAAGCTGCAGTTCACCTGTGTTCCAGAGTCATTAAATGTGCCTCTCACTGGCTTTATTTCTTCCGCGGCTCACCAGTGATCCAACTTTTAATTTTGTGTTCGTCCATCACTGTCTCCAAAATCGCTCTTTTGCGTGCTTGCGTTCTGTGTAAATGCTTGTCTTGAGTGCGAGTCATTACGTCAGTGCACACACGCAGCAGAGCTCATCTGATCCATTATAACAAGATGTTAAATCTATCATAAACATACTTTTACAGCTGCTTATAAAGAAGGAATGAACATGCAACTGTTTTACCAAGTTATTACAATGAAAACATACAAATACTTAACATTTAGGCTTTTCTAAATATGTTCTCCACCTCAGCGCACGAGACAGAGAGCGAAAAAAGCGGTCCAGATGAAACAGTCCTCTGTGATTCCAAAAGTGATTAGAGGTGTTTTCAACAGCCAAGCTCTGACAGAAAATGATTAATCCGCTACAAAATAATGATTTTATATACAGCGTCCGGCAAACAAAGCAGGTGGGATTGGAGTGTATAAGTGGGCTGAGCCTGTCCAAAATAGCCTGTCCTGTCCTCGTAGCTGCCAGGTGCTTGGATTATGGCCTTTTAACAGCCTTATCCTCACTACAAACATGCCTCTAAAATCCTTGTTTGTTCTCATAGTACCTTGTACACAAACTACCCCATGTTGTTGTTGCTAAATTTTGAACTTCTTGAAATTTAGTGCCACACTCAGAGATGAGCCTCGTTAGCTAAATATTCTGCCTTTAAGAGCCTCTCAGAGCCACTATTCTCCCACGATTGTTGAATAACTGGACTTGTACAAAAAAAACAAAAAACATGCTACGTGGCTCATTATTCATCCTTCACTTGTGTAAGCCTGCAACTTATGGCTCGTATATGCAGGACGTATGAGCCATACCCTAGCATATGTCAAAAATATTGTGCACGCCGAAAATTTTTTATGCACTTACGACGTTTATCAGCGTGCTTCAACGTGCTCTTAACTTATGTAAAACTTATCCCTATATTATTAGACGTACGCCAACGTATGCCAACGTTTTTAATATGGTCAGCATACGCTGGTTAAATCTTCAAAGTGTGACAGGGCCATGACAGGGGTATAAGAGCCTTGAATGGCAGCACCCTGACACTGGTGTGTGAGTGAGTGTGTGAAAGCGTGAATGTGCAGCATCATTGTAAAGAGCTTTGAACATCTATATCTGATGGGAAAGTGCTATATAAATGTAGTCAACTTACAGGAACACAAAAGTTTACAAAATGTCAATTGATTTGCAGACTTACCTGTTTGTGCATTTCAATATTGAGCCCGTAGGACATCTCATAGTACTGAAATGAATAAATGAGAAAAATAAGATTACTCAGCTGCCAGTAAGTCACCAAAATGTTGAGAACAGCCTCCTGGATACAAGGTTAAATACATCAAATACTGTATTTTTTCAACAAATACTTTTTTTCTCCTTTTTGAACTCATGTCAGAAAAAAGAAGTGGCACTACTAAGGGAAACCCTTAAGATTGAACCCACACAGAGGTGACTTCATTTGGGGGAAAAAAAAAAAACAACAACTAATTTTCCATGTGATTTGCTATTCCATCCACACTAAGCTGCCATTGTTACATCTCTGCATGGCAGCAGTAAACATAGGGTACTCTCTACAGTCCAGTGTGTCTCAGAGTTTTGATTCAACTTTAATCAATTTTGGTGCAATGACTGATGGTCTGTGAAGGACAAACTGCATTCATTGTTTGAAAAAAAATCTGTTAAAAGACAAGGACATGGCCCAAGATCAGAATGTTGGTAATATGGGAAAAACGAATAATCAGTTTTGAGGAGCTCGGTCACTCGGGAGGAGCTCGGAGTCGAGCCGCTGCTCCTCCACGTCGAAAGGAGTCAGCTGAGGTGGCTCGGGCATCTTTTCCTGATGCCCCCTGGACACCTCGCTGGAGAGGTGTTCCGGGCACGTCCCACTGGGAGGAGGGCCCAGCGAAGACCCAGGACACGCTGGAGGGACTACATCTCTCGGCTGGCTTGGGAACGCCTTGGGGTTCCCAAGCCAGGTGTGTGGATGTGTGTGTGGATCGGGAGGTCTGGGCGGCTTTACTTGAGCTGCTGCCCCCGCGACCCAACTCCGGATAAAGCGGAAGAAAATGGATGGATGGATGGACGGTTTTGAGGAAACTGTTAAACTGTTAACATTTGTTACTATGAAACACTGTTATGAAGTTATATCTTAGCTTTGTAGTGGTCACGTGACCAGGTTTACAGCCAAAATTACTTAAACATGGTGACAAAATTGTGTGTTTATCAAGGTTAAGGTGTTTCAATTTTTGATTTATTGTCAAGGCCACACACATGTATTGTGGTATCACTAAATCACAAAAAATGATTTGTATTTGCATGAACCAACGTCAAATATGGAAAGCGCAGGTTTAGTTTATGGTGTTACTTTGTAGTCACTCAATAGCATTATTGAACAAAATATTTTGAAAAACAATGATACCGGGGTCACCGTCTGAATGGTCCCCCTTGAGAATCAGTCCGCCCTGCCTTCACTGCGCATGCATCATTTTGGAACATCAGCAGTGTCATTTCTGAGTGTCAGCAGCGATTCACAGGTTATCGCCTCATTTCTGCTTAAAACTGCACTCCAGTCATCATCTATCTCAACAACAGATATCTGAAGACAACAGATATCAGACGTGGTGCTGCGCCTACGCAATTTCAGAGCGTCAGTAGTGATTCACCAATTATCACCGCACTTCTGCTTAAAACAGCCTTGTTTCTGCTTAAAACCGACTTCAGAATGATTTAAGAGGTTTTAATTTGTCACCTGATGGTTAATGATCACATTATTCCCTTTGATCACTTTGGGTGTAGCGAGTCAGATTTAAAGTCAGTCTCAGATGCATGCACAGTGAGAGCAGAGTGGACCAAGTTTTAGAGGTGACTGTCCGGTCGGCGACACCAACTCAAACAGATGCAACGCACGTTTTCTGTGATCACCAGTGTATAATGTCAATAATAATGAGCAAAAAAGTCTTTATGCTTAATTCTTAAGGGTGGAATGTTACATCATGTATCATGATAATCGCATATTGGACCTTGTATCGAATCACATTATTTTTTTGAAAAAGTACAGTGCATCCTGAAAGTATCCACACCGCTTTACTTTTTCCACATTTTCGTTATTCCAAAATGGATGAAATTAATGTTTTTCCCCTCAAAATCCTACATCTCTTTGTCCGTCAGTCTGATGAGGACTTGTCATCCATCAGGTTGAGTGGGTTGAGTCGCATGTGTCCGCAAGTGGCTGCACAGGCCTACAACTAAGAAATCACATGTACATAAGTATTCACAGCCTTTGCCATGAAGCCCAAAATTGAGCTCATGTACATCTTGTTTCCACTGATCATCCATGAAATGTTTTTACACCTTAACTGCAGTCCACCTGGGTAAATTCAGTTGACTGGACATGATTTGGAAAGACATACCCTTGCCTACATATAAGGTCCCACAGCTGACAGTGCATGTCAGAGCACAAACCAAGCATGAGGGTGTGAATACTTGTGTACATGTGATTTCTTAGTTTTTTTTTTTTTTTAATAAAATTGTAAAAAAAAAAAAAAAAAAAAAAATTTTTGTTGCACATTTTCATTATGGGGTATTATGTGCAGAATTTTGAGGGGGGAAGAGATGAATTTCATTCATTTTGGAATTAGGCTATAACATAAAATGTGGAAAAAGCGCTGTGAATACTTTCTGGATGCACCACATACCTTGCTTATAGAAGTTATTACCTTGAGAGTGATGGGATAAACGGCATTGTTTTTAGAGGTTATATATCAAATGTTCATAAAATGCTTAATATTTGGCCTTTTTCCACATCTCAGCTATAGCTACACATCTCACATGAGTACACCTGATTTTGAAGAATATTTACTAAGTTATATGCATTATTATAGCGGATAAAACTGCTAAATTCCAGTGAACCTAAATTACTTCGCATTTCTCCTTTTTCTAAGGGGAAAAAACTGGTATAATGGCTAACGTGGTGGTGGTGGCTAAGTAGTTTGAGTGGAAATACTGTTTGCGTGTCTACCATGTACGTTTCCTTGCCCCCTGCAAAATGCCTGCTGCAGACTCGGTGGACTGATGTAGCTTGAACTTTCTAAACTTTACCTAATTTCCGTATTTGCATTCTTAGGAAAAACATAGAACTTCACATGTTTATCCCTGAGATGATTACTAAAGCATCCAGGGACACAACAAGTAATCTCTGGCATTCTGAGCCTTTTGATTACTTTGTGAGCATGTCTGTGCATTTGCAGCTGGCATGCATTCCCCACAATTTCCTGCGCGACCAAAATCCAATATGGCGGCTGTGCATTCCCGCTTTTGTGGTATCACTGAAATGCAAAACAAAGATCATGCATCTGCATGAACCAGCACCTCTCTCTTTGCATGAACCTCCTCCTTGTACAAAATTCCAAATTTTAAACTCACTAACAGACATGGATTAATTGACACACATACTAGAAGGAGAAGCTGTTTTGTTATTTTATCATTTATTTTTGTTCTTTAATGTTATTTTACACATGAATCCAATGTTTTGTTCTTCTTAATGCTTTGGCAACACTATATGTCATGCTAATAAAGCAGCTTTGAATTTGAGAGACAGCGAGAGAAAGAAACAGATCACGCATTCAGCTACATTAAAAACAGTTCAGCATTTGTGATGCACAGTTTCGGATGGGTTTCAGCTGGTTGAGTGTGGATGTAGCATCAGAAAAAAGGCAAGAGATATTTAGAGTTTGTGTGTATGTGCTCAGTGTTAATTAGAGGGCCACCCTCTTGGCATTAACCCTGTTAATCACCCACTCTGTCTGCAGGGGAACGGCCCTTGTCACTGGAAAACACACTCACAGACATGCGCACACATGCACTCTGTAGCTGCTAGGGCCCACGCAGAAGCTCCCTAAAGTAATTACAGCACTGGGGAAATGGAGGTGCCGCCTCTGACCTGGGGAGTGGGGCAACCTGATATGCTATTAGAGGAGGAGCAGGGGGGAGATACAAGGGTAGGCCTGCCACTGATTGAGTGGAGGCGCAACTGAAAGAGTGTGCATGTGTATACATACTTGTACTTTTTTTGTGTGTCGTGTGTGGAGTAAATAGCAAGAGAATGTAACAGAGAATGTATAAACAATATTGTACTCATAGCTCAGCTTGATTACATTTTGAGAAAATTTGAAGATTCTCTGAAAAAACATGCCAGTTTAGAAAAGATAATATTTCCTCAGAGAACACTGACAACTCTGCAAAATAAAGTTGATGACTTAAACTAAAGCAACCTTAAAAATATGCAGTAACAATATGCTTATGACCGCAGTCCAGCCAGATGTATTAAATTATAGTAACTAAAGTACTTACGTTTATAGACTTTTCTCAACAAAATATGTCAAGTTTAGACTCGCAAAACTATATGAAAACTGCAAGATGTTTGAACTGAGTGGACGTATGTTTATTTGCAGACTGTTGCCTCACAGCAAGAAGGTACAAGGTTTGCTTCCAACCTGGTCCTTTCTCTGTGGAGTTTGCATGTTCTCCTCGTGTTTGCGTGGGTCCCCTCTCATTTCCTCTCTCTTCCAAAGACATGCAGGCTAAGGTCTGTTAATACTATGCCACTGAGTGTGTCCTATACCTCCATCTGCACCCATTGACAGTGATGTTTCTCAGATGTTAAATCAGTGGTGGTCAATGTCTGTGGGATTGCACATTTTGACTGGCTCTTCAGCTTTAGTGAATCAAAATTTCTAACATCAGAGCTTTCGTTCTGCTCCAGGTCATGGCAAAGATTCAGATAGGCCCCTTGAGCCTGCCACTGAGCTATCAAACATCTGACACATTTGATGCAATTATGCATTTTTCTTTGCCTCTACTTTCTCTGTTCTTCCAACAACCAAAGGCCCCAAGACTGACATGGGCAGTACTAACTGGAGCAGAAATGAGGAGCACACAAGTGCTTTCTTTAAAATTCTTCAGGGCTTCTGGTTTCTCTACCTGAAGGGCGTAGACAAGTGCCACCTAAAGGTTAGGAGGGTTTACGCATGCATAGAACATACGTGTGACATGGCTGTCTGCTGTCGTCTCTGCATTGCATTCTAATTCAAGTTTTTTGGGCAATGGGAACAGGCTGGTCAGCATCTTCATTAGTCTCTACTCGGATGAATAGAGGTTGTCGTTAGGATTCGTTCACATTTTTCAACAGTTTGAAAATTCTGACGAAGCGCCAGCTACAGAAATGAAGTTGGACAACGGTTAAACAATGTCTCCGAAAGTCAACATAAGTCCAGATTTCTTGTTTCATTTTGGCTTCGGTGTCCTTCGTTAGTGCCGTGTTACCGGGGCTTTAGTTAGACCGAACCCTTATGTAAACTGGTGACTCTAAATTGACTGTAGAAGTGTGCGTGAATGAGAGTGTCTAAACATATGTGTTGGCCTTGCAATAGACTGGTTGTCTGTCCAGGATTATACCCGCCTCTCACTCAATGACCATTTGGGATAGGCTCCCCCACATCATGACCCTTAACTGGAATAAGCAGGTTTAAAAAATGTGAATTAAAAACTAGTGAATCAGCGGCAGTAATTATTTTGCAGCTTATGTTGAGGAAATACTGGTGAGATAGGTTGTGCCTGTAATGCAAAAAATGTGGAACTAATGGGACATTTTTGAATTTAATGTGACAATGACGCAAGGCAAATACCCATCATGATCTATGATATTCAATTAAGTGCAGCTGATTATTCATTGTAGTAACTACCCAATTAATCAATGGGATGGATGTTAAGAGTAGTTGGTAAGCAAAATATGTCTGTTATAGTACTAGTGTATGACTACACAACAGAAAGAAACTGCATCCTTTGTGTGTGTACGTGCACACGCACAGCCCATCTCCGCTGGCTGGCTAGTGGTGGAGAGAGCTGTGCAGCAGCACAGATTTGATGAGATTAAAGCCATTCAGAGGATCAATTAGAAGCAAAACATCAGACAGCTACACGGCCATGGTCAGCAACAATATGATTAGCCCTGAGGTGGAGCAGAAAGCAGGCAAGCAAGTCGGCATACGTGTTTGATGTGTGCAAACATGCACGTGCTGGAAAAAGTAAGTGAAATGAAGGAAAAAAGAAAAGTTTAAAAAAAATGCATTACATGTGACTCCAGAAACAAGAGAGTGAATATCAACAGATCTTTTCAATTTTCCAATATCCAAGCTGTAAACCTGCAAGGATCCTTTTGTTGTTCAACTGATAGCAGGTTTATTGTCAAATGTTTATCACTTTCTTCATAACTCTGTTCAAACATGACATCTTCACATATTTGAAGTCTGGCAAACGATGCCCGTACAGACCATAGAGGAAACCTGCCACAGTTACAATGCAGTTGCTTCATGAACTAATCCTTTGCATGGATAGAGAACAGTTCTAGAATTTAACATGGGATCAATTCTGGGCATTTCTTGAGAAGCTGTACATGGTGCAATACCCTAAAGAGAAGGTATCTGCTGCTCTTAAATGCACCTTGATGATCCAGGACCAGAAATAAAGGCATCACTTCATAGCATACATACTGAAAACAAAATGGCATTTTGAAATCTTGTGTACCTTTACCAACAATTTCTTTCAATTTTATATTATGCATGAAAGTTATGTGAAGGAAATGTTACAAGGTTCTGCCTAGTAAAAGCGTTGATGTGATTTCGATTTAAATGGAAGCAAACGGGACGACAACACGTACAACACTGTGCAAAGGTCTTTAGCATCATTGTGTAATGCCTGATTCACACGGAATGATAATATGCTGCTTTCTGATCCGTTCTTCCCCTTCTGAGAGCCTTAAGGATGCCTCGACTACCATGATGCACTAAAGATATATCTTATCAGATATAAGGCTATCTTATATCTGATAAAATATATCTTAGATCATGATTCGTGAATATTCAACATGTTGGATTATCTTGGCCCGATATCCCAGCTTATGGGGTTTGAGCAAGCACAAACAGGTACACAGCCGAATGTGACGTGTAGCCAATCAGAAAGCAAGGTGATGGACGCACGGAGGAAATGCAGAATCAAAACAGCTGTCACGGCGCACCAGAAAGTCCGGTACTGGCGGTCTCCACTCTAACCAACGCCTTTTCTTTTCCTTTTTGTATCTTTTTTTTTCTCTCAGTTAGAAATGGTCCACAAACTATCATTATTTCTTCTTCCTCGTCCACCAAGTTCGTTTACTCCGATGTCACGTTTGAGGTTTTGCGAGCTTTCCTGTCTGACCTGGGAATGCTCGTGTGTAAAATCTGTTTGTGTGTGGTGTGTTGTCTTCACCATGTGGCTGCACACCACACAGTGTATGACTAAAACAGTTATATCTATATAATTTTTTTTTTTTTTTTAATCGCATCCTTGTGTCTATATATATATATATATATATATGTTTCAGATAATTTTGTCCATGTTATTTGTCCATACAGAGCATTTCAGACATAACAGTCTTTTTCCCAATTAAGAAAGCCTGATTAAATTGCAGTTTTGCAGCCCCGCAAAACATTACACAGGCAAAAATAATCAATAAATAATGACTTAATCAACATTACGCTCTTCTAAAAACAAGGGCTACTTCACCTAAAAGAGCTGTTTTAAAGAAATGAGTGGTCACTTAATTTTTTTTTGTTTTATGCTTAACACTACAGTAAATTGTTAAATACACTCAACAAAAATATAAACGCAACACTTTTGGTTTTGCTCCCATTTTGTATGAGATGAACTCAAAGATCTAAAACTTTTTCCATATACACAATATTACCATTTCCCTCAAATATTGTTCACAAACCAGTCTAAATCTGTGATAGTGAGCACTTCTCCTTTGCTGAGATAATCCATCCCACCTCAGAGGTGTGCTATATCAAGATGCTGATTAGACACCATGATTAGTGCACAGGTGTGCCTTAGACTGCCCACAATAAAAGGCCACTCTGAAAGGTGCAGTTTAGTTTTATTGGGGGGGGGGGGGGGGGGATACCAGTCAGTATCTGGTGTGACAACCATTTGCCTCATGCAGTGCAACACATCTCCTTCGCATCATCCGTGAAGAGAACACCTCTCCAATGTGCCAAACACCAGCGAATGAGCATTTGCCCACTCAAGTCGGTTACGATGATGAACTGGACTCAGGTCGAGATCCCAATGAGGATGACGAGCATGCAGATGAGCTTCCCTGAGACGGTTTCTGACAGTTTGTGCAGAAATTCTTTGGTTATGCAAACCGACTGTTCCAGCAGTTGTCCGAGTGGCTGGTCTCAGACGATCTTGGAGGTGAACATGCTGGATGTGGAGGTCCTGGGCTGGTGTGGTTACACGTGGTCTGTGGTTGTGAGGCTGGTTGGATGTACTGCCAAATTCTCTGAAACGCCTTTGGAGACGGCTTATGATAGAGACATGAACATTCAATACACGAGCAACAGCTCTGGTTGACATTCCTGCTGTCAGCATGCCAATTGCACGCTCCCTCAAATCTTGCGACATCTGTGGCATTGTGCTGTGTGATAAAACTGCACCTTTCAGAGTGGCCTTTTATTGTGGGCAGTCTAAGGCACACCTGTGCACTAATTATGGTGTCTAATCAGCATCTTGGTATGGCACACCTGTGAGGTGGGATGGATTATCTCAGCAAAGGAGAAGTGCTCACTATCACAGATTTCGACTGGTTTGTGAACAATATTTGAGGGAAATGGTGATATTGTGTATGTGGAAAAAGTTTTAGATCTTTGAGTTCATCTTATACAAAATGGGAGCAAAACCAAAAGTGTTGCGTTTATATTTTTGTTGAGTATATTTAAAAGCTTTCTGATATTTTATAGAATGTTTGCTTTAGTATGTAAAAAAAAAAAAAAAAAACAGGATTTTTTTTTCTATGCACAGCACTGTCTGTACAAGTGCAAAAGTTTTTTTTACATTGCATAAAGACACACAATTGGAGTGTTTTATGTGTATTCACGTCTACCAATTTACACATAATACAATGTATTACTTAAACAATTATATCATTTTAAGGACATAAAGCTCATTGTTCCAGTTGTTGAATGGTAAACATACAGTGCAAAACTCACCATGATATAATGGCGCTGCATTTCCGACTTCTCACTGGCCAACTTGTCACACTCGAGCTTTAAACTAGGGAGACAGGGACAGAAACAAGAAGTCCATCAGAAACCATCTTCTTTCTAAAGTGCAGCGACCCGGTGACTTTGGTCCCGTTTATCATCATTACTTCCACTTTTGCCAATATCACTGTCTTAACTTTCATCACCACTTCAACCCTCACCACAGCTTCCACTGACATCATCATCAGTAACCCTTTTATTTTCATCCATTTTCACATCTCTGACACCATCATCACCACCATTCATGGTGTTCACAAAGCTTGACAATGCATCATCTGACAAAAAGAATCCCTTCTTAACAGCAGTGAGGAGGCCAGGCAAAAATGTGTGCTTATAAAATCAGAGAAGAGGCAGTGAGGAAAAAGTCACATCTAAATATAGTGTCAGTATTCTCAGTAACAGTCCCTGAGACGGCCATTAGCTGCAATCATGTCAGTTCTAATGTCATACAAGGCGAAAGGACAAAGGAGAACACATTGCAAGTGACATTGATTATTAAATGAGAAATACAGGCAGATTAAAAACTTAGAAAATACCCCCCCCCCCCCCCCCCCCCAAAAAAAAATATTTTAAGAAGCCACTGACAGCACTCTCAGTTTGAAGGCAGCAGCCAATGTGATGACTGGATAAGACTGACATTAACTAAAGATGTGTGCAGAAACACAGACAGGTTAAGATTTAAAATCATCTGAGGGTGTGAATGACAGCTCAATTACAGCAAGGCTCGATTGATTTATCATCACTTACTGGTAGATTGACAACAAAGTTACACATGGCCAGCAATTGTGATCTTACTCGTATGTGTAGCACTTAGTTATTTTCTAAAACCTGCAGCATTGAATGAAATTTACGTCAGCCCTGAAATGATGTTCATCACTTGATCCTGAAACATCACAAGTAAAAGTCAAACCAAAAGCAAATCTGTATCCAAAACTTCCAAGTGCATGCAGAGGGTTATATTCATGAACATGATGAGATGATAACTGTAGTACATGCCTCCTAAGTACTGCATTGTCTGTTGAGCAATGAGCCTTCTAACAGTTTGCAGTGACAGTCTGATCATATGGTGCATATTTCACTTGCAAAAATGCCTTTTATATCAATCTTTCCTGTGGAAATTCCCTGTATAAGGCTTCTGATTTTTGCAGAGAATATTTTGTGGTTTCAGAATAGATTTGCAAATTTTCTTGTCCTTTTGATGCAATCCAGTGGACTGCATTCTATTCCTGAACCCCTTTCACACTTTACTTGAAAGCTGTGTATCCTCCATTAATATTCTGTTCTGGCAATAGGTATGAATAAAAGATTAAATAACGAACACGTCTAAGTTAACCTCAGTTTCTGCCTACTGCCAAGCTTTAAAACAAATATGGAATGCTCTCATAAAAACCAAGTGTATAAAAAAAAGAACTCCAAGAGCAACAGTGCAATGGAGTGCCTTCTTAGAAAGTGTCACTAAGTATCTTGTTTTCAGAAAACTTCACAATTTTGAAGTGAAATGCTGTTCAACTTCTTGCTCTCCCTCTCTGTGTCTCCCTTCCCACAACCTCTTAATTAATCTGCTGAGTTCGTAAATAAGCTCCTTTCAACAATAATGGTTGCTACATTTTATTTATTGCTGTTTGGGTTTTGCAGCACTCTGTGTTATAGCAGACTGAACAGACCAAGAAAATCTCTCTGTCACAGTACAACAGCCTACAGATTTAATATGGTGATTTATTTATTAATCTGCACCTTGCAATACAAAATTCACAGGAGTGGTACAAACATTACCATAAGTCACGACAACATGATTTCAGAGACTACAGTCGTAATGTGTGTGAAAGGTAATACGGAAAGTCTCCAAAATTCAAGTGTGTATGTGAAATCTATACAATTACCAAGCTGACTGTCTTCTATAAATGTAACCAGCTCCATGTGTGAAGACACTTTACAGGTAAAATACAATCTCTCTCCACAGGGCTAATATAAAGCCAGTCCTCGTAACATGGGACATTTTTTCCAAAGAGCCTGAAGGGAAGACATAAAAAATGATCAAAATATCCTGTAGTCAGCATCTGATTCAGCAGATTATAACCAGGAAGTCTTGATAATTTTTGAAAGCAAAGTGAATAACTTTTATTTATTTTTATTTTTTACTTTATGAAGTGCTCATCAGTCCTCACAGTTTAGAGTGACTTGCTTTTGTCTTAGTTACATGTAATAAAAATCTATTTTGGACATGTAGTGTTTGGAAAGACCTAAATGTGAAAAATTTCAATGAATGTTATCTTGGACCTGTTTGTGTGCTAGATATTCACAGTAAAAAGCTTTTGCTGCTTTGACTGTGAAACACCAGATATGTCTGTAGCAAATCTTGGCTGAGATTTAAAGTCTACTTTTTAAAATTTTAAAGCCCAGCAGGCCCCAGCTTTGTTCTAGTGTGTGCTGCCAAGCAATGTACAACAGAAGCAGAAACACTGACGTAAGGTCTAAGGTCTCAGATGTAGAAAATAGATGTAGTCTATCAGAATAAAGGGAATCAAACAGGACTGCCTAAAAACATTTTGTTTTTATTTGCTTATAGGTTGTGGAAAATGGCTATCAAGAACTTAAAAGGACAAGTTTACTGTTTACAACCTTAGTCATCTTTAAAAATGGTTAGCAAGCAAGCCTCTGAGCACTCCACTCACCTTTAACACTTAAATGGGATGACATACACAGCATTTTCAACAATCTAATGAAAAAGAAATGCACAAGTGACAATGGGGCACTTTTACTGGTGCTCCAAATTAACTCCAAAAAGCCATTTAGTAAACTAAAATTGCCCTATAGTAGTTAATAACATAACATAACATGTTCAGGCATTTTATGAATATTTACAATATATGGTGAGAAGATTACATTTTTATAGACATTAACTGTGCACTTTATCCACCATGTAAATACTGACTGGTTCTGACTTCTAAAACTGACAGCAAGGGCTGCCACGATTAATCGACTAGTCACAATTACATCAACAATCAAAATCGTCGTCGACTATTTTAATAATACATGATAATACAGCTACTGTGAACAAGAGAAACCAAGATGGCGGTATGGCGGTAGATGGCGTCACTGCGCAACGAACATTTCAGTGTGTCACAGAATTTCACTGAGTTTTCTGATTAAAACAGTAACAGTAAATAAGAAATCAGTAAGAAAGAAAGAAAGTAAGTAAGTAAAGTAAAAAGATCGGACTGGCCGTGAAGCTAACAGCGACCTACCCAGGCCGGCGGTGTACCATCCAGGGCCGCGGCGTCGGCGGAGACGTGCCATCCAGGCCCGCGGCGTCGGCGGAGACGTGCCATCCAGGCCCGCGGCGTCGGCGGAGACGTGCCATCCAGGGCCGCGGCGTCGGCGGAGACGTGCCATCCAGGCCCGCGGCGTCGGCGGAGACGTGCCATCCAGGCCCGCGGCGTCGGCGGAGACGTGCCATCCAGGCCCGCGGCGTCGGCGGAGACGTGCCATCCAGGCCCGCGGCGTCGGCGGAGACGTGCCATCCAGGCCCGAGGCGTCGGCGGAGACGTGCCATCCAGGCCCGAGGCGTCGGCGGAGACGTGCCATCCAGGCCGCGGCGTCGGCGGAGACGTGCCATCCACGCCGCGGCGTCGGCGGAGACGTGCCATCCACGCTCGCGGCGTCGGTGAACCATCCACGCTCGCGGCGTCGGTGAACCATCCACGCTCGCGGCGTCGGTGAACCATCCACGCTCGCGGCGTCGGTGAACCATCCACGCTCGCGGCGTCGGTGAACCATCCACGCTCGCAGCGTCGGCGGAGGGAACCATCGAGGCCCGCGAGATCGGCAAAGGGAACCATCGAGGCCCGCGGTGTTGGCGCAGGAGGCAACCCATCCAGGCCAGCGGCATCGGTGGAGAAGACGAACCATCTAGGCCAGCGGCGTCGGCGGTGATCCATCTAGGCCCACGGCGTCGGTTGCATCCGGGGTGGCGACGGCTGCACCCGAGGCTGGAGACGGCTACATCCGAAGCTAGCAGAGGCTACATCCGGGGCTAGTGCAGGGACATCTGAGGCTGCAGCGGCTGCGACCGAGGCTGGTGGCGGCTATATCTGGGATCAACATCGGGGAAGGTTGGTGTGTGGCGACCGGATTTGTGGTGGTGGAGGTGGTGGAGACCACGAGTGGGAATTGCTTTACAATTAATAGTGGCCTGTACTGAGCTACAGGAGTTAACATGGCACCAACCAGGAAGACAGAGAAACTGGAGGAAGACTTGGAGGAGACAAAGACCTCACTGAATCGTATTTCAAAAGACATGTCCAATTTAGACAAGTTGATGAAGGAGATTAAGGAGGTCCAAAATCTTGTTAAAGAAAAGGACAACATTATTAAGAAACTTGAGCAACGGGTAGATGAATTTGAACAATATACTAGAAAAGATGATGTTATAATAACTGGTTTGGAAACAAAACATCGGCCGTACGCAAGGGTGGTGGATTCTGGTGGAGCCAGTGGGGAGGATGCACCACCTGAAGAATTACAAACATTAGAACACCAAGTTACAAATTTTTTAATCAAAAAGGTGTTGTCATACATCAAGACACTATTTCAGACTGTCACACAATTCCATCCAAAGACAGGAAAAATAAACTACCAAATATAATAATACGATTTATAAGCAGAAAATACAAAAATGAATTATTAAGACAGGCAAAGAATCTGAAAGGAACAAATGTATATATAAATGAGCATCTAACGAAAAAAAAAAATGCAGATATTGCCAGGGAAGCAAGACTATTAAAAAAACAGAAACATATTGTTGCTACATGGGTCTGGAACTGTAGGGTTTGGATTAGAGTGAAAGAAGGAACAAAGAGTATACAAATCAGAGACATGGAGGACCTTACAAAGTACAGACCTGAGTAGACAAATGAATATGACGTCAGTTGGTAGTATGACCAAAAAAATCAGATTAAACATGGAAACAGATGATAAAATATATGACAGACAACAATACTGATGAAAGTATATTTGACTTGACTACAATTGGTTGTGAGTATTATACGGAAAAACAGTGAAATAGTGAAAAAATTACTGAAGATACCCTGTCACTCATACATATAAACATTCGAAGCCTGTACTATATAATGTCAAAAATAAAAGATTATTTAAACCAGTTTAAAAATAGATTTAGCATTGTTGCAATCACAGAATCTTGGCTTAAAAATGACCTCATGGCTGATGTTCAAATGGAGGGATATGAGTTATATTATGTAAATAGAAGAGAAAAAAAGGTGGAGGTATTGCTTTGTACATAAAAACAGATCTGACACGTAAAATTGTAGAAGAAATGACAATTATAGATGATGTCATAGAAATTGTGACAGTGGAAATTGTACATGAAACACCTAAAAATATTCTAATCAGTTGTGTATACAGAGCACCAGACTCTTGTGTTGTGAAATTTACAGATAAAATAATAGAATTATTCCATCAAATCAAAAACAAAACGCTCTTTATGTGTGGAGACTTTAATGTTAATGTGGAAAGCTATAGTTGCCAAAGAGTAAGTGATTTTGTGAATTCAATGAATAACGTGGGTTTATTCCCTTTGATAACAAAACCAACCCGAATTACATCGCAAAGTGCAACTGTAATTGACAATATATTCACAAATAGAACAGATGAAATTATTAAGAATGGGATGTTGATGACAGATCTCAGTGATCATTTACCAGTTTTTTTCAATATTTAAATATAAAAATAGGTACAAAAAAAAAAAACTGTTATAAACTTTAAAAGAGATAAGTTATTAAAAGCCTTAGAGGCATTAAATTATGATCTTAAAAATCAAAATTGGGAAGAGGTTTATGTCGTTGACGTTAATGTAGCATATAGTTCATTCATGAAAATACTGATGAAATCATATAATAAAAATTGTAAATTAATAAAAACTAGTAAGAAAAGAGTAAATAAACCATGGCTGACCAAGGGAATAAAAAACGTTTGTGTAAAGAAAAACTATTTATATAAGTGCTTTTTAAAAATGCAAACAAAGGAAACAGAACACAGATACAAAAAATATAAAAATAAACTATTGACAATAATTAGGAAACAAACAAAAAAAGATTATTATAGTGAACAATTGAATAAGAGTAAAAATAATATGAGGGCAACATGGGGAATTACAAAAAGTGTGATGGAAAGTGACGGAGTGAAATCAACTTTTCCGAATTACCTTGTCAAGGAAAATAAAGAGATAAATGATATAAAAGAAGTTTTAAATGAGTTTAATGATTATTTCTCAAAGGTGGGATCAAATCTGGTGGGAAATAAACCAATAGTAGAAGATAAATGAAATACAATTGTAAATACGGTCAATAGTATTTTCCTTGGCAATGTGGAAAAAGATGAAATAAGGAATATTGTAAAAAACTATAAGCAAAAGATCAACTGACTATGAAGATTTAGACATGATGACTGTAAAAAGTATAATAGAAACTGTTATTGAACCATTCACTTACATTTGTAATCTGTCTCTGTCAACAGGAATTTTCCCAGACGAAATGAAAATTGCCAAGGTAGTCCCATTATATAAAATGGAGACAAACATAACGTTTCAAATTACAGGCCAGTGTCATTGCTTCCACAGTTTTCTAAAATTATGGAAAAGGTTTTTGTGACAAGGCTTGATAAATTCATTGAGAAACATCATATTTTAAATAATGCTCAGTATGGATTTAGAACAAAACATTCGACAGCTATGGCAATTATGGAATTAACAGAGAAAATATCAACAACAATAGATAATAAGGATTATATGGTAAGTGTTTTTATTGACTTGAAAAAGCTTTTGATGTTATCGATCATTCAAGATTGCGTCACAAGTTACAACAATATGGAATAAGAGGGATTGCACATCAGTGGGTAAAAAGCTACTTAGAAAACAGAAAACAGTTTGTTCAGATAAATAATAATATTACACAATTCTGATTTAGTATGTGTGGAGTACCACAAGGGTCGGTACTTGGACCCAAACTGTTTATTTTGTATATCAATGATTTTGTGAATATATCTAATGTACTTGGTAGCATTTTATTTGCTGACGATACAACATTATTTGACTCTGGATCAGATATACAGGAAGTAGCATAAGTGATAAATACAGAGGTGGAAAAAGTGAAATACTGGTTTGATATAAACAGATTGTCACTTAATCTTAATAAAACAAATTTCATATTGTTTAATGACAGAGTTAAAAAAAATGATGTGTCATTAAAAATAGATGGAATGGACATTCAAAGGGTAAAAAAAAGAAAATTTTTAGGAGTTATGATTGATGAAGATTTTACATGGAAGTCACACATAAATTACATAAAAGGAAAGATAGCGAAAGCCATTGCTGTTTTGCATAAAGTTAAATATTCATTAAATAGTTATGGATTATTAACATTGTACAATTCATTGATTGTTCCATATTTGACTTATTGTGTAGAAATCTGGGGATCAACATGTACAACTTATACACAACCTTTATTTATTTTGCAGAAAAGAGCTTTAAAAGTGATTGGCAACAGTCGATTTAGAGATCCATCTAATCCATTGTTCATTAAGTATAGGGTACTTATATTTCATGATTTAGTTGATTTGAAATTACTACAAATAATGTACCAAGCGAATAACAATACCTTACCAATAAACATTCAAAATATTTTTGAAAAAAAGAGTAAGTAGTTATAATTTAAAGGGCATAGAAGTCCAAGATTCAGAACAAAGATAAAGGAACAGAGTATTGCAGTGAATGGTGTAAAATTATGGAACAACCTCAACAAAGAAATCAAAGAATCAAGGTCGCTTAAATTATTTTAAAAAACGTATTAAACTTGATGTTTTTTTGTAAGTATGAAACTATGAAATAAGTCAGTGGGCTGTGACAAAGCCAAAAATGTAATCAATCAATCAATCAATTTTTTTATATAGCGCCAAATCACAACAAACAGTTGCCCCAAGGCGCTTTATATTGTAAGGCAAGGCCATACAATAATTATGTAAAACCCCAACGGACAAAACGACCCCCTGTGAGCAAGCACTTGGCTACAGTGGGAAGGAAAAACTCCCTTTTAACAGGAAGAAACCTCCAGCAGAACCAGGCTCAGGGAGGGGCAGTCTTCTGCTGGGACTGGTTGGGGCTGAGGGAGAGAACCAAGAAAAAGACATGCTGTGGAGGGGAGCAGAGATCGATCACTAATGATTAAATGCAGAGTGGTGCATACAGAGCAAAAAGAGAAAGAAACAGTGCATCATGGGAACCCCCCAGCAGTCTACGTCTATAGCAGCATAACTAAGGGATGGTCCAGCCCTAACTATAAGCTTTAGCAAAAAGGAAAGTTTTAAGCCTAATCTTAAAAGTAGAGAGGGTGTCTGTCTCCCTGATCTGAATTGGGAGCTGGTTCCACAGGAGAGGAGCCTGAAAGCTGAAGGCTCTGCCTCCCATTCTACTCTTACAAACCCTAGGAACTACAAGTAAGCCTGCAGTCTGAGAGCGAAGCGCTCTATTGGGGCGATATGGCACCACGAGGTCCCCAAGATAAGATGGGACCTGATTATTCAAAACCTTATAAGTAAGAAGAAGAATTTTAAATTCTATTCTAGAATTAACAGGAAGCCAATGAAGAGAGGCCAATATGGGTGAGATATGCTCTCTCCTTCTAGTCCCCGTCAGTACTCTAGCTGCAGCATTTTGAATTAACTGAAGGCTTTTTAGGGAACTTTTAGGACAACCTGATAATAATGAATTACAATAGTCCAGCCTAGAGGAAATAAATGCATGAATTAGTTTTTCAGCATCACTCTGAGACAAGACCTTTCTGATTTTAGAGATATTGCGTAAATGCAAAAAAAGCAGTCCTACATATTTGTTTAATATGCGCTTTGAATGACATATCCTGATCAAAAATGACTCCAAGATTTCTCACAGTATTACTAGAGGTCAGGGTAATGCCATCCAGAGTAAGGATCTGGTTAGACACCATGTTTCTAAGATTTGTGGGGCCAAGTACAATAACTTCAGTTTTATCTGAGTTTAAAAGCAGGAAATTAGAGGTCATCCATGTCTTTATGTCTGTAAGACAATCCTGCAGTTTAGCTAATTGGTGTGTGTCCTCTGGCTTCATGGATAGATAAAGCTGGGTATCATCTGCGTAACAATGAAAATTTAAGCAATACCGTCTAATAATACTGCCTAAGGGAAGCATGTATAAAGTAAATAAAATTGGTCCTAGCACAGAACCTTGTGGAACTCCATAATTAACTTTAGTCTGTGAAGAAGATTCCCCATTTACATGAACAAATTGTAATCTATTAGACAAATATGATTCAAACCACCGCAGCCCAGTGCCTTTAATACCTATGGCATTATGGCATGTTTAGAATGTTTGAAGTTTAAAATGTAATCTATTAGGGATGTAGTCTTTTAAATAATGGTTAAAATTAGGAAAGAAGTCAGTGGCATGTGACAAAGTCATAGAAATGCAATGATGTCGATTGATGATGCTTTGCAAGATTGTATTGTAAAAAAGGGGCAGAATATATAAGACTTGTTCTTCCAAACTGCTCCTTTTCGTTCAATGGTTTGTAATGTTTTGTTGATTTTGCTTTTCTGTTTTTCTTTTAAATGAATGAAATAAATCCTATAAAAAAAAAAAAATAAATAAAATAATCTATGTAATCATTTATTTGCTTTGTTTTTTCTCTCAAAACTGCTGGTGTATCTTCCGCTGCCTTTCTGGTCTTGATGCACATTAGTCCATGGGCCAAGCAAGTACCACTTAAGGTGACGAAACAACAGTTGGAATTCAGCCTCAGTGTACCATGACCTACACAAAAATGTATGATAACCATCACAGGGTGGTAGCTGTAGCCAGCTCAGGGTCAATGCAGAATTACACAGAGGTCAAAATGTAAAAATTCTCCAATCATGTTAAAAACTATACTACATTATTTGTCTGATCATAACTATTCCAAAAAGGTATAGTTTGGACTATCTATGAATGTTCTGGAGTTATGGGATAAAAACAACACAAAAGTGACAAAAGTCAGTTTCAGTTTGTACAGGGGTCAAAAGTTAAAGTTGCTCCAATTTCAATAAACAAATGGTGCAAATTGTTGTTTAGGTTAATAGGGTTCTAAAAAGGAATAGTTTGCACCATGTGTCATGCTTACTTATCATGTTACAGGGTAACATACGTTTGATCATTGCTTTGGAGACCAAACCTTCAACACAGATTAGTCAAAACTATTTCATTTATTAATCCTTTTATTTCAACCAATAACAGGCTGGATTCTAAGTGTTGTTTCATCATCTTACGTGGTACCGATCAGGTCAAAACTGATGAATGGCTCATCGACCACATGCACAGTAGGGGTAAATCGAGTCAGCTGTGATGTCACCGGAAAAGTTATGGCCAAACAATAGCTCAAAGGTTCGGGAGCATTTTAACCAAATTAAAGAGGAAAAACGTGCAATGCAAAATCCGCAAGGCAGAACTTGCCTTCCACGGCAGTACAACGGCAATGCAGGAGCATCTGAGGAAGAAGCACATTGTGGCCGATCCTGATGAAGAGAGACAGTCGTCTCTGTAAGCTAATTGGCTAGTTAGCCGCTAACATGTCTATAGTGAGCTACTTACTTATACTGATAATTGTAAACGCTAACATTAATGATGACTGTTTCATTAGCCTTAAAGCCACTTTCCTACCGGGCCAACATAGAGTTGCGTCAACATAGAGATGCAACATAGAGCTGCATAAACTCGGCATCATCATGACGCCGAGTTTATGCAGCCTAATGCCACAATATGCTGAGGGACAAAAAGGACGAGACAAAAGGGACACAAAAATTAAATGTTTAAATTAAACGTTTAATTTTTTCACGGATTTTCGGCGTAGAGCACTGGACGCAGAAAGGAAGTAGTTTTCACGCAGCTGAGGCAGTGATACGGTACTCAACATGACTGTATGCCACACCCACACAATACCACGCTACCCAACGCCATTTTATGATTCCTACTGTGCTCCATTGTTGCTGAGCTATAAATCACGCAGGATTGTTGTTGAACTTTTATACCGTTGGATTCTGCATTGTTGAGGACTGTTGTTGCAGTTTTTTGCCTCCTTCTGTGTTCCTCTTCTTTTCTCAAGCGATCAGATTCTGCCACAGCATTAACTAATGTTCCCAGGACATCCAGATGCTGCAGAATTACAGCTTTTACACGAGGACTAAAAACAACATGATCTCTTTCTGCAAACAGTCCACTAATTCCAAGAGCAGCAATGTGTTCTGTGTTCTGACAGCAGATGGGACTGGATGAGAGACAGAAAATGAGGTTTATTTATAGCAACAAGGGCTACATAAGAAATGAGAAGCAACTGGAAGCAAAACCCAGAGCGCAATGACACGCCATCGGAAGGCAGCCAACACTGCAATAACGCCAAAACAGTGCGGTTTTCCAGTGTACACAATACGCGGCATAAGCAACTGTATGCTGGCCCGGTGTGAAAGGAGCTAAACACACGTGTTTGCTGTAATGTTATAACAGTGATGTTTGAATAGGAAATGTGATAATGCTAATGTTTTATAACACTATGTTACAGTGCTAAAGAAAATATGTTCCTCTTCAATGGACGACTTTGTTACCAAGCCAACAACATACACACCTCAGCAAGCAAATAACAGCTGCATCTCTGGTGCAATAAGCCGCAATTTACATATGATCCGATTAGCTGAATAATCACAAAAATATTCGGTGGCTAGTCAATTATCAAAATAATTATTTGTGGCAGCCCTACTGACAGTGTTCATATAAACTCGCATGATTATTATTATTATTATAATATCTAAGAGCTATTAAGCCTCGCTCACAACCCACTGCACCGAGGGGATGTTTCTGAGATCGTATGGGTGCGGTACATGTCACATACAGGCTGCACGCCATTGTGCATGAGGCACAGGGAATATTGCACCATCAGCCCATGCCAAGCGTATGTCTGACGCACGTGATCAGTGCGTGTGCAGTGCTTGTGGAGTATGTGTAACTTGCAAATTGCCACCCCGTGAGCCAATAGCAAGAGCCACCCCTGTTGCTAATCACTGAGTAAAATGTGACGCAAGCCAGGAGTGCATATAAAAGGAGGCCCAGCACCGCATCTGCCGCCTCACATTCTGACGTCTGTCTTCCTGTATTAGCACAGCCAATATCGCTTCGTGCCTCTCCTCAGGTTCTATCATCTGCCTGTGGAGGTGCAACACCTTCAGACGTTGCGGCAGTATGGCAGCAACCATTGGCGCAGCCAGCTGTAATGCTGGATGCAGTGTGTGTACATTTTTGTCATGAGTTTATTTGTGAAAATCATTCAATATTACAACAATAAAAATAGTTTATATGGACTTGACACATCCTTTTGATATGAGCTTCGAGGCTGTGCCACTGTTCAAGGTGCTGAAAGAGTGAAAATGCCCACCCTGGATCTGCGCTGCATTATGGCACCACTTCTCCAATGCTACATGATTATATATGCACGCACACATATACACTTTGACTTTATACATATGACTGTGTTTCATTGCAGAAACCCTACTATGTATTGTCCTGATTTGGGTCAGATGTACGGAGGCAGTACGGGCCCCATACATGCTGTATGCCTTTTTCATTTTTCACAGAACCTGTAAAATTTGCATGTGCATGCCAAAAAATCTCCACAAGCAGTTTGCAACCTTTTAAGGCGATGAACACACACGTCTCATGCACGGTTTAGCCATTTTTTCCCATGTAGACTGCCCGTAACAGCATGTACGGTGGGTTGGGAGTGAGGCTTTAACTGGATCATTAACAATTTTTTTATATGATTAAGAACAGCAAAAAACTGAACTGAAACATGCACATAACTCCGACTCAATCATGGGTGGTACAATCTATCCCTAACCATAAAACAAACATTAACCACAGCAGAAGACCAAGTAAATTCTGAGTGTACAAAGCATAAACACCTACATGTCTCCATGCAGACAGAATAAGAATTTGACAGTTGTTGTAGATGAAATCAAACAAGCTCTTTTTTATGCATACACGTGGAAATGTCATAAATCCAATCATAGTACATAACAAAACTGCAAACATCTGTAAAGCTTTTCTTATATGAGGTACCTGCCCTGGAGGTGTCAGTCCACTCCAAAAAAAGCAGAGGTACAGGTGATACTGGAACTTTTAACATCAAACACATTAGTGAGCAATGCAGCATCTTTTCTGTGGCATTCTGTGTTGTGAATGTGGTCAATATGTCCATTTTAAGGATTTAATAATCAGCTTCACATTAGTGACTGATGAACAGGCAAAATTGTGGGTGTTTGTGGAATGAAGCCACCTTTGTTTTACGTGTGTGCATATTTGTTTGTGTATGCACACGTCAGCAACCTCAGCTTATCCAAAATATTCATGTTTCCACCTACATAAACACCCTTGCTGCCATCTCTGTATACAAGCGTAGGCCGTGTGGTGGGTTGTCATGACGACAGGACTCCCTACTGCTAGCCTACCTGGGTTTGGCTTTGTGCCTCTTCTGACTGGGGCCCTGCAGCCCCCCAGGCTAGCACTACTGCTCTCAAATGACACTTTGATAGAGTTTTATTGCAGATTCCTCCTTCGCTAAATCGGTCCTGCTGTCATCTTTATTTTGATTTATGTATTCCTTGATCTATTTATGCATGTGAATTGGGCAGGGGGAAGGGAAGAGGGAAGACAGCATTAGCTACAATGCTTGCTACTATACCCGGGGGAACGCCTGTGGTACATTTGCCTTTTAAAGGCTTCAGCAACAGACAAGCACGGTGGAGCATCAGAGCACTACAAAGCCTCATCTGTGGCTCCCAAAGCTCCACCTCATCTTACCCCCTCCTGAGCCAACAGTCACTGTATGCATGCTCTGTATAAGCAGACAAAAAAGGTATTCTTTCAACTGCACTCTGCCTCTCTGAAGAGGGTTAAACGGTGCTGCTAACCACTGAGGGAATTACAACAACCGAAGGCAAAGAAAGAGACACACAGGGCATTACTGCTGCTACAGAATCCTCCGCACGCCAGAATGATCAGGGCAGAGTGGGGACTGAGCACACAATGTGGCAGGCTTTCATCTGCTTTTGCCTGTCTAACCAACATACGCAATCCTCTAGAAGGTTCTACGAGAACAGGTACAGAAAGAAAACCAACCCCCCTAGGAAGGAAGGCTGCCTTCAAAGACTCAGCTCTCAAATACAAAAAGATTGCCTCGTTGTGATGCAGACCCTGTGGCGCTCCCTCTTTATTACTGCTATCAAACAGATTGGTTGAAGTTGAAACAGGCATGTTGGAAGTGTCTCTGAAATGCAGCAATGTAGCAAAATTTACGCAATAAACAGAGATCAATAGTTTAAAGTAAATGTGATGGTACAGTTGAGCTAAACAGCTTCCAAGAAATCAACAAATGTGACTGTATAATGTGAAAGATAAACACTGAAAAAAGCTATAATATCCACATCAAAGCACATTTCTGCAAAAGACACTGCAGCAATATTGGAGCTTAATTATGCAGCTATAGCGACTGTTACAATAAATCACAAACACACTCAGCAAAGAAAACACTACATGAGACACATACAACCAAAAGATACATTTCCTATAATAAACAGCTGCTCTTGTCTAACCATCATAGGTAACTGCTTCTGTACCATTTTCATTTTTATTGATGTGCATAAAAAAGTGTTTCTGTTTGCACCTGTGGTATTGTGCTTGGAGAAACTGGAACTCATCCTTGATCCTGTCGCAGGAGTCAGAGGTTGTGAATTTCAGCTGTTGCGATGAAGCCTGCCAAAAAGAGGCACATGAGGAAAAAAATAGGAGTAAGAACAAAACAAAAACAGCATATGTAGAACAGACAGAAAGCAGGAACATTGGGGATGGGTGGAGGAACAGAACACTGTAAATTCACTGCCAGTGTCAAACCAGAGACAGACCAGTTCTGTTTTATGTCCATAAAAGGTTAACAAATGCTGTGTTGACATACTTTTGAAGATAATCATGACAGTGCACTGGTTAGGGTTGTGTGCAGCTGCACGGATATGTAATAGAAGCATATGTATGCAGGCATTTTAGTCCACGTTCATGTTTGTAATTATTTACTAAATGTTATTACTGTAAGCAGTTATACACTATAATATGTTGTGGGCTATCCTACTGACTCATGGCACACAGGTAGGTTCAGTCTGTGATGAGAAAAATGACATTCCAGCGTTTCGTGTTATTGTTCAAATATTGACATTAAGTGACAAATTATAAGCCCTATGTACTCACATAAAAATAAATCATGCTTTAATAATTAAAGCAGTAATACACACCTATAATTATTATGATTTCTTTACCAAGATGTACAAAAGCCTTTAACACAACTCTTTAATTTTCACTTTGACATTGTTATTCTGTTTGCCACTTTGCATGAAGACCAAACTTGACTCACACAAAGAAAACATGCTACACACACTTAGGGTTGAGTACCAAAACAGCATTGCAATATGGCACCATAAAGATTAAATTAGGGCTGTGTGATATGATGATATGTATAGTATGACAATTAAAACACGTCTATTATTTTGTATCATGCACCATCATTTATTCTGTGGTGTTCATTTTGTGTTTGGAAGCCCAGCATCTGGTCCTATGTGATAATTCTAGCATACCCTCACCCTCTCTGTTATTGCGACTCTGCTCCATGTCAAATTGCAGAGCTCTGCTGTTCCACACATTATTTATATTGTTCAATAAATATATTGATAAAAATAAAAAAGATTCCCACACAGTTTACAGAGGTGGCTGCTGGGGTGTTCGTAAGTTCTATGAAACATTCTGAAATAAACAGGTTGTTTCACTGACTAACTGCCTTTTTATTTTTACCCCAAATCACTGTTTCATTTTACATGTCATCCTGTAGTCAAGCAGACAGTGCATGGCCACATGTTTGAGATGTGGCCTTGAAGGGAGGTCTGAATTTCTTTTCTTTTTTTGTGGGGGGGGAGGGGGGCAGTTTTAACCATTTAAATTCAGCTTAGTTGTATTTTCATTTTTACTTAATTTACTGTTTTTCAGTTCAATGACATTCACAACTGAAATTATATTTAAAGAAAATCCTGTTAAAATGCAACTTTTTAAAAAACGTCAGTAAACTCAGCACATTTCAAATGTCACAGTATATTTTGAGAATCTACTGAATCTACTGGTACCTTGTTTCCCATGTAACAATAAGAAATATACTCACAGCATTAAACATTTGCCTAATGTTCTAAATAACAGGAGAAATCAAATGAGTGAATACCTTTTATTTGTGAATATATAATTTAAAATGTAACAAGAAAGGCCTTTCCACATCATTATATATAAACTTTAAACTCATTAAATTTACAGATATGAGATTTTATATCACACAGTCATAGGTTAAAGTGTTGAATTACTGAATAGTAAGTACAGTAGTGTTCAGAATAATAGTAGTGCTATGTGACTAAACAGATTAATCCAGGTTTTGAGTATATTTGTTATTGTTACATGGGAAACAAGGTATCAGTAGATTCAGTAGATTCTCACAAGTCCAACAAGACCAAGCATTCATGATATGCACACTCTTAAGGCTATTATTAATAAATTGGGCTATTAGTAAAAAAAAGTAGAAAAGGGGGTGTTCACAATAATAGTAGTGTAGCATTCAGTAAGTAAGTTTGTCAATTTTGTGGAACAAACAGGTGTGAATCAGGTGTCCCCTGTGTAAGGATGAAGCCAGCACCTGTTGAACATGCTTTTGTCTTTGAAAGCCTGAGGAAAATGGGACGTTCAAGACATTGTTCAGAAGAACAGCGTAGTTTGATTAAAAAGTTGATTGGAGAGGGGAAAACTTATACGCAGGTGCAAAAAGTATAGGCTGTTCATGTACAATCTGTTGATCTCCAATGCTTTAAAATGGACAAAAAAAAAAAACAGAGACGCGTGGAAGAAAACAGAAAAAAACCATCAAAATGGATAGAAGAACAACCAGAATGGCAAAGGCTCACCCATTGATCAGCTCCAGGATGATCAAAGACAGTCTGGAGTTACCTGTAAGTGCTGTGACAGAAGATGCCTGTGTGAAGCTAATTTATTTGCAAGAATCCCCCGTAAAGTCCCTCTGTTAAATAAAAGACGTGCAGAAGAGGTTACAATTTGCCAAAGAACACATCAACTGGCCTAAAGAGAAATGGAGGAATATTTTGTGGACTGATGAGAGTAAAATTGTTCTTTTTGGGTCCAAGGGCCGCAGACAGTTTGTGAGACGACCCCCAAACTCTGAATTCAAGCCTCAGTTCACAGTGAAGACAGTGAAGCATGGTGGTGCAAGCATCATGATATGGGCATGTTTCTCCTACTATGGTGTTGGGCCTATACATCACATACCAGGTATCATGTATCAGTTGGGATATGTCAAAATACTTGAAGAGGTCATGTTGCCTTAAGCTGAAGAGGGCATGCCCTTGAAATGGGTGTTTCAACAAGACAATGACCCCAAGCACACTAGTAAATGAGCAAAATCCTGGTTCCAAACCAACAAAATGAATGCCTCGCAGATGTGAAAAAATCATGAAAAACTGTGGTTATACAGCTAAATACTAGTTTAGTGATTCACAGGATTGCTAAAAAAGCAGTTTGAACATAATAGTTTTGAGTTTGTAGCATCAACAGCAGATGCTACTATTATTGTGAACACCCCCTTTTCTACTTTTTTTTTTACTAATAGCCCAATTTCATAGCCTTAAGAGTGTGCATATCATGAATGATTGGTCTTGCTGGATTTTTGAGAATCTACTGAATCTACTGGTACCTTGTTTCCCATGTAACAATAAGAAATATACTCAAAACCTGGATTAATCTTTTTAGTCACATAGCACTACTATTATTCTGAACACTACTGTACTTTTGGCTTCTCCCTTTGTTCTTAGGGTTGCCACAGCAGATCAGACATAGATATTAGGGGTGTCGGAAAAAAAATCGATTCACGTCCGAATCGCGATTCTTATTTATTACGATTCTAAATCGATCCAAAATGTCCAAGAATCGATTTTTGAAAAGCATTTTTTTTTAAACATAATCTTGCTTACTCGCTGCGTGTACTGTTTGTCAGACAACGGCTTCCGTACCACAGTGTCCCCGCGAGGGGGGGGGGGGGGGGGTCCAGCGTGCTTCAAACACTCGTGCGCTGCAGAGTTCAGTGGCTGTAGCTTAGCATGGCGGACAAAGAGCTAATTCAGCCAGCACCATCTTTGCTGAAGGCAAATGTTTGGGCGTGTTTTGGATTTTATTATTTGCTGCGTAAGAAGGAGCTTGACATGACTTATGTAGTGTGCAGAATCTGCAAAATGAAAGTCAAGTACTTCGGAAACACTTCAAATCCGCAAGCCCACATGCTACGCTATCACCCGGAGCTAAAAGAGGGGAGCAGCGGTCTCTGCCGACTACTGACCAGCGCTTCGCTAAACTACCAGCCAACTCCGAACAAGCAAAGCAGATAAGTAAATTTACATCTAGAATCACTTGATTAACCTTGTAAAGCTGCATTTTCTTAAACATAAACATTTTTAAGTAATATAACTTTCTCAGAGCTCTTTGAATCGAAAATCGATTCTGAATCAAATCGTCACCCCAGGAATCGGAATCGAATTGAATCGTGAGTTGTTGTACAATTCACATCCCTAATAGATATGCATTTGATTTGGCACAAAAAAGCCCAAAAGCCATGGCTTATTATAAACATTGTATATGTGACTTATTTTTGACTTTACCTAGTGGCTTTTGATTGTTTATCAAAGCCACACTAGCGCAAAATGAAGGCAACTATTTCTACCACAAATGTTAAAAAGCAAGTCATCACATCACTGCTCACACTTGTGTTTTCCTTTTCAACACAATGCTTATTACAAAACCTAATGGAAAATTACCGTATCAGAGACAGGTTGTATTTATTATGTAAGTCTGTTACTTAAATTTGTTGTGTATTTATTTGTTGTGTATGTGGCCCGGGAAAGAGAAGTTTGGAGTCCTCTGCTGGAGCTGTTGCCCCTGCAACCCCATCCCAGATAAGCAGTTGACGATGTATGTATATATATGTGTCTGTATTTTTTAATGATACATTTTTCTTCTGTAATAACAAATGAATGTATTAAACCTCACGGAATAACACAAAGAATACCAAACTGAAGTACAGTACTTATGAATTTTTGGAAAATGAAACATTCATACACACCGTTCCAGGAATTAACCTTGAAAGTTGGAAGGCATACAGTCAGGATAACAAAATAAGCAAATATTTAGACAACCGATGCCCATAAGAATTACAGGGTTTGCTTCTAGGACTACATAGCTGCCTTGTTTTTACCCCACAAAATTATGGTGAAACTGGATGTTTTTGTGTGTATCCTAGCACTAGCCTTATCAGGGTTAGTATTTGAATCCATGCTTGAGGATGAAACCATTTGAGATAAATATACTTCAAATGGCAAAGATATCATGGTATTGGACATTCTTTTGGCCTCATACACTGTACAACACTGTAGTGCTGTCATCCATTTCAGTGTTGCTAGTAGTCCTTATTGTCATTCTGTTCACTCTACATTCCCTATGCAGCAGTGGATGGCCTGGTTATGTGTTAAAGTACAGCAAGCATCAAATTCAAATAGGGACAAAATCATTTCTCAGCAAACTGCATAATGGGTTAGGTTTGGGGGAAGCGTTTAAATAAATACATTTAAATGTTCCCACTATGAACAAGCATTTTTTTTAAAAAAAGGAAAAAGCAAACAAAAAAAACAAAAACAAATCTGTTGGCAGCACTTATGGGAAAGCTGGCCTTCCACCGTTAGGAATGACCTGTCAGTTTTATACCTTCTTCCCCATAAGGTGTCATTCAAATTAATTTTCAAATAAAAGCAGGCTGGTTCACAACCCCAGAACAATAACTATAAAACGTGTTATATTATATAACAGCTGAGTGGATCCTTGTCATTTAATTGGTGCTTTGCATGTCACATGACATGGATTATTCATCCCATTTGTGTTGCATTGCATTTAGAGTGCAATTTGGTTCCATTTAGAGGGCAAACTTGGTTCCATAGGTTTGGTACCATTGCACTCACACACACTGAACTGTAAGCCATCTGGAGGCTGTTAGCAGGAAGTAAGAATGAAAAACTGGACTAATTTCTTAGATTTTTTTTTCGATGAACTGAGGAAATACACAGTCCGTTTTTTGGTAGTACACACGCGCACAAGCGAGTCCCTTTTGTGTGAGTCCGCAGGACAACAGCACAAGCGACGACAATCTGATTCGAAGTCTTTTTTTTTTTGAAAGTATGAAGTCAGTGCACAGCATCACCAGTTTGTGTTGGACTTTAGCAGCAGTGGAACACCAAAATGTAAGTCTCTTTTCTGTTGTTTATAAATTATTAAAATATCAAATGACAAGGATCTATTTTAGCCATTATATAAAACAAATAATGAATGCTTTTACATTCTTTCAACGGAAAGAATATTTAATTTGGAACATACCATTCAACTCTGCTTTGCCTCGTTGAATGGTATGTTCCAGCTTTCACCTCATGAAATAGTTGTACGATTAAATTCATAAACATTCATTATTTGTATACGAGGTCTGTCAATAAAGTATAGTACCTTTTTATTTTTTTCAAAAACTATATGGATTTCATTCATATGTTTTTACGTCAGACAAGCTTGAACCCTCGTGCGCATGCGTGAGTTTTTCCACGCCTGTCGGTGACGTCATTCGCCTGTGAGCACGCCTTGTGGAAGGAGTGGTCCCGCCCCCTCGTCGGATTTTCACTGTCTGGAAATGGCGGAATGATTTGGACTTTTTGTCCATCAGAATTTTTTCAGAAGCTGTTAGAGACTGGCACCTGGAAACCATTTATAAAATTTATCTGGCTTTCTGTGAAAATTTTACGGGCTTCACAGAGAATAAGGACTTTACTACAGCTTTAAGGACGGCTTTAAGGACGCTCGGCGCGCCGCGCTCCGAGCTGCGACGACGAGGCAGAAAACGCCAGATCATTTCTAAGCTGATGGCTCTGTGGACACGAGACCGTCGTGTGCACTTTCTCTGGTTATCACAAGAGCTGGACATCAGCCATTTTCCGGCAGATTTCACTTTTAACAAGAGATTTTGTCATGGAAAGCCGAGCGGAGGCTTCGTGCGTAACGACCGATTCGCTGTTTGAGCGAGACAAAGGAACACCTCCGTTTCGGTGTGTCATGGGACAAGTTGGGACATGCCTATCTCGGCTTTCAATGCTTACCAGTCCAGTAAGTATCAGAGAAATTGTGGAGAGCTGGGCATGTCCTAACTTGTCCCATGACACGCCGAAACGGAGGTGTTCTTTTGTCTCGCTCAAACAGCGAATCGGTCTTTACGCACGAAGCCTCTGCGCAGCTTTCCATGACAAAATCTCTTGTTAAAAGTGAAATCTGCCGGAAAATGGCTGATGTCCAGCTCTTGTGATAACCAGAGAAAGTGCACACGACGGTCTCGTATCCACAGAGCCATCAGCTTAGAAATGATCTGGTGTTTTCTGCCTCGTCGTCGCAGCTCGGAGCGCGGCGCGCCATGCGCCATTGTGGGCCGTCCTTAAAGCTGTGAAGCCCGTAAAATTTTCACCCAAAAACAACCGAATCTTCGAAATGGTTTCCAGCTGGTTGTCTGGCAGAGCTCCTGAAAAAAATTTCATGGAACAAAGCGGCAATTGCTCAGCTGTTTGCTGAGAATGAAAATCCGACGAGGGGGCGGGACCACTACTTCCACAAGGCGTGCTCACAGGCGAATGACGTCACCGACAGGTGTGGAAAAACTCACGCATGCGCACGAGGGTTCAAGCTTGTCTGACGTAAAAACATATGAATGAAATCCATATAGACAGACCTCGTACTAACCAACAGGATTACCTCAGGCTGGAGAAATGAGCATAACTGCTTCAAAGGCCAAAATAATTTGTAGCATTTTGTAGCTCAGTCAAAAAAGTTTGGTGTTTATATATATATGTATATAAAATCATGGAGGGATCTGAAATTTTCATCTTTGGTGGATGTCCACTGTGAGAGACATAATCAAAAAAAAAAAAAAAAAAAAAAAATCCAGAAATCATAATGTATGATTTTTTTTAAATAATTTATTTGTATGTTACTGCTGCAAATAAGTATTTGAACACCTGTGAAAATCAATATTAATATTAGGTACAGTAGCCTTTGTTTGCAGTTACAGAGGACAAACGTTTCCTGTAGTTTTTCACCAGGTTTGCATACACTGCAGCAGGGATTTTGGTCCACTCCTCCATACAGATCTTCTCCAAATCTTTCAGGTTTGGAGTTTCAGCTCCCTCCAAAGATTTTCTATTGAGTTCAGGTCTGGAGACTGGCCAGGCCACTCAAGGACCTTGAAATGCTTCTTACGGAGCCCCTCCTTAGTTGCCCTGGCTGTGTGTTTGGGGTCATTGTCATGCTGGAAGACCCAGCAATGACCCATCTTCAATGCTCTTACTGAGGGAAGGAGGTTGTTTGCCAAAATCTCAATACATGGCCCCATCCATCCTTCCTTCAGTACGGTGCAGTCGCCCTGTCCCCTTTGCAGAAGATCACCCCCAGAGTATGACGTTTCCACCTCCAAGCTTGACGGTTGGGATGGTTTTCTTGGGGTTGTTCTCATCCTCTAGACATGGTAAGTGGAGTTGATTCCAAAAAGCTCTATTCTGGTCTCATTTGAACACATGACCTTCTCCCATGCCTCCTCTGGGTCATCCAGATGGTCACTGGTGAACTTCAAACAGGCCTGGACATGTGCTGGCTTGAGCAGGGGGACCTTGCTGCCCTGCAGGTTTTTAAACCATGACAGCATCATGTGTTACTAATGTAATCTTTGTGACTGTGGTCCCAGCTCTTTTCAGGTCATTGACCAGGTCCTCCTGTGTAGTTCTGGGCTTTCTCAGCATCATCCTTACCCTACGAGGTGAGATCTTACATGGAGCCCCAGATCGAGGGAGACTGACAGTCATCTTGTATTTCTTCCATTTTCTAATAATTACACCAACAGTTGTTGCCTTCTCACCAAGATGCTTGCCTGTTGTCCAGTAGTCCATCCCAGCCTTGTGCAGGTCTACAGTTTTGTCCCTGGTGTCCTTAGACAGCTCTTTGGTCTTGGCTATGGTGGACAGGTTGGAGTGCGATTGATTGAGTGTGTGAACAGGTGTCTTTTATACAGGTAACAAGTTCAAACAGGTGCAATTAATACAGGTAAAGAGTGCAGAATAAGGGGCTTCTTGCAAACTGCAGGGTGTTCAAATACTTATTTTCCTCACTGTATATATACACATACATACATACATACAGTGAGGAAAATAAGTATTTGAACACCCTGCAGTTTTGCAAGTTCTCCCACTTAGAAATCATGGAGGAGTCTGAAATTTTCATCTTAGGTGCATGTCCACTTTGAGAGACATTATCTAAAAAAAACAATCCGGAAATCACAATGTATGATTTTTTTGAATGAATGAATGAATGATTTTTATTCAGCAGGCACGCACAAAATCTCCCATTTACAAAACAAGTCATGAGAAAACAAAAATTAAAACATATAGAACAAAACTCAAACAATTTACCAATTTAGTGCGGCTGAAAGGGTGTGGGCAGAAGCAAAAGCTTATAAACGCCCACCCCGTACATCAATTTCTGTGTACAAACAAAAAACAAACACAAAAAACAATTACCAGTCAGCAATGTAATGCAGTGAAATATGCAAAGTAATATAACACACAAACAAACAAAAAAATAGCCACACAGTCAATTTACTTAATTACGCAAACTATAACAAGTTAATGTATTATTTTTACATAGTCTTTTAAAACACGCCAATGTACTAGATACTTTAATACAATCTAAACAATCATTCCACACTAACACCTTTTACAGAAATGCAATGACTTTTAGCAGTAGTTCGAATCTTTCTTCTATCAAACACCAAAGATCCACGCAAATTATAACTGGACTCTCTCATTTTAAACAGCTCCTGGACATGATGAGGCAAGAGTCCATTTTTAACTTTATACATTATCTGTATTGTAAAATAATCAACCAAGTCATAAAATTTCAAAAACTGAAGACGAACAAACAGTGAATTTGTTGGTTCATGATATGGTTTCTTACTTATCACTCTTACAGCTTTTTTTTGTAACAGAAATACTGGATTAGTATTTGTTTTATATGTATCTCCCCAAACTTCAATGCAGTAAGTCATATAAGGGACAAGTAATGAGTGATACAATGAAACCAACAGATGTTTGGGGAGAAATTATTGTACTTTGTACAAGATAGCAATAACTTTTGATATTTTGGACTCAATATGTTTTAGATGAGTTTTCCAACTAAGCTTGTCATCAACAAAAATTCCAAGAAATTTAGTTTGAGATACAATTTCAATTTCAATACCATTCAACAATAATTTACTGCTTAAATTTCTAGGCTTATTTCCAAATATAATGCACTTAGTTTTACCAAAATGAAGTGATAATTTATTAGAGTCAAACCAGTATTTAAATTTTTGCAGTTCCCTCTCCACCAAGTCCAAGAGCTGTCTCAAATTATCTCCACTACCAATCGCAGTTGTATCATCAGCAAACAAAATGTAACTCAAAGACTTAGAAACCAAACCTATATCATTAATATACAGCAAAAACAATAATGGACCGAGAACTGACCCTGGGGCACTCCACATGTAATCCTCAGAAATTCTGAATATATCCCACCAAGGTGAACACACTGATATATATTATGTAAATAACTAAAACTAAATATCCAGTTAAAGGCCAGTCCTCTAATACCATACATCTGTATTTTTTCCAATAATACTGTATGATCAATAGTATCAAATGCTTTCTGTAAATCAAAAAAAAAAAAAAAAACCAACAGTGTATTGCTTCTTCTCTATTGCATTTGTAACTTGTTCCACAAAATCTATTAAAGCCAAAGAAGATGTTCAATTTTTTTCTGAAACCATACTGCTGTTTGTTTTCTATAAAATCGTTCAACCTCTTTACAAATATTTTTCCAGAATTTTAGAAAACTGTGGTAACAAAGAGATTGGTCTATAATTTGAAAAAACATGTTTATCGCCACATTTAAACAATGGTATCACCTTAGCAATTTTCATTCTGGAGGGAACTTTCCCAGTCATAAGTGAAAGGTTACAAATATATGTTAAGGGTTTGATAATACAGTCAATAATGTTCTTAATCAAAACCATATCAAAGCTATCAATGTCAGTGGATTTTTTCCCCTTAATTTTACGAACTATGTTAAAAATTTCTTTTTCATCTGTTTCTCTAATAAACATTGAATCCTGAATTTTATTAATTGATTTACAGTTGTCCATAGAACACTTTTCCGTAGTTACAATTGAATTTGATAAATTTTTACCAACATTAACAAAATAATCATTAAAATAATCAGCAAAAATTTTATTTCCTTTTACAATTTTATCAGAGTCTATATAAAAGTAAGATGGATAATCTTTAACAACTTATTTCTTTTTAATGATTTCGCCCAAGAGCTTCCAGGTTCCCCTAATGTTAGTTTTATTTTTCTCCAACAAATTGCAGTAATACTGCTTCTTACACAATCGCATAATGTTTGTTAATTTATTTTTATATGTCTTATATTTCCTATCGGCTTCATTAGTTCTAAATTTTAAAAACTGCTTATACAGTAAAATTTTGTTTTTACATGCATTCAGGAGTCCCTTTGTTACCCAAGGTTTATCAGTCCTTTGCGTATCTCCGGTTTTAGGCACCCACGGACAATGTTTATCATACAGATTAGATACAATAGAAATAAATGATTCATATGATTCATCAATATCATCACAATAAATTTCACACCAATTCTGGCGCAATAAATTCCTTATGAGGTTCTCAATATTAACATTAGTTATTTTCCTAATAAAATGGACAGTTTTTGTTTGATGCACGCTGTCCACTGATGTCTGAAAGGCTACAAAAACTGGCAAGTGATCACTGACATCGGAAATAAGTATTTCACCTGTTATATTCCCTACAATGGCATTTGTTAATATGTTGTCAATGAGTGTTGATGTGTTCCTAGTTATCCTGGTTGGACATTGTTTGATCACAGGATATAGACCCATACAAAACATAGAGTTTAGAAATTCAGTTATTTGTAACTGACCATAAGGGTTTAAAAAAAAAAAAATCAATATTAAAGTCTCCACAGACAAACAAAAGCTTGTTATTATTAATTGTGTTGTACATGTCAGTCAGTCTATCCACAAAAGTATTGATATCTGATCCTGGAGCTCTATAAATGCTGCTTATGATTATATTTTTTTTTTTTTTTTTTTTTTACATTTAATTTCAACTGTAACACATTCCATGATATTTTCCATGGAAAATGACATACTATGTATAATTTCACATTGGTGATTAGAACTTACATAAAGTGCCACACCACCACCTCGTTTATTCTTCCTGTTTAGTGCAAAAAAGTCATATCCCTCAAGCTGAACATCATCCTCTAGCTCCTCTCTCAACCAAGTCTCAGTGATAGCTATAACTGAAAATTGCTTATTTGATGTTCTTAAACAGTCCTGAATTTTAGAGAAATTTGTAAGGAGACTTCTACTATTAAAATGTATAATAGAAAAAGTCCCATTTATTAAAGAGTAATCCTTCAGATTCTCTTCAGTGAGATATTTACAATTTTGAATAATATTTTCATGAAAAAAACAATCTGGGTCAATAAGTTTTCAAAGTTATGAAAACTGTGTTCAGTATCTTCAAAGATTTTTAAGATAGACTCCTGCACAAAAGTTCCATCATCAAATGATGAAAAGCCATCCATAAGGTTAGTCATTGATCTTAATTGTGATTTTCACCATATTGTTTCATTGTTTACACCTTTCTTCAGTTAAACTTGCTCAAATCATATTCATCTTTAATGCACAGGGTTTTAACCTCTTCTGGTGTCCCGTTTAGTTTAATATAAATTTTGCAATTTAATGTCCATGTGGCCTGTATCTTATTTTGCTTTTTTAGGAGTCGAGCTTGTCTTGCAAGATCTGAATTCTTTTTGGTCAAGTGTTCATTTATGTACACATTAGTTCCCTTAAGTTTTTTTTGCTTGCTTCAGAACCGCAATCTTATGTTTTCTATTTACAAACCTCAACACTGAATTCTTGCTGGTTGGTAGGTGTTCAAATACTTATTTGCAGCAGTAACATACAAGTATAAAAAAAAAGAAAATCATACATTGTGATTTCTGGATTTTTTTTTTTTTTGGGATTATGTCTCTCACAGTGGACATGCACCTAAGATGAAAATTTCAGACCCCTCCATGATTTCTAAGTGGGAGAACTTGCAAAATCGCAGGGTGTTCAAATACTTATTTTCCTCATTGTATATATATATATATATGTGTGTGTGTGTGTGTGTGTGTGTGTGTGTGTGTGTGTGTGTGTGTGTGTGTGTGTGTGTGTGTGTGTGTGTGAATTCAGTAAAACTCACCTAAATACCATCGTATAAACCAGATATTCGCACTCAGCGGACAAAAGCAAAAGTCTCAATGCTTTTGTATGGTTTTCCATGTTGGACTTTGTATAATGGATTTTCACTCACAACGGACAAAGCATCCTGACCGATCGCAATGTATTTTCATAAAAAAACAAACAAAAAAAAACCCTCGCATATACCGGACAAAGCAGTGTGGATGTGCCCAGAGGTATGAAATGAAGTTCAGCACTGACAGGCACTGATTCGAGGAAAGTGGGGACTGCATTTCCGTGATTAAAACCCCGGCCATTTATTTTTTTCAAACTATGCGCAGACCCGGCACCTAAACGAGGGAGGCCATAATTCAAGGTCGTGATTATTAACAAAATGCTGCTTGCTGCCTGCAACGTAGTATGCTGTTAAGGTTCACACATATCCCTGGGTATGACGAATCAAACCACTTTAGATCAGAGCCCTCTGCGTGGCTCCAAAACCTCTCCGGAGCCTGAGGTGCACCTGCTAAATGACGGACAACACAACAGCTGTGATTTGTCACTTTTACGTTTTCACTCCTTGCTCACCTGTCATATTTTAAAACGTTTTGCAGTACACTCACTGATTACATTTTGATCATGGATCAAATATGTTTGGCAGAGAAGTCCGCAAATATGACCAACTTTACAACAAGGAGTCAGAAAAAGACACTCAACTGACCTGCAATTCATGGAAGAAAATTACACTTACCACATCTTTTGTTTGGAGGTTGATGATTGTATAAAAAAGTGGAGCTTGTTGAGGGACAAATTAACCCAGAAAAAGCTGCTGTTCCTCCGCCAAATTGCATAAAGACATGATGGAGAACTTTAAAAGGGTCACGCGCACATCGACATCATTGCATGGCCACAGAGTTACGAAGTTGCAGAAGCATAAATCAGGATTTAGGATTTTAAGATACCACTCTACAATGGAGTTGTTCCACCTGAATCCATTATATGCAAGTTTTAGTGTATACACTGGAATAATCCTACATGAAACTACCCATAGGTTTCCTATAGAGACCCAGAAGAGCCCATATGAAGCCCATATCTGGGAGTCTCCATATTGCAGGTATTTGTAATGAGAGAACAATGGTTCAATGGGTCATCTGACAAGTGATTCAATGATTTATTGTCGTATTATTGAAGAGCTGATATAAGAGATGCATTTTCAATGTTTAATTCCGCAATTAGTCTTAGGAAATATGCTAGATGACATATTTCCTCAGAAAATATTACAATAAATATAATTATTATATGGCTGCGATGCTATGTGCGCTCTGACTGGTTGATTTCTGGTCTGATATGGGAAAATATCAGACCGGTTACCATGACAACTGGACCAGAATGCATAAGACATTCATTACAAACCAGAAAGCTAAAAACAAGATTACAAAAACCAAGTCAGACATGAACATACACCATAAACCTCTAAACCGCATCAGGAAAAACACACAGATTGAAACTTACCAGCTAACAACCGAACCATCTGTTAGGAACTTCTTCAGGGAGGTGAAATGAACAGGTCTGAGTACATAAGGCAGTCACCAGCTTTCATACTCGGGCGATACTCTAAGTATGCATGTTTTTATATATAGTAGTAAACAAATTATTAACATTGCTTGCTCGGTCTGTACAGGAATATCAGACCTCTGTGTTTTTTGCACGGAACTTGCTAATGCTCAGTCCATACTTACACCTCGGTTGGATATTTTCCCGTGAAGACCTCATGCTCAGTTAATAAAGAGCTGACATTTACTGTTTGGCATGCTTACAAACCACAATACCATTTAAAACCTCAAAATCCTGAACTCCTATGGTGCATTGCAGCACAGCATCAATTGTTTATTGGTTAGCTAAAATTGGTAATTTCTCCAAAAATATTTGTCTTATCAAGTTTCCATTTTTGCAGAATTCATCGTTGACCCAAAATACATAAGTACGCCAAATGCCAAATATCAGCTCTCCCTAGTTTTTGCATGATTGAAGCCATTCACACATACAGATGCACACAGAAGCCACTTGTCTATCATAATGGAAAACCACGACGTAAGACAATCAGCGTCAACCCATGTGGTGGAGTCTCTGTGGACTTTCTGGACAAAATGCCACCAAAGGCAGACAAACTAACACTGCCTCCTGCTGGACAGAAGCAGGAATGACAAAATGAGGTCATTCCAATGCCCAAAATTACATGTCTAACAAGTCAGAGTCAGGCACTCAAAATTACACTACATTTGTTTTTACTTTTTTGTTGTTGTTGTTATTTATTTTGTATCAATTTAGCTTTGCTAAGGGACTATATAACCCATTCAGAAACACTTCCATTATAAATTTTACACTTATGTTTATATCGCGATATATACTGTTACAGTGAAGGGATTCAATTTATACCATGATATGAATTTTATGTCATATTGCCCAGCCCTATTTTGCACGTCTTTAAATGGGGTATTCCTAGTGAGTATGGCTTGAAAATTGTTTGGTCGCGCTCCATTGGGGTAAAAATTTGAAGCTGAAGCAGCATTTGTTGTGGTTTTTGCTCACATTTGAGCAGCTTGATCACATCTGGCCGAGAGCGCAGCTCCTTAACCTTTGTTTTTAGGTGGGTTGCCGGGTCGGTACTTTATAAAGCCCCTGTCACACTGGCGTATTCGTAGAGCTGCTCATTGCGGCGTTGTGTTTCATTTAAATACGCCCGAAATACGCGCGTACTCAGCCTTTTTCAGGGTTCGGTCATACTTGCAGCTGCGTGTGTTCGCATTTTAATGTGAGCACACAGTCGCGTGTGTCATGCCGCTATTAAACCAGTTCAGTGCTATTTTCTGACTCTGTGGAAGTGCGCTGTGTTCTCTACTGCATGGTGTGGTATTTTTTTTTGTCTTGGTGGATCACTTTCTTTGTGTCCAGATGCTGCTGAGTCTGGCTCTCGTAAAGGCTGCCCTGAACGAAACGCTGTGACTCGTTAAACTTTTAAACCTCCGGTTGCTCCGATCAGGTCCGCTGATTTGATCAGACCTGATCGATCTGGTCGACTGATGATCGCACCAACATGCAGCGAGTGCGTGTTTATTTTAAAGAGTCACAGCTATGATTAGACACACACACACACACAGAGACAGAGAGAGAGACAGAGAGCGTGCTTTTATGAAACGACAACAGTCAGCTTTGCGACACAGTGAACAGTCCTCATATAATGAGTCCAGCATGAGAAAGTGAAGCAACAATCTTGCAGTATTTATAGCTGCAGAAGAACAATGGAGCCCGGCAGGAGGTGTGGAATGGCGTACAGTACCGTGCTGCAGCGTGGGCGGGCTCACAATAGCAGACATTAGCACGGCAGTGCATGTACTCGCGTGAAGGTTCCATGCTGTGCTATACGCTGAAGAAAATTAAACATGTTTCATTTCTTCTGTCCTACGCGCGTAGCCCTCAACATACTGCTCTGTATTGAGAAAAAACTCCACGTGAAGTGGGCGGAGAGCTGCTCATTACAGCGTAGACGATACGCTGTAATGAGCAGCTCTACGAATACACCAATATGATAGGGGCTTAAGGAAGGAAGGTAGGAAGGAAGCTGGATCAAGCTGGTTCATCCTGTTTTTGCACTATTTTGGATCAAGGGCAATCAGAAAGGCACCCTGTGGAATAGGGGTGTCAGGTAAAGAGCAGGTCGCTCTCACGTTAACGCCACATGCAGGGAGAAACTTCAGTTTACGGGCTGGCCAGGTCACCTAGCGGGTTGGCTCATTTAAAAGCTAGCTTAGTGCAATAACAGGATGCAAGGGTAAAGGCAAATCAAGATCATAAACCATTAACACTTTCATATGAAAAATTCAAGAGGCTTTAAGATGAGAAGAGGCAGAGATTCGCTGGGTTTCATATAACAGTTGCCCGACTGTCCAGTACAAAAAGCAAAAGCAAGAACAACAAAATAAACTCAATTACACTGCTCAAACTAGACAAGCACAAATATGTAATTTTTAAAGTAATGAAATTCTTATTTTCTTATGATAAGTCGGCCAAAATGCTGCATATGCTGCATTTTCCAAATTACTGAAAAAAACAAACAATGTTCTGCAGCAGTTGGCAGGTGCAGTCATTACATTTTCAAATGTCAAGAGAAATGCTGACATTATCCTGCTGCCACCATGTGCAGAATCCCCCAATTCATACAAACCAAGTTGCTGCTTAGAGACAGAAGCTCTAACTGGAAAGCAGAATAACCTTTTCTATTATCTGTCCAGCCAGTATGACTTGGGTTAAACTGAGTAAACAACAGCTCAGCTACACAGGTCTGTGCAACACAGAGCCTGTGTCAACACAAAGCACTTAGTTACAGACAGTCATGCACCTCTCCCTTCAACAGCTACACTCCACGCTAGAATGGGTTTGCAACACTGGAGTGCGTGCATGTTTTACAGTCAACCTATGGGTCAGAACCCATAGGTCGGGAATACTGCCAGAAACAGTTTCCTCGTGGTGTGCTGTGTGTAGAAGTTTAGAATACCAAAGTTTCTGTCACTTAAGAGCAATAGAGAGGGGAACCTAGTTCACAGGGGAAAAAAAGAAGCCAAACAAAGGAAAACATAAAAATGATAACCTGCATGCCATAAATGCATAGGGGAGGGACACAGCTCCATAGGAGGTAGTCACAGTTTTATTCTTAACAGTATTATTCAGTCAAGCTAGATACTGTGTCTCAAAACTGGATACAATAAACTGGACATTCGATACTCAACACATATCATGATAGATACATTTATGTACTTAATACTGTTTTACAATCAGGATACAAAGTGGATTTTGAAGATAACGTTTGGTTTAATGAAAAAATGGTTTAATGTGGAAATGACCAACAAAGTTTAGTTTGCCATACATGGATAACTACTACTGGTTTGTCAGCAGCAATGGTCATTTGGTTTGATATCACCATTTGTTAACCAGCAGAACTCTAATTATATTAAATAAAGGTTAAATTAAATTTAAAAAAAAAATCATACCAGTTTTTTACCAAAATATGTCATTTCCATGATGTCTAATTGTGATGGGCTGCTAGAACTATTATTTATTTAGTAGGTAACCACTAAATGGACTAATTTCCCTATCAAAGCCTACTGTATAACAATCTAACTCCCAGGATCATTGCTCAGTGGGGAAACAACTTGAAACAGGCATTCAAAAATAAAATGTCTTGTCTGTAAAACATTCCCTCTCAGGAAATAGAATGCATTTCAAACTCAAGCATTAGTGTAATGTGAATAATAATTTTTTGTTCGGAAGAGATAATCACTATTTGAGATGCCGTTTGGTTTTCGGTCGAAAAATTTTGGGAAAATTCGTTTCTTGGTAGGTTCCATCTCTGAGCCATGTTTCGTGGAAATCCATTGAAAAAAATTGGCTCTTAATACTTTTGTCTGTCAACAATCCTAAACCAATCGATACTCAATTTAAAGGTATATTTACATAGACAATCCACATGTGAGAATGTAGCACCATCATAGACTGGCATTTTTTTCATAAATGCTTTAGACAAAAATTTCATTCACAAATAAGTTTATTATTTTTCTGCCAATCTATTTTTAAAGTTATTGAATGCTTAAGCACTAATTGCCGGATAGGTTCACCTTCGTACAATCTAAGTCATTAACACACTGTTAGCAATCGAACATAAGCGTGGTGAATGCGAGCTGTTTATTCCACGAGCCCGCACCGTAGACTAGTTTTAATCCACCAGTAATGGCAAATTTCCACCCAGCTCTCAGACTGAAATGGTCTGTGCTGCAGAGCACGGATTTTCTGAAAAATTAACTCAATTGTTACTGAAAATTATCTGCTTTAACATCCCGGGGCTGTGAAGCTGCAGCTTAGAGCTCAGCTGAAGAGGACAGCTGAACAGAGATTCACATTCTTCCCGCGGAACGGGAAAACCACCAAAATCCATCAGTGATTACCCAGTTACTCCCGTGAGTGGCGCTGATGATACATTTAGAAATTTAGTTTATTTTACAGTTGAAAGGCTTTGTGTTTGCTCAGCAAGAAAACGGTCAGCTTGGGAGTGACAGAGAGAGTGAGTGAGAGTGAGAGAGACAGAGAGAATGAGGGAGGGGAAGAGAGAGAGACAGAGAGAGAATGAGGGAGGGGAAGAGAGAGAGACAGAGAGAGAATGAGGGAGGGGAAGAGAGAGAGACAGAGAGAGCGAGAGAGGGGAGAGAGAGAGAGAGAGAGGACATTTACATCTGCGCCTGTTCGCCATCTGTGGCTTTTCCGTGCTCATTCTACGTCATAGCAGTGCCGCAAGCAGTCCAGGTTTTTTTTTTTGATTGGTTAAAATTGTGTCAATGGCAGCATTTATGAAATCTTCGAATTCTGCTTAAATGTCGACATTCGAGGAGGATATTTCAGTTATTTCATTGATACGCATCAATCATTAGTTTACAGCACAGTCTATCTTCCCAGCTGTATTTTATCAGTGGGTTTTCTTTTCGTTTAAAGTTCTGAGCAACGTTCGAGCTCTACTACTGGGTTCCCTTTTGAGAGCCATGTATTCATTTTTTTAAAGAGGGATTTCTCTCATTCAACAACTGCCAAAGATAATTTGGACTCTCAAAGACATTAATTATGAACAAAATTTTAACGTGACTAAAGTAAGTTTTAACTAACTAACTAGTAAGTTTTTAACTCAGCCACATGAGGTGTGCAACCAGTACATTCTAAGTGCCGGTCCCAATCCCGGACAAATGAGGAGGGTTGCATCAGGAAGGGCATCCAGCGTAAAACAAGCCAACCCAACTATGCAGACTAAGAATCGAATTTCCATACCGGATCGGTCACGGCCCGGGTTAACAATGTCCGCCACCGGTGCTGTTGCCCAACAGGGTGCCGGTGGAAATTGGGCTACTGCTGGGCGAAGACGACAAAGAAGAGGAGGAGTACGTTTCCACAAACAGCGGGAGAAGAAGAAAACTAGAAGGGTGGAAATGAGAGTGGGGACTTTGAATGTTGATAGTATGACTGGTAAATGGAGAGAGCTGGCTGATATGATGGAGAGGAGAAAGGTAGACATATTGTTTGTGCAAGAGACCAAGTGGAAGGGAATTAAGAGCAGGAGCATCTGCGGTGGGTACAAGTTGTTGTACCATGGTGAGGACAGGAAGAGAAATGGTGTTGGGGTCATTTTAAAGGAAGAGTACGTTAAAAGTGTGTTGGAGGTTAAGCGAGTGTCTGACAGGGTAATGAGTGTGAAGTTGGAAATTGAAGGGGTGATGATCAATATCATCAGTGCATATGCCCCACAGGTAGGTTGTGAGATAAAGGAGAAAGAGGATTTCTGGAGTGTGTTAGATGAGGTGGTGGAGAGTGTGCACAAGCATGAAAGAGTGGTGATAGGAGCAGACTTCAATGGGCATGTTGGTGAAGGAAACAGAGGTGATGAGGAAGTAATGGGTAGATATGGTATCAAGGATAGGAATGGGGAAGGACAGATGGTAGCTGACTTTGCAAAAAGGACGGAAATGGCTGTGGTGAATACCTACTTTAAGAAAAGGGAGGAGCACAGGGAAACATAAGAGTGGAGGAAGGTGCACACAGGTGGACTACATTCTTTATAGGAAACGCAAGCTAAAAGAAATCAGAGACTGTAAGGTGGTGGCAGGAGAGAGTGTCGCTAGACAGCATAGGATGGTTGTTTGTAGGATGACTTTAGAGGTAAAGAAGAAGAAGAGAGTGGGAGCTCAACAAAGGATTAGATGGTGGAAGCTGAAGGAGGAAGAATGTGTGAAATCTAGCGAGCAGGTGAGAGAAGCACTGGCTGGAGGGGAAGCAATTTTGGACAACTGGAAAAGTACTGCAGATGTGGTGAGGGAGACAGCTAGGACAGTACTGGGTATGACATCTGGACAGTGGAAGGAAGACAAGGAGACTTGGTGGTGGAACGAAGAGGTCCAGGAAAGCATAAGAAGAAAGAGGTTGGGGAATAAGTTTTGGGATAGTTGGAGAGATGAAGAAAGTAGATAGGAGTACAAGGAGATGCGGCGTAAGGTGAAAAAAGAAGTGGCAAAAGCAAAGGAAAAGGCATATTGTGAGCTGTACAAGAAGTTGAATAGTAAGGAAGGAGAAAAGGACTTGTACCGACTGGCCAGACAAAGGGACAGAGCTGGAAAGGATGTGCAGCAGGTTAGGGTGGTAAAAGATGCACATGGTAATGTGCTGACAAGTGAGGAGTGTGTGCTGAGAAGGTGGAGGGAATATTTTGAAGAGCTGATGAATAAAGAAAATGAGCGAGAGAAAAGGCTGGATGATGTGGTGAGAGTAAATCAAGGAAGTACAAGAGATTAGTAAGGAAGAAGTGATGGCTGCTATGAAGAGGATGAAGAGAGGAAAGGCAGTTGGTCCAGATGGCATTCCAGTGGAGGCATGTAAATGTCTAGGAGAGATGGCAGGAGAGTTTCTAACCAGATTGTTTAATAAAATCTTGGAAAGTGAGAGGATGCCTGAGGAATGGAGACGAAGTGTGCTGGTTCCTATTTTCAAAAACAAGGGTGATGTGCTGAGCTGCAGTATCTACAGAGGCATAAAGTTGATCAGCCACAGCATGAAGTTATGGGAAAGAGTAGTGGAAGCTAGGCTTAGAAAACAGGTGAAGATCTGTGAGCAGCAATATGGTTTCATGCAGAGAAAAAGGTTTACAAGACAGTAGTGAGACCACCTATGTTGTACGGTTTAGAGGCAGTGGCACTAACAAAAAGACAAGAGGCAGAGCTGGAAGTGGCAGATGTTGAGATTCTCTTTGGGAGTGACAAGAATGGACAAGATTAGGAATGAACATATCAGAGGGACAGCTCAGGTGGGACGGTTTGGAGACTGTGCTGAGGGAGGACATGCACGTGGTTGTTGTGACAGAGGAAGATACAGAAGACAGGGTGAAATGGAAATGATTGATCTGATGTGGCGACCCCTAACGGGAACAGCCAAAAGACAAAAAAGAAGAAGAAAGTTCTTTTTTCTTCCCTTTTTTGCTTGGGGCCGCCTCAGCAGATCTGACCTGCATGTTTATTTGGCACAAGCCTGACACTGGATGCGTGTCCTGACAAATCCACATCACATGGAATGAGAATGGTGGTCTTGAAATGGGAATCTTTTGTTTTGGAAGCATGTACACAAACCACTTGGATACCACACTGCTTAATGCTTTGACATTACCATAGTTATAAAAAGGTTATCTTGTCCTTTAAGTTTTAGTTCACTAGAAATTCAAAATATGTCCATTTCTTGTAATTATATTATATTTATATATATTAATATATATATTTAATACATTAACCAAGTCAAAGCAGACTGGGAAACATATCCATGGCTAATGAACAAAGGCTGTTATTATGGCAAGGAACATTTATGTGACGCTACTGACACACACACACAATTTTTCACTGTCTTCTCCCATGTATTGATGGAACCTATCAAAGTGAATCAATCTGTAGTCTGGCCTGAGAGGAAAATAAATGAAACTAGAGCACCGAGCTCATAGAGCACAAACCTCCACCAACACTAGTTTCCAATTCCACACTTTTGATTTGGGATATAATACAAAATGTAGACCAAATGGGCTTTTCAAAAGTAAATTCAAATGTCCACAAAATCCACAATCTGGATCAAACTTTGTTATGTGGTAGTGAGCGCCAGTCTGCACCTCACTTTCAAATATGAGAGTGATTGGGGCATGTTTGGTTAAGATATAATGTAAGACATACAACCCCTGACAAAAATGATGGAATCACTGGCCTAGGAGGATGTTCATTCAGTTGTTTAATTTTGTAGAAAAAAAAGCAGATCACAGACATGACACAAAACTAAAGTCATTTCAATGGCAACTTTCTGGCTTTAAGAAACACTATAAGAAATCAGGAAAAAAAAATTGTGGCAGTCAGTAACGGTTACTTTTTTAGACCAAGCAGAGGGAAAAAATATGGAATCACTCAATTATGAGGAAAAAATTATGGAATCATGAAAAACAAAAGAATGCTCCAACACATCACTAGTATTTTGTTGCACCACCTCTGGCTTTTATATGAGTGATAAACAGTACTCTTCATCAATCTGGCTCCAACTTTCTCTGATTGCTGTTGCCAGATCAGCTTTGCAGGTTGGAGCCTTGTCATGGACCATTTTCTTCAACTTCCACCAAAGATTTTCAATTAAATTAAGATCCGGACTATTTGCAGGCCATGACATTGATCCTATGTGTCTTTTTGCAAGAAATGTTTTCACAGTTTTTGCTCTATGGCAAGATGCATTATCATCCTGAAAAAAGATTTCATAATCCCCAAACATCCTTTCAATTGATGAGATAAGAAAAGTGTCCAAAATATCAACATAAACTTGTGCATTTATTGATGATGTAATGACAGCCATCTCCCCAGTGCCTTTACCTGACATGCAGCCCCATATCATCAATGACTGTGGAAATTTACATGTTCTCTTCAGGCAGTCATCTTTATAAATCTCACTGGAACGGCACCAAACAAAAGTTCCAGCATCATCACCTTGCCCAATGCAGATTCGAGATTCATCACTGAATATGACTTTCATCCAGTCATCCACAGTCCACGATTGCTTTTCCTTAGCCCATTGTAACCTTGTTTTTTTCTGTTTAGGTGTTAATGATGGCTTTCGTTTAGCTTTTCTGTATGTAAATCCCATTTCCTTTAGGCGGTTTCTTACAGTTCGGTCACAGACGTTGACTCCAGTTTCCTCCCATTCATTCCTCATTTGTTTTGTTGTGCATTTTCGATTTTTGAGACATATTGCTTTAAGTTTTCTGTCTTGACACTTTGATGTCTTCCTTGGTCTACCAGTATGTTTGCCTTTAACAACCTTTCCATGTTGTTTGTATTTGGTCCAGAGTTTAGACACAGCTGACTGTGAACAACCAACATCTTTTGCAACATTGCATGATGATTTACCCTCTTTTAAGAGTTTGATAATCTTCTCCTTTGTTTCAATTGACATCTCTTGTGTTGGAGTCATGATTCATGTCAGTCCACTTGGTGCAACAGCTCTCTAAGGTGTGATCACTCCTTTTTAGATGCAGACTAATGAGCAGATCTGATTTGATGCAGGTGTTAGTTTTGGGGATGAAAATGTACAGGGTGATTCCATAATTTATTCCTCAGAATTGAGTGAGTCCATATTTTTTTCCCTCTGCTTGGTCTAAAAAAGTAACTGTTACCGACTGCCACTATTTTTTTTCTTGATTTCTTATAGTGTTTCTTAAAGCCAGAAAGTTGCCATTTGAAATGACTTTAGTTTTGTGTCATGTCTGTGATCTGCTTTTTTTCTACAAAATTAAACAACTGAATGAACATCCTCCGAGGCCGGTGATTCCATAATTATTGCCAGGGGTTGTACGTTCAATTGGTTTTCAATGTTAAATTTAAATGGCCACAAAATCTGTAATCCAGATCAGCTCTGGATCGACCGTTATCAGTCAAAGGATACCATCCTACATAATATTATTGTGTGGGCCACCAGAAGAGGAGGTACTGCTGGCCCACCACCAGAGGGCGCCCTGCCTGAAGTGCGGGCTTCAGGCACGAGAGGGCGCTGCCGCCTCACAGGAACAGCCGAGGTGACAGCTGTCACTCATCAACTATGACAGCTGTCACCGATCATCTGCACTCACCCCGGATAAAAGCAGGATGACACCTCCACCACGTCGCAGAGATATCCTTCTTCTACGGAGGTAATACTCTCAGCCTGAATATTCCAATATTGATTCCAGTAGATACATTGTTGCAGCTGTCTCCCCGGAGGACCGGCGTGGGCCGCGACTGTTTCGCTCTGCTTTCCGCCAGATAAGTGAATAGATGCTGCACGAGTGTGTGTTAGAGGTGGAATTCCCACCGTTGTTGTTACTGGGTGTACACACACCTGACTGTCTTTGCTCTTCGCCAGCAGTACCAGATCCGACACGCGGAGACGGTGGCCACCTGAGGGACTCGGGACCTGGGGGCTCCAGTATCCTTCGGGTTCGGTGGCGGAGGAAATCGTGTGGTTCCGGTTCTTCTCTAGACGGACGTCTCCTATCGTCGAGCCTGCCCACACGACACCTTTATCCACTGACTTCGTATTTATTCTATAATCTGCTGTGTGTGGTTGTGGCATTCACAACAGTAAAGTGTTCAAATTTAACTCCTTCTATTGTCCGTTCATTTATGCCCCCTGTTGTGGGTCCGTGTCACTACACTTTCACAACATAATATAATAAAATATGAAAGAAATTTGATCTTTTTTTGAGAGAGTTATGAATTTTTGAAAACGTGTTAAAACAAAACAGTGCATTTGTATTTTTTTAAAACACTGTTTGGTCCACTGGCTACTCTCTACCTCCACAGACGAAGTGGAAGGACGCTCACTTTCAGCGAAATCATGTTTCAAAAAACGCCTTTATTCAGATTTGATAAGAGTTTTCATCAACAGGGTGCACTGTTGATTTATCAATGCAGCCTCTGCTGCACTCCCTAGCCATTTTTCACAGGCTGTGTTCATGTTCACACACAGCCTGTCTGCAGACTGAGGATTTCACAGACCGCTTGCGCTTACGGTCCGGGAAAGCAACAAAACTCAAAACAAGAAAAAATGTATAATTACCTAGGAAAAATAAAAATCTGTATAATGGCACAGCGACATTGTGCCACTGCTTGGAGAGAGTCCTGCCACTATTTATATTGTTTAAAAATGCAAAAGCATGTTTTAATGCAATTGCTTAATTAATCAATGAAACATTCGATAGAATACGCGATTCCGAAAATATTCGATAGCTGCAGTCCTAGTTTCTGCGAAGACTCAGAGAGAAAGAGACGGCTGTGTTCTCCATCTCAATGGGGGAACTGTGAAATGGAGTCTTGAAACGGCTACTGGTTTTTCGTGTAATTGATGTTATCTGTATATTGACTGTTGACACACAAATGAAGTCAAACAACACAAATGTGACTATGGCTATCAGATGTTTACTTACCATCATGTAGAACTTGAATATATTGAGGGAAATAACTTTGTTTACATACAAAGCCATGTGATAACGAAGCAGTGCAAAGCTGGCAGAACGGTATTCTACATGGCTGCTGTGTGTGAACACGGAAGAAATAAAGTCAGTGAGATCCAGCTGTGTTTCAGGGCATGTATTTATTACTACTTTCTCTGTGGTTATCCAATCTTATTTAGGCGTATTTCTTGTTTGTTTGTTACTTTGTTTTTTCCCAGAAAACCCCAGACATTACAAAGGAACTGGAGCCAGAAATACATTGGTCAGCCAACCTCGGATCATTCATACAAAAATAAATAGTGAGCCCCTATGGCAGTACACAAGAATCTATATGTGGTAGAGAGAATTTAGCAGCTGCATAACATGTTTTGTCAATGAAACACACTGGAGCAAAGTTAACAACAAAGTAACTTCTTCCCTTGCAGTTTTGGCTCATCTCATCCTCATGCAGTACACATAATTAACAATGCTCATCAACTCCGACTCCTGGTGTCCAAACCAGGGTGCTCTATTGGGACACGATAGTACACAACAGATGGATGCCCATAATGTTAATGAAATAGTGCCACAATATTGTGACATGCCATCTGCTTTGACAAAAAAGGTGGCCACATGCTGGTCGAGTAAAAATGTACTTGTGCGAGTGAATAAAGTAAGTGGATGTGTGTTACAGCAAAAGAAAATTTCACAGTATATGCAGTGTTGCATATGTGCACGTCTGTGTGTGGGGTGAGATAAACCACTATGTTTATATTTCACACACACACACATATACATACACATATACACACATATACATACACATACGAGGTCTGTCCGTAAAGTATAGGTCCTTTTTATTTTTTTCAAAAACTATATGGATTTCATTCATATGTTTTTATGTCAGACATGCTTGAACCCTCGTGCGCATGCGTGAGTTTTTCCACGCCTGTCGGTGACGTCATTCGCCTGTGAGCACTCCTTGTGGGAGTCGTCGTCCAGCCCCTCGTCGGAATCCTTTGTCTGATTAGTTGCTGAGAGACTGGCGCTTTGTTTGATCAAAATTTTTTCTAAACCTGTGAGACACATCGAAGTGGACATGGTTCGAAAAATTAAGCTGGTCTTCAGTGAAAATTTTAACAGCTGATGAGAGATTTTGAGGTGATTCTGTCGCTTTAAGGACTTTTCACGGTGCGAGACGTCGCGCAGCGCTGTCAGGCGGCGTCATCAGCCTGTTTCAAGCTTAAAACCCCCACATTTCAGGCTCTGTTGATCCAGGATGACGTGAGAGAACAGAGAAGTTTCAGAAGAAGTCGGTTTCAGCATTTTATCCGGATATTCCACTGTTAAAGGAGATTTTTTTAATGAAAGACGTGCGGGCGGATTGCAGCGTCGGCTCGCAGCCGCCGCGACGCTCCGCCACAGGAAAAACACCTCTGTTGGAAGCCTTGAGGACAAGTTGGAACATCTCCAGCTGATAAACAATTTCTCATATACTCACTCCACTGAAAGCCATCAAAAGCCAACTGGATTTTAACAAATGGTTATCAACACGGAGGTGTTTTTCCTGTGCCGCCGCGCCGCGTCGGCTGCGTCCCGACGCGCGGACCCGTCCGCACGTCTTTCATTAAAAAAATCTCCTTTAACAGTGGAATATCCGAATAAAATGCTGAAACCGACTTCTTCTGAAACTTCTCTGTTCTCTCACGATGTCCTGGATCAATAGAGCCTGAAATGTGGAGGTTTTAAGCTTGAAACAGGCTGATGACGCTACCTGAGAGCGCTGAGTGACGTCTCGCACCGTGAAAAGTCCTTAAAGCGACAGAATCACCTCAAAATCTCTCATCAGCTGTTAAAATTTTCACTGAAAACCAGCTTAATTTTTCGAACCATGTCCACTTCGATGTGTCTCACAGGTTTAGAAAAAATTTTGATCAAACAAAGCGCCAGTCTCTCAGCAACTTCTCAGACAAAGGAATTCCGACGAGGGGCTGGACGACTCCTCCCACAAGGAGTGCTCACAGGCGAATGACGTCACCGACAGGCATGGAAAAACTCACGCATGCGCACGAGGGTGCAAGCATGTCTGACGTAAAAACATAAGAATGAAATCCATATAGTTTTTGAAAAAAATAAAAAGGACCTATACTTTATGGACAGCCCTCGTATACACACATATACACACATACACATATACACACATACACATACATACATATATATACACACTCTGAATTAGGCTCTAGATGAAAACACTCCAGTAGGAAGAACGTAATGCAAAACCTACACTACAAAAATCAATCTTACTGTCTCTCCAATAAGTCACTTTTGTTGGATTTCCTGTTCATTCATGGAAATGGTTCATTTCTTTACCTTCAAAATTTTCTACTGTTCCAGTTTTATGCCAATTGTATGATGAAAGTGTCATCAATACTATGAAAACTTGCTATCTGAGCAGCCTCCAGACAGACAGTTACATGTTTTTTTTCCACACATGGGCTCAATCAATTTAAATTTCAATTTATTAATTTATATAGTGCCAACTCATGACTAAGTCGTCCCAAGGTGCTTCACACAATTTACAACAACACAAATTAATCTAAAATCAAAATTAAAAGCAAGAAAAGCACAATAAAAAGCTAAAACACAGTAGAATAAAAAGAAATTACAAAGCAAACACAAAGATTAAATTAATGATAAGACAGTCTAAAAAAAGTGGGTCTTCAGTCTTGATTTAAAAGTCTCCACCATGTCAGACTGCCGAATAACAGCAGGTAGATCGTTCCAAAGAGTCGGACCACGGTAGGACAAGGCTCTATACCCCACAGACTTCTTGTTCATCCTCGGAACACACAGAACCCCTGCGCCCTGTGAATGCAAGGGCCTCGCAGGTACGCAGGGCTTAACCAAGTCCGCCAGGTAGGAAAGTGCCAGTCCATGAACAATTTTATAAACCAACAATAAAACTTTAAAATCCGATCTGGCAGAAACTGGTAGCCAATGAAGGGATGCCAGAATGGGAGTAATGTGGTCAAACCTTCTACTTTGTGTCAAAAGTCTGGCAGCAGCATTCTGTATCAACTGAAGTCCTGGAATGCTAGACTGCGGCAGACCAGAAAATAAAGCATTACAATAATCCAGTCTGGAAGAAATAAACCCATGTATCAAAGTCTCAGCATCAGCCATAGACAGGATGGGACGAATCCTTGCCACATTTCGCAGATGAAAGAAGGCAGTCCTCGTAATGTCTCTAATGTGGGGGCCAAAAGACAATGTAGGATCGAAAAGTACTCCAAGATTCCTCACTTTGTCCGTATGATGCACAACACACGAACCAAAATTAAGCACCAACTGATCAAAATGATGCCCATGTCTGGCTGGACCAAGAACCATCATTTCAGTCTTATCAGAATTCAAGAGTAGGAAATTACTAGACAACCAACTTCTCACAGATATAAGGCAATCTTCCAAGGCTTTTATATGGGCAAGATTACCAGCAGTTACCGGCATGTACAATTGAGTATCATCAGCATAACAATGAAAGGCAATCCGGTAATGCCGCAGAATATGCCCAAGGGGCACTATATAAAGTGAGAAAAGCAAGGGGCCTAACACAGACCCCTGTAGAACCCCAAATTTCATTTTACCAAGGCCAGAAGTAGTGTTATTATACACAACACAATAAGAACGACTGGACAAGCATGGCGTCAACCAAGCAAGAACGCTTCCAGTAATCCCAAAGTAATTTTCCAGCCTATCAAGTAAAACACGATGATCCACAGTATCAAACGCAGCACTAAGATCCAAGAGCACTAAAACCATTGTGGTGTCCGAATCCATTGCACACCATTGCACGGCCTTTACACAGTCTTTGTATTTAGCAACGGCAGGTAAACAACCATTTAATGTTAGATTTAACTGGGGTTGGGCAATGTCTATGGGATAACATGATGTGTACAGTAAAACGCTGCTTTGGATGATTACATTGAGGAGGGGACATGAGGAAGGAGGGCATATTTTGTACATCTTTCATTTTACACTTTTCAAAATGTCTAAACAAAAAATTAAATAATATATAAATTACTCTATTATTATTCATTTACTCTAATGGGCAGAGTAACAACAAACCTCAGCTGATTTCCCCAAGCAAGTCTTGTTTAGGGAAATCAGCAGAGACCTCCTGAGATCCACAATCTGGAAAAAGTGAGCCCCCCGTGTTGGCATTTACTAGGAGTCAAAACCTTGGTCCAGTCTGTGCACAGCTCATGACCTCCTAGCACAGCTATGGCACGTCACTGCATAACTCCAGGAAGTAGTACTATTCTTGATATCACTGATTAACATTTTCTCTGCTCGGGACAAAAAAAAAAAAAAAGAAAGAAAGAAAAGGATGCCACCACCAAGCATCTACCAGACTGTTCTAAACAGAGCTGCATTGTTCATCCCTCAGTGACAGTTGGGTAAGAGCTTGCTTTGACTCCCTCCCTCAGCCCAGCCTGTGCTCTGCTCAAGACTGCCTGGCACAGCCACAGTAGGCTACATCTCAGTTGTTTCTCACCTCTGTCTTTCATGTTTCACTCTGTGATACATATTCATCAATGCTCGCTTTGATCTCCGCGGAAATCCACAGCGCCAAGTTTTTTTTTCTAACTTTACAGCAAGGTAACTGTATTAGTACACGTGTCAGGGTGGAGTGCATGGCATCATGATGATGGCCCACAATGTGATACCTGTCAGGCATCGGTGATTAACACTTGGAAGACCAAGGACTGGTCTAATGACCAATCTACCTCTAAAGGCCCACAGGATGGTCAAATGACCAAGATCCCCTGTGGAGAGCTACTTCTGTTATGTAAACAAGGAAGTCTCAGAACACCTCAGGGGAGGGGCTGACTTGGCTAGCCACATTCTTGTGTTTGCATATTTAATGTCTGAAAGGGCTGCTGATTTGTGCTTAGGTGGATAAATAACTTTACCCAGGGGGGAGAGATGAAATTTTGTTTTCTGGATTTTATTGAAATGTACCAAAATGTACCAAAAAACACACCAAAAGAAAACTTTTGTTTTCTGAATTGTACTGAAATGTACTAAAAAACACACCAAAAGAAAACTGTTTTCTGGATTTTATTGAAATGTACCAAAAAACACACCAAAAGAAAACTTTGTTTTCTGGATTTTATTGAAATGTACAAAAATGTACCAAAAAACACACCAGAAAACCAAAATATATACAATAGGTACAGGCTACAGTCACTTTCAATGACTAACAGTCCCCAAACTGCCATGGAAGGTCTTTTCTGCATTTGCCACAAGTATACCTGTCGCATTTCTCAATACAATTCAGAAAACAAAATTTCATCTCTCCCCCAGGGTAAAGTTATTTATCCACCTAAGCACAAATCAGCAGCCCTTTCAGCTAAGCAGGCACTTCTTCTTCTTTTTTGTCTTTCGGCTGTTCCCGTTAGGGGGTCGCCACAGCAGATCAATCGTTTCCATCTCACCCTGTCCTCTGTATCTTCCTCTGTCACACCAACCACCTGCATGTCCTCCCTGAGCACATCCATAAACCTCCTCTTTGTCCTCCCTCTTCTCCTCCTGCCTGGTGGATCCATCCTCAGCATCCTTCTCCCTATATACCCTGGGTCCCTCCTCTGCACATGTCCAAACCATCTCAATCTCGCCTCTCTGACTTTGTCTCCAAACCGTCCCACCTGAGCTGTCCCTCTGATATGTTCATTCCTAATCTTGTCCATTCTTGTCACTCCCAAAGAGAATCTCAACATCTTCAGCTCTGCCACCTCCAGCTCTGCCTCCTGTCTTTTTGTTAGTGCCACCGTCTCTAAACCATACAACATAGCTGGTCTCACTACTGTTTTGTAAACTTTCCCCTTCACTCTTGCTGATATTCTTCGGTCACAAATCACTCCTGCCACCTTTCTCCACCCACTCCACCCTGCATGCACTCTCTTCTTCACCTCTCTACCACACTCTCCATTACTTTGAACAGTTGACCCCAAATATTTAAACTCATCTACTTTCACCACTTCTACTCCTTGTAACTGCACTATTCCACTGGGCTCCCTCTCATTCACACACATGTACTCAGTCTTGCTTCTACTGACTTTCATTCCCCTTCTCTCCAAAGCATATCTCCACTTCTCCAGACTAGACTCAACTTGCTCTCTACTCTCACTACAGATCACAATGTCATCTGGAAACATCATAGTCCATGGGGACTCCTGTCTGATCTCATCCGTCAACCTGTCAATCACCACTGCAAACAAGAAAGGACTCAGAGCTGATCCTTGATGTAATTCCACCTCCACCTTGAATGAGTCTGTCATTCCGACTGCACATCTCATGCAAACAAGAATGTGGCTAGCCAGGTCAGCCCCTCCCCTGAGGTGTTCTGAGACTTCCTTGTTTACATAACAGAAGTAGCTCTCCACGGGGGATCTTGGGGTCATTTGACTCTTCGTGGACTTTACAGGTAGAAGAGAAAAGCTTGGACCTCCCAGTGTTAACAATTCCACCATCCAACTGCCCAACCCTAGATCCAACTGACTGGACCTTTGCAGTTTCACATAACTTCTCTGGATCATGTTGAGACAAGTTCAAGGTTGCACTGCCTCCCCTACCAAAAAGTAGTACATGCAAATATGTTTCAAGTATACTTCCAGTTTACTTTTTATATACTTATCAGTACTATTTTTTGGTAAGGGCTGTCTGAAAGCAGCTGTACACAAGGACACAACAAACCAAATACACACACCCACACACTTGGTAAAATTTGCATTGCATATGCACGGTACCTAAATGTAGGACAATCTCAAATTTGATTCTGCCCTGCTCCTTTGAGACATAATTAAAAAGCTTTGTGTGCTCGTGAAGCAATTGAGACAGTCTTTGGTGAATAAATGGGATTCATCATTTCAGGAAATTACTGCCCCACCCCCATCCCCCAGACATCCTGGCCTCATCATCTGGTCCAATCCACGTGAAATCTACTGTGAAACATAATGTCTGCTTTAAATAAGAATAAGGCTAAGGCTCTTTCTGCTCCATAGAACAGTCAACGATGGAGATTACAGAGGTGTTGACACACACACACACACACACACACACACACACACACACACACACACACACACACACACACACACACACACACACACACACACACACACACACACACAGAGTAGCTGCAGTGTAGCACTGAGCACTTAAACACAAAGGCACTGTATACACAAGTGCATGCACAAACACACACAATAATGGCAGGTAACATTGGAAAACATAGTAGAGAAGCTTGAATCTTCGACTGGACTGGGTTGCTTGACGTGAGGACGTTTCGCTTCAAATCACAGAAGCTTCCTCAGCTAAAATTCTTGCTCTGGTAGTCTGACTTCTGTCTTGACTCTTGTAGAGAAGAATAAACCAGAAGCCAACAAAAGCTGGAGTTTTTTAACCTAACCAGACCCCTCCTACCGAGAGGCCGACTGCTATAGACTAGTGACTAAACAATAGCTCTAATTAGCACCTATTGTGCTCTAATTAGCACTCTCCTAATGATGGGATGGAAGCCTCCCCTGATGGCTCCCTTGACGACTCTCCTGATGACGTGAATGACTCATTACCATGAACAAAAGACTGAAACTGCTTTGACCTGAGTACCCCATTGTAAACAGGGGACAAAGCGTGTCTGAGATCCGCCCCCCCGGTTAAGGCTAGGTTTCAACTGTTTTACAAAGAATGCTTCCTTGACACCTCTCTCAAACCATTTCTTCTCTCTGGCTAATATTTTAACTTCCTTGTCCTCAAACGTGTGGTTAGTGTCTTTCAGGTGGAGATGAACTGCAGACTGAGGTCCACTGGCGACCTCTCTGCGGTGCTGGTATAGCCTCTTGTTTAAAGGTTGCTTAGTCTCACCTATGTAGTGTTCGTTACAGTTTTCCTGACATCTGATAGAATACACTACATTGCTCTGTTTGTAACTAGGGATCCTGTCCTTAGGGTGAACTAATTTCTGTCTCAAGCAGTTAACCGGTTTAAAGTAAACTGGGATTTTGTGCTGTCTGAAGATCCTCTGTAGTTTTCCCCCTACTGCTAAATAAGGGAGAGACACTCTTCTTCTTGTCTCCGTCTGCTGTCTATCTGGTCTCTTTGTTTTCTGGGACTTCTGCACTTTGTCCAGGGACCATCATGGGTACCCACATACTGTGAGGGCTTTCCGTACAAGTTGTTGTTCTTTAGCCCTTCCCTCTGCAGTTGTGGGCACCTGTAGGGCTCTGTGTTGAAGAGTCCTGATCACCCCGAGCTTGTGTTCAAGGGGGTGGTTTGAGCCAAAGAGCAGATATTGGTCAGTGTGAGTGGGTTTTCTGTAAACCTCTGTCTGGAGCTGTCTGTTCTCTCCAATCGTAACATCACAGTCCAAGAAGGCTAAATGGTTGTTTCTGGCATCCTCATGTGTGAACTTGATATTGGAATCCACCGAATTGATGTGTTCTGTAAAGTCCTCGACCTCCTGTTGCTTGATTTTAACCCATGTGTCATCGACATATCTGAACCAGTGACTGGGAGAGATGCCCGTGAACGACGTCAAGGCTGTCTTCTCCACTCGCTCCATGTACAGATTGGCCACAATGGGGGATACCGGAGACCCCATCGCACAACCAGTCGAAGATTCAAGGTTCTCTACTATGGAAACCACCTGGACAACTGAGAGCCTACACAGAAACATTGGAAAACATCTTTCTCAGTTTAAATCCTGTCTGAGGGCAGCTACAGTGTAGGGATTGTATTTCCTGGAGCATCAGCTGTTTACATATCAGTTGGTTTGTGTGTGTGTGTGTGTGTGTGTGTGTGTGTGTGTGTGTGTGTGTGTGTGTGTGTGTGTGTGTGTGTGTGTGTGTGTGTGTGTGTGTGTGTATGGTGGGGTAGAGATGGAGCCCTGGCACAGTAATCGCTCACTAATGACTGGATGTTATCTCACTCCCACTTTTAAATGAATGCAGTACATCTTCACTGACTAACAGTTGGCCTATTTCTGTAAGCCAAGCTGTGTGCAATACAGCACAAATACTGTCATACTGGCACAATCCCACTGACCAGTATAAGTGCAGAGACTTCAATACAGAGAACCTAACTGGTGAGTTGTGAGTGTTACAGCAAAAGAAAATCAAGGGAAAACCTTCTAGGAACTAACCAAGCAGTTTAATGCACTTGTTTCCAGAGCAGAAGGTTTCCAGTCAAGACCACCCCTGTTCATTCTCCATGTAACGTGGAGCTGCATCAGGAAGGGCATTCTGTGCAAAACATGTGCCAATCAAACATGTACATCAATCTCAGATCTGCTGTGGTGCCCCACCCCCCGAGTGGAAGAAGTTGAAGGATCACACTTTGAAAGAAAGAAAAAAAAAAGGAAAAACAAGGGGAGCATTGGAATGGGGTGCTACTGGTTCATTCTTCCATTCATTTTCTGCCACTAGCCCAGGTTGCGATGGCAGTAGACCAAATCACTCATCCCACACTTCCGTATCCTCGGTTAAGTGCTCTAATGCTTCCCGGGGATCCCGAGATATTCCCAAGTCATCTGGGAACTGGAATCCCTACAGCGTGTTCTGGGTGTTCCAAGGAGCATCTTCCCAGCTGAAAGTGCCTGGAAGATCTATCTAACGGAATTGAGCAGTGAGCATCTTCACCAGATGCTCAAGCCAACTCAGCTGGCTCCTTTAAATGCAAAGAAGCAGAGTCTTTCCTGGATATTCAAGCTTCTCACCCTGTCTCCAAGTGTAAGCCCAGATACCTAACAGAGGAATCTCATTTCCACTACTCGCATCCACAACCTTGTTCTTTTGATTGTTACACAGAGTACATAGCCATAGGTGAGGACAGGAGTGTAAACAGAGTCTTGCCTTCTGCTCAGCCCTTTCTTCAACACGATAGTTCAGTACAGTATTTGTAGAACGTCGGACACAGACCCGTCTATCGATCTCAATGCTCCAATTTATTTGAACTCCTCCACTTGTCACAATAACTCTGTTCTAACCCAGAGAGAACAATCCAATGAGTTAAAATGGTTTCGTACAACTTATGAGAAGCATTTTTTAAGGACAAGTCATTGCCTACTACACACAATGCTTCTCTCCAGTGGACCCTGGAGAAGTGAGTGGAGTTATCAACTGTACAGACAACATCTGTCCTAGGCCAGATGCACCACAGACTACTGGGACAATTTTGTGAATGAATTAAATCACACTGCATATAGGCCCACAGTACGTCATGCTTCCACTGACAGAAGTTAACATTTAATACGTCATTGCCTGTTTCTGTTGCTATCAAATATTATTATTATTTATTTATTATTAGAGTACCATTTTCATTACTGTCCATAAAATAAAATAAATATGAAATAAGCAAATGTTAATATGATTAAATTAATGCTGTACAGACTAAAATTAAGAATTAAGAACTCTAAAGACAAAATGTATTCTCTCCCAAAAAACAACAACAAAAAAGCTTTACAGAACACATCATCAGAAGCTCTAAACTTTAAGCACACTATGACTGCTGCTAATTATCCTGTCTGCCAATTTCTTGAACAATTTTTATTGCAGATTTGATGTTGCTGATTATACAGTACAGCTGGTTGAAGCTGTTGATTACTGAGCAGCGACATCAATAAATGGATTGCATTTATATAGCGCTTTTCCATCTGCATCAGATGCTCAAAGCGCTTTACAATTATGCCTCACATTCACCCCGAAGTCAAGGTGCTGCCATACAAGTCACTCACTACACACCGGGAGCAATAGGGGATTAAAGGCCTTGCCCAAGGGCCCTTAGTGATTTTCCAGTCAGGCGGGGATTTGAACCCATGATCTTCTGGACTCAAGCCCAACACCTTAACCACTAGACCATCACCTCCCCCAATACTGTGGATGAGGTAAAAAAAAAAAAAAAAAAAAAAAGCTTTTACATGTCAACACCGGTAAATCTCAGGGGTCTGAAGGCCTTGGTTGTGAATTCCTGTAGATGTGCTGACTCACTTGCATCGCCATACCAAAGAACATTTCAGCGCTCAAAGAGCTACAAAGAATTGGAACAATTTCACAGATGCTAATGTTCTTTGATTCTGCAGTGCATTTAACACCATCCAAACTGCTGGAACCTGTCTTATTCTGTGGATTAATGTTTTTCTTCCTGAAGTGTATCCAGGAAGGGTGGGGAAAAATTAATCCACAGTTAACATGCACTAGCGTGTTGCCCATGCAGATCCATGGGCTCCAGATTGGGTAGTGTTTATAAAATAGGTAGCTGATTCAAGGGTGGTAATAAATTAAGCAAAGCTTGTATAATGAGTTGGAATGGCATGTGATTACAGAATGTTTTAGAACCTTAAACCTAATTTTTGAAGAGCAACGCAACTCTTTTATTTCCTGTTTGTTTTTTTTAATTTACCGTCTTAATGTATTTATAAATTTTATATAGCCCTTTCCAGAGCCCAGAGGGTAACCAAAGTGCTTCAAAGTCAGATAAAAAAATATAGAGAATAACTTAAGACAATAAGCAAATTTAAAACAGACACATCAGTAAAAATATACATCCAAAATATTTGCAGTTAACAACCCAAAAAAATGTCAGAGACCTGCTGGCTGTGCAAAAGCCATTCTTAAAAGCAAGGTTTTAAATTTAGATTTAAAAAGACCCAGGTCAGTGGTGGTGCGGATCTCAGGGGAAAGCGTGTTCCACAGTCTGGGTGCAGCCACAGAGAAAGCTCGGTCTCCCCAGTGGCAGTATCTGGACCTCAGAACCTCTAGTCCACACCGGTTAGAAGATCTCAAAACTCTGCTTTGGACCTGATGTGTCAGCAGCTTGGCTAAATATGGTGGGGCCAAACCATTCAGAGCGTTAAAAACAAACATAAGAATTTTAAAATCAATTCTAGCCTGAACTGGAAGCCAATGCAGGAATGGATTCAGTGTTTGGATGTGTTGTAGTGCACGCACACGCGCACAAAAGGACTGTAATTCAGTCACTGAAACATTGTTCAGAAAAGAATGCAACCATTTGCTATCACACTAGGTTTACTGTTTTTATATGTTACACCTCTGTGGATCAAAGCTGTTCACACACGAATGTCCGCTGCTGCTTCTGTAAACTGCCACCTGGTTTGCACAAACAGAAGCGCAGTTTACTCAGATCACCACAGATGACACAAAATATTATTACATTGTGTCAGCCCTCAGCAGCTCCACGGCAATGAGGTTGATCGCGCTCCTGCAAAGCCCCCCACTGCGAACAAATACACAGCCATTAAGGAGGACCTCCTCAAAACTTCTGAACTGTCAGATGCTGATAGGGTCAGCAGGCTCTTCTCTTTGCATGGGCTGGAGGACAGCAAGCCCTCAGAGCTCATGGACAGAACGCTGCAGCTCCTGGGAGGACCCTGGCCAGACTTTTTGTGCAGCAACCCCGTCCTCAGGTACACGCAGCGCTGGCCAACATCACAATCACAGACTGCCGTGCGCTGGCTGGAGGAGGCCGACAAATTCTTCCTGGCCAGCCAGAACCAAAGCATAACAGCAGCTGCACTCGCCCTGTCACACGCAGCAATAGAAGCCCCACACCACACACCAGCACTGCCCGTGGAAGAAGCAGTTGCATCTCTCCTCCACAGCCGTGCTCACAAACCGGCTTCTGTACTGTATGAAAACATTGAGCTGGTCAAACGAAATGCTAACGTTATAAAAACTAAGCAAACGATAAGAAACCATCAAGAACGACAGCAAAACAAAATACGAATGAATTGAGGTTTTCTCAAACATTCATTCAAACTTTTCAACAGTTTAAAAATCATGAGCATCTGCATGAATGAAGCTGCACGAAGGTCAAACGACACCAAGGAAAGTCAATGAAAGTCGAGATTTCTTGTTTTGTTTGGGCTTCGCTGTCCTTCGTTAGTGCAGTGTGACCGGGCCATAACATAAAATGTGGAAAAAGTGAAGAGCTGTGAATACTTTCCAGATGCACTGTACCGACTGAAATAATGTTAGGATTCAGAGTTCGCTACCTTTAACATTAAAGAAGCATTCAAGAATAGTTGGGCAATTCTACGTTAACGGAATTACAATCTGAGCTAATCTGTCACGTTAGATGCCATATGTCCAGATTTTGCTGCTGTTGTAATTCCGTTACCATAGAATTGCCCAGTTGTTAGAAATAAACTGTCATTATTCTTATTATTGTTAAAACAGTCACAACGAGAGAAAGTTGTTTATTTACTTGTGCAAATCACTACCTGACTGACCTGCATGCTCCATTCAACAAAACAGACTTGTTGAGGACAGTGAAAAGTTTTTAAAACTGGCACATGCTGCCTGTTATCGCTAACAGAGCAAGACATATTGTCAGATGTACTATTTCACCTTGTGAAATGATGAGTGTAGTTCTGGAGAATATTTTGTTCCCGGGTTTGTGTCAATGTTGACGCATATGCTGATGAAATGAAAGTGCACATGCATCATGTTACAGAGATCCACAAAGCCAGCAAATGTGTGTATGTCCTACTGAATTAGCGGAGGTAGGTAGTGAAAATCTGGAGAGATTAGACAGCACCCATGGTGGCAGATCTGTGGAAGGTTGATGGGATATTTTTCAATTTAATAGACCAATGCCGCAAGGTGCGTGTCTGTGTGTAACTACTGAAATTCTGCATCCCAGAAATGCTGTCTATGGTTAAAATCTGCATCCTTTTTTTTTTATTTCAGTGTATTTTTTCCAAAGAGAGACGGCATTAAATTGAATCACGCATTCAATGACCTAGAAATGCTCATGTATGCATCCCCTGAGTTGCCTAAAGAAAACTGGCTCCAACAATGGTGAGTGTTTCCCCTACAGTACTATAGACCTGGCAGATAAAGCCAACAGGGGGTGAGATTCTGAACGGAGGCATGTCTCAATGAGACACAGAGTAATAAGACACGCCATTCGGGCAGTTTCTTCCACAGTTTGCATCCAGCTAGCAGGCAAGCATTAAGGAGTACTGTTGCTGACATGTCCGCTGAAACACCACAAAGCAAGACAGCAAGGTGCAATGTCTTTCAGGTCTTCCTTTTAAGAAAATCCTCCTCTATACCACTTCATCATGAAGCTGTATAACTGGGGAAACAAAATATCCTCATATAAAATCAACAATGATGATAATATTAATAACTGACGCAAACAGAGCTCTGGTATCAGAATAGTATCGGTATCAGCAGATATTAAATTCAGGTATCAGGATCGGCAGTGGAAAAAATGTAGATCGGTTCATTCCTATTGGACATTACCCACCTCAGAATATACTTTTGCACTGCAGACATTTTTCATGAAAGGAGGCAGACATTTTGGTACCACAGTGCCTGGGAAGAAATACATATTCTTGGGGAACACTGACTTTTGTTTAGATATATTTGTATTTACTGCACAGGGGTGGTGGCCAAGTGGTTAGTGCACTTGTTTTCAGTATGAAAGATTCCCGGTTCAAATCCCACCCCTGCCACATTTCTCCACATAATGTGGAGTTGCGTCAGGAAGTGCATCAGACATAAAACTTGTGTCAATTCAACATGCAGATCCACCTCGGATTTACAAGGAAGGAAAACAAGGGAGCAACCAAAGGAACTTACTTTGCTTTGTCCAATAATGCAATTCATTTAAACCCCTTGAACTAAAGATGAAAGTCTACACCATAAGCTCATCTTGATTGTTTAATTTTGGCTTCACTGTGATGGTGCAGAGAGGCAAGATTACAAAAATTATGTCACTGTCCCAACCACTTATGGACATGACCATATCATTAAATTCAATCTGCATTCTAATTTTACTTCAGGTTGAGCACTTGAAGCTAAGTTGAAGCAATCGTATATGATCACTTTAAAAACCGCAGTGTTGTTAGACTGTTTGTGGGTATTTTATTTGTAGTCATGGGATTCTCTCAAGAAGTTACTGAAAGGCATGTATAACGACCGCAGTCAATTTTGGCCTGAACATTTTTTAAACTGGGAAATAGGAGCGCCGTGCCCCTTATTTTGACTGTGCAACCCCTTGCTGAAATGACAATTTTCTTTTTTAAGCGTTATTCCTAGCATACACACTTCTCCTCGGTGATCGATTCTTCCAATAAATACATAACATTGATGCCAAGAAGTAGAAAGCCTGTTTATAAAAAAATAAAAAAAACTTATTTTTTTCCAAAATACTAAAAACGTGGAAAAATGACAGTAACAATGCGTAAACGTCCTACTTCACACAGCTCCCATGTTGTACTGTTGTTCCGGTCTTTTAAGAAGCCTCAAAATGCCCCATTTTGACCTAAAATTTTTCAAAGCTCCCCATGATCCTTCCGGTAGGTCAGTCCGCTCCCATGCTTCTGGTGTCACCCCCTTGCTAACTTTTTCTACAAAACCCCCCTGATCATGATGTATAAACATCAATATGATAAATCATGGAATGTGAATGAGCATAAATATATATTAGGGGTGTCACAATACAGGTATTTATATTGAACCAGACAGTACATGCTCAACAGTTCAGTGGACAGAGCTGTACGCAGAATACATGGTCCACCTCTACACAGTTTTGCACACGTACGTATTTGTTTCCGTAAGTCGCCCACATTTCAGCGAGCTGGGCTGCTCATGTCCACAGTGCCCCTCTCGCACTCTCTGCTTCAGCCTGCCATCTATGTCCCAGTCAAACAGAGGCCAACCAGCTGAAGCAAGTGACCGCATTATTCCACCCACAAACTTTGAAAGCATGAATGGAATTGGTTAATTTGACTGTGTCTTCCAAAGTATGAACCTAAAAGCAAAAGTGTCAGCATTTGTGTTGAATCATTCTCTCTGGATGAGGTCAATCCAATAATTACACCAATGGATTAGTGTAAAATTTCCCAGATAAAATGGCCACCGAATAGCGACACTGTGTGCAAATGATTTCAAATCTGTACAGCGCGAGGTTTTATGAGTTGTAGTCATTTGCCCAAAAATAAAACAAACTTAAAATGGACAAAATGTTTGTAGGTGGTCTGGCTTGACATCTCGCAACATAAAAACAAACAAAAAACAAAACACAACGTGCTGCATAGTAAATTCACCCCAAAGCGAATGACAAGAGATGTAATCCAATTCATGAATGTTTAATAAAAAAAAAAAATTCTACATTCAGGCTGTTTTGGATTTTAAAGATAACGTTTGGTTTAATGACAAGATGGAAATGACCAACAAAGTTTAGTTTGTCATACGAGGTCTATTAGAAAAGTATCCGACCTTATTATTTTTTTCAAATTTGAATCGCGTGTGATTGTGTCAGACAAGCTTGAACCCTCATGTGCATGCGTGAGTTTTTCCACGCCTGTCGGTTGCGTCATTCGCCTGTGAGCAGGCTTTGAGTGAGGAGTGGTCCAGCCCCTCTGCGGATTTTCATTGTCAGGAAATGGCGGAATGATTTGGGCTTTTTTCCCCATCAGAATTTTTTCAGAAACTGTTAGAGACTGGCAGCTGGAAACCATTCGGAAAATTAATCTGGCTTTCGGTGAAAATGTTACGGGCTTGGTAGAGAATAAGGAGTGTTACTGTCGCTTTAAGGATGGCCCCCAGTGGCTGTGGGGCGCGCCGCACTCCGAAGCCGCCATTGACAGGCTGAGCGACCATTTCATTTCTAAACGGATGGCTGTATGGATCCGTGACCATCGTGTGCCATTTCTCTGGTTATCACAAGAGCTGGACATCAACCATTTTCCGGCAGATTTCACTTTTAACAAGAGATTTTGTCATGGAAAGCCGAGCGGAGGCTTCGTGCGTCACGATGGATTCGCTACTGGAGCGAGACAAAACCACCTCCGTTTTGGTCTCACAGGACGGCTTTGAGATGGCGTTCAGACAGCTGTCGGTGGTTTTTCCATCGAGTGATTATCCGAGAAATTGTGGATGTGCCTGGACATGCCAGAACATGTCCCGTGAGGCTTCATCACGGCGTTGCACGGAATTCCTCCGCACGTCTGTCTCAATGTGCCGAAAAAGTGCTGATGTCCACGTCTTTTCACAATTCCTGTGCTAGTCAGACGACGTCCCGGATAAAACACAGCGTCCAGTTTGGAAATGAATGGCACATTCCACTGTTACAGGAGTTTTTGTTATGGAAAGAGGAGCGGAGGCTTCGCGCCGCTGGGGGCCGTCCTTAAAGCAACAGTAACACTCCTTATTCAACCTTAAAAAAAAAAAAAAAAAAACTTTAAAATGGTTAAATTTTACAAGTTGGGGAAACAAAAAACAGGGCACACTGACTACATACTAATAGTATGCACTCATTGGAGCACCCAGGGGGCTATTCAAATGGGCCAACTAGTAACATATCACTCCTGAAAATGATCTTTGGCTTTTCATGTGAGGTAAATCTGCCCTACGATTGGATTTTGGAAAACCATGTGACAGTGAACCAATTCCGATTGGACACTCACATTGCTCATGTCATCACACAGCTTCTATGAAGAGTACAAAGATGGTGGACGGTGGCTCGAAAGTCTGTGGAGTTAACTTTTCAACAAAAAAAAAAAAAAAGTAAGTTTCTATCTCATATCATTCAAAAGTTATTTATAATTTAGTAAAGCTTGGCCTTAGCCGTCGTATACGCCAGAATAATCGATAGAATACTCGATTACTAAAATAATCGATAGCTGCAGCCCTGGTTTAGTTGATTCGAAGCAGAAGTAGTACTTCGTATGCACATGCTCAACATAATTTTATTTGTTTTTTTTGTGGGAGCACTACAGCGCCACATCCAGGCCTGGCATATATACTACCGCGTTTTCAGTGGTTTCAGTAGTTTCATGTTTTTACATATATTTCTGGAAATGGTGCCATGATTACAGATCCATCCATCCATCCATTTTCTTCCGCTTTATCCGGAGTCGGGTCGCGGGGGCAGCAGCTCAAGCAAAGCCGCTCAGACCTCCCGATCCACACACACCTCCCCCAGCTCCTCCGGGGGAACCTCAAGATGTTCCCAAGCCAGCTGAGAGATGTAGTCCCTCCAGCGTGTCCTGGGTCTTCCCTGGGACCTCCTCCCAATGGGATGTGCCCGGAACACCTCTCCAGCGAGGCGTCCAGGGGGCATCCGGAAAAGATGCCCGAGCCACCTCAACTGACTCCTTTCGATGTGGAGGAGCAGCGGCTTGACTCCGAGCTCCTCCCGATTACAGATCACTTTTTGAAAATGGCAAAGAAAAAGATTGTACAGCGAAGTTCAGTTTCTGTGTGGACAAGAGATTAGACACATGACAGTACATACTAGGGATGAGTCTTGATAAGATTTTAATCAATAGATATCATTATCGTTTCCGCTTATCGATCCAATTTCTTATATCGATAAGGAATTGGATCGATAAACAGAATCGTCCCTTATCAATACCGCCTGTGAATTTTCTGTGTACTACAAGTAGGCTTTACAGGTTTTCTATGTAAACAACATTTTATTAAGTCTTAAAGTAAATAAATATGAAATTGGTCACTGGATCCTTGATCTCTGGACATAAATAGAAATAAACAAAACCTGTAGTAAAATCTGAGCCTAGCTGGCTGCTGGAGTCTGCAGGTCTGCAGCCATACAGTCTTGGGCTGCTGCACATCAGCGCAGGACGTCTCATTTTGGGAGGAAAAAAAACATTTTGATCAATTGCAGTATACTGTTTGTATTACAAAGTTTGGAAAGATGTGTCATTTGATTTAAACGGTGATTCGCTTTGAAGTTATAAATTCTGAGCGGACTCGACTCAGCAGAGAGCTGCACAGCGTTTGGAGCAATGGAATGGAGGATGATTCTCGTTTCTTTCTTGCAACTTTAATCTGCACAAAAGTGACTCACAGCTGACATATTTTAATGGCTTTGAGAGGGGTTAAGAAGTGGAGTTGCTGCTTCTGAAGAGGAGCGAAACAACGAATTAACGAAGCAGCAGATCAAAGGACTGCAGAGGGTCTGTAATCAAGGTAGAGAAATGATCATTTTCCCGACAAACACCCTCAAAACAATGGCCGCTCTCAAGGACCGACAAGTGAATCGTTAAGCAAAAAGGCTATCGATGTCAGTGGATTGAATAATTTCTTAACGATACCCGAAAAGAACCAGTTCCCGATACCCAACCCTAGTACATACCATAACAGTTGAGTAGATCAGTCAGAAAGTTAATAAATGACAATTATTTGTGGAATTGCCCTAAAAAGGAAAGGTCTCACTGTAAACAAATTAGATGTTAATGAGAACACCATCATTAATGATATGTCAAAGCTTGTACCTCTTGTCTAGCGTAAAAACAGTTTGTTGAAAGCAACTAAATTGCTTAGCTTATGCCTGATGTGCAAGACAATCACTACACAAAAAGCATGGTGTGCTATAGAATGAACTACTTGCCAAAGACACCCAATCAGTAATGGGAAGAAAAAACCCATCATTCTGCATTTAGAAAAAAATGGGGTACCTACTATATGTAGTTCTTGGCTATAAATCAGGATGCAGTTTTCAGGAAATACCAGAAATATGGAAATGTTATGACAGCTGTAATAATAAGCAGTAACTGTGTCAGAAAAAAGGGCTTACATTGCCTTTATTACACTTTTCTCAAGGAAATTTAAGCACCCTATGTTTCCTATTAAGAACATTATTTGATTGTTTAAGTATTTAACCTGGGAAGACAAACTCAGCCTTCCAAGGGGACAATTGACTTTGTTGTGGCTTGAGACCAATGCACTATAGCCCAAATTTTTCTTTTGTGCATTCAGTTTTACATCAGATAATTATGTTTTGCAATGTGCACATGTGTATACAGCACATATGTGTGTAAGCAAACCTCTAAGTAAAAATCTGTCAAGTCAAAATTCACTGAGCCAGATGCTGTGGGTTTAAGCCTTGTGTTACTACATCCACACCAAACAAGATCACATGCTCCATCTAAGAACAGCTCCAAACAAACAATTCCATCTAAATATCCCGGATTAGCGTTTAGACTAAAACATATGTGCCCAGTGATCTGAGAGGCATAGCTAATTGGCCCTCATCCAAGATGGCCCCAGCCAACGCTATCTGAGCCAAGAAAGCCTAGCTATGGTAGATGCTGTGTGTGTGTGTCTGAACAGGGAGGCCAAGGAATAGGATTGTGTCTTCTTCTGCTCTGGACAGGGGCTTTAGAGCACAGTTACAGGCTAATCCTGTTTGGGCCAGGAATTAGATTTTGATTATTATCTTTCACAATCCAAGCCAAGGCTTACCCTCATTTCTGCTGTCTTATCCCCATCTCTCTCTCTCTCTCTCTCTCTCACTCACGCACGCACACACACCTCCCACTGCACCTACACAAGTCTGACCTCGTTAAGATGCTTTAAAGAGGATTATTCTACTTTTATCACTTTGAGTGAGGTGCCCTTGCATACACAGGATTGGCATTACCAGGCCCATCTGCCCACTTTGCTGAGGTATCTTGACTCTTGTGCAAATTCATTCAAGCACATAACACATAAACTGCTTTTTAAATTAAGATAAATTTGTGCACAAGAGTATGAACTACCTACAAAATGACATGCATGTGGGGCATACACACAAATATAATAGGCATAAGGTGCACTGCAATGATGCGCACATACACGCACACAGGAAAGTGTGCAGAGACTGCAACGTCCAGGGAAATGGGCAATTTGTCAAGAGTGAGTAAAGTTGGAAGGGCTGCAGGGTTGTGGATTTGGAGACCACGGTGGAGATTAAAGGCAACTCCAGAGAAGGGGGTTTTGAGATTGCACCATGTATGATTGTGCAGAAGATTGATGCCCACTTGTAAAAACAAAGGTTAGTACTTACATCAACCAGTAAGGCAAAAACCAGGAAAGAGAAAGGGAACATTGGTTTTAAAGTACAAAACAAATAAGTAAGCAATGAAAGTGGAAACCCGTGGTTGTTGATGTGTCTGATCTGGAGCTCCAATGACTAATCAGTTATTAACAGACTAATAAATTAATTGACAACTATTTAATTGATGAATTGTTTTGAGTCTTTTTTTATAACAAAAATCTCTGATTCCAGCTTTGTAAAGCTATAGGGCCACCCAAATTTCATACTGAAATCCAAACATTCATTAACAAATATTGTATTTACCTTTTAACAGTGTCTGCAGGAGCACGTGCACACGCATGGGCTGTTGAAAAAACTGGAAGTTACCTTTGACCACAGGTGATGCACACACACGTAGCATTCATGCCACCAACCATGAGATGCCACTTCAGAGGTGTTATCAGGTTACAAAAAACAGCATTTTTAGTTTTAGAAGTGTTTATTTCTCACTAATCTTCACATGATATCTCAGAAACATGTTAGATTTGTGCAGAAATGCAGTGGTTTCTGAGCATTCTCCGCCATGTTGGATTAGCAGCCAGGCAGAGACCAGCCAGTGATGTCACGGTGTATCTCCACTCTGATTGGCTGTCACCATGTCCTTACCAGAATCCCTTGCACAAGTCTATGGAAACCCCCACGTGATCCATGAAGTCACTGTCATAGCCAATAGTTCAAGGTCGTCTGTCCTTTTCAAAATTTACCCTTCAGGGGAACGTTTTATAATTTTTTTTCTTAAATGGTACCAATTAAGCCCATTTCAGACTTTTGACTTTTTCCCTAAAATTTCTTAATTGCATCTTTTGAACTGTACATCAACTAATTACTAAATATTCAAATGAGAGGTAAATCTTGCCCTTTAACAAATTATGTCACCTACAAATTATGTCAATAGGAAAAATAGTGAAACTTTGGTGGACTAATGGGTACACTACCCTAATGGGATTATTAACCATCAGATGACAAGATAAAACCTCTTAAATCATTCTAAAGTCAGTTTTATGCAGAAACAAGGCCGTTTTAAACAGAAATGAGGCGATAATCGGTGAGTCGCTACTGATGCTTTGAAATGATGGAGGCGCAGTGATGCAGCAGCTAGCAGTCGTGCTGCTGCAGCACTCTGATCGCTTCCTTCGTCTTTTATTATGAATTATGCTGAATTTATATTTAAATAATTGTGTACAAAAGCTTCAGATAGCTGTCACTAAGCTAGATGATGACTGGAGTGCAGTTTTGAAGCAGAAATGAGGTGATATCGGCAAAACGTTGGTGACACTCAGGGACTATTTCTTCATCCCGCAGCCGCTCCTGGCCACCCACTCCCAATAAATTTGGAACAATTACCAACCTCAACTGCAATTTGTGTTTCACTTCCGCTGTTCCCGCGACGTGTATGTCCCAGTCCTGCCTGCACCTGCGAAACTCTGAGAAGTTATGCCCATACAATAACAGAGATGCACTGATTTTGTGCCATCTCCCGTCCCACAGGAGAAAACACATCATTTAGGCTATTAATAAAGAGATTCATAGTGCTCCTATTTTGTTGTTTTCCTTTAGTTTAAAGACAGTTTCATATTCTATTTGTCATATATGCGTGCCATATATGGTCATGCAGTAAAGTGGGACTGACAGTCGGGCTGCTGCGGTAACTCCCACTGTGGCTGCGTCTGTCTCTGTATGTGTACCTGATGACTATTATGAATCATCTATATTGGAAATTTATAAAATTGTAATCATGGAAGCTTGTGGGTTTTTTTGTTTGTTTTTTTTTTTGTGGTTGGCAGGTGACTGACAGGCTTGTCTGTGTATGGCATTCTGTGCACGTGAATGCATTTATCCCCCATTCAAGTGGTCGGTGTCAAATCAGCAGAAAAATGACCACTGGATAATAAGTACTTTTCACTGGACTTTCTATGACTAAACAACACAGCTATGGAAAAGTTTTGTTATTGTTGTTTTAAACCATTGCAGGGACTGAAAGAAAGTCACACGATTGCTGTCAGGTTCAGGACTCACTTTTGTCCTGGAGTGCCACACGGAAAACCTTTTGAATTTTACAAAGACCGGACCAACACATGGAAAAAGAAAACTGAGTCCACACAAACTTTAACGTACCTATTAATATATTAACAGATTGCATGCAATATAATTTATGCAGATGCTTCAGGCTGACAGCAGTTTAAAAAAAAAAAAATGCACGCTCACAATAGATCCAAATAGATCCTGAATGCACTGTACAGAAATGTGGACAAAGGATTCATTTAATACCGCTTTGTCTACCATGATGACAGCTTGTTAGTTGATACTACAGGTTGTCATCATAATAGTAATTGGGCTGCAGATTACTCAGCGGCTTTCACCACAGCCATCATCTCTTCAGCTTTCTGATGGTTGAAGAAAATGCATTTAATGATCCACCAAGAGAAAAAAAAGCAGTTACACTATTAATAACAACATCAAGTGATTAATTATAAGCCACTGCGGTTAGACAGATGGTGCTGTGACATAATCCTTTCAGAATCATTCTGTATTGCTTGTGCACGCAGAGTTGCAAATCCAGCGTTTTCAGATTTACCCACTCTGGGACACGTGTCCAAATACTTTCGTTTTTGACTGCCCAAAACAGCGTTTACGTGTGGCTGAAACCCCAAAACGATACAAAGCTTATGCAGATATAACCTAAATCTGTTCCCCGTGTGCAAGTGGCCTAAGACAAGGGCCACAAAACTTGCTCCTCGAGATCAAGTACAATGTATGTTTTTCAACTCTACCTGCTTCACCCACTGCTATTACAGTTGTCTGCCTAGGTGATTGCCACCCAGAACAATTCTGTAATATGGATGCAGTGACACCAGACACAAAACAGCAATTTTCATAATGATTAGTTTTGAAAATTTTAAATAATTTTGCTCTTACACAGAGGCAAGGGCATAACCAGGAACTAAAGCCCCTTTCACACCGGGCCTGCATAGAGTTGCAATGTGCTGCGTATCTAGTATGCAGGAATGGCTGCGTAAGTTGTGCACAGGAAAAAAAAAAAAAAAAAAAAAAAAACCTTGCGCGCAGGAGGGAAAAGCTTGGCTCCATCACATTGATCTTACAGACTGCCTGGACACGAAGAAAATTTGATAGATTGGAAAAGGTCAGAATACATTACTTCCAGGAGTTAATGGACTTTATTTAACGTGCCACAATCGTGACAGAACTTGAGGAGGTGAAGGCAGAGCTGCAGCCAGTGATGGCACGCAATAAGTCCATGAGGAGTGGATGGTGGACATGTTCTCAAACTGGTGATCTGTCCGTAAGGGTTTGATGTGGACATGTCCTCTCACTGGCGATATGTCCATGAGGAGTTAGTGAACGTGGAAGCTTGGCCGGCCCGCCTCTTCTGTGGTTTTGAAGCTTCACAGCCAGCAAAGTCCAGTGTGATGAATAAAATCTAGTATTGTAGGTATGTACTGTTAAAAAAAAAAAAACACAAACACAAAGGACTTTTCGCCCTGGCGTAGGGTTGTGTATAATTATGGAGACATGGTGTACAGTAGCACAGTGTTGTGTAGATTTAGACAGTAGCAGAGTATTGTGTAGACTTGTGTGGAACACTGCATCCTTGCTCTATGCTGAAAGCCCACGAGAAAAATTAAACTTGTTTAACTTTTTACGTTTGTTTTGTGGGCCCCTTTGCACTCTCAGTGTATTGCCACGTATGGCTGTGTAAACTCGGCGTATTATGTACACATGACGCAACTCTATGTTGGCCCGGTGTGAAAGAGCTTAAATCAGAATTTTATTTGATTTAAGCAGGGGTGGTGGCCAAGTGGTTAGTGTGCTCGATTTAAGTGCAGAAGGTGCCTGGTTCAAATCCCACCCCTGCCACATTTCTCCATGTAATGTGGAGTTACATCAGGAAGGTCATCCGGTGGAAAATCAAATCAACATGCAGATCTACCTCAGATCTGCTGTGGCAACGCTGAGTGAAGACAAGGGAGCAGCCGAAAGGACTTACTATTTGATTTTCATTTTCTTATAGTTACTTTTTATAAGTAATTGGACTGTGTCCACATATAGATTCTGAGGAACAGCAGGATGGTGACAATACCTGTCAGCTTGTTTATACTTGGGCACCATCTGGCAACCTGCAGGAAATAGGGCTATCTCCTGTTGGATGTTGGCTACAACGCCAGCATTATCTTGCTCTAAAAAAAACAATTTAAGCAAAGGAGGTAATTATCTTGGTGTCTGAATGGGATCATGGTGACAACAAGGAAATGCTGTTGAATTTGGAACCTTCCTGCTTTTAGGCAAAAAGAGCTGTTTTGTCTTGAATGATACAGTGCCTTGCATTTTGGCAAATCTACACACTCTGGCCAGGCAGAGCCAATCAACCAGCCACCCACTGAGCGGCTTTGTTCCAGCTCAGCACACTGCTATGCTCTGGGGCAGAGCTTTGCCAACCACCACAATCCCACCCACCCACCCACCTCCAACTAACTGCTTTTCATAAGAAGCCACTTCTGAATACTGATGCAGCAGCCCCACACACCACAACAGTCACTCCTACACAAATGTGCACACGTACGTGCGTGCACACAAAACAGCCAATGATTTCCTATTTGCATGTGTAAATGTACACACAAGCACCTCCAAGTACAAACTCATTACCATTTTGTTGTTTTCACACAACATCCTTCAGTCATGCACACACAAATCTGCACAGACACTGAGAAAGAATAATGTACGCACACAGACGACAACAAAAGGCCATCCCACACAAGCAAAGCTGTTAATTTCTTATGAAGTGTAAAATGACAGCTTATACTGAATTCCATCTTCACATTGACATGCAGGGCTCAGCCACAAATACAGCAGGAAAAATAGAGATTTATGGACATTAGTAGCCAATGAAGATGAACAAAAATACAGTTCACGCAAGCTGTCATCTCTTTTTCTAAATACTCATGCTCTTTTTGGTGAATTTGCAGAAATGCTTTGTGTAAAGCAAAGACACCCAAACAAACAAGTAGCATACATCCAGTTCCGCTTCCACTGTGTGCAAGATCTGGGGATCTATACCAGCTTGCGATCATGTACAGTATGCACAGCAGTGTCCCTGTACACGTTTTCAATATATCAGAACTGGACGTGGCGGGCGGTTAGTGCACTTTTCTGTGCAGCAGCTATGAACTGTGTTTCAGAGCGTGACAGTGATGGAGCAAAAAATAGCAGCACACCTGCAATCAGTTTTAGAAACATATTTGTAGTCTGCTTTCTTTCAAACATGCACAAAGTCTGTGAGCATTGTCTTGCTTCATAGCACGGTGGTGATATAGCTCAAAACAGCAGCACATCTGAGTCCGGTTTCATAAAGTGGTCTAATCTTGTTTCATCGACTGCATAGTACATAAACACAGTCTGCATAGTACAATGAGATTAGGGGACAACGAGATTAGGGGATTAGTTGTTGTAGATTAGTTGTTGCACAAAGCATTTAGTTGGCTAAAGTTTCATGTTAGCCGACTAAAGTTTTTAGTCTGGTACAGCAAAGCTAATCTTATTATAAATCGAAAATACTTCAGTGTTTTACCTCAAAAATGGCAGCTATCATGTACCACCAATTGATGAAGCACGAAGGAAGGACAGCCTTGCAGTGCTCTGGGACCAGAATAATCCATTGTAGATGTTTATGGACACTGAGGCTGGGAGCGCTTCTCCTCTGGTGCAGCGGACTCGGGCATGTTTGTAGCAGATGACCAACCCGGAAGTAAACAAAACTGTCACGCATTGTAGGCATTTCTTGGCAACGGCACTGGCGAGGCCGCATATGCCTGTCAAAATTGTTGACTAATGTTAGACTGCTAATCTACAAGTTTAGCAGTCAATGTGAAACAGAGATTAGATGGCTAATGTTGGGCGACTAACCTTAGTTGACCAAGTAAGTTTAGTAGACTAAAAGATTAGACTACTTTATGAAACCGGGCCCTGGAATGAGCTTTAGAAACATATTTATGCTTTGCTGTCTTTCAACTGTCTGTTTCTGAGGATGGTGCATGTGGAAGAAAAAAAAAACAAAAAAAAAACAAAAGCAAAACAAAACACAAACAAACAAACCCTTACCTGTTCATCAGGAAGCACTTACCCAGGCTTAAACACTAAGCTTTTTGTCCCACTTGTCAATACAACAATTGCCCTATATAAAATGGTACAAGGTCCACATCAGAAATCCAAATTTCTCTCAGGACATTAAACAAATCCCTACTGAACACACAATATCCATTTCTCATTTAATTTATTTTAGAAATGTACAACACTGGAGTTGTTTTATAAACAAGCTTAGTGTTTGTGAGCAGTGATGCCGGTAACGCGTTACTCTAATCTGACCACTTTTTTTTAGTAACGAGTAATCTAACGCGTTAATCTTTCCAAATCAGTAATCAGATTAAAGTTACTTCTCCATGTCACTGTGCGTTACTATTATTTTTCATTGTGGGACGATAGCAGCACTAAACTTGGTCCGTGGGCAGGAGGTCGGGGTTCGACTGAACTGCCCACTTTCAGTGAGCTGTGAGCTTTTCATCCACGTTTTTTTGCAGCTGCTCGACTCGTCGTCTCCTCTTAAAGCGCGGTGATCAGCACACCTGCACTGAGCTTTACAAAGACATTTTTATACTTTTTTTCCTCCTTTATTTAGAGCTGAGCTGAGCCGCTCCATATCTGCACGTTAAAACAGCTGATCCTCCGCGACGCGTCAACAACTAACACTATTTTCCACTCAAATGCACCTAAGCTCTCTTTCTGAGGACCACATGATGTGAAAACACAATAAAACTTTCTTACCTGTAAATCTGGTCACGTTTTCTGCATAAATAAATGTTATCCATTCTTTGTGCTCAAACGCCAAAGTAGGGGCGAATCCAGATGGAATGGGGGCGTGGGGGAGGGATGTGCCCCCCTCACAACACCCCTAGATTAAAGGTCCAGTTTTGAAGCCTTTTTTTACTACAACTACTAATGCTACTTAAAATAATATTAATTTCGCCAAGTAAAATATTTAGAGAGAATTTAAATGTTAGAAAAATGCTAGAATGAATTTAATAGTTACATTTATAAACAATGTAGGTTCGAAATTGCAAGTTTTACTGTTACAGTGCTGTCAACAGTTAAATATGAGGTCAAGAAAGAGGTCTTTATTTTACTTTTTATAAAACAAGTATTTATTTTCATTGAAGTCAAGAAAGGGTGACTATAAAGTAAGTTTTGGCAAAACAGGTATCATTGTCATGTTGAGGTGGCAGAGGGTTGTTGTTGGCAGCTGCGAAAAGTAACTAGTAATCTAACTTAGTTACTTTTACAATTGAGTAATCAGTAAAGTAACTAAGTTACTTTTTCAAGGAGTAATCAGTAATTGGATTACTTTTTCAAAGTAACTGTGGCAACACTGTTTTTGAGTGCAGTATAGACCTTTATAATTTATACGTTAATACGTTACACCAGCACCCAAATCAGGGCTCGAAATAGTACGTGCATGTGCTAGTTTGTGCATGTATTATTCGAGCGGTGCACGTAATTTTATACTGCACTTGCACAAGTAACTTTATCCAAGTTTTATCAACTATAAGCACCAGTAAAATGAACCAATAAAGTAATAAATAAGGAAAAAAAAAAAAAACTATTTCCAGTGTGTTGTCTTCGTCTTCCCTGTGTTTTATGACTCAGACACATGGAGCGAGTTGCTGTGCTCCATTTGTTGGTGCGAACACGTAAACAAAGAAAAGAAAAAAAAAAAACTGGCTGGCTGCGGTTCCTCTCTCCCCCTCAAACTCTGTCATCATTGTGTTATAAACCAGTCACCATTTGTTTTATTATACATCTGTGTAACTAATAAAATTATCTTCATGGACATTAGTTCGCGCGCGCACGTGAAACAAAAAAAAAGTGGCTGCCACTGCAGTTCCTTTACAGAATCCAGGAGACAGCACTTAAAGTAATATTTTTTCTGGCCATGATAATTTGTGTGCATGTTTTCCTTTAATTGAGCACACAAATTAATAAAACGTGTGCACGTTTTCCTGGCTGTGATAATTCGTGCGCACGTTTTCCTTTAATTGATAATATGACCTAAATTGTCATCCTCACGACACTTCGCCCTCAGCGTCCTTTTTAATGTGCTTAAACTCCAGATGATGTTATGCTGGGCAGGTGGAGTTCTCTGTATGTCCTTGTGCGCCCAAACCATGATGATATACCCTGACCAGATCCACTTCTAATGGGGAAATGTATTACACTGTCTCCTGGTTTGTTGACTAATAATCAGCATTTATGTGTCAGGACAGTGCACATTTTACAAACTGTGGCCACGTTTAAGTAGCTCGTGCCTGAGCGCACAATATAATAAAACGTGCGCACATTCTCTCCACATGCAAAACATTTTGCGATGACACTTCCAGGGCTCCATAGATCCTCGCTCTTTCGTGAAACTCTGTAATAATTGTGTTATAAACCAGTTACCATTTGTTTTATTATACATCTGTGTAGTTAATAAATAAAATAATCTTCACGGACAATTTGTTTGCGTGCGCACGTGAAAAAAAAAACTGAGGGGAGAGCAGCAGCAGCAGCAGCGGCAAACTCCCCCAGAGAGGAATTAAGAGTCTGACACATCAGAGGAGGAGTTTTAAGGTTGACATAAGTCTGACTTTTGGTTGTGTAAGTAACTTTTTTTTGGTGCAAATAGGTTAAAAAATGTATTTCGACCCCTGCAAATCCTTGTAAGATCTACAATGTCCTCATTTCAGGAAATTAATGAATGGACCTCTATGATAGCTGAGACTTTTGCCATCTCAACAGCAGATGCAGAGAGAATTTTGTTTGCTACCACCACCTTTACTGGCTCTTTTCCTCTCTCACCAGAGGAAATGAAGATGAAGTTACTGAACCTGAAGAAGAAAGAAATTTGCATGAAACTGGTAGCACTTTAAGTGAGTATTGGAGAAACAAACTGATTCCGCAGGGACTCCACATCCAGAAGCCACCTACTATTGGCAAAGAAAATTAAGATTTTAACAAGAGATGGTGTGAGACATTAAAAAAATGCTCTATGGACTTGATGCTTTTAATAATTGTAGAGGTCTCTAAATAGAAAAGGGACTTTGAAAAACTAATCAAAAACCAGGAAACATATATGAAAGAGAAGTTGGGTGAGGATTTCACCAAGATTTGTCACGCCACCAAACAGACATTGAAGGAATTTCAAGATGATTTGTTTGACCATCAAACTGAGAAAATATAGAAGAGATGACAATTAGGGCTGAAACAATTACTTGAGTAATTAGATTTGCCCCGAGGCTTTGTGTAAAGCTGTAGTATATATGCCAGGCCTGTAGGTGGCTCTGTAACGCCCCCACAAAAAACAGAGAAGAAGACTGTAAAGAATGCTCATAACTAATGTAAGCACTAATCAATGTAGTAGACGACTCTACAAGTTTACAAAACCACATGCTGAGTAAAATAAAGCCTTAAGAGAAAGGGTCTGCACCGATCTTCTGAAACGGACATGTACCTAGAGAACTACAATTTCCAACTAGACACTGGTGAGCTCATACAGGTGTAACCTCTTTAGATGATTACATTGGTTGACTTCTAAGGTATATAATACAAACTGGCTTCTCTTGATGTGCAACATCATGAAGGTCTTTGGACTAAAAGCTTGGTTTGCATATACCACTAAAATAAATAAATAAATAACTTCTTTACAATAAAATGTTTCATCAATATTAGTCTATGCAGGCAAAGTTGTCTGCAAAGCACCTTAGGCCTTAAGAGAGCTCCTAAGGTGCCAAACTGAGTAAGGAGGAAGACTTTTAAGAAGCCTAAAGGGTCTGGTCACACGGTACAGGACAATAGCTGAACGAAGGTGACAAAAAAAAGTGACAAAGTCACAAATCATCGAGAAAAGTGGATGAATGAGCCTACATTTCTCCCATCACCAAAAAGCCTGCGTGTCCAGACTGCATAAAAGAACTAAACAAAACCAAAACTAACAAAAGAAAAACGAAGCAAATGGCAACATTGACGCTTTAAAAAAAATCAAAACATTCATGATGACGTGACTTGACAGTGGGTATCAGACAGAGCGCCAGCCTGTGATAATTTCTGCAGCCAGCCTGTGCTCTCCACAGCATCTGCAGGTGTGAGATCTGGTTGTCTTGACAACAGGTTTGTCTTCACAACAACAACAACGTGTGTGCACACGGACGTCTCAGCCACAAACTGCTGGAACGTGCAGCAGCCACAGATGGCTGGGATATGTGTAAACAGTTAAGCCTCGGTCCCACCGAGTGAAGGAGGAGTGAAGAAGGAGCCACGCACCCTGTTTTTTTTGTTTCGTGAGCTATCGTGGCATTATAGTGGCTCAGAGTGGCTCTTAGAGGCATTATCTTCAGTTAACGAGGCTCCTCTCTGAGCGTGGCGCTAATTTCAAGATGTTCAAAATTTAGCAACAACAGCGTGGCGCAGTTTGTGTTAGAGTTACTGCGACGGCTTAGAGGCATTTGCGTGGTGCTTACGAGTATGCAAAAAGTCCATTATCCGTGCGCCTGGCACCTTCGCAGGACCTGAGAGGCGACTCCTCTTGCGCACACAATTGCACCTGCTCTGTGTGCTGGACTATATTTTGTAGTGGATTAATCATTTTCTGCCAAACCTTGGATGTTGAAAACACTTCTAATCACTTCTGGCATCACAGAGGAATGTTTCATCTGGACGCTTTTTTTTTTCCTCTCTTTCCTGCTCCATGTGGGATGCATTTTGAACAGCTTAAGGTAATTATTTTTAACGTTTTTTATAGCTTGATAAAACAGTTCCTTGCTGTAAAAGTATGTCTGTATGTTGATGTCTGTTGTATGTAAAAGTATGTTGATTTAATATCTTGTTAATGGATCACATGAGCTCCGCTGTGTGTGCGCACTGAGGCAGGACCTGAGAGGCTATTTTTGGAGCGGCTCTCTTGCGCACACAAATCCACCTGCTCTGTGCGCTGGACTCTATATAAAATAATTATTTTGTAGCGGATTAATCATTTTCTGTCAAACCATGGATGCCGAAAATACCTCTAATCACTTCTGGAATTAATGGATCACATGAGCTCCGCTGTGTGTGCGCACTGAGGCAGTGACTCATCATCACACTTCAAACGAGCATTTAGGCAGAACGCCAGCTCACAAAAGAGTGATATTTCAGTCAATACTGGACGAACACAAAGTTAAAATTTGGGTGACTGCATGAAAGTGGATGTGTGTTTAAAGCCATGGAAGATAATAACTCCAGTGGAGCAGCTAAGAGCAGGAGCTGTGCGGCAACACAGGTGGAGAGCGCGCAAAAGACCGATTTTGAAGACATAACACAAAGTTAAAAGTTGTATCATGGTGACTTGTAAGCTGCAGAAGAAATAAATATATATATATATATATAGAAAATGATCCACAGGTGTATATAATAAAACGGCCACCTCATTCTGTATGCAGAACGGCACCGCGTGCAAAAGAGTGCTTTTGCAGAAATAAACGGACAAACACAAAGTGGATTCACGTTGTAAAAATGATTGTGCTTAAAGCCAGGGAAAAAATAAAGCCAGCAAGCCACGGATGGAAAGGAAGCCAGAAAGAGCACAGAGGCGGCTGTCCATGAAAGGACAACAGCAGCGTGCACGCAAAAGAGCGATTTTGCAGAAATAAACAGACAAGCATAAAGTTTTGTGTGTTTAAAGCCGCAAAAAAAAAAAAAAAAAAAAAAAAAAAAGCCAGAGAGCCACGGAGCCAGCGAGGAGCACAGAGGCGGCTCTCCAGGAACCCGTGGTTCGGGTCTAGCTGGTCTGGTGCATTACAGGTGGACAGCAGCCTGGCGCACAGCTCACAACTGCGGAACTGTGATGGAGTGTCTATTTTTGGACTGCGTTTTTTTAAAAAAAAAGAAGGGACATCTTTAAATGCTGCTGTGAATCTGTGAATTGAAAACCCACACTTTGAAGGGACCAGGTGTGGGAGGGCTGGAGGTTTGGACCAAACTCATGCCTAAATGTGCGCCAACATGGTGTTATCATGGCACTATCATGGCACTACGTGGCTTAGTGTGGCTGATGCGAGCCATTCAAGGCTGCAATGACAGGTGGTCGTGGCTCACTAGAGGCTGCTACGTGGCACATGCGGGGTACAGAGAGGCACATAGTGGCACCTTCATAGTGGATACGTGATCAAAACGTGGGTCATTCTTCAAATAATCACCCCACACCCATGCGTGGCTCCTTCTTCAGTTCTTCAGTCTTCATTATTCGGTGGGACCGAGGCTTTAGAGTAGTTGAGAAAACGTTCTTGCCGCTATTGTTTCTGCATGAAAACATTGCTTCATCCCACACATGAACGAGTCACATTCAGCTCATCTGAGCTTTAATTATTGATCCTTTCAAATACTGTCAATATTTATGCAAGACGTCGGACTTGCGTGGTTGGACGAAGTTGGACGACAATGAAACGGAACGCTGACAGTACAGGAACTATGCAGATGAAACGCAAATTGACAAATTGAAGCTGTCGTCAGGATTCATTCACATTTTTCAACAGTTTGAAAATTCTGACAAAATGCCAGCTACAGGAACAAAGCTGGATGATGGTTAAACAATGTCTCCGAAAGTCAACGCAAGTCCAGATTTCTTGTTTCGCTTTGGCTTTGGTGTCCTTCGTTAGTGCCGTGTGAATGGGGCTTAAGAGTGTCTTAAGCAGAAGAGATGGTAGAAAAGACAGAGAGGAAGTACGAGGTCTGTCCAAAAAGCAACGGACCTTTTTATTTTTTTCAAAACTATATGGATTTGAATCACGTGTGATTGCATCAGCCAAGCTTGAACCTTCATGCGCATGCGTGGGTTTTTCACGCCTGTCGGTTGCGTCATTCGCCTGTGGGCAGGCTTTGAGTGAGCACTGGTCCACCCCCCTCGTCGGATTTTCATTGTCAGGGAAATATCTGAATGATTTGGAGCCATCTGAATTTAGCGAATGGTGTCCACCTGACTGTCTCTCACAGTTTCTGGAAAAATTTGATGCAGCAAAGCTCCAAATCATTATTAGTTATTATGAGTTATTATTACTATTATTGTTGTTGTTGGTATTATTAATATATGAATACAAATGTAAAAAAAAATACAATTTGACTCCTTTATGACAACGAACGCTGAGCCATTAATTATTATACAGAAAACATTTCCACGCAAACTGCTGAGACGCGAACAGCTTAATGCTAATTTTAACATTGAAAATGCCATAGACATGCTAACGCGTTAGCATCGGTCCTGTTTTTAAATTATAAAATACATCTATCAACTGTTTCAGATGACCATAACAGGTTGGTTTAACATAAAAAAGGTAAATATTACTCACAGACATATGCTCTTTAGGGTTTTAGCAGGGAAAAATTAAGATCAAGCAAAATAAAACAATGAATCAACAAAGCAGGAGATCGAAGCACTGCTTCGATCTGTGAATTACTGCTTCGATTGGTTCAACGTTCAAAGCAAAGCCGCGCTGCAGAAAAGTTGATTACAGACCCACTGCAGGGCCTGTAATCAATGTACAGAAATGATAATTTTCCTGACAAACACACCCCAAAACAACAGCCACTCTGAAGGACCGATAAGGGAATCGTTAACCAAAAAGGTTACTGATGTCGGTGGATCGAATCATTTCTTAACGATACCCGAAAGGAACCGGTTCTCGATACCCATCCCTAGCCAGGAGCCATATAACATATAAAGGTGGATTCTATAATTTAATTGAAAAAGTCAGCCAAAGAACAGTCATTAGGGTAAAGGTTAAGGTCATTGAGGTCAAAAATTCAGGATTCCTCAAGGCAATTATGTTATTTTATAAGGAAATTCCTAACCAAGGGGAGTGCATCATTATTGATGATCTCCTTACCCTACCCATCAGCCTTTGTATCTTCATGCCTCATACTTATGAATTCAGTACTACAGTCCTGTGACATCACTTACTGTGCAATTATTAACGATCTTTCAATAAAAAGTCTGTTTTTAAAAAGCCAACAAAGGAGATGAACTTTGGAATAACGACAAAAAAAAAAGCAGTTTAATGGTAAGATGATTGCCTAAATGTTACAGCTTACATGTACGCCAATATGACAAACTTTGCTTTCTAAACTGTCTGATTGTGTACTGGTATATTTCCAGTGATTCAAAGTCATTGTGTGTTAATGAAGAGAAGAAAACATGGATAAGATTCCACATGAAGCTTACCAAGAGCCTCATCTTCAGTTCATCACCAAAGCATTTTGACAATAATCCACTGTGGTCCTTGACAAAAATCAACATGACCTCTGAGCAATGGCTTCAGTTCAAACACTCAAAATTAGGACCTCTTCGGGCTGGAGGTCTGCCAGTCTACTCTTTTATGTTAATCAGCTAGCCTAACCTTAACCACCCAGACATCTGCTGTTCTGTGCTTGTCAAGCTCCATATTCAATTTGTTTCTAATATAACTACATAAACCACTCAAGTAGAGGGGGAATATGTGACACTTGTGCATGTCCTTCTCACCAGGGTTGAATGGGAGAAAGGCAAGAATCTTTGTACTACAGCAATAATAAATGTTTTCCACACCGCATTTGCATTTTCTTCAGTTTTTATGCTTATGTGTGCACACTCATGTCCAGTAACCCCTACGCACTGACAAAACAACACACAGAACCAAGATCAACCCCTCCACCCACCCACGTGTCTGTATGCAGCAGAGTGACTGAGCAGGGATGTATGTGTGTGTGTGTGTGTGTGTGTGTGTGTGTGTGTGTGTGTGTGTGTGTGTGTGTGTGTGTGTGTGTGTGTGTGTGCACGCACACGTGTGGGGAGAGGGGTGCAAGTTTGTTTAATGGGCAAGACAGGGGACCATGGGGATTAAGCCCTCCCAGCTGGAGGCTTTAGAGGCAAGGCTGGGGCTGTTCTGTTAATTCAAGTGGTCTTAATAATGCCTGTGCACCCTCTGCCCCTGACCCTCCCACCACTACATCAGATCTGGGAGGAAACATGATAAAAGGAGACAAGCAGGAGGAGGAGGAGGAAGAGGAGGAGAAGAGAACGTGTGGGGGTTTACAACCTGTGGCCATCTCTATGGTTGAGTACAGGCTCGGGGGACTTGAGGGACTGTGCATCCCTATTACTTGTACGTCGGCTTTGGCAACACACTTTTCTGCTGCTCCACTTGCACGCTGAGGCTAGCCTTGTTGAAGCTGCATTAGGATTAATCAACACCCAAACAATATGCCAAATGCAATCAACGGAGTCCAACACAGGGCTGCTATCAAATAAAGCTTTCTTCTCCTAAGCCAATGAGCTGCATCCACAACCTACTAGAGGGGATCTACAAAAAGACCACTCACACATTAAAAAAACAAACAAACAAAGCATGCGTGTGCCTCAATAGGACCATCTGAAATGATTGTTGGGCAGCAGGGTGGCTTAATGGTTAGCACTGCTGCCTCACAGCAAGAAGGTCCTGGGGTTGATTTCCACCTGAAGCCTTTCTGTGCGGAGTTTGCATGTTCTCCCCGTGTTTGCGTGGGTTCCCTCCAGGTGCTCCGGTTTCCTCCCAAATCCAAAGACATGCAGGTTAGGTAACTTGGAAACTTTAAGTTCTCTGTAGGTGTGCATGTAGGTGTGAATATATTTGCCTGTCTGTATGTAGCCTTGTAACAGACTGGCATCCTGTCCAGGTTGTACCCCGCTTCACGCCCTATGACTGCTAGCATAGGCTCAGGCCCCCTGTGGCCCTTAAATGAAAGCAGCAGGTATAGAAAATGGATGGATGGAAATGCGACTTTAACGCCGCGTTCACACCGGGCGTAACACGAGCGACAGCAGCGACGGGATGCCATGTAATCCCTATGTAAGGACGCGTTTTGGCGCCAAATCACTCAACGCGACACAATGGACGCGAATGAAGTGACGCAAGTGAAACCATTTTGAGCGATTGCCGCGTTTGTGGCGTGATTGTGTTGCATCACGTCGCCCTCCTCCCCAAGTTGAAAATACTGAACTTTTTTGTCTTGTCGCGCCGCGATGACCAATCAGGGACTGAATATGTAGTGACGTGGAGATGTCTGGAGCTTGACTGAAGATGTGAACATGTCCTGTCTCTGGTAGCAGCCTGTGAGCAGGACTTATGTCTCTTTTGTCCTTTATTTCACAATTATGACAGAGTTTTTGGAGCAAGCAGCAGCCCCACAGCCGAGGGACCGGAGGTTTTCTTTTTTTTTTATCGTGCGCGCGTGAGTGAATCGTCCGTGGATATTATTTTACTTATTAACTACACAGATGTATAATAAAACAAATGGTGACTGGTTTGTAAACACAATGACAGAGTTTTTTGAGAAAGAGCGAGCAGCAGCCACACAGCAAGCAGCGGAGTTTCTTTCTCTTTTTTTTCCTCTGCACGCATGAGTGAATCGTCTGTGGAGATTATTTTATTAATTAACTACACAGATGTATAATAAAGCAAATGGTGACTGGTTTCTAAACACAATTATGACAGTTTTTTGTGGAAGAGCGAGCAGCAGCCCCACAGCAGGCAGCAGAGTTTTTTTTTTTTTTTTTTTTTAATTGTTTACATGTGCTCGCATGAACGGGACAGGAGGTCCTCAAACTGGGTCCTGCAGAGGCAGAAGGACCGCTGAAAGCGGCCGTCATCCAGATACAGCTCCTGCAGCAAATGATGATACTCCCCGAATTGGGAGCTTTCCACAACAACTCGCTCCGTGTGATCAAGGTCCATCATGTTAACCTGACTGACAACCGGAGCCGGCGAGCGGAATGGAAGCTCCTCCTATTTGATGACGCACTGGGGCGAATTTTCGCAGCAAAAGCAGAGCGACACACCGGGTGATGGTGGCGCGTCTGTCGTCACGCGACCCCCGCAAATTTGTGGCGTCTGATCGCGCCCGGTGTGAACGCGGCATTACACTTTTTTCCCTTTCATGAGAACAATTATTCAAAATGTATTATGTTTATTTGTTTACCTTCTCAAGCCCTATTTAGATGGGATTTATTTTATATGGGGAGGTAGAGTAATGTAATTTTATCACAAGATGTTTTATATTTTAGGCCAATTTACATGGGATGAGAAAGCTCAAATAAATGACAGAGGAAACTCATTAAACAGGCATCACTCTTCAAAAAAGTAGACTGAATCAAAGATTTTTCTGCATGGTCCTCTTTCTATTAGCTAGCTCTTCAGTCTAGTTTTCTGTTGGGTTCACTTTCTTTTTTGTGCTGTTTGAGCAGTGTGCTGAGGTGCATGCTTCATGCAGAGGTGCACACCCAGGTGGTCAGAACATCTCTCATAGAAGCACAAACTAAGCATGTCCCATGGTTTAAGTTTTAATGTGCATGTGCAGCATGTTCATAATGCACTGTGCCTATGTGCCATAAGCAGAGCAGGTGTTTTAATGATGCACACTAATTGAATGCAAAGAGATGTTGACATGAACGCGATCACATGATTTGTGACATGTGAACAGACTGATACAGCAAGCAGCCAGGAGCTCAGTACACTGTGCTATGCGTTTTAAAAAATACACAAGCACACTGCTTTGCTATAAATACACACTAAGATCTCTTTTAGATCATAAGCAGTGCATGCCTGTCTACGCTTGATAGCGCAGATTTGTGAAGCTGATACTGTGATTAAAAACTGCTTTCTCTTCATGCCTGCACTGCAACTCAACCACAGTCTGTGCAGGGGTGGACCCACAGGGGCAAGGGGTGAGAAAGGTCCCCTGAAACCCTTTAAATGGCCACTTTTGATGACATTTAAAAAACATTTTTTGCACATAATAATAATAATATTAACCATATTCTACTGTGCACCATAGGATAAACGATTGTGAAAAAGGCAATAATTTAAGTCTAACTTCATAATCTGTTAATTTTAGTAACTACAAGCGAGAATACCAACTCCAAGACATCCATGTTTTCAAGTTAATCCAAATGGGTTAAAATCTTAATTTCTTACAAAAACGGGTATGCCAGTAACAACAGTTATAAAATGTTTCTCAAAAGACTTTGCTTCAATTGTCAAATTCAGCATTATAGAAAAAATTAACCTTTAAAATCATAGGTTGGGGAAAAAAAAAAAAAAAAAAAATCATACAAACCGCAGAATGACAATGCAGGCCTCTGCACAGACCTGTTTAAACCACCTCTGACAAGTAACACAGTTCTGCCAGTCACCACACATAAACGTTTGACCGATGGGCTGAAAATCCTCAGAGATGAATTGCATATCCTGGACTGAGTATCTGTTGTCATGGTAACCTCTGATTTGGGGAAACAGAAGAGATGTAGCTTTTTTCTACCATAAAACACCAACCTAGTGTGATGCTGCAGTCACACAGGGTAATATCACCCCACATTCCATTTATGCATTTCATTAGTTTGCTGCACATTATTATTTGCAGTCACTTATTTATCATTCAAATAACTACTATCACATAGCTTGCTTAATTTACAATTAATTTTGCTTTAATCTCACATTGTTTTATATGGAGCGCACACATTTTAACAATGTAGAGTCATACAAACTATACTTCTTGGTTCCCAATTATGTTTTTGTCTTTAGTTACCTGGAGTTTTGGACAGGGTTCTTTCTAGGCTGGGCAAAAGGCATGGCTGAGGAGACTTAATGCTCATTAGGCCATACCACATCTCTCCATGTTTTTGCTTTGTATATATTTGTATTTAGTGTTCACTGTCTCCACCCCTTTTGTGTTATTTGGTTTGGCCAAGCCAATACATGTTACCTCTGGTGTCACTGTGTTAGTTTTATTTGATTAACACAATGTCTGTTGGTGTCTTGAGTTGTTACATTTCATTGACCTCTTTTATTAGCCTTGGTATTATTTTGGGGTCTGTACAAGCTTTAATAAAAATTGTTTTGGGTAAATAAAATCTGGCTTCTTTGAATTTATAACACCCGTGTCTTCTTGCTTTACTGCTTGGTCCCTTACATTACATATAATAAACAATGGTGAATGTTTTAATGGATGACAGTGACCCTTCATATTTCTCAAGAGTACAGACAAATGACACTGACGACAAAGTATCAGAAACTTCATTTGTGACATATTTCTTCATTCATTACAATTTTGAATTATATAACAATCTAAAAAGATTCAAAGTTCAAAGAATGAATTCAAGGGATAATGTTATGCATAATCAGTTTTTACATCCATCTTTTACAGTTCAACAGCACTTCATTTTAACCAGTGCAAATTAATAACAGGAATGAAAATGCCAGCATTAACCAAGAGGCAAATTTTCACAAGTGCATTCGGGCCTCTTCAAATTAGTACACATTAAAAACAAGGTAAAACTTCAAAACTCTGTAATTCTCTATATGTCCATGTCTGAACTAAATACTACAAACAGTTCTGACATGAAATGGCTATTTTGAACATCGGCGATATATCCCATACATGTGTGACCTCTGACAGGACACACTGACAGCATTTGTGAAAGGGACTGTTCAACCATTAGGGAGTTTAAGTAGCAACTCTTTTACCTCCTCTGCAGCAACTGGCAATATTGTTCAGTTCTTTGTGTATATGTATTATCTTGACTACTTGGTGTAGCCTGCATCCCCGCAAGAACAAACTGAGAATGTTTCCATTATCACTAATAACATGAGGTAATGGTGCAAAGACTTTGTATTTAGGGATTTTTTGTTTGTGTTTTTTTTTTTGTCTTCAGTGACATGATTTAAACTGTTACATGCTGGACAGAGACACATTCACTTTCAATAATTTTTGTGATTTTAAAAGTTAACTCTGCTATTAAATGAGCCATCTCAGTCAGGGCTGTCTGCAATTTGGAAATATTCTGGAATTGGATATGGACCATATTGTAATTCTGCTACAGTGGAAGACTCCAAGGAGTATGCAAAGCCATGGTCTGGAAGCGGAAGTATTTTTCAAATTTCCAAAGTGCCATGATTGAAAATGTATAATATTCAATCTTGGAGATTATATATCCCACAAAAATTCAAACCAAACAATTATCCTAATCCTAAAATTTTGAACAAAATAATTTGCAAAGTTGCTCGGCATCATTCTGACAGCGGCAACAATGCAGACATCGCGAAAATATTTGGGAGTGCAATAAATAAATCCAAGCTCATTGCAGTTCACCCAGTGAGCAGAACAAATACAGGCTAAAGCTGCCTAACAACAACTCAATATGGGATTACTGTTATTGTACATAAATGTATACTTTTAAAGCAGTCACAGCAGTTGGCATTGTTAAAATCCTGTCTGCTTAAAATCTTCACCTACAGTGGGTGCGACGATTTACCCAAACTGTCCCAGACTGACTCCAACGACGGACCCAAACTGACCCAAATATGACTAAATGAAGTACTTTTATTTATTTTCGGAAATGCGCTTGCTTCTCAAAACAGTACATTAAAAGCAAACGGCACTCGCCTTTGCAGACGTACAGCGGGATGCACTGTTGCCTCATCAGGGTTCATAACATCAGATATCAGAGTCTGTTGTATGACCCCCCCTCAAAAAAAAATTGCCAATACTCACAAACATACTTTAGCATCCCTTGTTTATTGTTTCAGCATTCTGAAGAGGCAGCGAGACAGAGAGAGCGAGAGAGCACTGTCTATTAATGTATCGTTTTGAGAATGGAGCGCATTTCTGAAAATAAATAAAAGTACTTAATTTAGTCATATTTGGGTCAGTCTGGGTCAGTTTGGGTCCGCTGGAGTCAGTCTAGCTCAGTTTGGATAAATCATCGCACCCCCTACAGTGGAAACATAAAGCCAGTTCCGGTGACCATAACAGATCTTTAAAACAGTGTCAGTATGAGATCCATAGTGCCTGCCAGAGCAGTTCTCCGCATGTGCAAACTGGTTGTTTTGAATTGGCAATAACTAATACAGTGATACCTCCTGATACTTACAGTGATACTTACAAACACTGATGTCACAAGCATGCGCATTAACATCATTGGCAAGAACGTGGGTAAACTGATACCACAAAAGAGAGAAAGTATGGCGTCTTCGAGTACAGGAAGCAATTTGACGATTTCTGAATACATTCAAAACCTAGATAGTACTGCAAAAGCAATGTATTTCTCCATGCTAACCTACAACAAAGGTCTTTGTAGGCTTCCAGATCTGTCAACAAACCCACGTGACCAGATTCATGACATCACGGGAAGTATCGCTATTAACCCTCTGGGGCCAACGCCGTTGTATACGACAGCTAAGAGCAAGCTTTACTAAATTATAAATAACTTTTTAATGATATGAGATAGAAACTTACTTTTTTTTTGCTGAAAAGTTAACTCCGTGGACCTTTGAGCCAGCCAGTGGCCATCTTTGTATGCCTCATAGAAGCTGTGTGATGACGTGTGCAATGCAAGTGTCCAATCGGAATTGGCTCACCGTCACATGGTTTTCCAAAATCCAATCGTAGGGCAGATTTACCTCACATGAAAAACCAAAGATCATTTTCAGGAGTGATATGTTCCTAGTTGCCTGGGTGCTCCAATGAGTACATACTATTGGGCTCCAAATACAACCTGCGCCATTACGCACAGCAATCACTGAAAGCAGACGGAGAGCCTCTGATGACAATCCCACGTGCTCAAACAAAGAGTGTGTAACCATCAGGATTGCTCCACTAGTTTGCATGTGAATGTTACTGGATAACTCTGTTGCTTTTACCATGAAGACAAAAAAAAAAAAAAAAAAGCAAAGACCATTTTGTATATATTGTTAAAATGTGCATTTGTGTTTACTGTTTGAACTTTTTTTTGTTGTACAGTCTTTCACACAAGACCTCGAATTACCTTTATAAAGTGTCAAAACAGTTGTTTATAGTTTGCTGTGTGTTTTGAATAAATGTGTGTGGAAAATTATTTTCCGCCTTACTTTTTCCTTCCTTATTTTTGATTGTAAACCTTTATTAAACTTAAACACAACAAAAGCATATATATTATGAAGGCACAGGTTGTCCTGAAAAAAAGAGACATAAAACTTGATTGTGGGATGCAAGGAGAGCTGTTAACAGCAATAATAAAACATTTATGCCAGGTGAGTGAACTATCCAAAAAATGCCCTCGGACCCCAGGGGGTTAAGTTGTCCTAAAATTTCAGACTTTTGTTGTCACCTGCGTAAACATAAAACCTTAAAATGTGGTATGAATCTGGTACTGACAACCCCTTTATATCCTACTGCCCTCCCTTTCCAGGGGTGTGGGGAAGAATACAGCTCTTTTGCAGTTAAAGCAACAAACAAAGAGTTGTTCATTAAAGACCTAAAAACTGAGTTATTTGAGACTCGATCTGTGTTGATGGATGATTGGCTGAAGTGGTGGATAATACAGCCACTTTAAAATCACACATTTGCTAACCAAACATCTCTTCTTGATGCCATATAATGCTCCATCACTCTGCAGAACTTAACACTGCATAACCAACATTACTTCCCCAAAGGGACACCAATTACTGACACAAAAACAAACTGCATACACACCATCACCTGCTAAACTGTCAGGATAAATCAGTTGTTGCTGAGTGTGTCCAAATGTCAATTACAAAAAAGCACTTACTGAGTGTCTGGATTGTGGAAACATCATGTCAGTTCCTTGTGTGTTGCTCTCCTTTCCAAACACGATAAACTGGGTGGTTTGTGTTGATGTTTTTGCTCTGCGTTGGTCCTTTGTCCAAAGCTAGCCTCCAGGAGCTGACCAGCGTTAGCACGACGGCTAGCAACCCCCCACCCACCCCCCAAAATAAAAAGACGGTAAGTGATGCACTTTGCTGTCGTTAGCTCAGTTATAGTCAATCTGTTGTCTGGCTGATATCAGACCATTCAGCTGGACTTGTCCCAGCACCGTATTTACTGTGCCTGTGAAGTGGGAAAACAGCACCAGTAGCTAAGCTAGCAAATTGTTGAAAAGCTGTCAGTCAAAATGATTCATCGCGGCGTCGCGAGCTTTAACGCGCACGCGGCAGAGACGCGTTCAAAGTGTTGTTAATGTGCCGAGCTAACGGAGAGCTTGACAGCTTTCAGTTTGGCTTCCTCACCCAGCTGAGACCAAGCTGATTGAGGGGGTTAAAAGGTAAACGAGAAAAAAATGCTTCTCATAAAATAACAAAATGTCTGCGGGTTCGTTTAAGTTGAATCCAGTACCGTCCTGCAAACAACAAACCGCACATGCAGCGCTTCCACTTCAAACGGACTCGCCTTCCCCGAAAAAGCTAGAGGCAAACTCTGAACTGTTATCCTTAAAAACCGAGCAGTGCTGGAGAAACACGGCGGATTTATCATCCGCTGTGAAGCCAAAAGTCCATTCTTGGAGCTGAACACCCCACACACAGAAACCCAGCGCGTAGATCCGCAGCGTAGATATCTACGCGCCGCACCTCTATACCGCCTGATCACTGAGCCTCGAGCGCCCCTTGTGGACAGGTCACCACATAAAACAAGAGGCTATGAGTGCAGCTTCTTTTTTTAACCCCCTAACAAGCACGTTGGACGCAGTAAATATCGACTGTAATTTTATTACTGCATAAATTAAAATGAATACTTTCAAGATATGAATGAATCTGTCACACAGTTGAGTTGCCCTCAAAAGTAACTATAGAACAAAAACAGCATAATGTTCCAATAGATTTTTTAAAAAATGAATTAAAGCTGATTAAATCACATATAGATATATATTTTTTACATGAGTAAAACAACAGGGCAATCACATGAACCCCTGTTTTGTGTGTGTGTGTTTACAAAATACTGGGTATTATTCTGGAGTAGTGTATCTTGAAACTGATCCAGTGGTCATCATTAAAACCTTTTATTCAGCTTGTAACAGACCTCCCCCCTTAACTGAGGCAATATCCCTTTATTTTAAGTATCAGGATTAGGCACGTCATTGGATTCATCACATAGCTATGACACGTCATAGCTATGTGATAAGCCTTAAATGGTAAATGGACTCTTTCCATCTGCATCAAAGCACTTTACAATAATGCCTCACATTCACCGCTATGTCAGGGTGCTGCCATACAAGGCGCTCACCACACCACACACCGGGAGCAATAGGGAATTAAAGGGCCCGAGGGCCCTTAGTGATTTTCCAGTCAGGCGGGGATTTGAACCCATGATCTTCTGGACTCAAGCCCAACACCTTAACCACTAGACCATCACCTCCCCAACACACTGAGAGACCATTTTCCATAATTTTGGCCTAAAGTTTCCCTCAATAAATGAGGAAGCAAACATTGCTATAATCCATGTCTGACTGATTATGAAGCCAGAGCCAATTGAAATGAATAAGGCATGCAGCAGTGGCCTTGGTGGCCCCTGGACCTAGGGTTTGTAAATTAAACAGACAAGGTTATTTCAAGGTACATCTAACTTCAGATATACCTGCTCTGCTTGTCCATCATGCATGTAATGATGAAGGTTCTTCCCCGCTATAAGCCAAGAGATGTCCACCAGTTGACCAACAAGTTGATGGCATATTAAATGAGAGCTTTTGATGAAACTCCATTATACCTGCATTAATGATAAATGTCCGCCAGCTGGAGATATTGCTCCATTTCAAGGACCTTGAGTATAGGCTGCTGTGGGCCACCAGCAACAATGACCAACCTATTGCCTATATTAGCAGGTAAGTAAAATAAAGATGCTTTTTGCATTATCTTGTGCATCAAAGATGAACCCAATCAAATCAGTTTATCCTCAGCATTTACCTGTTTGATGTGGTGAGTTACAGGTTCATTGAATTTATTGTCCTGGAGTCATGTTAAAGTGGTGGTCATAGACTCATTTACGGTACCTATTCATTCATGGTTTCCGCCTTGCTTCCAAAGACAGCAAGGCGGCTCACACACAAGATGACTTTGGTATATAAGGCACTTGTTGGGCTGGTTATCGGAACCAGCTGTAAGCGGTTATCGGAGAACTGTAAGCGTGTATGCCTTACGTTCGAATGACACTTTGTGTTTCTCTGTTCCCTGGATTTGAAAAGGGAAAGAAAGCTTTTAGTTTAGCCTCCCCCTTTTCTTGGAATGCCCTCCAAATGGAAATGAAACTGCCTGGGCTGGTTTCACTGACAGCTTTCTGATCACTCTTATTAAACCAACAGCAGAAAGTTTTTGGACAATGTGTCTGTTTTAAACCCCTGTCTTAGACCAGGAGTTTTATTGCGCTAGAGCTTGCGTTGTTATTTAAAATAAGTATTGTGTCCATAGGTTAGCTGCTGGTGTTTGTATTTTATAGCGGATGTGTTGTTTTTATTATTGTTTTATTATTGCTTTGCCTGTTGGTGTGGGCTGTTGCCTTCTTGGCCAGATCCCCCTGCGAAGTAGGTCTTGATCTCAGTGGGTTTTCTTATCTGGTTAAATAAAGGTTAAATGAAATTCAGTTGTAAATGCCAGCTGATTTGTCTGGCTGATATTATGCAATCCATGCCACCACGGAATCACTTTGAGGCCTGGATGACAACTACCTAGGCTGACAACAGGTCCATCACCACCTCTTGAAAATACAACCCCAATTCCAATGAAGTTGGAACATTGTGTAAAATGTAAATAAAAACAGAATGAATGATTTGCAAATCCTCTTCAACCTATACTCAATTGAATAAACCACAAAAACAAGATATTTAATGTTCAAACTGATTGCTCATTTTGAAATGGATGCCGGCAACATGTTTCAAAAGAGCTGGGACAGTAGTTATTTCAGTGATCGAAACGGATGTCTGGATGTCTTTGGTACTAGGTCTACTCAGAAGGAAAGGTGTTACATCACCTTTCCTTCTAACAACACTCAATAAGCCTTTGGGAACTGAGGACACTAATTGTTGAAGCTTTGTAGGTGGAATTCTTTCCCATTCTTGCTTGATGTATGACTTCAGTTGTTCAACAGTCCGGGGTCTCCGTTGTTGTATTTTGCGCTTCATAATGTGACACACATTTTCAATGGGTGACAGGTATGGACTGCCAGGTAGGCCAGTCTAGTATCCACACTCTTTTACTACGAAGCCACGCTGTTGTAACACGTGCAGAATGTGGCTTGGCATTGTCTTGCTGAAATAAGCAGGGACGTCCCTGAAAAAGACGTTGCTTTGGATGGCAGCATGTGTTGCTCCAAAACCTGGATGTACCTTATTCAGCGTTGATGGTGCCATAAAGATGTGTAAGTTGTCCATGTCATGGGCACTAACACACCTCCATACAGTACCATCACAGCTGCTGACTTTTTAAGTTAACGCTCGTAACAACCTGGATGGTCTTTTTCCTCTTTTGTCCGGAGGACACAATGTCCATGATCTCCAAAAACAATTTGAAATGTGGACTCATCAGACCACAGCACACTTTTCCACTTTGCATCTGTCCATTTCAAATGAGCTCGGGCCCAGAGAAGGTGGCGGCATTTCTGGATGTTGTTGATGTATGGCTTTTGCTTTGCATGGTAGAGTTTTAACTTGCACTTGTAGATGTAGCGACGAACTGTGTTAACTGACAATGGTTTTTTTGAAGTGTTCCTGAGCCCACGCAGTAAGATCCTTTACACAATGATGTCGGTTTTTAATGCAGTGCCGCCTGAGGGATCGAAGGTCACGGGTATTCAGTGTTGGTTTTCGGCCTTGCCACTTACATGTAGAAAGTTTTCCAGATTCTCTGAATCTTCTGAGTATATTATGCACTGTAGATGATGGAATCCCTAAATTTTTTTACAATTGAACATTCACAAACATTATTCTTAAACTGTTTGACTATTTTTTCATGCAATTGTTTACAAAGTGGTGATCCTCGCCCCATCTTTGCTTGTGAACAGCTGAGCCTTTTGGGGATGATCATTTTATACCCAGTCATGACACTCAATTAGTGTCATCAGTTCCTAAGTGCTTATTGAGTGTTGTTAGAAGGAAAGGTGATGTAACACAGTGGTAAACATACCACTGTCCCAGCTTTTTTGAAACATGTTGCAGACATCCATTTCAAAATGAGCAAATATTTGCATATAAACAATAAAGTCTAACAGTTTGAACATTAAATATCTTGTCTTTGTGGTATATTCAATTGAATATAGGTTTAAGAGGATTTGCAAATCATTGTATTCTGTTTTTATTTACATTTCACACAACATCCCAACTTCATTGGAATTGGGGTTGTAACACTCTGTCTGCCACAGCCAGATGAAGCATGGGCATCCCTGTGGCCTTCTCCAGCCACTGGGTTTCTCAGCACTGAGGCACAGAGAAACACGTCACATGGTCAAATTGTCAAAGCTGGTGCTTGTTTGATGCAAAGTCTTTACAGCAGTACCCAAAGATCCTCTGAGTAGACCTAGTACCAAGACATCCAGTCATCTGTTTCGGTCACTGGTTAGTGTCCGAATCTTACCAGGACCCTAAAGATTTGGACCTTCTTTCTCACCAAACACCTCTGTCCAGCAACCTCATGACTCCATTAGCTCTTCCCAGGCATCTCAAATATTATGGACCTAGAGAAACAAATGTCTCCACAAGCTCAGTACTTTCACTGAGTCCAGGAAGTAATTAAAAGCCTATATCTAATGGCCCAGTCACACGGCACTTACTGCTGATCAAGGAAAATCACAAGCTCATAAGTTGGTCTCCATTGCCCAATCCAACACCCAGTCCATGCAAGCATTGAATAGTGTAGTCGCTCCATGTATCGCCAGGAGCAGCCGATGGGTGGAGATGTTGTTCCCCTTAATGTGGAATGTTGTCTTATCTCAAGTTGGAAAGGGTGGCTCCAAGAATTGCAACAACTACAGGTACATTTAAAAAAAAATTATAGTATCGTGAAATAGCAAAATATTTTTTGTCAGATATGTCAGGAAGTGAAAATATTATATATTCTAGATTCATTACTTATAAACTAAAATGGGGCATGGCATGGAGGCAATCAGCTGGTGACACTGGTGAGGTGTAATGGACACTCAGGTTGCTTTGATAGTAAGCTGGTGTCCTCTTGACAAAAGCCCATGGAGAATCTAGGGAGATTTGTCTGTGGGACCAATGAAGTTTGTGGCACTGTGGGCAGATGCCAAATCGTGCTGAAAAAGGAAATCACATCTCCATGAAGCGTGTCAGCAGATGGAAGAATGAAGGGCTCTTAAATCTGGACTGTGTTGACTGTGGACTTAATCGTTGTAGCAATTTCTTGGTGACGACGAAGACTGTTTCTTGATTGATTCCTGAATGGGATATCTACATCCATGGTTGCTCTAGAGACGCCAGCGTGTGAATTTGTTTAAAGTGAGGATGTTGTTGCATGCTGACAAACACGTGGTCCTACAAGCCACCACCTCCTCCGCCTGATCGGCCATTGTGGACTCTTGTTTCACCAGAGTCCTGTTAGTCTCATGTTCAGGTTTCTGTTGTGCCTTCATGGTATCTGTAGCTGCCACGAGACATAATCCCCACCATATTTCACCCCAAAAAGCAATTCCTACTTGATCTGTTATCCAGGTGTCACGAAGAGGGTGAGGGATCACCACCAGCAGATGACCTGGCACCCTAAATCAGAGTATGGAAACCTCCCACAGGAATTCAAGCAATGTGGACTTTGTGTTGCTTCAGACTTACTCCAGATTCTGATACATTCATTTCCAAATGAAATACAAAATTTACTTTCATCTGAAAAAAGGACACTGAACCACTGGATAATGGTCCAGGTCTTTTTCTCCTTAGCCCAGGTATAGTGGAGCACATATCTGTGACAGTCGTTTATTTCTGGAAGCAAGCACCAAATTCAGCAAAAACTTAGATACTCCTTTTGAAAAAAACAGTTGGCCACTTGAATTTTCAATAGGTGAACAGGTAGGAGTCAATTGAGGAATTACACAGGGGTTAAAATTAAAAGAAGCTCCAATCATATTGAAAACTATACCACATTATTTGTCTGATCACAAAGATTCCAAAAAGGTATAGTTCTGACTATCTGCGACTGAATATTATAGGGTAAAAACAGCACGTATGGTGGCAAAGGTCAGTTTCAGTTTGTATAGTGGTCAAAAGTTAAAGCTGCTCTAATTTTGGTTTAAAAAAAAAAAAAAAGTGATGCAAATTATTAGTTGATAGGGTTTTAAAAAGGAATAGTTTGCACTATGTGCCATGCTGTTATTATGTTACAGGGTAACACATGTCACATATTGTAGAATCCAATGGACATCAACATTGATTGATCTTTACCTTGGAGACCAAACATTCACCTCAGTCAAAAGTAGTTAATTTATTAATGCTATTAATTCAACCAATAATTTGCACTTAAAAAAAAGAGATGTGGTCATCCCTGTTGCTTGTGCTTCTTTTTCGACCATACTTTTCCAGTTAACGTTCCATGAATATTTGAAAGCGCTCTCAACAGCTAGTCCTTTCAGCAATGACCTGTGGCTTAGCATCCTTGTGGACGGTGCCAATGAGTGCCTTCTGAACAACTGTCAGATCAGCAGTTTTCTTCATTACTGTGGTTGTATGTACTGAATCAGATTTATGGTATTTATACTGCATAAATAGTGTTACACTTGAAATGAAATATTCTACCATTTCATATTTTTTTTTTTTTTTTGCAGCTGTAGGTTGTAATTACTAAAATTAAAGCTGTGTAGCCTCTGGGAGTTTTAAGATTTAAGTATATATATATAAAAAATAATCTTTGGCACACTTCTAATTTTGTCCTTAGTATTTAAGTAAGGCTTTCATAATACTATATTGCCAGTATGATTAAAATTCACACTGTCTGGAAACAATATAAAATTTCACCCCTTGAAGGGGAGAATTTCAAGCGATCAGAAACCATGATCTACATTTATAAGCAAAATCAAATCACACAGGGACTGCCCCCGATTTGTGCAAGGGACACTGGGAAGGACACTGCGGCTGCCAATTAGAGTGAAGGAAGGCAGAGTGACATTACCCGACTGCTTGCTCAAACAAACCAAGATGGCGGAAAATGCTCTGAAACTGCATATTTCTAAAGCTCACATTTTGTAAATGTTGGTGAGAAATAAACACTTCTAAATTTAAAAATTCTGTTTTTGAAACCAGATTAACACCTTTGAAGTGATTTACAAGATATTTTACTAATGCTAGTGTGCACACCCCGGGAACGCGCCTCAAACAAGTGGGTCAGGTCAAAGGTAACCTCAAAACATGCAGGTGCGCGCACACACACACGCTTCCTCCTATAATTACTCTGCATGAGCTATCAGAAGGAAAACATTCAATATGGACCCCCCCCACTAGGTGTGTTCTCATTAAAATGAGCTGTAATTTTGCAACGTTATAAAATCTACATTATAATCCTTGGCTTTTGGTAGAAACAAAACTGTCATTTGTGTGAAATTTGAAAGGCTACACAGCTTTGAAATAAAAACCTTGCAACATTTTAGTTTAAATGTAAAAAGTCTAGAACATATTGATATATCTGACAAAATATTGAAGTTCATCCATGATTTTTTTTTTTTTTTAAAGATGGACCTTTACTCTCTGTGCTGGGAAAGGTGCATACAAGGATTATTCTCAGTACAATTCAGTTGCAGCTACTTGCTGCTCAGCAACAACAGTCTGGTTTCAGACCCAAGTCAGTTATCAACCGCATTCTAGCTCTGCGCGGACTCTGAACACAAGTGTGCATATTGTGCATCCCTGCATCCCAGGGTGCTGGATGAGCCCCTGCCTGCAGCGCAATTGCTTGCATAGTCACCTCAATAATACTTTGTTTTTGATGTTATTCTGGTTTTCCGTTTCCTGTTTCTTTAGCTTGTAAAAACTTTGTAACTGTTAGAATGGCCTAGGCAGTGGGACACCAGTCTGAGTCTGGTCTGCTTGAGGTTTCTTCCTCAATATTGTCAGGAGGAGTTTTTCCTTACCACTGTCACCTGTGTGCTTGCTCTAGGCGTTGGTAAGGTTAGACCTTACTCGTGTGAAATGCCTTGAGGCAGCTTTGCTGAGATTTGGCACTACATGAAGTGAAATAAATTGAATTGAGCAATGCTCCTTTGCAGCCTATGCTTATTTTTGCAAAGCGGTTGATCGGGTCTGGGACATCCTGATCATGCAATAGCAAACTAAACAGTGTTTGTAACTGCTCCAAATTGCTTAAATGGATGAACCCCTTCTCAATCAATCAACTTCAACTTTTTTTTTTATATAGCGCCAGATCACAACAGACAGTTGCCCCAAGGCGCTCTATATTGTAAGGCAAGGCCATACAATAATTATGAAAAACCCCAACGGTCAAAACGACCCCCTGTGAGCAAGCACTTGGCTACAGTGGGAAGGAAAAACTCCCCTTTAACAGGAAGAAACCTCCAGCAGAACCAGGCTCAGGGAGGGGCAGTCTTCTGCTGAGACTGGTTGGGGCTGAGGGAGAGAACCAGGAAAAAGACATGCTGTGGAGGGGGGGCAGAGATCGATCACTAATGATTAAATGCAGAGTGATGCATACAAAGCAATAAGAGAAAGAAACAGTGCATCATGGGAACCCCCCCCACAGTCTACGTCTAAAGCAGCATAACCAAGGGATGGTCCAGGGTCACCTGATCCAGCCCTAACTATAAGCCTTAGCAAAAAGGAAAGTTTTAAGCCTAATCTTAAAAGTAGAGAGGGTATCTGTCTCCCTGATCTGAATTGGGAGCTGGTTCCACAGGAGAGGAGCCTGAAAGCTGAAGGCTCTGCCTCCCATTCTACTCTTGCAAACCCTAGGAACTACGAGTAAGCCTGCAGTCAGAGTGAAGCGCTCTAATGGGGTAATATGGTACTACGAGGTCCCTAAGATAAGATGGGACCTGATTATTCAAAACCTTATAAGTAAGAAGAAGAATTTTAAATTCTATTCTAGAATTAACAGGAAGCCAATGAAGAGAGGCCAACACGGGTGAGATATGCTCTCTCCTGCTAGTCCCTGTCAGTACTCTAGCTGCAGCATTTTGAATTAACTGAAGGCTTTTTAGGGAACTTTTAGGACAACCTGATAATAATGAATTACAATAGTCCAGCCTAGAGGAAATAAATGCATGAATTAGTTTTTCAGCATCACTCTGAGACAAGACCTTTCTGATTTTAGAGATATTGCGTAAATGCAAAAAGGCAGTCCTACATATTTGTTTAATATGCGCCTTGAATGACATATCCTGATCAAAAATGACTCCAAGATTTCTCACAGTATTACTAGAGGTCAGGGTAATGCCATCCAGAGTAAGGATCTGGTTAGACACCATGTTTCTAAGATTTGTGGGGCCAAGTACAATAACTTCAGTTTTATCTGAGTTTAAAAGCAGGAAATTAGAGGTCATCCATGTCTTTATGTCTGTAAGACAATCCTGCAGTTTAGCTAATTGGTGTGTGTCCTCTAAGCCTGTATATCCCATTGAAGGAACATTTCACTTTTTATTTGTGAGATAATGACAAGCCAAAATGAGGCAGGTGGTAGGAGGTTAAATGTATTTACAGCAGCAAACTCTGGTACACTGACAGCACAGTGGGACAAACACTATGCAAGAAAGTGACATCACACTCCAAACACACTCCAAAGAACCAAGAGAGTATAGGAACAAATTTTATTCCAATTTAAAACATTTAAAGGTGAAGGCTATGAAAATCATTTCATGTTTGAATGAGGTTCAGGCAACAGTGGTTGAAATGAAACATACAAAAGAGAAATATGGCTAAAATACTGTAAATCAATAACTCTTCGACCCCTTTTCATGAGTGTTGCATGAATATAGTATCTCACCCACCCGCTCCCTCCCCAACCTGACAAACACATGCATTTAAAACATAAAAAAAAAAAACAGCAGTTCATTAGTCTTAAATATAGAGAATCATCCTTTTTGTTAGTTAACCGCTTACATAGTGTTATTAATTTTAAAAACTGGACCATGAAATTCACAGGTCCTTATATTTTTAAAATCCCCCCACCCCACGACAAAATTGTACGCAACATTGGCACTTTTTAAGAATCTGGCTTTACAAAGAAAGGGGATTGGCACACTCATTGTACATAATTTACACCTGGTATACTCAAAAACAGAAAAATCAAACAAAAATACATTACTTTCAATTTGTACACCACTACACAAAGTTTATTTTACCTCTTTAAAAAGTCTCATCTAAAGTTGTCCAAATACTTAAGGTCTGTCAAGAAAAGAAAAAAAAATTAAAGATAGCTTTAAATATCTCTGTATATCAATCCCTCATCAGAAGAGAGTTCAAGCATAAGCACAGCCATCAAAAGTAAACGCACGCCTCGGAGTACCAACACCTACAAATGTGCTTGAATAGACATGAGTTCCATGAATGCAGGCCTGTTGCAGTGTTGCAGCTTCAGTGTCTCTGACCAGTGAAGCAATACGTGGTCCAAACCAAGAATGGCAGACATGTAAACACAGCATATCCATTCCTTCAACCCATATTTTAATGACAGTGTCGGTACCTTCACTTGGCAAGTGTTTCAATAAAATACCAAGGCTTTCCTACCAAGCTGGGCGAAATTTGGAATGGTGGTGGTTTAATAGTTACAAACACTGGATCAAGCCATATTTGCATTCTTGCCATCACTTTTGCTTGGCACCATATAGTGTTCTATCTTTTAAACAGACCTTTTCCCAAAATGCATTCTATGGAAAATAAAGCAAAAACCAAAACTGGACCCATGTCTGCTGCTGACTCTAATCACTGCTTCAGCAGCCAACTGACTTTGTGCTGTTGGATCTGTGAAGCTCAGTGTGCTTCTCAGACCAGCCACACAAAGCTCACATCCAGAGTGGCTCGCTGGGTACATTGCAAACGATTTCCCGTACATGATGCAATCAACATTGGTCCCTAGGATTACCGGCTTCATTTTGTCAACCACCTTCATGCCACCCCATTAAAGTTAATTTGTCAGACTGTAAATTTGCTATATGCGAGCGACATGCCAATAAGTCAGCCTGTAGGGGCAATGCCAATCGAGTGCGAAGCAGTATAGAGTAACATGGAAAAAGGCCAACAAAAAAAAAGTTACACCCACTGAAAATTTTAATAGAAATTATATCACCTTGCTGTTTTCCCAGTTTTGAGGCAGGACACGATATTCTAAAAAGCTTTCTAAAATTTTACCCCCCCCCCCCCCCAAAAAAAAGTCAGCTCAGGATTTATACCAGGTGGAACAGAGGATAATTACTTTGGCAAAAATTGTCAGCTTCCTTTGTCCAAGAAAGTACACAAAGTATTACAACTAGTTTGACCAAAGAAAGTCTTGGTTGAAACATCAGACATCAACCTGTTCCCAGTTTGATGAAAAGATCACAGTTTATAAAAAAAAACAAACAAACAAAAAAAGCACCTCATTTTGTCAACATATGGGAAGCCACGGGCATGTAGTGCAGATTTATGTTTCCATCCTTCATTTATTCAGAAGCCTCAAATGTCATGTTCTCTTTGTAATCATTTGGACCTGTTACTAAAGATAATGGTGATACCTCCGTAATGCATATGGGACAAAAAGAGTGGATGCATGTGGACAATATGCCAATTCAAAATAACAAAATATGCAGATCACATGACTTCCCTATAGAGAAATTACAAGCAAACGTATGCTGTAAACCCTGTAGCAAAACAGTGAAAGTACACAAAGCTTTTTGTTTTTAATGTTAAGCCCCACCCTGCCAGCCACGTCAATGTGCAAATGTTTTCTTTTTCCCAGAACACACCCTTTTTTGAACTCCCACACCGGCAATTAAAAAAAAAAAAAAAAAAAAAAAAAAAAAAAAAAGATCAAGAGATAATTTAAGAGGCAAAAACACAAAAACAAAACCTTAAGTGTGACCACTACAGAACCCCTAAAGCTGGGCTGTGGCACACTGGGATACCACACCACTTCCAACAGTGGGCCATTATCCTCTTCAAAAGGCAAAAATATGTCAAAGTGAACAAATGAGCCAAATGGCCATCAGAAGTCTCAGGAATGTCACAAGCACCTGGACTGCTGCATTTCACACTCACTGAACCTGCAGCCATCATCCTCAAGAGGATGTCGCACTCATCAAGCTCCTCAGTGGACAGACCCCTCCATAATTAATTGCACCTTTTACTCTATACCATAGAGTTCTTTCATTCTACCACTAGTAGTAGCCCTTGTGATGGATAAAGAAGTCATGAAAACTTACCTGAATTACATTGTGAAAACAAAAATAGCCACATATCAACTCTTAGTGGAATATTTAAACAACTGCAGGCAAGAGACAATGAGACTGGTACCAATAGCCAACATATATCCTTAAATATTGCAAAAATGCAAGCATCCTTAAACAGTTAATACTCAACCACCTTTTTTTTTCTTCTTTTTCCTATTTGCATAAAGCACAAACCTGCAATGGAAATATGGGTTTCCACTTTCAGGCATTTTCAAAACAGAACTGCAACAAGTTAGATATATGAAGTATCAATAGAAAGATCACTTGTCCATAAAATAGTTTTGATATTTTACAGCAGTATAAAATCTCCTCTGTTGGAAAAGCTTGAACTGAAACAAGGGAGAAGTTCTCACTGTATCAGCAATACATAAAACTGATCAAAGACACAAGAAACCAACATTTACTGTTGTGCTATCAAGCAGTTTTCCAAATGTTGGCTGAATAATTTGGCAATTTAAAACTAATCAAAGAAAAGCCATGAGAATAGACAAAGCCAACTTTGAATTGGCAGATCAAAAGGTTAAATCTTAAACAACCGAACGGACTGTGCTCAAAGTAATGGGAGAAAAAAGTCAATATATTTGTGATTCAGACAACTATTTAAATAAAAGAATGCCACAAAATATGAAACATGCCACCAATATCAGAATGAACTACCATAAAACACTAAATTCTTGCTTTTACATGAGGAATAAATTCCCAAATTGTTTTTTTTTTTTATAGGCATATAAACCACTTCAGGGATGGGAAATATACTGCCAAAATATTTACAAAAGTTTTTTTTCCTCCTTAAATTTGGATATGTGATACAAAATTACAGGGACAGGAAATGTCAAATTCTATATATTATACATTGTGTGAAAACCTGACTTTTGCTTCAATTGAGTAGTCTAGTCATTTTGCCCCTTGAGAAAAAAAAAAAAAAAAAAGTGTCAAACCTTCCGAAAGCAATATCAATACAAACATCACAATAAATATTAATGTTGACCAAATAGCCAACATTGTTGAAAAATGTATTAAGTCTAAATGGAGAACATGTAGTTGTTTCTGTCTCACCTGCCATCTTTGAGTGTGGCGTGACGACCTTATTTACAGTTGGTGGCTTCTGATGTGGTGCAGGTTGATGTAATATCCCCACAAAAGTAGCATACTTCAAACCTATGGGAGCCAAGTACTTCACTGTCTGCAGCTGATTTACCCCTAACATCATAATTATTGACCCTTTGCAGAGTAGCAGAGTGTGAGGTCTACAGAGCAGCCTCATGCCCGATGCTGTAGTTTTGAACATGCATGGGTAAAAAGAAAAAAAAGGGTGTGAGCCCTTTGTCCATAACAGCTTACTTATCCCATAGAAGGCCCTCTACCCACTTCAAACACAAGCACCACTGAGGTGATAATGTAAAGATGTAAGCAACTGACAGGGCCAAATCAGGAGGAAGGGCCCATAGGTGATGACCCCAAGATTGGGGGGGGAGGAGGAGCGCAAATGGTTGCGTATTATCTTCCAAGCATATTTGTGCAAAAGAAGTGACAAGCAAAACTACAAGACACACTGCTGTTTTTAAACATGGGCAAATGAACAAGGAGACACGTGGACAGCAGGGACAGAATGTGGATAGTTGATCAAATAAAGTATGAAGCAGTTCATCTCTGAGCAGCAGTATGTTTGATGCACGTGTGTTTTTACAAGTGGACTCTGCACTGCATGGGGCTGCAGGTTTCCTACTTGCTCTCTCCCTTTCTCCTCACACCAGGTTGTACTCTTTCAGGTTGAGCTGCAAGATGGTGTCTTTGACGGCTGCAAAGACGAAGCGGATATTCTCCGTATCAGTGGCACACGTAAAATGAGAGTAGATGATCTTGTCACTGTCTGGGTTCAAGTCCACAAACATCTTCAGGATGAATTCTCGACCGGCTTGGGCATCCCGTTGAGGACCTGGGAATACGGCAGATTTAGTTACACATGTAGGTTTTGGTTTAATTAACATTTCATATCTTCCTTTAAAAAATGACATGAAGAGAAAGTTAAAACATCTTAATTTATGGTTACGTACCAGTAATTTACTAAGTCACCACCTAAGAGCCACTCAAACTATTTGTATTGTAGTTTGGAAGTACAGCCATCAGGTGTCACCCAAGAAACAAAAATCTAACTATATAACTTTTATATACATAAAAGACAAGGATAAATGATAAATATTTATCCATGTCTTTTATGTATATAATACTCTTCACTGTGGTATATATCTATTTTGTATACATTATTGTATTATGCATGAGTTTTATGGATATGGATGTGTATATTGTGAAAGGGTTTTTATGTTTTTTTTTTCTATGACAACATCCTGTGACGTAACCTGCCACACCCTATTTAAGATGGCTTTTCATTCATAGAAATTATTTGCCTGATGACGGCCACTGGCCGAAACATTGCTTGATTAAATTCACCTTTGTGTTACAAGTGAGGCAGTGAGTGAGAGTTTTTTTTTTGGTCTTTAAAAAACAAACAAAAAACAGGTCTCTCTACCACTGACAGATGGAGCTCTGTCCCAAAGTTCTACGAATCAAGCAATGGCAGAATGACAGGAAAAAGTGAATGTCTACATTCACTGATTGTTCATATTTTTTTGGTGCCAGATGGGCTGGATGAGTATTTCAGAAACTGCTGATCTACTGGGATTTTCACACACAACCATCTCTGGGGTTTACAGAGAATGGTCGGAAAAAAGAGACTATATCCAGGCACTCTTTTTATATTTACAAAATCCTGCGGCACACCACCAACCAAAATAATATAATTCTATTACCTCTGGTTTTGTGCAAAAACCCAATTATCGCAATAGAAAATCGATACAGAAAACACAGCATTTCGAAAATCCTCAAGCATTTTGCGCTCTGATCTCAATTAGGGCTGTCACAATTAGGAATTTCTGGAGACGATTAATTGTCAGACAAATAACTGTGATTGACGAATATATTCTTTTTTTTCCCCTTCTTTATATTCTACTATTGTAGTATAATTACACAACTCTGGAAGAACGTTTGGCTTCTGTGAGTGGAGAAACTGGGAATAGTCCAACATTTTTATTTTTATCTTCATTTTACATACAGTCCCAACTTTTTCTGAATTGTGGTTGTTTCTGTTGCATTTCTGAAATTGTTTCTCCTTATCAGTCACGTTTTGTGCTTAAACACTGCATTAAGCCCATATTGAACAAATAAATACCTTTGGAAAGTAACAGCTGTTAAAGTTCAGAGTTCTCACCTGCTTTTTGTGATCTGTGCATCTGAACATCACCACAGCTTCTCCATGTCGGGTTTTTTTTTGTGGCTCAGTTCATTCATATATTCTCATTTTTTAAATATGTTTTTAAAGCTATTTGACCGTTTATTTCATCTCATGATCTCATAAATTCAGCATACGATGCGCACGTGGTGTGAACAGGGCGGTAACGGCAGAAACACACCTTTAGAGAACGCTCAGAGAGAAGTAAAGGCAGCTTCACGTTTTGTTTTTTTTTTTAACTTGTTCACTCGGGTTAAAATCCTCTCTCTGCTCCGCGCTCGCTGCGCACTGATGGTTCTCAGACTGTAACGTGTCGCACCTGCATTCAGGAATCTCCCTCACGCACCCTCTCTCACGCAGTCTGCAGCCTGTTGACTCCGCGTGCGCGCGTGCACACACACAGACACACACACACACACCAACAGCTCTGCATTTTAGACGGCTTTTGAAGAAGACAGCCACTGTTTTAATCGGCCGTCTTATCCAAACGGAGGCTGCAGCACAATGACGTCAGATTCTGAGTCGTTTTATGCTTTGTGGATAAAATAAATAATTCACTGTAATCGCGAATATGAAAAATAATTGCGATAGTACTATAGTACAGCGCTTTGCTGCCATCTATTGGAATAAAAGAGCATTACATCATCTGCCACACTATTACAGCACATGCACCCGATAATGGTGATATTTGATAATTGCCCACGGCACCCCGGTTGAGAATCACTGATCTAGTGAATGGTAGTTGTGTGGACAAAAATGCCTTGCTGATTTCAGAGAATGGGCAGACTGGTTGAATGGGTGACTGTGTGATGCTAATATGGCAATATGGACCAACATCGCTGAAGAATGTTTCCAACACTTTGTTGAACCTATACCACAAAGAATTAAGGTAGTTCTGAAGGCAAAAGGGGGTCCAAATCATTACTTGCAAGGTGCACGTAATAAAGTGGCCAGTGAGTGTATAACAATAATATGAAATTCACAACACTGCTAAGATGTCTGTTATGATAGAAGAAGAAACTCGCCATCAAACTCTGGGAAATAGTCAACCAGGTGAGAATACATAATCTTCTCCTCCAGCAGGTCCTTCTTGTTTAAGAAGAGGATAACAGATGAGTTCTGAAACCAAGGATACGTGATGATGGTTCTGAACAGGGCTTTGCTTTCCTCCATACGATTCTATGTCAGATGGGGGGGGGGGAAATCACAAAGGAGAGAAGTAATAAGAGTTAAAATTCAGTCAAACCATTGAACTTTAGTCATTCTTCACTATACTGAGAAAAGAGGCAGGAAGTCATGTGATTGCAGTAGTCTGTCTGTGCACAAGATATGTCAAAATTAGAAGATGCCCTAACAATAATTTGTGAAGGCCTGGGGTCCGGACAACAGTTTTGCTGGTATTAAGCATCTGCCTCATAATTCTGCATATCCAGCATCATGCTAAAGATAAAGTTATCAATGGTAATTAATATGAAAACGTGCAGCCCCTTCCTTGTTGATTTGTAACTGCAATCCCTCAGTGATCATGACGTCATGGTTAAGACAATTTCACAAACCAGACCCAAGGCAAAGCATTGACCATGCATAGTAAAGAAAAGACAGAAGACTTTATTGTCACTGTACATAGCATACAATGACAGTTGGACACCATCCAGCATCTGGGGTTGAAACCCAGGTCAAGAGACACTCGGACAATGACAGCTCAAGATGGACTTATAACAAAAAAACAAAACAAATTTGCACGTTATAATGGCGGGAGGCAGGGTTGGGTTTTAGACTGTCTAAAACCAGGTTTTGACAAGACACTGGCAAAAACATGTCTAAAACTAGTTTTCACCCATTCAGCACATCTAAAATTGGCAAAAACATATGTCATCTATTCACTTTTAACCACTTATTTTATATCCCACCATCTGCACCTGTTTGACACCTGCATACTGGCTTACATACAGGCCATTTATAATGATAAATGGAACTTGGACAACATGGCAAAAAGGATGTCTGTGGCAAAGTATATAGAATTTCAGTTATGAGGAGAGGGCAAAATGGCACAATATTATTGAAATACAATTGATAACATTTGTTTTAGAATGCTGCATATTAAAATGTTCAGAACAGTCTCAGCTTTCTGAATGAGGCAGATACGAGGTCTGTCAAAGTATAGGTCCTTTTTATTTTTTTCAAAAACTATATGGATTTCATTCATATGTTTTTACGTCAGACATGCTTGAACCCTCGTGTGAAGAAAAAAGAAGAAGAAGTCGGTTTCAGCATTTTATCCGGATATTCCACTGTTAAAGGAGATTTTTTTAATGAAAGACGTGCGGCCGGATTGCAGCGTCGGGTCGCAGCCGCTGCGACGCTCCGCCACAGGAAAAACACCTCTGTTGGAAGCCTTAAGGACAAGTTGGAACATGTCCAGCTGTTAAACAATTTCTCATATACTCACTCCACTGAAAGCCATCAAAAGCCGCCTGGATTTTACAAAAGGTTATCAACACGGAGGTGTTTTTCCTGTGCCGCCGCACCGCGCCGGCTGTGTCCCTTTCATTAAAAAAATCTCCTTTAACAGTGGAATATCCTGATAAAATGCTGAAACCGACTTCTTCTGAAACTTCTCTAATCTCTCACAATGTCCTGGATCAATAGAGCCTGAAATGTGGAGGTTTTCAGCTTGAAACAGGCTGACGACGGCGCCTGGGACCGCTGCGCGACGTCTCGCACCGTGGGAAGTCCTTAAAGCGTCAGTATCACCTCAAAATCTCTCATCAGCCATTAAAATTTTCACCGAAAACCAGCTTAATTTTTCGAACCGTGTCCACTTCGATGTGCCTCACAGGTTTAGAAAACATTTTGATCAAACAAAGCGCCAGTCTCTCAGCAACTTCTCAGACAAAGGAATTCCTACGAGGGGCTGGACGACTCCTCCCACAAGGAGTGCTCACAGGCGAATGACGTCACCGACAGGCGTGGAAAAACTCACGCATGCGCACGAGGGTTCAAGCATGTCTGATGTAAAAACATATGAATGAAATCCATATAGTTTTTGAAAAAAATAAAAAAGACCTATACTTTATTGACAGCCCTCTTATTTGTCTACACTACATGGATGCAATTGAAAAAATATTTTTTGAGAACATTTTCTCAGTAAAGCATAAGCACACATCACCTGCCTGAGAGTTAATCATATGATAGTGAAAAGATTAAGTCCTTCCTTGAGAAATTTTAAAAATTTGAGTGGAATCTGGAGCATTCTGCAGGAAATTATTAGCCAATACTGTATATGGTTCAACATTTCACACACAAAGTCAGCATGCATATACATCAGTAATATGACGATTCTTTTCATACCACAGAATTTTACACAAATTATCACATATCAAACTGTGTCATGTGATCCTTTCTTCTGGTGTGTCTTTCACGTGATAATTTATGGGTTACAGAATATTTTCATGTAACTATAATGTTTATTTTAAACTGTCAGATGATTCCTGTGGAATATCCTTTTACATCACAGGCTAATCTGAAAGAAGGGGGGGGGGGTGTTGAAAGGGATGACTCTTTTCCTTCCCACAAGTTGGCTGTTTACATTTTGTGTCTGAGAACTGATCCCAGAGCTGCCCAGCAGCTCATTCTTCACAGCGGAGTTCTCGCATCACCCACTGGTTCAAATGCATCACATCACATAAAGGTGCACTGTTTCAGCTCCGCTCCCAGAATCAACGGCAGTGTTTATCACTCATACGTTTGGATTACATCTTAATTTCATGTTCTAAAACGTCTGCGTCACCGTGCCAGACAGCACTGGAATTAACGAGCCTTTTCATGAAAATGACTGGTTAAAGCTGCCTGCACACACCCGGGTGCTCAGAATCAAACAGAGCAGACGATTCAAGTAATGAAGCAATTAACGGCTTTACAGCTTTGACATTTAAATGAAATCAATCTGACACTGCTCTATGACTTTTCTCTTTGGCTAGTTTTTTACTTTTATTTACCAATAATGAAGTTGCATCATAGATAGCGCTCTCTGATGCCACTGTTTGCACATAATGTGCAGCATACATCTTTAGCAAATGTTCATATTATACCAATGTGGGCTATCAGTACACTGAAAAAGATCATATTTGTAAAACAAAAACACTTATGAAGTCAGATTTATTTCATCTTCAAATTAAAAAAAAAAAAAAAAAAAAAATCCAAGAATATCCATTGGTCACTAAAACAATAACTAGGGATGGGTATCGAGAACCGGTTCCTTTCGGGTATTGTTAAGAAATGATTCGATCCACCGACATCAATAAGCTTTTTGCTTAATGATTCGGTTATCGGTCCTTCAGAATGGCCGTTGTTTTGGGGGGTGTTTGTCAGGAAAATGATTATTTCTCTACATTGATTACATTCCCTGCAGCGAGTCTGTAATAAACTTTTCTGAACCTTGAACCAATTGAAGCAGTGGATCGCAGATTGAAGCAGTGCTTCGATCTATTGCTTTGTTTATTCTTTCTTTTGCTTAATTTTCCCCCACTAAAACCCTAAAGAGCATACGTCTGAGTATTATTTATCTTTTTTGTTAAACCGACCTGTTATGGTCTTCTGAAACAGTTGACAGATGTATTTTATAGCTTAAAAACGGGAGCAATGCTAACGCGTTAGCATGTCTATGGCATTTTCAATGTTAAAAGTTAGCATTAAGCAGTTGCAGCTGTCATCACATTCGGGTGCATTTGTTTTCAAATTGTAGTATTTTTTAAAATTTATTTTTGTTTATATATTAATAATCTAATGATTATTATATACAATATATGAGGCCTGCGAGAAAAATAACGTACCTTTTTATTTTTTTCAAAAACTATATGGATTTGAATCACGTGCGATTACATCAGCCAACCTTGAACCCTCGTGCGCATGCGTGAGTTTTTTCACGCCTGTCGGTTACGTCATTCGCCTGTGGGCAGGCTTTGAGTGAGGAGTGGTCCACCCCCCTCGTCGGAATTCCTTTGACTTCTTCCTGAGAGACTGGCGCTTTGCTTTATCAAAATTTTTTCAGAACCTGTGAGGCAGATCGAAGTGGACACCATTCGGGAAATTCAGCTGGTTTTCGGTGAAAATTTTAACGGCTGATGAGAGATTATGGAGTCTTACTGTTGCTTTTAGGACTTCCCACGGAGCGGGACGTTGCGCCGTGCTCTGAGGCGCCGTCGTCAGCCTGTTTCGAGCTAAAAACCTCCAAAGTTAAGCCTCTGTTGACCCAGGATGTTGTGAGAGAACACAGAAGTTTCAGAAGAGCTCGGGATCAGCAGTTTATCCAGACATTCCACTGTTAAAGGAGATTTTGTAATGAAAGACGTGCGGACGGATTGGTGCGTTGGCAGGCAGTCGCTCATGGCCCGGCGCCACAGGAAAAACACCTCCGTGTTGATAACCATTTGTAAAAACCAGGCGGCTTTTGATGGCTTTCAGTAGAGTGAGTATCTGAGAAATTGTTTAACAGTTGGACATGTTCCAACTTGTCCTTAAGGCTTCCAACGGAGGTGTTTTTCCTGTGGCTGAATTTTCCCAGCTGAATTTCTCGAATTGTGTCCACTTCGATCTGTCTTACAGGTTCTGAAAAAATCTTGATAAAGCAAAGTGCCAGTCTCTCAGGAAGAAGTCAGACAAAGGAATTCCGACGAGGGGGGTGGACCACTCCTCACTCAAAGCCTGCCCACAGGCGAATGACGTAACCGACAGGCGTGAAAAAACTCTTGCATGCCCACGAGGGTTCAGGCTTGTCTGATGTAATCGCACGTGATTCAAATCCATATAGTTTTTGAAAAAAATAAAAAGGTCCGATACTTTTCTCACAGACCTCGTATACTTATTATATACAGTTTTAGAGAGACAAAAACAACCTGAATAGAAACAACAGAAAATATAAAACCAACAATGAACATACATAATTTAGGGGTGGGCAAACATAAAAAAAATCTTAATCGCATTAACTCAATGACTGTGATTAATCATGATTAATCGCACGGTATATGTGACACCCAAAAATGAATTCAAAAGCCGCTTAAAAGCACAGTTTTATTTGAAAATGTAAATGAACATTGCATAAATTTGAAAATGTAAATTTCAACTGAAACACTAATGAAATCAAATATAAAACTACTGGCAGGTCATTTGTTATCCTGTTTCATATCAAAATAACAATATTCATGTCTATGGCTAAATGTACTAAAATAAATACCTCACAATTGTACACATACCACAATTTGATATGTGTACAATTGTGATGTATTTGTTTTAGTATATTTAGATTTTGTTGTGATTTGGCACTTTATAAGCCGATTAAACTGAATTGAAATTGAACATTTTATTGAGTCTTAAAGTAAATAAATATGAATTTGGTCACTAGATCCTTAAACTTTGTACATAATGAACTCTACATGGTGAATCCTTGATCTCTGGACATAAATAGAAATAAACAAAATCTGTAGTTTTTGTCAAAAGCATTTCCTTTCAGACATTGGCATGAATGTGTTTCCATATATCTGAGCTGAGCTTACATCTGCTGTGCTTCACTTCAGGATGTAATTTGAAAAGAAAATACAGCACGTTTCATTTTGGGAGGAAAAAAAAAAACGTTTTAGTCGATTGTAGTTTCTTGTCTGTATTACATTTGGAAAGAAGTGTCATTTTATTTAAAGCGGCGATTCATTTTGAAGTTATTAATTCCGACCGGACTCTGTCTCAGCCGCGCAGCGTTTCGAGCTGTGTGAACGGAACGTAGGACGAGTCTCGTTTCTTGACAGCAACAAGACAAGAGTCCCAGTTAGTGACTTTAATCCACACAAAAGTGACTGACGATATTTTAATGGCTTTGCGAGGGGTTAAGAAGCGGCCTGCCGTTTCTGAAGAGCAGTGAATCAAAGAACCAAGGAGCTACTGGATCGAAGCATTGCTTCAATGGGTCATGGTTTCAAAGTGGAGCCGCGCTGCAGAAATAGTTTATTACAGACCAAACCCTGAATATCCAACTATTTGTACGTCGGTATGACTCTGAAACTCGGAAAAATCCGTATAATTTACGGACTATAGGTTGACATGAAAACCACTGAAAAGCTGTGTTCACCGCGGGGACACGTTCGGCTATTCGAGATTATTCAAGATTTTTTTTTTTACCGATGACGAACGATGCATAAAAAAATTTTGACCGGTCTGGATCCGGGCCTGATCCTGTAGAACTTTGTACCGAAAATGTCCATTCATGGTGCAAACAACACAATACTAGAATTGAATCAATATAAACAGACAACAGGGAAAGATCACAAAACAACTGCATAAATATACATGATGACAAAGCTAAAAAAAAGAATCACAAAAAAAGGTCTGATGTCAAAGTCCTCATTAAGTCCTTTAGGATTGAGAGTGTCCAGTGTGTATATTTATGCAGTTTTTGTGATCTTTCCCTGTTGTCTGTTTATATTGATTCAATTCTAGTATTGTGTTGTTCGCACCATTTGGATGCACCTGTTTGCTTTTTCTTTTGGCTTGTAATTTTTTTTTTTTTATTGTTTATTATTAGTTGTCCACAGCAGTCTAGGATGGTGTACACCTGATGCTCACATTGTATAAGGCATTCAACTTGTGAGTTTTGTTTGTTTGATGCTGTGGTACTGCGCAGAGGCATTGATTGGTTAGTGGCTTAGGTTTATTCTTTATTATCATGCCTATTATGGATTTAATTGAGTTTTTTTTTAACCGACATATATGAATTTATTAAATTATTTAATTATGTCATTTTTAACTGTTGTAGTGTGTTATAAATTTTGCCTATAGGTAGTTCTGGCCCATTTGGCAATGGATTAGGGCCCTTTTACAGGTAACAGATTTTTTAAGTATTAAATCGGTGTTTTTTGTCATGTAATTTATTGGATTTCAACCGTAGTGATGTCTTTTTTTCATATGCAATAGATATTTTAATTGATTGAACTGTAACATTTATTCAGCATGTACCCTGTTTGATTGTGTGCAGAGGGCAAGAGTGATTGGCAACACATGTTGCTAATCATTGGTGTGTTTATATACAGGTGCATCCTGACATGATAATTATATCTGAGGAAGGGCGAGGCCCGACACGTCACATTTTTTTGGTGCTGCATTAAAGGTTTGCTTGGGAGCTGACTGGCTGTGCGGGTCTCTTTCTTTTTTGCTTTTGATGCTTTTTGATGATTTTTTGACCCTGCACGCCAATACATTTTGTGATGTGCGTGTCATTTCATGATTTTCTGCTTATTTTTATTTATGCCCAGAGATCAAGGATACAGTGACCAATTTCATATTTATTTACTTTAAGACTCAATGAAATACATAGAAAACCTGTAAAGCCTACTTTTAGTACAAAATTCACCAGACAATAACATCCACATCAATAAAATCCAGTTGCTCAAACAAATCCTTCATATCCACACAGTCCACACAGATTTCCTTTTTTGAAATACTGAATAAAAATAAAAGCATTTTACAGACACTGAGAAGGGTCTTTTGGGTTTCTGGGAGTTTCTTGTCTCTGCTGACAAAGCAGAGAAGCAATGGATGTGGTATTCCTACGATTGGCTGTAACGAAAAGATAGTCTCAAGGGAAGATGAAAACTCTAGCTAAGGAGCCGTACTTTCAGGAAGCAGTCAAACCACGTCTGTGACATTCTGCTGCTAATGTACTTATAGAAAAGTTGATCTGGATGCACTGGCGAGTCTGGGAACATCAGAGCATTAAGCCATGTTATTCATAACGTGTTGACCTCCATTCAAAATGGGAAATACACCAAACATAAAAAGAGAGCAAATGGTGCAGCCACTAATGTAAGGTGTTAGACAAACCTGCTGTAAACATAGCCCTACAGTTTGCATTCCCAATGAACTAGGCTCTTCATTAGCCCCATTTCATAAGTCATATCAGCCTGACTATACCTGATCAGTCTCTTCCTCCTGAACAGTCCTGTCAGGCTTCTACTGATTAGTCTAATTTTCTTGAACCAGTCTTCCCAACAAAAACCCCCACGCCTGAATGCTGTACAGCATCACCTCAGCAGTCAATCATTCAGAAAGTAGCCCATAGTCTTAAGTCTTTAGTAATACACCACACCTGAATAAGCACCGTGTAAATAAAATATGGTATGTGCATGAGGGTATCTGACCTTTCTGAAAGTGAGTAAGCATAGACTGTGCTAAACTCTTCACATTAAAGGGCAACTCTGGCATTTTTCAACATGAGCTCAATTTTTAGATGGTTTTGAGGTTTACGTTTTCACTTGGGTCAAAAACTTAATTTTAATTGTGCAAGATTGACTTGGAATGCAAACGCTATCATGGGCTAAACAATGACATAAAGCAAAAGAAAGAAGAAGAAAAAACAGTCCACAGCTTCTTGTTGGCACTCAGCAGGTCAAAGTGTCTGGTAACAAGGAGGGAATCCCTACAGAGGTGAACATGTGCATGCTCACCTCATTAAATGTAAAGGAATATTATTAAAATCAGCAGTTACACTGTTAGCTGATTACCTAAACCTCCAATCAGTCACTGGTCTCCAAGTCATTACAAATCAATTGTCAATGAGGGACTCGCTCCTGTTAGCAGAAAAAAAAAAAATCCCTCATTGACATTTGACTTGTCATGAATAATTTGATTTCTGTGATTTTTTTTTTTTCTTTTTAACTGAAACTCAGTTTGTTGCAGTCAGTCATAAAACAGATGCATTAATAAATGGGACGTAATTTGCCAACAAACAATGAGATTAAAACAATCAATGTATGCATCTCTATCTTACCTCGTTGTCTGACTCCACAAGGACCTGGTCATATTCACTGAGTGCCACCAGGAACATGATGGAGGTAACGTTCTCAAAGCAGTGGATCCATTTCCTCCTCTCGGACCTCTGTCCCCCCACGTCCACCATTCTGATTACAGCCCACGGTGGGATAAGATGACAGGATGCCCAGTAGAGCACATAGGGCATGAGCAGAAACAAGAATCAAATGAAGGATAGGAAATTAATCCTTAATTCATCAACATGAGTTTTGCAACCTACACTGTTGACAGTCTACCTCAGCAACAGGAGTGCCCTAGATGAGCACACTTTTGTTAAAATTAGCTCAAATTATTTTTTTTTAACTCTTTGGCATAGTAGTAAAATAAACATACTCATCACACCAAGTTACATATACTGTATTTAATAAAAATTTTACATAAGCAGAATCTAAAATGACTAACTGAGGCAGGTATGGACTGCACCAAAGGGGAGATATAAAAATAAAACTCCCCACCTTCAATCATATGACTTGTTATGTATTCAAATTTAAAAAGTATCATGCTGCAAAACCTGAACTTGATTTTTTTTTTTGTGATTAATTTCAATCAATTTATTTATCTTTTTCGAGGAAGACCTAATGTGGTTTGGCTAACATGTTTCATTAAATCATCATATAATCAAGTACAGCTCAGTCAAAACCGTTTATGAAACAAAAATATAAACAAAAGACACATTCAGGAAGAATCTGCAGGGTGACTCAGAGACAGAACAATTTCCATCAAGTGAATTGAAATAAATACAGAGGGGGAAAAAGATCCATGTACTTTTTTTGTGTTGCCTTTTGTGCAGAATGAGACATGCCATAGGAAGAGAATGGACAAAATATTCCCCGTAGCAGTGCCTACAATCTGTGAGGCATGAAGGCAGAAGGACAAAAAAGGCCAGAAGGTGAGGGCATTTAGAGAGCAGAAACAAAACAGAAATGGCGCCCTGTTGGGAATGGTAGGTGGGTATTTATCCTGAGGTGGTAGGACTGCATCAAGGAGATGATCTGGTTCTGCTTTCAATCTGCTACTAAATCCCCCTCCCACCTTCTGAAAGGCTTTGCAAAAACATGCGCAAACTGAATTTTTACACAATGGCATTAATGCTCTCACCGGAGTGCCACTGTCAGTTTATTTTAGTCACCTATTCTTAAAAGACTGAGCATCTAAATAGGTCCAGTGATTGCCAATTCAGAATATTAAAAAAAAGGAATGAAAGCCTGGAGCCATCATTTAATCCCTTATCAGCCTGCTTCTAGGATGGGACTTCAGCCACACACCACAAAGGTAAATTGAGGCAAGTTTTCCTGAAGGGCTGTGTTGATAAATTAAGTTGTCCTGAAGAAACAGCCTAAAATAAAATCCCTAGACATCAGACAACCTCTTTTTTGCTCCTTTGAACAAGAATGAGTGACCTAGTTAGCACAATAAGGTTGTGTATGCTTGATAAGACAAGTGAAATGACATTTTCTGTAAGTTTAAAAGCCAATTAAAAGAGGAGGAAACAAGCTTAATGGATATATCTGTCTATGGCCGGCCTCCCGGTGCTGAATTCTGGCATCCGATTGATTACTTTAGCACAGAGGTCTCAAACAGATTTCAGAAAGGGCCAAAAAGGTGGAAGATTTCTTTGCAACCACCCAGTCCACCAGGTGATTTCACTTATTAACATCACTGAGTAGATGGAATCATTTAATCAGTGAAATCACTTGGTGGGTGGTTGCAAAGAAACCTTCCACCTTTTTGGCCCTTTCTGAAATCGGTTTGAGACCTCTGCTTTAGTGGGTCAAAAAAATTAAAAAATTAAAAAAAAATCTGATACCCAATCAGGGCATGTTATAGTGAATTAGGGGTGTCACAGTACACAGAAGTCACAGTTCAGTTTATATTTGTCTATAGACATCACGGTTCAATACAAGTTTGGTTTTTATCTACAGGCGCTTTAATCTATGAGCAGCAGAGAGCTGCTGTCAGACACATTAGCACTGTGAAATTAATTGTAAATGAAAACTTTTTCATTAAACGTTTATGAATTGCATTACATCTCATCATTTGCATTGGCATGAATTTACTGTGCAGCGCAACACATTGTGCCAGACAGCGTTCAATATTTTGTCCATTTTATCCTTGAGTTTTGCGCAAATGATGGCCGAGATAGATAGAAGATACTTTATTCCTCCTCAAGAAGAAATTCAGATATCCAATAGCTCAAATAAAAACATCTAAAAAAACTACCTCTAAAAACAACACACTTTCAAACAACAAGGCATATATGAACAAATTAAGAGTGCAGCATCATCTAAGCAATCTAATAAAACCTCACTCTGTACAGATTTGAAGTCATTGTACACAGCGTGCTATTCAGTGGCCACCTCATCAATTAAATTTCACAGTAATTCATGTAAAATATCAACATTTGTCATAAGTTGGTAGTGTCTAAACTAAAGGTTTGTCTGATCTTATCCAGGGACACTGATTCCACAGCAAATATAGATTGATACACTTTCAGTTTTAAGTTCATATTTCGGAAGAAAAGGGCAAATTAACCAATTCCATTTGGGGTTCCACAACCTCTGACTAGAATAAACACTTGCCGTTTTCTTCTGTTCGCCTCACACACAGACAGCAGACTAAGGGTGCTAACCACACTGCCTCCTACACAGAACATGAAACTAGAGGGAGACACGGTTTGTGGACATGCGATGAAATGTGAGTCTTACTGTGTATTCTGCATATAGTTTGTGCAACGAACCATTGCAAATGTATTGTACGGTTCAATACAAACATATATTGTGACACCCCTAGCTGGAACCCATTAAGAAGTTTTTTTTTTTTTTTTAAATTAACAAACTTTGTGCCATTGTAACGCATCATGATCCACAAAAGTGAATAATGGGATGCAATCTGCAAACAGGGGGCAATATGCATCTTCTACTTTCATTTTACAGATGCTTTGGTGTTTATTTCATGACTGCGTTTTGAAATAAATAGTTTCTGCTTCAATGTGAATTTGACTGTGCAGTCACTTTGATGCCAGGTTACAATTAAAGGCTAAAATTAAAATACAATGCAGACTGTTGCCCGTTTTGCAGATGAAAGATTTCATTGACCGTAGCGGTTAGTCTGTGTGCAGGGTGGTGTTGCTCATGCGTGTGTCACTGTTCATTGACGTCTTTACATCTCCTCTGGAAATATAATATACATCCATAACCCCATAAAAGACCAGCTGTACTCTTTAGCAGAAGACAGATACAATTTAACTTAATAACATCTTATTATAACCGCAGACATCAGTGCATAGAATTCTCACAGTATCGTTGCAAGTATGTACAGGAGCTCCCAGGTTCAATGTCTCTTGCAATCAGATGTAACCCGGTGTATAATACTATGACAACTTTAGACTGCCCTTGTGGACAACTGGGCCTGAATACCTAATTTTGGAATGGGGATGTCTACTGGGACAAAAAAAAAAAATCAGCAATGGGAGACTGGCTTATAGGCTTCTGCTGCAGCAGCTGTCAAATACACATAGCAGCATGACAGTCCCACATATTCCTACTACTGTGGGTGAGTTTGGGAAGTTTTAAAAAGTACACTTAAAAAAAAATAAATAAATAAATTTGAAATTAATTAATTAATAATACATTTTTTTTTTTTCTAGGCCAGTACTGAATCTACAGGAAACTAAACTGGAATTAAGAAATAAGGCAACACACCACCTCATAGGCCTTGTTCCCCCGTTTTAAACATATACAATGTCACTAGAAGCAGGCTGTGATTCACAATCAGCAACAGAGCCAAACAGCTGATTGTCACAAACGGTCACAGGAGAAGCTTTGAGAACCTATATTAGTAAAAGCATTGCAATACCTACAAGCACACTTCTCAGAGCAAAGCGTTTTATGCAGACAAAACTGCAATGAAAGTAATTTATTATTATTATTATTATATACAGTTGTGCTCAAACTTTACATGAATTTTTGACCATTATTCAGAGAATATGAATGATAATACAAAACCTTTTTTTCCCCTCATGGTTAGTTAACCCTAACAACTATGTTTACTCTTTAAATCATAATGAAAACAGAAACTAACCAAATGGCCCAGATCAATTACAAACACAACTGATAATGCATCCGAGCAACAACCAACAATTCCCAAATTATTGATTGAGGCATGTCTGCTTTATTAGACTAAAATAGAGACCGCTTTAAATATTGATAATCATGAAGGTGATATATGTAAACACAAGTACGCTAGGATGTGAGAATACACTATAGTCACATTCAGACTTCTAAATGTACAAGCTATGTCAAAGCATGCTCTAAGTTATATTTAGCCATCTTTAACCAAGAATTCAGTGATGTTTTAAAGTTCTACACAACAGCACACTTGTAAGACGTACAAACTGGGATTGGATGGTGGGGTTAGTCAAAGTAGTATCGTTCATCTTCTACCTGAAAATGATGCTTTGCAAGTCGAAAGGGTATTCTATGATCCCAGTGGTTGGGATTCGAACCCTAAGCACATCCTGTTGAGTTGGTAGATAGGATGGTTCAGCAATACGATCCAGATCGCTTAGATAGCTATAGGTAGGAAGGACAACAAAAGATAGAGAAAGAAGAGAGAAAGTGAAGCACAATAGCAGATATACTACACACCCTCCAAAAGCAGGTGGACCAGACCAGATGCAAGCAAAGGAAACCATTCCCAAGAGTTATGCGGAGGTGAGGCGAAATTCTGCTGAACCCCCACAATTTGGATTCATCCTTGATGGCAACTCAAAAAGACAAAGTAAACCTTGATTTTCTTCACTGTTTCCTCAGTGTCACGTATGAAGGTTTGTTACATTTAAGAGGACCAGAAACATCTTAACTCCAATCCAACAGTCAATTTTTGCTGCCTGTGTGAAATGTATGCTTCTCAAACAGGATAACGTCACTGAACTTCAACCTATTCTAGGGGCCAGTCTTTGAGAGTGTACCATCAGGGATATGCTGAAGTGCTGAGCCCTGCTGTGCGGCACTGAGTAGAAAAAGAGAGTGGCATTGACTGTTTCTGACTGGCTGACCAGCTGTCATACAGCTAGCCACCCAGTAACATCATCATCAGCACTGGGCACCAGTACCTGAAGATAATATTCTCCAGGTCAAACGGATACTCAATGATGCCGGTGGTAGGCACTCGAACCCGTAGCACATCCTGCTGAGTGGGCACATACGCTGGTGATGCTATTCGTTCTAAATCGCTAAGGTAACTGTGGAAGGGGAGGGAAAATATGACAAAAATGCACATATATGCAAACCACCAGTCGTGCCACAACAAAACCACATGCACACAAACAACAGCATTCTGTCAAAACACACAAAACAACTCATACAATAAGCATTGTTGTAAACAACAGCTCATGCACAAATAAAGATACACATAACCTAACATTTTACTCTCATCCACAACTTTAAGAACCCACAGAGGTCTGAAATGGTATTACCACACGACAATTTAAATAACCATATACAAGCATCATTATACGTATATTTGTTGTAGACATACTATTTGGTTGAGTCGGAGAGCTGGTACTCTCTCCTGCGATCGTAGGCCTCCTGGATGCCAGGGTCAGCCCAGAGCATCTTTACTGCACTAATGTATGGCTGATCAAATGAGGACACCTTCTCTACGTCCACCTCACGCACCAGCTGGGCATTATTCTAAAAAGGGGGGGAAATACAAAATTAAAGCAAAAATTAGGGAGAAAACAAATTCAAATAGGATGTCTATAAGCTGTACATTTGATAAATGTAATTCAAAAGCACAAATGTATGAGCTTAAATAAAAAGGGTTACCATATATGCAAGTGTGAAACAGGTTGTTAATAATAATCAAAAGCTTCAATAAAATCCAAAGAAACATCATCAGCTATGAAATACAATTTTCATTAGTCATTTATTCATTCATTTTCTCTAAACACTTACTACAATTAAGGCTCATGGGAGCACTTGAGCCTATCCCACCAGTGATAAAGCGACAGGTGGGGTACAACCTGGACAGAACATCCAATTAATGCTGTTCTTCTGTCAGTTGCTCCTGTTAGGGAGTGTCACAGCAGATCAGCCTCCATTTATACCTATATACTCTCCCTATATACCCCAAGTCCCTCCTCTGCACGTGTCCACACCTTCTCAATCTCACCTCTGACTTGGAGAGACAATCCCAATTGTCCTGTCCCTGTGACACGTTTATTCTTAATCCTGTCCATCCTCATCACTCACAAAGAAAATCACATCATCATCGGCTAAGCCACCTCCATCTGTCTTTTTTTTTTTTTTTTTTTTTTTTTTATTTTAACCACTCCCACCTACAAGCCATGCAACACAGCTGGCCTCACTCCCATCTTATAAACTTGCCCCTTCACTCTTACAGATATCCTTTTGTTATAAATCACTCCTGCCACACCACCCTTCTTCATCTATCGACCACTCTCTCCACTATTACAGATGGTTGACCACACAAGTTAAACTCATCAAGTTTCACCACCTTCACACCTTGCAACCACCATGCTCCTCCTCATTCACACACATACTCAGTCTTGCTCCTACTGATGTTCATTCCCCTTCTCTTTGGAGCATATCTTCACCTCTGCAGGCTAGTTTCAATTTGTTCTTTACTCTCACTACAGATCATAATGTCATCTGTAAATAACATAGTCCATGGAGACGCTTGCTTGATCTCGTCCATTAACCTGTCCAACACCATTGGAAACAAGAAAGTCCTCAGGGCCAATCCTTCATGTAATCGCAATGCAGCTGTGATTCGCACGGCACATATCACCGCTGTCACATTGTGCTTTTTCATGTTCTGCAGCACCCCCACATACTTCTCTGCCACTCCAGACATCCTCATACAACCCCACAACTCTACTCTAGGCACCCTGTCAACAACATTCTCTAAATCCACGAATAGGCCTGTCACGATGACGGGTTTTGCTGGACAATATATTGCCTCAGAAAATATCACAACAAATAATAATATCACAATATTATTAAGCTTATTTTAAGACTGTGTTATGCCATTGATATAATATTGCATAAAAAATTTAAGTACATCTTTTCAAAGTACAAATTAATGATTAAATCTAAAGAATATTCAACAATGGAATTTAAATATAAAAAACTAAAACATCCTAAAACCAATTCATATTTCAAAAAGGTGGTCTGGGCTAATGGCTCTTCAATGCCGGATCTAATTGGCCACTTTCTCCATATGACGGGCCCTTCTCAGGCATCAATGGCCCTATGCAAACTACAATCAAATAAGTTACAAAATGGACTGCATTTACAGGTGCTGGTCATATAATTAGATTATCATGAAAAGTTGATTTATTTCAGTAATTCCATTCAAAAAGTGAACCGTGTATTATGTATACATTCATTATACACAGACTGATATATTTCAAGTGTTTTCTTTTAATTTTGAGGATTATAACTGACATCTAGTGAAAACCCCAAATTCAGTATCTCAGAAAATTAGAATATTGTGAAAAGGTTCAATATTGACGACACCTGGTGGCACACTCTAATCAACTAATTAACTCAAAACACCTGCAAAGGCCTTTAACTGGTCTCTCAGTCTAATTATGTAGGCTACACAGTCATGTGGAAGACTGCTGACTTGACATCTTGCCTGGGCTAAAGACAAAAAGGACTGGACTGCTGCTGAGTGGTCCAAAGTTATGGTCTCTGATGAAAGTAAATTTTGCATTTCCTTTGGAAATCAAGGCCCCAGAGTCTGGAGGAAGAGAGAAGAGGCACAGAATCCACGTTGCTTGAGGTCCAGTGTAAAGTTTCCACAGTCAGTGACGGTTTGGGGTGCCATGTCATCTGCTGGTGTTAGTCCACTGTCTTTTCTGAGGTCCAAGGTCAGCGCAGCCATCTACCAGGAAGTTGTAGAGCACTTCATGTTTCCTGCTGCTGACCAACTTTATGGAGATGCAGATTTCATTTTCCAACAGGTCTTGGCACCTACACACAGTGCCAAAGCTACCAGTACCTGGTTTAAGGACCATGGTATCCCTGTTCTTAATTGGTGAGCAAACTCTCCTGACCTTAGCCCCATAGAAACTCTATGGGGTATTGTGAAGAGGAAGATGCGACATTTCAGACCCAATAATGCAGAAGAGCTGAAGGCCACTATCAGAGCAGCCTGGGCTCTCATACCACCTCAGCAGTGCCACAGACTGATCGACTCCATGCCACGCCGCATTGCTGCAGTAATTCAGACAAAAAGAGCCCCAACTACATATTGAGTGCTGTATATTGTGTCAGGAAGGGCATCCAGCGTGTGCCAATTTAACATGCAGATCCACCTCGGATTTGCTGTGGTGACCCCGAGTGCAAACAAGGGAGCAGCCGAAGGGACTTACTATATGCTCATACTCAACAAAAATATAAACGCAACACTTTTGGTTTTGCTCCCATTTTTTATGAGATGAACGCGAAGATCTAAAACTTTTTCCACATACACAATATCACCATTTCCCTCAAATATTGTTCACAAACCAGTCTAAATCTGTGATAGTGAGCACTTCTCCTTTGCTGAGATAATCCATCCCACCTCACAGGTGTGCCATATCAAGATGCTGATTAGACACCATGATTAGTGCACAGGTGTGCCTTAGACTGTCCACAATAAAAGGCCACTCTGAAAGGTGCAGTTTTATCACACAGCACAATGCCACAGATGTCGCAAGATTTGAGGGAGTGTGCAATTGGCATGCTGACAGCAGGCATGTCAACCAGAGCTGTTGCTCCTGTATTGAATGTTAATTTCTCTATCATAAGCCGTCTCCAAAGGCGTTTCAGAGAATTTGGCAGTACATCCAACCAGCCTCACAACCGCAGACCATGTGTAACCACACAAGCACAGGACCTCCACATCCAGCATGTTCACCTCCAAGATCGTCTGAGACCAGCCACTCGGACAGCTGCTGAAACAATCGGTTTGCATAACCAAAGAATTTCTGCACAAACTGTCAGAAACCGTCTCAGGGAAGCTCATCTGCATGCTCGTCGTCCTCATCGGGGTCTCGACCTGACCTCGTTCGTCGTCGTAACCGACTTGAATGGGCAAATGCTCACATTCGCTGGCGTTTGGCACATTGGAGAGGTGTTCTCTTCACGGATGAATCCCGGTTCACACTGTCCAGGGCAGATGGCAGACAGCGTGTGTGGTGTCGTGTGGGTGAGCGGTTTTCTGATGTCAATGTTGTGGATCGAGTGGCCCATGGTGGCGGTGGGGTTATGGTATGGGCAGGCATCTGTTATGGACAAAGAACACAGGTGCATTTTATTGATGGCATTTTGAATGCACAGAGATACCGTGACGAGATCCTGAGGCCCATTGTTGTGCCATATATCCCAGAACATCACCTCATGTTGCAGCAGGATAATGCACGGCCTCATGTTGCAAGGATCTGTACACAATTCTTGGAAGCTGAAAATGTCCCAGTTCTTGCATGGCCGGCATACTCACCGGACATGTCATCCATTGAGCATGTTTGGGATGCTCTGGACCGGCGTATACGACAGCGTGCATCAGTTCCTGCCAATATCCAGCAACTTCGCACAACCATTGAAGAGGAGTGGAAAACATTCCACAGGCCACAATTGACAACCTGATCAACTCTATACGAAGGAGATGTGTTGTACTGCATGAGGCAAATGGTGGTCACACCAGATACTGACTGGTATCCCCCCCCAATAAAACAAAACTGCACCTTTCAGAGTGGCCTTTTATTGTGGACAGTCTAAGGCACACCTGTGCACTAATCATGGTGTCTAATCAGCATCTTGATATGGCACACCTGTGAGGTGGGATGGATTATCTCAGCAAAGGAGAAGTGCTCACTATCACAGATTTAGACTGGTTTGTGAACAATATTTGAGGGAAATGGTGATATTGTGTATGAGGAAAAAGTTTTAGATCTTTGAGTTCATCTCACACAAAATGGGAGCAAAACCAAAAGTGTTGCATTTATATTTTTGTTGAGTATACTTTTCATGTTCATACTTTTCAGTTGGCCAACATTTCTAAAAATGCTTTTTTTTGTATTGGTCTGAAGTAATATTCTAATTTTCTGAGATACTGAATTTGGGATTTTCATTAGTTGTCAGTTATAATCATCAAAATTAAAAGAAATAAACATTTGAAATGTATCAGTCTGTATGTAATGAATGAATATAATATACAAGTTTCACTTTTTGAATGAAATTACTGAAAGTAAATCAACTTTTTCATGATATGCTAATTTTATGACCAGCACCTATATATAGCACTTTTCCATCTGCTTTCGATGCTCAAAGTGCTTTACGATTAATGATTTGTCATGTTTTTATCCATTCTAAGAGCCACAACTTGAGGCAATTTAAGTTTAAGTTAACTATGATGCAAATTTCATATTTTGTTACATTTCATTTTATGTTATGCACAGGTCATAAATAATGTTTAAAAAGCTTAAAGGACATGTTGCACATTTTTAACATCCTAGTTAGCAACACAACATTAAAGTATTCATGATTGTAAGTCTCTGCGCACTTGCGCTCATAATTAGTGCTCTCTGGTGTTTTTATTGCTCTCCTTGAGGGAGTTAACAAGTGCATTTCTGGAAAACATCTCACTTGGCATTTCTTGGTGTGTGATGTACATATTAGCAAAACAGAAACATCCCGATGGCTGACACACAGAGCGAAACAAATGCGGTTATGTCCAACCACAAAGCTTCTGAAGCTTTTTATTTGAAAGTGATTGCTCGGATTTACAGAGGAGATGACATACTTCACCCCGAAACTCTTATCGTTTTCAGAGAAAGTTTAAAAAATAAAGTTAAAATACAATAGATTAAACATATAAAAACAAAAATATCAGATAAGATAAAACACTAAAAGATAAAAATACAATTAAAGAAAGAGAAGACCACGCAACTCTCATGCACTATTAAAAGCCATGGAATAAAAATAAGCTTTTAAACGAGATTTAAAAGTATCCAGGGTGGGGGCCATTTTGATACGAGTGGGCAGCTCATTCCATACTTAGGAGCCACCACTGAAAAAGCACGGTAGTAAGTGTAGAACATGAACAACTATAATAATATGGTTTGTTTTGTGGTGAAATGTCCTAAGGGATCATCCAAGACGTCCCTGCTGCAATACTGGCACCGAGTCAAATTTTCATCTTATTTAGTATTGTACGCTAACGACGATAACACTTTTAGCACCTACCAGTAGCTCCTCTGGTTCCTCTGGCTCAGGCTCGTTCTCCCGCTCATCGGTTACAACAGCAGGTGGAACACCTGCAGCAGCGTTCTGAGGAGCTTCAGCAGGAACTGTGGAACGACACTTGGCCGACTGCACGTCACTGTTCCTTTTCGGCATACTGCATCAAATTAAACGCTATGAAGCCGGGCTTAATTGTGTGCATGTGACAGAAAACTGATTCGTCGTGGTGCGCAGTGAAATGTGACGCCACGTTACAAGTCATGTCAAAACTTGACAGTTTCCGTGTCACTTCGTAATAACGCGTGACAGTTTGGGCTCCAAGAACCATCACAGGAACCACTACGAACGTTGTCACGTTCTATTAAGGATCACTAGTCATCAAGACGGATCAGTACGCTCAGTTGCGACTTCCACAACGTGAGGCAAAATAAGGGTGGTGTGTGACATTCGTGGAAGATTTTTTTACAGGCAAAAACATGCTCCACGAATATCACGCACCAACACGCACTATTAAAGGTGTGTTTACACAAGCAAGACGCGTTACGAATGTCATTTTTCTGTCATTCGTGACACATTCCTGACATTCTTAATGTGACTTAACGCATCTGAATAGGTTTCAAAATAGTGCATGTTGGTGCGTGATATTCTTGATATTCCTGGAGCATGTTTTTGCCTGTCAAAAAATCTTCCACGAATGTCACACACCACCCTCATTTTGTCTCACGTTGTGGAGGTCGCAACTGAGCGTATTGATCCGTCTTGATGAGTAGTGATCCTTAACAGAATGTGACAACGTTCGTAGTGGTTCCTGTGATGGTTCTTGGAGCCCAAACTGTCACGCGTTATTACGAAGTGACACGGAAACTGTCAAGTTTTGACACGACTTGTAACGCGGCGTCACATTTCACTGCGCGCCACGACGAATCAGTTTTCTGTCACGTGCGCACAATTAAACTCGGCTCCAAATGTCGTTCCACGGTTCCTGCTGAAGCTCCTCAAGATGCTCCTGCAGGTGTTCCACCTGCTGTTGTAACCGATGAGCGGGAGAACGAGTCTGAGCCAGAGGAACCAGAGGAGCGAGACTCACGTGCAGCCAGACATCTCTGCACCTCCTCCTGTCCGGCTGAGGAAGAAGCGTGCGCACAATTAAACCCTGCTGCACCACATTCAGTTTGACTGCTGACACCAAGTCGGCTAAAAGTCTAATTTCAGTGCTCTTCAGAGCGCTCCTGCAGGTGTTCCACCTGCTGCATGTGCCTGATGTTTGGGAAAATGCGTGAGACGAGACCCGCATGAAGCCACACATCTGGCTCTGTCTGTCTCCTCCTCCTCTCTACGCCACTCCATGGCACAGAGCCCAACTATGCATGCAGTCACAAAGTTCTTCTGAAAAACTGGAGCGATCTGAATTCGGTTGGATGAATATGGGTGTGTGTGGAGACAATTCACCTCGTTCACAACGTGACAGAACTTAACGATGCGCTGTTACGCGCAATAGCGCACAACAACGCGGAACACTATTCTTGACCGTGTGTAATGGTTCCTGATAATTCTCCAGCAACACGTGCCATTAATCGTAATGTTGAACGCAATATGTAATATATTTTTCCGCATTTTGTAATAAAATTATTACACATTGCGGCGGCTATTACAAAATGAGGTAGCTGACTTTTTAGGGGTTTGCAAATGTAATAACATGGTGCATTATGTAATAACCAACAAAAATGGGTATCTTTTTCAGCACTGTGATCTAGCAGGCACATAAAGCACAACATATAGCACCAGTAATGACAACAGCATTGTATAGTCTGCATTAGTGTACATACAGGCCGAGGGCAGAAAGTAAAACCTTATAAAGACTTAACTGATTTGGATTCATGAGGACATCTAAGCCTGTTGTCAGTAGTATATCCACCCCTCACACAACATACTACCCCTTTTTTCACCATTCTCACTATTGTTCCATTAGTAAATCATCCCATAGTCACAGTAGCCTACATTGTCTCCCCTCATTATCATCTGTCATCAGTAGTATACACTCCTTTACTACACACTGTCCCATCTCCTCCACAAGTATACAGCACATTTCCGTCGCTCCCATGTCAGTCTTTGATAGCCTATCCTACATAAAAATATTCATAAAATAGAATTAATTATAAATTAATATTTCAATGGAATAATGATTTCTAAATTAAAATTTGGCAAAATCATAAAAACATTTATGCAGTAATGTGTTAACTGCTGGGAGGTTCTTACTTTTATAAAACTAGAATATTCTCGAATATTTCTTCTCTACTAGTATAGGTTTATTTTGACAGTTGAGGTCATGACAAAGAGCTCTTTGGTCATGACATCACTGCACTTGTCATGACATCACCGCACATGTAGCCATCACAGCACCTGCATGTTCAAAGGTATGGAATTATATTTAAATTTAATATGTATTGTTTTTTAAAGCAGAATTCAGATTTGTCCTATTTAGAGGTAATAAATATTAAAAGTAAAGCTAGGTTGCATGTTAACTTTGCAATGACAGCTACAACCTTTATGCTGGTTAGGCTACAATGTGTTGGTTAGCTGACAGCAGCTAACCTAAAGCTTGGTGGACTTGAAAAAAATATGACTGATAGTGTTTTTTTTTTATTATTTTATTTCATTTCTCACACATGAATTTAGTCACAGTAATAATTAAAGATGTTTTATAGATTTCCACGTTCATTAATTTATGTGTAAAATAATTAGCAGGTTTAAGCTACACATTTTAAAGCAGTAGGCTAGTTCTCAACCACTGCGGACCCTCTCCCGGGGGCGGCGCAAGTTGGCTCCAGGATGAGGGGAGAAAAAAAAAAAAAAAAAAAATCAGAAAATAATAATAATAATAATAATAATGATAATAAAATTCCATGTCGAAAATGCAAGTGGTAAGACTACTGTAACACAGTAACAAATGAACCATGCGTTCATCTTGCCAGGGGGTATAGCATTTTGAGCTTGTGACAAGATGCCACGTAACTGCTAGACTTGCCCAAGCCCTCTATATAGCACACGCGTGTAATTCACTCTAGTCTTGCCAAGTTCGCTTGTGTTTTCAGTATTACTATCATCAAACATCCCTAATGCTACCTCAAATCTGACTTTACTCTGAATAAAAGAAAAAAAAATGTAAAAGAAATAATAAATTTAAACATACATTGCCTTGTTAGAAATATCTAATAATAGGTTACCATGTATGAACATAATAAAAAATGTAAGGTATTGTCTTGCAGCTAGCAGAATGGAATTAATCCTATCTATGACTACTTTTCTAACAGATCTGGTATTAGCCACTATTCTGACCTGTACCCTTTGGGTGTCATGCATGGGGTATGGACAACCGCAGTCAATGAGTGAAGATGTGTACAGCATTATAGTCAGCAAACTGAGAGGAGAGTTCAATGTCCCTGTTGCTGAACGGACAAGAATTCAACAAAATGAGTGAGGCTGTGGAGGAATAGAAATGTCTACTCTAAGTGAAGATGGACAAACCTTATTGTGTGCCGGGAAGCCAGTCATTTTAAAATCTGAAATTCAGGGAGTGGTTCAAAAACGTATGGATGACACCAAAGGATCTTGGGCAAAAAAACTGAACAAACGACTGAATGAGCAATATTCTGGCATAAGTGTGAGGAAGGTTCAGAACACTTTGGATAGGTCTGAACGCTACCAACTAAACCAGGCTAGATTTGGAAACAAACTCATCCCAAGGCCGATTAGGGCCAGAGAAGTACACCACATCAGATTGACCTTTTTGATATAGGGAAATGGAAGATTATTCAAGGCATACATATCGATACATACTTACTGTAGTCTATGTTTTCAGTCGATATATATGGCTGAGACCACTGAAGAGTAGAAGTAGTGTGGAAATTGCTAACCATCTGGAGGATATTTATTCTGAACATGGCCCTCCTACAGTTTTGCAGCATGACAGAGGGACTGAATTTCAAGGCGCAGTGAAAAGGCTGATGGAGTCCATGCAAGTCAGAATAATTCAGAGTTCACCATACCACCCACAAAGTCAAGGAAAGGTAGAGAGGAGCCACAGAGTTATAAGGAAAAAGATTTTGTATGACATGATAAGATTTCAGAGAAGAGGGGATAATTGGGTAAAACATCTGCCTTCATATTCCAGAGTGCTAAATGAAGATCCCAAGGAAGAGTTAGGCTGGATGACTCCATTTGAAATTTATTATGGGAGAAAAAGAAATAGAATAATGCATTCCTTATCAGGGTCTCCCTCTTCTATCAGAAAGGAATATTTAAATAATCCACTCCCTGAACCCTCTCTAAAACAGCGCCATCAGTTTCGTTCTAAACAGAACAGATTGAGAAGACAGGCACAGAAGGCCACTGAGCACTGTAAGAAGCGAATGATCAGTCTGAAATCAAAGCAAAACCCACTATCTGTTTATAATGTTAATGAAGCTATTTTGGTCAGAGTGAAAGACAAAGGTTCAAGAAGGTATCGGGTCTTGACTGGTAGAACTGTGAAACTAAATGTAAAGTTTGCCAAATACAAAGTGGTGTTTCAGATTCCTGGAGATCCCAAAATGCAAGAAAAATGGTTCTTTGTATCAGATGTCACAAGCCAGTTTGCCGCAATATCTGATCAGCTAGCCATGTATGGAATTTTCAGATCTCCCGAAACTTTGAGAGGAAATTGTTCAAGATTTAAGGTGTAATCCATATGCGAATGGAATACACCTGTCACACTTTGTTGATCAAAATGACTGGGATGAGTATTTGAAGAGAATGTCACAATGTGGGACATATGGGAACTATATCACCCCTCAAAGGGCCTCAGATTTTCAACGTTCAATTTCTTGTTGTGTCGTCATTGGGTGCTGATGCATCTACAATTATTTCTCCATTCAATACATACCGTGATGGCAATCCTTTGTTAGTCCTTGGACACACTGCTGAAGGACATGGGGAGCACTATTTAAGTCTGGAAGGATCAATCTCTCCATTTATTGAAAACATATTGGAAGCTAAGAGGGAAAGACTAATTCAAAGACATGAAAATGAATCCGACCATGACCATGAAGAGCTCACACCATTTGCTGATGGACAACAACAGTATACCCAACCAACTGAATCTCAAGATGATGCCCTTGGTGGCCCCACACATGATGTCCAGCTACATGGACCTCTGGATGATAATGAGAGAGACAGAGAGCTTGGCCTGCCCATCCTGCTGCCAGAATTGATTTCATTTATCATCAAGTTGACATTGGATATGGACATGTCAATGCTTGGCATATTTAATAGAGTTTCAAAGGTTTTTCGAAATCTTGCTGAAGCATTCCATCCCCAGATGTACTTAAGAGAAGGTTTAATTCATTTTTGGTATTGATGTAAATAGTGACGTTGAAGTAAGCATGATGAGGCTTTATAAATATGCAGGGCAGAATAGCGGTCTGGCAATGCGACTTAGGGATGATGTTGGATGATGGCCTGGCTTCTGCTGAAGTGTACTGGCTATGGTCAATTTAAAATCTGACATTTTTTGGAAAACAGTGTAAAAAAAAAAAAAAATGTGGTTCGTATTGTGTGTGATTTTTACTGATGTTCGGTTGTAAAGGTTTGTTCATGGTTCTTGAAAAATAGTTTTATTTTTTGTTTGTTCCTTCATATTCATAATGGGAGTTGTAAGTAAGCTTGTGCCTTTTTCTTTTGTTTTTGTTCTATTGGAAAAACAGTAATTGGGATCTTAGTGAATTAAAAAAAAGAAAAAACTGCTCTCCTTGTTTTAATGTTTATATATGTGTTCATGTGCCTATTTCAGTTAGGCTATTTTATATCTGTGTCAGAATAACACACCAAACTTGAGCACTTTAAACAGCCACCAAAATATTTTAAATCACAGCTTTCCACGTTTCTAATGGCCCTTACCTATGACTCCTCTCCCCATGACTTCTGATCAATTCAATTTGGTTTATCCTTTTCTGTCTGTTTTGTTCCTGTAGATAAATCTCTCCGACATGTAGCTAAAGGACTACCAATGAAATAGTGCCAGTCTTGAGTCTGTGCTACACAATGCCCCCACATCATTTGTGCCCCCAGATAATGCCCTGTCTGGACTGTTCTTCTATCACACTGGCTTCTATTGACAGATAGTGAATGCATGGGCTTTTAGGTTTCTCAAAGCAAACCTAAAACAGTAAGTGAGGCTTAGATGGCATGAATCAAAACCTGCATGTGCACTAATCTAGGCTGGGCTGTATGATATACAATGCAATTGTCATTACTGATGATATATGATGTGCTTTATGTGCCTGATAGATCACAGTGCTGAAAAAGATACCCATTTTTGTTGATTATTACATAATGCACCATGTTATTACATTTGCAAACCCCTAAAAAAAAATCAGCTACCTCATTTTGTAATAGCCTCCGCAATGTGTAATAATTTTATTACAAAATGTAGAGAAATATATTACATATTGCATTCAAGCGGCTTATTACAAAATGCAGCAATTGTTACAAAATGCGTAAATGAATACATAATGGTGTGAAAATTTATTACATTTTGTCAGCCTTTTACATAATGAGGTGTTACATAATGGGGTGTAACAAATGACATTCGTAATGCGTCTTGCTTATGTGTAAACGCACCATTACACAGTGAGCCATCCATGCCCCACCTCTTTATCACTGGATAAGGGGGGGGGGGGTTGTTGCATTGTAGCCAGAGGAAGCACTATTAATGCTGCTTACATGGCGAGTCCCAAATATGGGCTTCATGTAGACTCTTCTGAGGCTTTATAGAAAACCTTTGGTTGATGTTACACACACACACACACACACACACACACACACACACACACACACACACACACACACACACACACACACACACACACACACACACACACACACACACACACACACACACACACACACACACACACACACACACACACACACACACACACAGTCTATGCTATGGCAGCATGGCCAAGCACTGAGTGCACATGTTTTCACAGCAGAAGGCTCCTAAGTTCAAGACCACCCCTGCCCATTCTACAACCCCTGGCAAAAATTATGGAATCACCAGCCTCGGAGGATGTTCATTCAGTTGTTTAATTTTGTAGAAAAAAAGCAGATCACAGACATGACACAAAACTAAAGTCATTTCAAATGGCAACTTTCTGGCTTTAAGAAACACTATAAGAAATCAAGAAAAAAAAGATTGTGGCAGTCAGTAACGGTTACTTTTTTAGACCAAGTAGAGGAAAAAAAAAAAAAAATGGAATCACCCTGTAAATTTTCATCCCCAAAACTAACACCTGCATCATATCAGATCTGCTCCTTAGTCTGCATCTAAAAAGGAGTGAACACACCTTGGAGAGCTGTTGCACCAAGTGGACTGACATGAATCATGGCTCCAACACGAGAGATGTCAATTGAAACAAAGGAGAGGATTATCAAACTCTTAAAAGAGAGTAAATCATCACGCAATGTTGCAAAAGATGTTGGTTGTTCACAGTCAGCTGTGTCTAAACTCTGGACCAAATACAAACAACATGGGAAGGTTGTTAAAGGCAAACATACTGGTAGACCAAGGAAGACATCAAAGCGTCAAGACAGAAAACTTAAAGCAATGTCTCAAAAATCAAAAAATGTACAACAAAACAAATGAGGAACGAATGGGAGGAAACTGGAGTCAACGTCTGTGACCGAACTGTAAGAAACCGCCTAAAGGAAATGGGATTTACATACAGAAAAGCTAAACAAAAGGCATCATTAACACCTAAACAGAAAAAAACAAGGTTACAATGGGCTAAGGAAAAGCAATTGTGGACTGTGGATGACTGGATGAAAGTCATATTCAGTGATGAATCTCGAATCTGCATTGGGCAAGATGATGATGCTGGAACTTTTGTTTGGTGCCTTTCCAATGAGATTTATAAAGATGACTGCCTGAAGAGAACATGTAAATTTCCACAGTCGATGATATGGGGCTGCATGTCAGGTAAAGGCACTGGGGAGATGGCTGTCATTACATCATCAATAAATGCACAAGTTTATGTTGATATTTTGGACAATTGAAAGGATGCTTGGGGATGATGAAATCATTTTTCAAGATGATAATGCATCTTGCCATAGAGCAAAAACTACAAAAACATTCCTTGCAAAAAGACACATAGGGTCAATGTCATGGCATAGGGTCAATGTCAATGAGCAGATCTGATTTGATGCAGGTGTTAATTTGGGGGATGAAAATTTACAGGGTGATTCCATAATTTTTTCCTCAGAATTGAGTGATTCCATATTTTTTTTCCTCTGCTTGGTCTAAAAAAGTAACCATTACTGACTGCTCTTGATTTCTTATAGTGTTTCTTAAAGCCAGAATGTTGCCATTTGAAATGACTTTAGTTTTGTGTCATGTCTGTGATCTGCTTTTTTTCTACAAAATTAAACAACTGAATGAACATCCTCTGAGGCCGGTGATTCCATAATTTTTGCCAGGGGTTGTATATGTAATGTGGAGCTGTGTCATGAAAACCATCCAGCATAATACTTGTGCCAAATCATACAAATCATACAACATACGAGGTCTGTTAGAAAAGTATCCGACCTTATTATTTTTTTCAAAAACCATATGGATTTGAATCACACATGATTCAAATCCATATGGTGTGGACATCAGCACTTTTTCCGGCACATTCCACCGTTAGAGGAGTTTGTTTTTTTCATGGAAAAAGAAGCCAAGGGACGCGCCACGGAGCCGTTCATTACGTGGGACAAAACCACCTTGGTGTTGGTCTCACAGGACGGCTTAAAGGTGGATTTCAGATGGATTCCGGTTGCTTTCCAGTCGTGTGAATATCCGATTGTGATTGTGCATGAGCTGGACATGCCAGAACATGTCCTGTGAGGCTTCATCACAGCGTTGCTTTTCGCCATGCAGCTCCGCCGCGACGTGCGGAATTCCTCGGCCTTTGTTCCTCTTTTCATTCACTAGCACAGAAATTGCGAAAAGACGTGGACATCAGCACTTTTTCCGGCACATTCCACCATTACAGGAGTTTTTTTTTTTCATGGAAAAAGAAGCCGAGGGACGCGGCATAAAACCACCTCGGTGTTGGTCTCTCAGGACGGCTTTCAGACGGATTCCGGTTGCTTTTCTGTCATGTGAATATCCGAGAAATTGAGCTTGAGCTGGACAAGCCCCAACATGTCCTGTGAGGCTTCATCACGGCGTTTCTTTGCGCCGAGCGGATGCACCACGACGCGCTGAACTCCTCCGCACGTCTGTCTTAATGTGCCGGAAAAAGTGCTGATGTCCACGTCTTTTCACAATTCCTGTGCTAGTCAGAGGACATACCGGATCAAGACAGCGTCCAGTTTAGAAATGAACGGCACATTTCACTGTTACAGGAGTTTTTGTCATGGAAAGAGAAACAAAGGCCGAGGAATTCCGTGCGTCGTGACGGAGCTGCATGGCGAAAAGCAACGCCGTGATGAAGCCTCACAGGACATGTTCTGGCATGTCCAGCTCATGCACAATCACAATCGGATATTCACACGACTGGAAAACAACCAGAATCCATCTGAAATCCACCTTTAAGCCGTCCTGTGAGACCAACACCAAGGTGGTTTTGTCCCGCGTAATGAACGGCTCCGTGGCGCGTCCCTCGGCTTCTTTTTCCATGAAAAAAAAAAAAAAAAAACCTCCTGTAACGGTGGAATGTGCCGGAAAAAGTGCTGATGTCCACATCCTCTGCCTTTTTGTGAAAGTCAGACGAGGTCCCGGATCAACAAAGCTTTCACGTTGGAAATGATCTGGTTGTTTGTGCGGGGTGTCAGCCTGTCCATCGGCGCTGGGAGCGCGCTGCGCTCTCAGCAGTTGTGGGCCGTCCTTAAAGGGGCAGTAACACTCCTTAATCTGTTTAATCCCCATAAAAAAAGCCATATTAATTTTTCGAACGGTGTCCACCTGGAGGTCTCTTACAGTTTCTGGAAAAAATTGATGCAGCAAAGATCCAAATCGTTCAAACATTTATTCGCAATAAAAAATAGACGAGAGGGGTAGACCACACCTCACTCAAAGCCTGCTCACAGGCAAATGAAGCAACCGACAGGCATGAAAAAACTCACGCATGCGCACAAGGGTTCAAGCTTGGCTGACGCAATCACACGTGATTCAAATCCATATGGTTTTTGAAAAAAAATAAGGTCGGATACGTTTCTAACAGACCTCGTACAAATCCATACCAGATTTACTGTGGCAACCACAACTGAAAAAGGGACGAGCCAAAGGACTATATGCAGTCTGTGCTGTAGCCAAACTAGTGTCTGTCTCACCTCCTTCCTGAATTTCAGACAATCTTCTTCCTTCAGGTTCCATCATTTGATTTGTTATATATATATATATATATATATATATATATATATATATATATATAAACATTGGAGAAGATTTTACAACCAGACTCAATGTAATTGAATGCAGTTTCCAGTGGATTAAAAGAACATCTGATCAAACAGTGACAAAGCGCCCAACTGTGATCAGCAGGCACCTACTGTAAGCACCCCTCATGCTAACAACCAAAGCACTGCTAATAAGCATAACCAAATATGTGGCTATTAATCTTTTTATAAATACATAACATGAGAATATTTTGGGCCAAATACTTGACAGTACACACCTTATTCTGTTCATACTTGAATGGGATTTTGAGGGTCTCAGTTGCACGGATCATAGCCTGCATGGAGGTGAAGATGTTCTGGTAGACAAGTTTAGTGAAACCCTTCTTGTCCTCATCTGTGTAGCCTGACCCATGGATTATCCTCATCTGCTTGATGAAAGTACTCTTGCCACTCTCTCCAGTACCTGTCGGAAGAATAGATACATTAGAGAACTCAAGAAGTGTGAAATGTGTAAAAGCTATGAAAAGTATTTTTCCAAGAAAGCAAAGCCATATTGTTAGGGTGTAACCAGATTAGGACAGATTTTTGAGCATACCAATTTTGGCTCAGGATGAAAATGAAATACAATATACTGTAATTATTACAACACTGATTCAGGCTGCTTGATTTATGATCTTGCATTTTTTGAATATAGTATAGTTTGCTATTTCTTTTTAATAATTTGTATAACACTTTTGACGGAATCATTAAAAAGTTATTAATTTGAAGTTAATTAATTAGCTTTAATTTGAAATAGTAGTAGTAGTTCAGTGTCCATAAGAAGTTTATATTCCTATAGAAAATTGGGAGCTAAAAAAAAAAAAAAAGACTATCACCAGATCAATACCAGATAATAAATGGCAAACACCACCACCAGACCAATTGAATTCTAAATAAAGTGTTGTGAAATGCCATTACCACTTTCAAATGCCACCAGTTGTAATATAAATAATAAAAATCATAACCAATAAATATACCTGTGCAATAGACCTGTTCAAAATGTCAAATGTTACAAAATCTTTTAGGTCACGTTCTCGTTCCACTAAAAAATATAAGATCTGTGTGTAAATGGCGGTTAATTTCGTTTATGGCGAATGATGAAGTTCTGACACGCTACAGCTTGGTGCTTTATTTTGAAGACCACCGTTTTCTTCTTCTTCTACTTCCTGTGCTGCCGACGTTAGACATTACGCTCCTGTCTTGTCGCAACGACATGTTCACGTCACGCATGAGCTGGTAAAATGTGAACAAATTAATTACTTATCATGTTATGTATTAAAACCTAAGAAATGTATTTATTGTTTGCTCTGTGTTCTGCATCGTTTATGTCGCATGTAAGGACTGTCCCTGTGAGATGTGTGTGGAAGATAGGCTGCTAGCAAACGGAGCTCAAACGTAGCGCCCTTGGAAGCAGAAGGAGGTAGGAGGGGATGATTTATCCATAAAAATGAGGGATTTGTTTTATTTATTGTTCTTATTTCAACAAGAGCTGTAACTCTGGTTTGAAGGGTTAATTTCTTGTGAAATGCATTATTTCAGTTTATTAAAGGACTGGTGTTAAGGCTAAAATGTGAATATAATTCTATGCAATATTTGTGAAATATGGTGCTATGGAAATTTATGTATTTTTGTGTCCATTTCATAGTTTTCACGGTGTCAAATGTCAGTCAGTCAAAAGGGGAGGAGAGAAATTAAAGCTGCACCAGTCGAAGCTCTCTGCATCTTGCTTTATTATTCCAAGCGGGTCGCTACAGTGAAAACTCCTTTCCGGCTACGAGAGACCTGCCATCCCTGCAGAGAAGCTGATGCCACCTCATCTGAGATCCAGCTACCAAACGGATACCAGCCTGCTGATTCCGCTCACGTCGATATCCTGCACAGGCAAAATCAAAAAGGACGGCACACTGAAGGTACAACTACGGATGCTAAAGGGACTTTGAGTGCCAAGGAGCAAAGAGGACGATTTACATACGCACGCACAAGCTTAAAGCATAACTGAAATGCTTTATATCGTTTCGAGGTCGAAATTAATTTGAGAGTTGATTTCTAAGATATAACAGTGCTGAGGTGATGAATATTTCAGGACAAATGGAATGTGTTTAGGGATAATAATTCATGATATTTCTGTTTATGAGTGAAGCTCTTTGCTATTAATACCAGCAACACTCATTTACAACACTTGTTACTGTTTCATGCTAAGAATCCCTTTGAATGTCCATCATCTGTGAATGCTTGATTATAGATATTACTCTGTGGTAAAAGATAGCTACAGCTCATAGGTGTGAATTCAGGCATAGGACAATCAAAGCCACGTCAGACTTGAAACAGTCGCACAAACAAACAAGATGTCACTCCCACCAGAAGAAACAGACAATCCCACAGACACACCATTCAGGTCTAGCTCACGTGAGAGGAAGCTAACAGAGAAAGGCCAAGAAATGCGTAACCAAGACTCCAAAAAACGTGAGAAAATATTCAACAAGGCCTATGACTCTTGGAAGCTAGTAGCAAGAGAAACTAGGACAAGATTAAAAACCCTCTGCTCATTAGGAGACCTCAATAAGTTACAGGACGATATTCAAGCAAAGTACAATGCTGTAAAACTACAGTATGAACCTATTCTGCGTAACAGTAGCACCACGCCAGAAGTTGTCAAAAAAATGGATGCGTGTGTTATGTTGACAAAGGAAATTTGTGATCTCATAAGCAACCGTCAAGAGACTATTGATGAAGATTATAACGATCAACTTGAAAAGGAAAGAGTAAGAGAAACATTAAACAAAATTGAATATGGATCTGTCTTTGGCTTATCTAAAACTGAAACTGTAAGTTCATCAGAGTCGTCAGAGAAATCAAGCAAATGCTCCGGCTCAGTCAGTGCCTACGGCAACAGAGTAGATGCAGAAGCAGAGCTTGCTGCTAAGCTGGAGCAATTAAAAGCCAGAGAAGAAATTCAAGCACAACGAGCACATCTTCACAAGTTAGAAAGTGAATGGAGACTTAATGAGGCAAAAATGTTGTCAGAAATGAAGCAAAGAGAGGTGGAGATGCAACGACAGTTGGAACAAGAGAGAGCAAAACTGCAGCAGTTACAAGCAACAAAGGAAGTTGCTATAGCAGCAGCTCGTGTGAGAGCATACGATAGTTTTGAAGGTTTTGAGAACCAAAATGAAATTAACGACACAACTAGCTCAGCTCACTATAAGATAAAAACAGAGCCTCTGCTGAATCCAGACGCTGCTTCGTTCCAACCTCGCCAAGCAATTCCTGAAATGACAGTGACCCAGGAGTCTGTCAGTTTAGCACAAGCAATTGCTAGCTCATTGAGTATGAACCGCTTGCCAGTCCCTGAACCCACCACATTTAGTGGTGACCCTTTACAGTTTACAGATTGGAAGATGTCATTCATGACTCTGATTGACAGAAAACCACTTCCAGCGAGCGAGAAAATGTTTTATCTCAAAAATTATCTTGTTGGAGAGGCGCGTAAAGCTGTTGAAGGTTTCTTTTATCGAAATTCAGAGAATGCATACAATGGAGCATGGAAAGTTTTACAGGACAGATATGGGAACCCATTCATCATACAGAAAGCTTTCCGCGAAAAGCTCATGAAATGGCCAAGGATCAGCACAAATGACGCACTAGCACTACGGGAGTTTGCTGACTTCCTACAAAGCTGCAAGGAGGCAATTCCACATATAAAAGGATTAGCTATCCTTAATGACTGTGAAGAAAACCACAAGTTGCTCAAAAAACTGCCGGAATGGATCGTACGAAAGTGGAGTCGAATTGTTGTGGATGAACTTGACACATCTGACAGCTATCCAGATTTTGCATGCTTCACAGAGTTCCTCAGCAGAGAGGCACGGATAGCTTGCAACCCAATTGCTTCTCCACTCTCGATAAATTTCAAACCTGTAGATGACAGGATCCCAAAGAGAGCCAGAGCTTTCAACACAAGCACACAATCAAAGAGTGTAGTTCAAGAGAAAGAAGAAACGAACAACAGTAAACCGAAATTACCTTGCTCTGTCTGTAAAAGTGAAACTCATGGCATCCCTAGGTGTCCCACTTTCACAACAAAAAGTGCTGAAGATAAAAAGGCATTCATTCATGAAAATCGACTCTGCTTTGGATGCTTAAGAAAGGGTCACATGACTAAAGACTGTAAGAGACGACACACATGCGACATATGCAGCCGTCGTCACCCAACCTGCTTGCACGAAGACAGGAACCAAAGACCTGTGGAAGCAATACTGAACGGCTCCACTTCCACAGAAGAAGGTGCAAGCCAAGAAGTGCAGAAGGTCATATCCCATACATCAACACAACGCGCTTCTGCTACTTCAAGTATTGTCCCAGTCTTTGTTTCTTCATTGCGAGAGCCACACAGAGAAATACTTACGTATGCAATATTAGACACACAGAGTGACTCAACATTTGTCTTAGAAGATGTACTTGATAAGCTGAATGTGAATGCACAGTCAGTAAAGCTGAAACTCAGTACCATGACAGCCATCGACACAATCGTATCGAGCAAGAGTGTTCGTGGTCTACAAGTCCGTGGTCTTGACTCAGAGTCGCATTCAACTACAACAGGCCTACAGCCGTGACTTCATCCCAGTGGATAAGTCTTACATTCCAACAAAGGAAACAGCATTACTGTGGCCTCATCTCAGAAGCTTGGCAGACAAGTTGCCACCCCTTCAGGACTGTGATGTAGGACTCCTGATAGGATATGACTGTCCTTCAGCGCTGGCTCCTCTTGAAGTTATCTTAGGTGACAAAAATCAACCGTTCGCACAGAGATCAGAACTAGGATGGAGTATAATAGGCTTGTCAAACCCCCACCTAGACAGGCAAGGAAGTCAAAGCTTCGTACATCGGCTAACAGTAAGAGAACTGCCAGTTCCATCAGCAACAGATGTTCTGAAGACTTTGGAATCAGACTTCATTGAGAGAACTTATGAGGATAAATATGTCTCACAAGATGATGTTCATTTCATTCAGTTCCTCAGTGACCACATCACACAGAAGGAGGACGGGCATTATGAGATGCCTCTCCCTTTCAAAGGCAACAGTCCACCCAACTTACCAAACAACAAGAGGCTAGCCACAGTTCGCCTACAGTGTCTTAAGAAAAAATTAAAGGCCAACAAACAATACTACGAGCAGTACAAAACATTCATGGAGGCAACCATTAACAAGGGTGATGCAGAGCTTGCCCCTGCAACATCTGAGAGAGCGACAGAGTGGTACCTTCCACATCACGGTGTCTACCACCCCAAAAAACCAAATAAGCTAAGAGTCGTTTTTGACTGTTCAGCCAAATTCCATGGTATTTCTCTAAACGGCACCCTGCTAACTGGACCTGATCTGATCAATCCTCTGGTAGGAGTGCTTTGTCGATTTAGAAAAGAAGCTGTAGCCATTATCTGTGATGTTGAACGAATGTTTTATCAGTTTTCTGTCACTCCTGAATCCAGGAATTATCTGAAGTTCCTCTGGTGGAAAGGCGGAGATCTGGAGAAGGAACCACAGGAGTACAGGATGGCCGTTCATCTATTCGGAGCTGCTTCGTCTCCAGGATGTGCCAATTTTGGCTTAAAGCATCTAGCAAGACAACACAAAGCTAACTACCCCCTGGCATCAGCATTTGTGGAGAGAAATTTTTATGTTGATGACGGATTAGTCAGCATCCCGTCAGTTGACGAAGCTAAAAAACTGATCACTGAATCACAAGAGTTGTGCAAAAGAGGAGGCCTGCGCCTCCACAAATTCAACTCAAATAAAGAAGCTGCATTGTCTTGCTTAGACCCATCTGAAAGAGCAGCAAGCGTCAAGCCTCTAGAGTTTGATCCAACGCCATCAGAACGTGCTCTCGGCATCCAGTGGCTGATAAAGGATGACATGTTCAGCTTTAACATCAGCTTGAAGGATCAGCCTTCAACCCGTCGTGGTTGTTTGTCTGTCATCGCCTCTCTTTACGATCCACTCGGGTTCATTGCTCCATTCAGCCTAAGTGGAAAACGTATCCTTCAAGAGCTTTGTCACAGAGGCATCGGATGGGATGATCCACTTCCGGAAGATATAAAGCTACGGTGGGAGGAATGGATGAATGGACTTCTTAAGCTGAAAGAGGTCTCGATCCCAAGATGTTACCACCCACATGACTTTCATAACATTGTCAGAGTAGAATTACACCATTTTTCAGATGCCAGCTGCATAGGATATGGTGCATGTTCTTACCTCAGGTACAAAAATGACAAGGATGAAGTCCATTGCAGTCTCGTAATGGCAAAAGCAAGGGTAGCTCCCTCGAAGGTCACAAGTATTCCAAGGCTGGAACTTGCAGCAGCAGTGGTTTCTGCAAAAGTCAGCGTCATGTTAAAGGGTGAGCTTAACATGAAAATCGATCAAGAATTTTTCTGGACGGATTCGCAAATTCTGCTTGGGTACATCAGCAATGATGCCCGTAGGTTCCACATATTTGTCGCAAACCATGTTCAACTGATTAGAGACAATAGTGATCCTGATCAGTGGCATTATGTGGATTCCTCAGAAAACCCGGCCGATCACGCATCCAGAGGTCTCCATGTTTCAGACATTCACTCAACGAACTGGCTGCAAGGTCCGAAATTTCTCTGGGAGCGTGAATTGCATCTAACACCCAGCAGTCCAGCAGACTTACTCGTCGGTGATCCCGAAGTCAAGACAATTCAAGTACTTGCAACCGAAACCAATAACTGCAATGACATCCTCAAGCGTCTGAGTCAGTTTTCCTCATGGACAACACTTGTAAAGGTGGTTGCAAGGATCAAGAGACTGAGGTCTACACAAAAACAACATAGTGAACATGTGACTGTTGAAGAGAGGGAGAACGCCGCTGAGACAGTGATCAAGATTGTACAGCAGCAAGCCTTTCCCCATGAGATAAAGCTGCTTCAAGGTGGAAAAGACCTTCCAAAATCTAGTTCCCTCTTTAGTCTTGATCCCATCTGGTCTGAAGAACTTCTCTGTGTTGGTGGGAGATTAGAACAGTCATCTCTCTGTCACAAAGTCAAGCACCCAATTATCTTACCGAACGATAGTCATGTAACTAAGCTTATAGTGTCTCACTACCACGCTAAGACATGCCACCAGGGTCGAAGCCAGACACAAATGGAGCTTAGAGTCAATGGATTCTGGGTCATTGGTGGAAGCAAGCTGGTCGCTAAGTTGATACACACCTGTGTGCTTTGTAGGAAACTTCAACAGCCGACAGAGAACCAACGAATGGCTGAACTCCCTAAAGAACGTCTTGAAGCCTCAGCACCTTTCACGTATAGTGGCATGGATTGTTTTGGACCATTTATTGTAAAGAAAGCTCGTAAAGAGTACAAAAGGTATGGACTCATTTTCACATGTCTGTATTCCAGAGCTGTTCATATCGAGATGCTCGAAGATTTGTCGACAGACTCGTTCATCAATGCATTAAGATGCTTCATCAGTCTCAGAGGAGCTGTCCGACAACTTTATTGTGACCAGGGCTCTAATTTTGTTGGAGCCAAAAATGAGTTTAAGGAAGCACTTAAACAATGTGACACCAAACCATTGGAAATCTTCCTGACTGAAAGGCAGTGCGAATTTGTCTTCAATGCCCCCTCTGCTAGCCATGCAGGCGGTGTCTGGGAACGGCAAATCAGAACCATAAGAAACGTGCTAAATGCTACCTTCGCACAGTGCCCAGGTCGATTGGATGACGCCTCTCTCAGAACACTGTTATATGAGGCCATGGCTATCGTTAATAGTCGCCCATTGACAGTGGATGGAATAAATGATCCTCAAGCGATGGAACCTTTAACACCGAACCACCTCATCATGATGAAATCTAAGGTTGCTCTTCCTCCCCCTGGAGTATTTGGGAAAGAGGATTTGTATGCTACAAAGAGATGGAGGAGAGTTCAGTATCTCATTGAACAATTCTGGGGTCGTTGGAAAAGAGAGTATCTACTCAACATATCCACAAGACAGAAATGGCACCTACCTCAGCGCAACCTCAGAGTCAATGACATTGTCATTATTAAAGATGACAACCTTCCTAGAAATCATTGGCAATTAGGACGAGTGGTGGAGACTGTTCAGGACAGTGATGGTTTGGTGCGTCGAGTCAAAGTCCAAGTAGGAGAGCGAAAGCCTCATAGAAAACAAGATTCCCCCTCTAAGCCTTCAGTTATTGAGAGGCCAGTCCAAAAATTAGTACTTCTTCTTGAGAATTAATTGGAACAAACAGGCTGTTTGTGTACACGCTATTTTATTGTGTATGATGTTGTACAGTTCAACTGTATAACTCTGATAGTTAAAGGTTATAGGTCAAGAAATCCTGTACAATTCATTTAGCCCGTGTATATTTGTTCATTCATTGTAGCAGGATTTGGTGGGAGTGTAAATGGCGGTTAATTTCGTTTATGGCGAATGATGAAGTTCTGACACGCTACAGCTTGGTGCTTTATTTTGAAGACCACCGTTTTCTTCTTCTTCTACTTCCTGTGCTGCCGACGTTAGACATTACGCTCCTGTCTTGTCGCAACAACATGTTCACGTCACGCACGAGCTGGTAAAACATGTGAACAAATTAATTACTTATCGTGTTATGTATTAAAACCTAAGAAAGGTATTTATTGTTGTTTGCTCTGTGTTCTGCATCGTTTATGTCGCATGTAAGGACTGTCCCTGTGAGATGTGTGTGGAAGATAGGCTGCTAGCAAACGGAGCTCAAACGTAGCGCCCTTGGAAGCAGAAGGAGGTAGGAGGGGATGATTTATCCATAAAAATGAGGGATTTGTTTTATTTATTGTTCTTATTTCAACAAGAGCTGTAACTCTGGTTTGAAGGGTTAATTTCTTGTGAAATGCATTATTTCAGTTTATTAAAGGACTGGTGTTAAGGCTAAAATGTGAATATAATTCTATGCAATATTTGTGAAATATGGTGCTATGGAAATTTATGTATTTTTGTGTCCATTTCATAGTTTTCACGGTGTCAAATGTCAGTCAGTCAAAAGGGGAGGAGAGAAATTAAAGCTGCACCAGTCGAAGCTCTCTGCATCTTGCTTTATTATTCCAAGCGGGTCGCTACACTGTGCCAAATTTTACTGTAATTGGACATTGTTTAGGGGTTCCCCACAAAGCAACAATTTTCCCCAAACAAGCAATGTAGTAATAAGCCAGTAATTCCAGTAATGCTCTCCTCTGGGTGACCAATCAACCACCACTCTTTGCGATTAGAAGCTGTCACATGTACCTGTAAAACAAATAATAATAATAATAATAATGGCATCAGAGTCTTCTCCCATTAGGGTGATGTTGCCTTGCCAGCAGAGGGAAAGGAAAATGTGTCACTCTGGGGGACCTCTAAATCTTATCTGAGTTCAAATTTGGTCTGCACCTATAAAACCCCAAGTGGAAAAAAACATGTGGCCTGAAGTCTCTCACAAGTTTTTTTCCCCACTATATATCATGAACAGCCCCTAATGTACAGTATTTAGCACAGTGTGTTAATTTTCCCTTAAAATATATCTCGTCAATTTTGAATGGTTTATCTATAAGAAATCAATTGTAAGGCCTGAAAGAAGTTTCTGTAGGAAGTATTTTATCCATAAGGTCAAGTGAGAAGGGGAAGTGTTGGCTTTTTAAATACTTGAAAGACACTGGACTCATCGACAGGATTTAGTACTGCTATAAGAGACTGATGCAGAAGGTGGCAGCAATGCAACAATAAGGATCTCAGCTGGCATTAAATGCCATAGAAGAAAGGATGCGCTAGATTTTATTCACAGGGTCACGTTTTGAAAGGAACACGTTCTGTGCCAAAATAAAGCCATAAAATAGCTGTCTGCATATATATCTTTTAAGTTAGCAGTTTTATATGACAAAACAGACAGAACATGGAAACAGATTTTGATGGAAATCTGTATACAACCAGGGGTTTGCAGGACAGAGATGCCACGGAGGAGGAAGCCATCCTGGAAGTACTAATGTTACAATAACAAAATAAAGGTTTTGAAAATTAATTCCAAAAATCTTCATGACAAAGGATGGGCATCACTGTGCCATACGCAGGCCATATCCGAAAGCTGAGGTGGATCTGAACTGTTTCTGCAGGTATGGTATCCGTGTTTCCTCGACTTAGGGCAAACAAAATGACTTCTGACGCTGATTGAGTAGGGCAGGTGCACATTAATGCTGGCTTCAGTGGGGACAAAGTCAATCAATTCAATCAATCAATTTTTTTATATAGCGCCAAATCACAACAAACAGTTGCCCCAAGGCGCTTTATATTGTAAGGCAAGGCCATACAATAATTATGTAAAACCCCAACGGTCAAAACGACCCCCTGTGAGCAAGCACTTGGCTACAGTGGGAAGGAAAAACTCCCTTTTAACAGGAAGAAACCTCCAGCAGAACCAGGCTCAGGGAGGGGCAGTCTTCTGCTGGGACTGGTTGGGGCTGAGGGAGAGAACCAGGAAAAAGACATGCTGTGGAGGGGAGCAGAGATCAATCACTAATGATTAAATGCAGAGTGGTGCATACAGAGCAAAAAGAGAAAGAAACAGTGCATCATGGGAACCCCCCAGCAGTCTACGTCTATAGCAGCATAACTAAGGGATGGTTCAGGGTCACCTGATCCAGCCCTAACTATAAGCTTTAGCAAAAAGGAAAGTTTTAAGCCTAATCTTAAAAGTAGAGAGGGTGTCTGTCTCCCTGATCTGAATTGGGAGCTGGTTCCACAGGAGAGGAGCCTGAAAGCTGAAGGCTCTGCCTCCCATTCTACTCTTACAAACCCTAGGAACTACAAGTAAGCCTGCAGTCTGAGAGCGAAGCGCTCTATTGGGGTGATATGGTACTACGAGGTCCCTAAGATAAGATGGGACCTGATTATTCAAAACCTTATAAGTAAGAAGAAGAATTTTAAATTCTATTCTAGAATTAACAGGAAGCCAATGAAGAGAGGCCAATATGGGTGAGATATGCTCTCTCCTTCTAGTCCCCGTCAATACTCTAGCTGCAGCATTTTGAATTAACTGAAGGCTTTTTAGGGAACTTTTAGGACAACCTGATAATAATGAATTACAATAGTCCAGCCTAGAGGAAATAAATGCATGAATTAGTTTTTCAGCATCACTCTGAGACAAGACCTTTCTGATTTTAGAGATATTGCGTAAATGCAAAAAAGCAGTCCTACATATTTGTTTAATATGCGCTTTGAATGACATATACTGATCAAAAATGACTCCAAGATTTCTCACAGTATTACTAGAGGTCAGGGTAATGCCATCCAGAGTAAGGATCTGGTTAGACACCATGTTTCTAAGATTTGTGGGGCCAAGTACAATAACTTCAGTTTTATCTGAGTTTAAAAGCAGGAAATTAGAGGTCATCCATGTCTTTATGTCTGTAAGACAATCCTGCAGTTTAGCTAATTGGTGTGTGTCCTCTGGCTTCATGGATAGATAAAGCTGGGTATCATCTGCGTAACAATAAAAATTTAAGCAATACCGTCTAATAATACTGCCTAAGGGAAGCATGTATAAAGTGAATAAAATTGGTCCTAGCACAGAACCTTGTGGAACTCCATAATTAACTTTAGTCTGTGAAGAAGATTCCCCATTTAAATGAACAAATTGTAATCTATTAGACAAATATGATTCAAACCACCGCAGCGCAGTGCCTTTAATACCTATGGCATGCTCTAATCTCTGTAATAAAATTTTATGGTCAACAGTATCAAAAGCAGCACTGAGGTCTAACAGAACAAGCACAGAGATGAGTCCACTGTCCGAGGCCATAAGAAGATCATTTGTAACCTTCACTAATGCTGTTTCTGTACTATGATGAATTCTAAAACCTGACTGAAACTCTTCAAATAGACCATTCCTCTGCAGATGATCAGTTAGCTGTTTTACAACTACCCTTTCAAGAATTTCTGAGAGAAAAGGAAGGTTGGAGATTGGCCTATAATTAGCTAAGATAGCTGGGTCAAGTGATGGCTTTTTAAGTAATGGTTTAATTACTGCCACCTTAAAAGCCTGTGGTACATAGCCAACTAACAAAGATAGATTGATCATATTTAAGATCGAAGCATTAAATAATGGTAGGGCTTCCTTGAGCAGCCTGGTAGGAATGGCGTCTAATAAACATGTTGATGGTTTGGATGAAGTAACTAATGAAAATAACTCAGACAGAACAATCGGAGAGAAAGAGTCTAACCAAATACCGGCATCACTGAAAGCAGCCAAAGATAACGATACGTCTTTGGGATGGTTATAAGTAATTTTTTCTCTAATAGTTAAAATTTTGTTAGCAAAGAAAGTCATGAAGTCATTACTAGTTAAAGTTAATGGAATACTCAGCTCAATAGAGCTCTGACTCTGTCAGCCTGGCTACAGTGCTGAAAAGAAACCTGGGGTTGTTCTTATTTTCTTCAATTAGTGATGAGTAGAAAGATGTCCTAGCTTTATGGAGGGCTTTTTTATAGAGCAACAGACTCTTTTTCCAGGCTAAGTGAAGATCTTCTAAATTAGTGAGACGCCATTTCCTCTCCAACTTACGGGTTATCTGCTTTAAGCTACGAGTTTGTGAGTTATACCACGGAGTCAGACACTTCTGATTTAAAGCTCTCTTTTTCAGAGGAGCTACAGCATCCAAAGTTGTCTTCAATGAGGATGTAAAACTATTGACGAGATACTCTATCTCCCTTACAGAGTTTAGGTAACTACTGTGCACTGTGTTGGTATATGGCATTAGAGAACATAAAGAAGGAATCATATCCTTAAACCTAGTTACAGCGCTTTCTGAAAGACTTCTAGTGTAATGAAACTTATTCCCCACTGCTGGGTAGTCCATCAGAGTAAATGTAAATGTTATTAAGAAATGATCAGACAGAAGGGAGTTTTCAGGGAATACTGCTAAGTCTTCTATTTCCATACCATAAGTCAGAACAAGATCTAAGATATGATTAAAGTGGTGGGTGGACTCATTTACTTTTTGAGCAAAGCCAATAGTCTAATAATAGATTAAATGCAGTGTTGAGGCTGTCATTCTCAGCATCTGTGTGGATGTTAAAATCGCCCACTATAATTATCTTATCTGAGCTAAGCACTAAGTCAGACAAAAGGTCTGAAAATTCACAGAGAAACTCACAGTAACGACCAGGTGGACGATAGATAATAACAAATAAAACTGGTTTTTGGGACTTCCAATTTGGATGGACAAGACTAAGAGACAAGCTTTCAAATGAATTAAAGCTCTGTCTGGGTTTTTGATTAATTAATAAGCTGGGATGGAAGATTGCTGCTAATCCTCCGCCCCCGGCCCGTGCTACGAGCTTCCTCGTCCCAAACACTGGTTTTGGATTAACTTATTCAAAGTCATTTTCACTTCCCTCTGTCCTTTAGAGCAGAAATATGCTTACTTTTTAACCACTCATCCAGACAACTGGCTGCATAGTGAACATAAATGTATACAGACTTGCTTATGGACTGAGTTACTTGGGGAATACACCAGAGGGCAGTTGATTTCTTGCCATCTGTTCCAACAAGTATATTTGTCACCGTGAAACAGCAATGACATCATATACATGTGGAAAACTACAGACATGACATAAAACTTCGCTTAAAAAATTTCTGGCATTGTTAGTTGCTACTGACTGCCCTGATACTGACCCTACTGTTCACATATACATTGCATTGTGCACATTAACATCTGAGAACGTGCATGGCCGATGCTCCAAACTGTTGCAGAAAAAGCAAGCCACTCATCATGCACACAGAGTTAAAATAAATAAATAAATAAAATTATATAATAATAATAATAATAATAATAATAATAATAATAATAGCAGCTTACCGGGTTGTTGCTTTGCGTTTTTGTTATAAGCACTATTCTGGGAGGTCCTGCAACTTATACTCCAGTGCAACTTATATATATATATATATATATATATATATATATATATACATACATACACACACACACGTATATATCTCTCTATCTGGCCTTCTTATTCAAGAGGCTTTTGTTAACATGTGCGACTTGTGGCCCAGTCACACGACACTAAAGGAAGGGTAACAAAGCCCTAACGAAACAAGAAATGTGGACTTTCGTTGGCATCATTTAACTTTCGCTCAGCTTCATTCCTGCAGGTTGCGCTTCGTCAGGATTTTTAAACTGTTGAAGGGCAACGAAAACCTCAATTCGTCCGTGTTTCGTTTTGCTCGTCTTTGACGTTTTTTAATTGTTTGCTTAGTTTTTGTAATGTTAGTGTTTAGTTTGACTTTGTTTGACCAACTGAATGTTTTCGCACAGTGCAGAAGCTGGTTTGTGAGCGCTGCTGCTGACGCTGCGTTCATGTACTGTCGGAAATTACAAGGCAAGCTCAGCGTGTTTGCTTGGACTTTTTTTTATCTGGGTGGGGGGGTCAGCTTCACTGGGCTCAGGCACCTTACATAAGGAAGAAATCTTGTGAATACAATTAATTATTTTGCCACAGGCAACTGCTGAATTTGAAACAACAACAAAGTTATATAATTTCCGACGGTACTTGAACACAGTGGCAGCAGCAGCTCCTGCTTGCGCTTATTATTTTTATTAACTATAACAATATGAGTGTAGGAATGGCAATCCAGCCCTTATGTACACGTGGTAACAGGTAGATGATTCAGATGATTATATAAAGAGCTGTTCTGGAAGGCAGAATTCACATTGTGGATCAGCTGCAGCTCGTGGAAATAACCGCATATGGGGATTCAATGCGCGTTCACACGGACTGATCAATTTACTGCTCCAATATATTCAATCATCTTTACACTTATATTTATTCCCTGTTTTGAGACTGTTCTGTTATAAATCAATATATATAGCTTAGTAACGTAATACAGTGATACAGCAGTGACCACAGAACACCAGTTTTTTTTTTTTAATTGGAGCAAGACGGAGTGCACAGCACGTCAATCGAGTGTGGGTTCAGATGATCAAGCAGATGATCCCTCTTTCATTCTGGATGAGGAACCAGAGCAGGTGGGTCCACCAACACGCGCACAGATCTCCACAGCTTCTGTTAGCAGTTTCTCCAGGACTCAGGTGCTATGAGCTCCATCCCAGCGCCGAGTCCTGGAACTCGGAGATGCAGACACACACTGCTCCAGCTGTGGCTCCAGGCGCGTTTCATTTAAAGCGTCGAGATCGTTAGCTTCGGTTTTGTTTATTTCCTCTTTGTCCCTTTTGCGCTCTTGGTTTGCAGGCTATTCAGTGATAAAGCTATTTCGTCCACCTTTTCTCAATGAATTGTGACTTTTTTCTGTTTTTCCCTTCGTTCAGGAATTGTGTGCCGTGCGACTGGGCCATTACTGTTGGTGGATTGATTCCTGGCAACTCCTGCATTTCGCAATGTCTTGAATACTTTTTGTCTGAACAAAATGCTGAATTTTAAATTGGTACAGGTGTGAAGGTCAGCACGTCAGTATGAATCAGTGTATGAAAATTAATCTTGCCATCTTTTCGACTTCCATTAAACAAAATGCTTTCTATAATGAATTTAGAACTTGGGAAGATAGCAAATATGAGCAACTGTTTAGTCTATGAAATACAACTGTAAAATGTATCCAATTCAAAATCCCCGTCTTAAAATTATTTAGTCCAAATGACAGTTCAAAGATGAATTTAAAATGACTGGACAAACAAATGAAGCAAATCATCCATTCTGAGAAGCTGGAACAGTGATGGTGCAGGTAACAGGTAACAGAATTATTTACAGAGGAATGCTGCAAATGGTGATGGAAGCACCAAATTCAGCATAATTGGAGCAACTTTAATTTTTGATCCCTGTACAAACTGAAATTTACGTTCGTCACCATTCTTGCAGTTTTTACCCTATAGCATTCAGTCAGATAGTCCAAATTATACCTTTTTTGGAATCATTGTGATCAGACAAATAATGTTTTCAATATGAGTGCAACATCTTTTAATTTTGACCCCTGTGTAATTCTTCAATTAACCCCTGACTGACTGCCAATTAAAAATTCAAGTGGCCAATCAGTTTTTTCAAAACAGTAATGTCTAAGGAGTATTTGTGCCAAATTCGGTGCTTCTATCACCATTTTCAGTATTGTTTCAGTTATGTGCTGCACTCAAAAGACGTTAATAACATGAATGTTTCAGGTATAAACACTTAATATGTAGAACCAACATTTCCTCTGTAAAATAGCCCAAGAATGACAAGAACGTGCCCCTCACTGAGTGAAAAGTAAGCAGAGTGTACAGTAATGGAGCACTCTCAAAGCAGACAGGCCTCGAAAGCTTTGGTCCCACTGAATAATAAAGCCATGAATAATGAGCCACGTATCAATTTGTAGGAAATTTCAGTGATTATTCGAATAATGAGCCACGTATATGAACATTGTGCAAACAGTTAAAAAACACTGCGAGTGCTTGTGATTACGTCGGCGCACACAGTGCAGCTCATCTGATTGAGACGTTAAATCTATCAAACATACTTTTACACCTCCTCATAAGACAGAATGAACATGCAACTGTTTTACCAAACCATTACAATATAAACATTACAAATAATTACCTTTTAGACTGTTCCAAATACTTTCTCCACCTCATGCAGCTCACGAGAGAGGAAAAAAGCTCCAAATGAAACAGTCCTCTGTGATTCCAGAAGCGATTAGAGGTGTTTTCAAGAGCCAAACTGACAGAAAATGATTCTGCTACAAAATAATTATTTTATATACAGCATCCAGCGCACAAAGCAGGTGTGACTGTCATGACGAAGTGAGCAAGAGGGTGAAGCCTGTCCTGCCCTCATAGCTGCCAGGTACTCGAATAATGTGTTTTTAACAACTTCATCCTCATCACAAACATGCCTCTAAACATTCTCGTTTGTCCTCGTAGTACTCCGTACACAAACTGCCCCACACTGTTTTTGCTTCTTGAAATTAGTGCCATGCTCAGAGATGAGCCTCATTATCTGAATATTCTGCCTCTAAGAGCCACTTTTCTCCCATGTTTGTTGAATAACTGGAGTCGTACCAAAAAAAAAAAAAACATGCTACATGGCTCATTATTCGGTGGGACCAGGGCTTAGTCTGATATGATCTTTGACTGTAGAAAGTTGTCAAGACAGCAATGGAGAATACACTGTTATTGTTTATGTTTATTTGAAATGGGACAATGCATATTAATGAACATAATTACATGTAAATATGATAGATTATAGTAGGATGATAATTTCCATCAGAAGTCCCAGTAAAACTGTCCCAGTAAGCGCTGCTTCTCATTGGCTGAGCTCTTGGGGTCCAGGTAGATACTGCGCAGCAGAGCAGACAGTTCATTGGTGGTGGTTTCGGGTGCAGCGTCAGTGTAAGTGCAGCTGGACATTTGCTGCCAAAACATAGAACTTGTCACATCAGGCTGCGTCCCTTGAGCAAGGCTTGAGAGCTTGTCACTCGCTCCTTTGTGCAAAGCCCCTGGTATCTTGAAGATTTCCTGGATGTTGCTGAGCATGAAGACCACCAACAGTTCCGCATTCTCCTTTGGCAGAGTCTTGCTGTGAAGGATCGCTCTGCTGTTGAAGAAAAGCTAGACAGATGAGCAGCAGAAGCAAGAAAACTAACGCTTTTGGGATACAATGAAAGGAGCGGGCATCAGATACATTAGCTTAGTTTGTTAGAGTGCAAATGAGTGTACACGAACAGACAATGTTGGCTTCATGTGTATTTGAACATTTCAGGCAAATACACACACAGCCAGTGGAGAGGGTGCATGTCTTACAGGCATGATCAGCTTAATTCAACAGATCCATTTGTTCTCCTGCCTAACTAGAAAACCCAGCAGAAACATTTCTCACGGACAAGGTACTGTACATTCACTGCAGCTAATCCTCAGGGGTAATGCTAGTTCCCATGGCAACTCCTATACTGGATTCAAGTCGACATCAAAAAATTAAAAAAACAAAAAAACAAAGGAACTGTAGAGCAGCGGTGCCCAGCCACCAGCACACTGGGCCACAAAACATTTACTACGAGACTGCAAGGACATGTAAAAATAAAGGAATAAATGTTACAAATATTTGATCAACAAAGCATTATATGCTTGTGGCAGTAGGTGTAAAGAATTTAGTCTCTTAATTTACTCCCTGTGGCACATTTTCTCCTGCTGTCACACTCACAACAACATGCACGCGAGGTCAACATTTCAGTTATCACTTGTTACTAGCTAGCTGCAGGATAAAAACCGACATCTTTTGGGAATTCCATAGGTCATGGGATTCCTGCAGGACGGGATTCAACTTTAAATGGTAAATGGACTATATTTATGTAGCGCTTTTCCATCTGCACCAGAAGCTCAAAGGGCTTTACATTTCTGCTTCCCATTCACCCATTCACACACCGATGTCAGGGTGCTGCCATGCAAGGCGTTCACTACACACCGGGAGCAACGAGGGGATTAAGGACCTTGCCCAAAGGCACTTAGTGATTTTCTGGTCTGGCTGGGTTTTGAAGTGAGGATCCTCTGGTATGAAGCCCAACGCTTAACCACTAGATCATCACTTCCCCTATTAATCACATGATTGGGATGGTACAGTATAAAAAAAAAAGAAGTTAATAGGAGCAGATGGGAGTGGGAACCAACCAATAGGACTACCTCTTCCCGCCCCTCCCCCCGCCAAAAAAACAAAAACATTGGAGCGGTACCGCCATTCTGTATTTTTGTTTCAGTAAGCCTACACTGTAACACAAGGCAAAAGAATTACACGGCCCAGAAGCCAACAGTGCTTCCGGCCACTGCTTTCTGCCAGCAGGGAAGACACAAACATTACCGAACTTCACGCGAGTCGAGTGTGACAGTGTTAATATCCTGTATGCTGCTTGTAAAATGTGTTTAGTGTTAGTCAAGTACACCAGTAAGTCAGGGACATTTTAAGGGGCCATCTTTTCTACAGGATTTGAATTGGGGGGGGGGGGTGAAAGTGGACCACTGCAGGGGTCTGGGGGCCGCTGAAGGCCCCCTGAAAATTTTGAGTCTTTGATGCATTGTCCAGGGATCCATTCCAAAGAGTTTTTTGATGACTATTTTCTCACCCCAATCCTCTCTTCAATTTAGTTATACTTCGTAATGTGTGTTGTATTTGTATTTTCTTTTGCACATTTTCACCTTTGCCTTTAACCAAAATTGATATCATAACTTCCATGTTTGTTTGATGAGATTACTAACCACAACAGCTGTAATCATTTTCATATTGATGGAATTCCGTCGTAGCGACGGAGAACTTTAATCCCTTTAGCTAAAAACAAGAAAAGGAAGGCATCTTTTGAGAGTTCCTTCCATGGAGGTAAAATGAAAACAACAAAGACATCAGAGGTTAAGACTCGAAAGAAAGACAGAAAGAAAGAAGACAAAGGATCCTGTCAGTATGGAAATATGCCAGCTTGTATATGAAATACAGATTATCATCATCATTCCAACCAATCATGTGCATGCTACAAGGCCACAGCCTATGATATGTGGAGCCAAGCCACCCAATGAGACAATGAATGGTGGTGAAGGGGGTGAATCGATTGTTAGATACATCTTGATGCGGACCATTCTTCATTGATGCAAAATCATCAAAAATCAATTTCACAAATGTTAATTACAGGGGTGGGTTGGAAAGTGGGTGCCTGAACCCCCGTGAGCGATCACTTTTCATGTTCCTTACATAAACCAGTATTTCTAACTTTACTCGAGTCATTTTTTATTCAAGTACATTTGCCATACGGCTTTGCAAATCAGTGGCGCAAAAAAAAAAATTCACCATTATCAAAATATGCATGTCGGATATAGTCATTCTGACAGAAGTACAAAGTGCAGCACATGTACTGCAATGATGTGCACATAATTAATTAATTTTACATGTTTATGTGAGGAAAATATGCACTCTGTTGGTGAATTTACTTCCTGACAGTCTTTGGCAGTGAAATCCTGCACTCCTTTGGCCCTTCCTGGAACCAGTTTGAGCGCACTGATGTCAAGCTAAAATAAAAAGTGTGATTTTGGAATGGCTTCTGACATTACTGTACAATCTTTAGTATGTTTTAGTTGTATGGTGGCTTGCATGCATGCCACCACATAACTCTGTTCTATGCTTGGGGTTTTACACAGAAGAGATAAACAAATATAATTTGGAATTTGCTAAATGTCTGTTGAAGCCCTGGGCTTATTACTTAAAAACCAGACTGCTGTTAAGCCTCTCAGACAACTGATCTTAAATATCCTATATCAGTTCAACATGTGATAATGACAGCTGAAAGATTAGGTCTGTGCCGTATTATGGCCACTTTTCACAAAACGGCAACAGGCAGGTCCTTGGAAGCCAACAAAACAGTATTGGCCTGTAGCAGAGGTTCTTTGATTTAGAATTCGAATTATTTGAGGCATCAACCCTGCAATCCCACCAAGCCCTACATCAACATAAGACCATTCACGTACTTGGCCAGCTCAGTGTCATAATCAGGGCTGTGAAATGAAAACTGTGAAATCTGAGGAAAATTTGCAGGGGGTCTGGGGGGCGCAGCCCCCCTGGAGCCGGGGTCTAGCGCCCTGTGGGGCCCCAGAAACCAACTTAAATTTTTTATCTAATGATACATTTTCAGCATGATACATGTTGGGCCTGTAGGTGAACTGCAGTGGGTCCCGGGTGTCGCTTACCACGGTGCGGAGGTGGGACAGGACGAGCCGTTCCATGGTCTTCATGAGGTGGGAGGTCAGGGCAACTGGTCTGTAGTGGGCCGGTTCCTTGGCGTGCGGTGTTTTGGGAACCGGGACCACACAGAAGGTCTTCCACAGGGTGGGCACCACCCCCAGGCTGAGGCTCATGCTGAAGATGTGGCTGAGGACCTCACAGAGCTCATCTGCACAGGTCCTCAGCAGCCTCAGGGAGATCCCATCAGATCCTGTTGCTTTCCTCTGCTTCAGCCGCAGGAACTGGCCTCTCACCTCGGTTGGAGTTACAGTGAGGGGGGAGGGGGAGCTGGGGTGTGAGCTGAGATGGGCTGGTGATGAATACAGTCGCGGGGGGGAGGGACAAGGTCCGGGGTGCAGTGAAGGTGACCGGGGGGTAGAAGGTGGTGGGTCAGAGGGAGTATTCACTGCTCAACATTATTCCACAACAAAAAAGACGTCTTTCCTGAGAATCTGTCTTTTACAGTAAGGATTGTGGTGCAATCTACGTATTACAGTACAATAGTAAAAATAAAAATGGAAAATTCAAGTCAATTCAAGTCACTTTTAGAAGTAGTAACAGAAGTGTAACCTCAAATCTAGGCAGTGCAACAAAACAACTTGCAGTAAAATATGTGGTGTTATATTTCATGTCATATAATGTTACATATAGGTCAATGTTTAAAAGGTTAAAAATACATTAATATTAGATGGACATCATTTGCTGCCATCTCGAAAACTTGTATAAAACAGCTTTAATCAAGTGAGGCAGAGAACTGCTGTCATGCAGTGGAGTTTTTCTCTCTGTGCCTGTGTTTCGTTTTTCATTTAACATTTTTAAATTAAATTACATCTCATCATGAATGTTGAATGAAGTTACTAGCTCGGTAATTCTTATTTGTTTGTTACCCGAGGCCATCAAAATATGGCCATCAGGCATTGCAAAGGCTTTGCATCTGTCTGTGCTCAGCATACGTCCAGTCCTATTACAGCCAGAGTCTTCAAATTCACAGGAAGCATTCTTGGGGGACAGACCTTGGACAAGTTCAAAGATGGCTAACCTTGACCTATTTTAAGAGGTCAAAAGGTCACATTCTGTTTTCTATTTGTATACTATGAATCATGCAATGACAGTAACAGCCAATCGAAGAGGCACCGTGACGTCACTGGCTGGTCTCTCTCTGGCTGCTAATTCAACGTGGCGGAATCAGCTCAGAAACCGCTTTCTTTCTGTGTTAACTGAACATGTTTCTCATATATTACGTAAAAGCTAGCAAGAAATAAACATGTCAAAAACTGAAAACACTGTTTTTGTAACCCGATAACACCTCTGGAGTGATTTACAAGACATCTGGCGGACGTCAGCGTGCACGCGCATCACATGCGGCCAACGGTAACTTCCACTCTTTTCATATTTAATCTTAACAGCATCTTATTTTTATTTAAGCAAGCATCTCATGTACATTAATCCCATCCCTCACCTCCTCTCACACTCAACTGGACACACAAACACATGTTTCTCTCTCTGTCACACAAACTCAGACATTTCACTCTCACCAACACTCATGCTCACACACACACACACACTGCTGCCAGGGGTGGGACAAAGTCACTGTCAAGTCATTCTCAAGTCATGAATCGGCAAGTCTCAAGTCATAATGACCACCAATTGTTTATAAGCTGAACTGGTAGGAGAGGTGATGGTCCAGTGGTTAAGGTGTTGGGCTTGAGTCCAAATTCCCGCCTGACTGGAAAATTACTAAGGGCCCTTGGGCAAGGCCTTTAATCCCCTATTGCTCCCAGTGTGTAGTGAGCGCTTTGTATGGCAGCACCCTGACATCGGGGTGAATGTGAAGCATAATTGTAAAGCACTTTGAGCGTCTGATGCAGATGGAAAAGCGCTATATAAATGCAGTCCACTTACCATTTTACCATCAAAAGCCGCCCCTTGTAGTCCCACCTGTTTAGGATCCTGTGTACGGAGATGGGAAGTGAACATCGGCAACTTCTCCTTCACACTGAAGTCTGCTGGCTTTTATGAGGAAAAGTGCTCACACGGCTTTACGAATTGCGTGACGAAGTGAGTGTTTTTGTGGACACAAAGTTTGAGCTAGCAGATCGATTCTGTGACTTTGAGTGGTTTATTTGGCTGATATTTTTGGCTATTTAAATGGGCTTAACCTCTCGCTCCAGGGAAAAGCAGTGAATGTGTTTCAAGTCCAAAATAAGACTGAAGCCACGATATGAAAGTTTGAGTTGTAGGACCGAAGAGTGACACAAAACAACTACGAATCATTCGAGAGTTTGTGTGACTTATTGCGCACTGAGGAGCAGCAGATCCCCAGCGCTGTGTTTGTCACCCACGACCCGGACACCATCGCTAGACTTACATCCAAAGAGCAAGACAGCCTTGTGGAATTATCTTGTGATAGCTCCCTGAAACTGGTCTTTACAGAGACTCATCTGGCGAACTTTTGGATACGCACTTGCGTGGAATATACAGAGCTTGCCAACAAAGCCCTTAAGTTTCTTATGCCATTTACTACCACGTATCTTTGTGAAACTGGATTTTCAGCACTAGTGGCACTGAAAACAAAGCTCAGAAAAAGACTAAACGTGGGGCCAGATCTCTGCCTAAAACTATCCTTCATTCAGCCGGACATTGGAACATTGGCAACCCTTTGACACCCTTGTCAAACCTTTAGGATTTAGCCAGCATATGCCGATGTATTAAAAACGCTGGCATACGCAGACGTACAGCTATTAAGTTATGAGTAAGTTTTGTATAAGTTAAGAGCATGTTGACGCATGCTGATATACGTCGTAATATGGCGACTGTCGAAAAATTTTGGGCATGCACAATATTTTCGACATATGCCAGTGTATGTCTCATATGTCCCACACATGCGGAAGATAAGTTGTGGGTAGGTTATGTGATTGCTTCTTGTAAGTTACTAAGTCGAAATACGTCTATTGATGATGTCCTTTGATTGGCTGAACAACTGAAAACTGCAGCCATGCTACAGTTCAGACTGTAGCATGGATTAAAACTATTCACACAGAGTAAATATAAAGTCCTAATCTTACCTGATTGTTTCAGTCGGATTCATCATCAAGCCTGACGAAATGACATTGTTCATTGTTGTGGCTCAAGAAACAGAGTTTTAAAGCAAGCCCCTCTATGTTTGTCTGCTCCCGGTGCGTTTCTCAGCCTGAACCAGAGAACACCAGTTCTGCATCACAACACCACAATTTACTTATTTCAAAAGTTGAAAGTCACAGCGCCTGATTCATACACGTTTAACAGACAGTTAATTTTTCAGCATTTTGCACACGATGAAAATAAATCACATGATACACCAAGACAAAAATAAAATAATGTTAAACTACTCTGTTTTTCCTCTGTGTGGAGGGGGCAAGGGCATGCAACAGCATACACGTGCTCAACTGTTCCAACACGTATCATACCATGCAGTGCTGACCCGAATCCAATTGATGGAAACAGGGCTGTCAGCATTCACTGGCAAGATTATTATGGTGTGACAGTTACATAACTTATTAGACATACACCCATGTATGCCAGCGTTTTTAGTACTGGCAGCACGTGCTGGCTACATCATCAAGGTGTGACATACATACTTGAGGGGAGCTAGCTGGTCTATTACAGAAAGGAACTTCGATTTGAACACGGACCATGCCTGTTCCACCTTGTCACAATCTTTAACCTCCTGCCAGTCCACCTCAGATAACTGTTCAAAACAAGTTTTGTTATAGTTTTTCAGTGATCTAACACTATTACCATAATATTGATTTACCAGAACCTTTTACATTTACGGTACAGTATAAAGTTGATGATCACTCACAGAAAAAATGAAGATGACTGAATTCAAAATCTTAACAGGATCAGACAATAATAAGGTCTAATATCCTTGAGGTCGGTGTGATTCCAGTGGGTGACTCATTTAACTGAGTAAGATTTAAAATAGATAAAAGATAAGAAAAACCTTTAGTTATCCCTCAATGGGTGAAATTTCAGTGTCACATCGCAGCATAGAACAGTAGGAGTAGACAGAAGGGCATACAATAAAAACAAACAAGTATCTCTTAAAAAATAACTAAAAAAAGCACTGAGTGCCGGATAAAGCTAAGGCTACCATTGTTCAGTTCAATGTTGCACTGCCGGGATGTTATACACTGTTGGGATGTAAAAGTGATCAAATAAGTGACTTCAGCATGAAATGTACAGTACGTTACTCCGATATTTACACTATGGGCAGGTTAAACTATAGTAGGTAAAGTGACTTGAGTTTCCACCATAAGTTAAATTACTGCACCTAATAAATACGGCAGGTAATGACATGATTATTGTCCTAGTTGCTATGGTTACCACAGTACTAGCATTGTTCACTGTACAGTCTGACAGCAGCCAGGAAAAACGATCTGCGGAATCGCTCCCTCACACAGCAAGGGTGGATGAGTCTGTCACTGAAACTGCTCTCCAGAGCAGACAGAACGTCCTGCAGGTGGTGACACTCGTGGTCCAGCATAGATGTAAGTTAAGCCAGGACCCTCCTGTCCCCCACCTCCTGCACAGAGTCCAGAGGACAGAGCAGGCTTTCCTCATGATCTTATCCAATCTTTTCCTGTCCCTCTCTGTGCTGCTGCTGCTCCAGCAGACCACAATGTACAGGATGGCTGAAGCCAAGGTATTGTCCTTTGACCTTTCTGCACAAGCATCCACATTAGGATCACCTAGAATCACAGATTCACATTATGAAGAAGAATTACAGTTTAGATAGGACTGTTCTAACTTCTCAAGGAAGTCCTACTGCCTTTGTGATTGATAACATACTCCAACTAAAATAGGCTTGGTTTTAGGGAGTTATAGATCAACCCAGACCATTTCTATATTGACTCCAATGTCCTTCCTGGGGCTGAAGGCAAGGTCACTCCTAATGTACATAGGTGCACCTCCAAGTTCACGACTATGGTTGTTCCGCACTATGAGATAGCCAGGAATTTCCATCTTGGAGTCAAGATGCATCTAGCCATGTTTCAGTGACACCGATTGCGAGATTGTTGTTTATCACCAAAAGTCTTATCCAGTTTGGGGAGCAGGCTATGGGCCTTCAGGTGGATGAAGGTCAGACGTTTTATCTGGAGATATTCATACTGCATGTCATTGAGCATCTCGGAGAAATCAATATTCTCAGATGACTTGGCCAAGATTCGGGATTGTGCATGCCGCAACAAACTTCACTTCTCGGCACTTGGCCATCCAATACAGGATCACTGACTCTACCAACCAGGATGCAATCATCATGCAGAAAGAATGAGTCCACGAACTGTGGCAAGGTGCAACTATTGCAGAACCACTGATGATCACAGTTCCCTAGACGACGATACTCAGTGACATATTCAGGCATTTACAATGGGACCAGCTGTCACAATTGCCACACTGCAGGGCAGCTTGATAACTACAGACAGTTTCAGACACACCACACAGGAGAACAGGTTTAGGGATGGGTACTGATAAGATTATATCGATACCATTATCGATTCCGCTTATCGATCCGATTCCTTTATCGATACCTCTTGTGAATTTTCTGTGTACTAAAAGTAGGCTTTACAGGTTTTCAACGTCATCAACATTTTTTGTTGAATCAAAGTAAATAAATGTGAAATTGGTCATTGGATCCTTAAACTCTGGACATAAACTCTACATGGTGAATCCTTGATCTCTGGACATGAATAGAAATAAACAAAATCTGTAGTTATTGTCAAAAGCATTTCCTTTCAGACATTACTGGCATAATGTCTTTCCATACATTTCAGCTGAGCTCTTGCGGCTGGCTATGCTGCACGTCAGGATGTAATTCATAAAGAATGCAGGACGTCTCATTTTGGGAGGGAAAAAACATTTTAGTTTATTGTAGTTTTATTGTCTGTAGTACAACGTTTGGAAAAGAGGTGTCACTTTTTTGGAAAACAGGTGTCAGTGGAGATTCGCTTTGAAGTTAATTCCGACTCTCGGAACTCAGCTCCAAAGCTGCCAATGAAATGGAGGACGATTCTCGTTTCTTGACTGCAACAAGACAAGAGTCCCAGTTAGTGACTTTAATCCACACAAAAGTGACTCACAATTGACTAATTTTAATGGCTTTGACAGGGGTTGTATAATAAAAATGTTATTGTGCTGTTTTGCACCTGTCTTAAAGTAACCCTGAGAATGTACTTGTTATTCAACTTTGTTTTAGCATGCTGGGGTCAGTCTGAACTGGGAGTGAAGAGCTGGATGTACTTGTTACACTGATTGCACAACTTTGTTTTAGCATGTTGGGGTCAGTCTGAACTGGGAGTGAAGAGCTGGATGTACTTATTATTCACAACTTTGTTTTTGTTGCTATTGACGACTGCGCTGAAGAGATGTTTTTGCAAGAGGAAATACCTTTTTGATGCCTGTTGATTAAAGAAATTATGTGCGCCAGGGAGTTTGAAATGGCCACTCACCCTCCCTTTGCGCACACACTAGAAAAGAGGAGGCAGAGCCATGCTCCGATAGAGTCTGCTGCGGGTTAACGTACGAACGCCCAGCCGGTTGACAAGCGCACTTTACCGAAGGTGTTGGCTCTCCACCTTAAAGGCGTCACGGTAAGAGAAGAAGAGATATTTCATGCGCTGCAACCACTTGTGTTTGATGTAACTGCTTTTGTGGGGAATAAATATACGCCTTTTTATTCTAGCAAAATGCAGTCTGTGTGATCATTTCTGTGTGCCGATCTGACCGAACCTTGTGTTTAAAAACATTTTTGGCGTTGTCGGCAGGATACGGTTACGCTCAGACTACACACAGAAATGTCTTGCTTTAGATTGGGAAAGAGAGATGCGGAGGTGGTATCTCAGCAGGAGTCTTGCTTTAGATTGGGAAAGAAGGATGCCGAGGAGGCATCTCAACAGGAAGAAGTGGTCCCTGGGTGGGATGGGATCACTTCTAAAGAAATAGGCCAGCTTCTACGGTGACGTGGGGGACGCCCTGGGTCGTGGACTGGAGCAATTCCCACCGCGACTCCACCGGTTTTATGTGAGATGTTAAAACGGGTGGAGGTTAAAGAGAAAGCTCCATTGGGAGGTATTTTAGAGATGATGATGGATTTGTGTGCACTCATTTTGACACGTCTGTCATGTTCAGGAATGTTAAACACACCTGCTGTCTTGAGTCTTGATTTACAATGAATTAGTTGCAGAAATGTTATATGTGGAAAGTGGGAATTTATTGTTACTAGTATTGTATTTTCTGGTGTATAAGTTACACCTGTTTAAAAAAAAAGCCTCTTGAAGATGAAAAAAAAAACTGCACCTTTTTTTTCTGCATTATCACTACTTTGGGACTTTTGTGCATCTTGTTTTTGGCATTTCTTCTTTTGTATGGGGGGAGGAACAACAATGCTCATTTGATATGGCAAAGGAAGCCATACAGCAGGCTGTGTCCTTAGGAAAAATGCAATCAGGACCAGTAGAACTTTAAGTGTCTGCTCTAAATGATTATGTTAATTGGAGCTTATGGCTAAAACAAAACAGGATACGCAAACCTTTAGGATTCTGGTCGAGAAAACTCCCAGATGCAGGTATGTGTTATACACCTTTTGAAAAACAGCTTTTAGCATGTTATTGGGCGTTGATTGAAACTGAATCACAAACGGTGGGACATGAAGTAATGATGAGGACACACGTACCTATTTTGACATGGGTGATGAGTAATCCCACCACTCACCGAATAGGGACAGCTCAGGAGGCTAGTGTGATAAAATGGAAATGGTATGTGTCAGAGCGTGTAAAACCAGGTGAAAAAGGGATGTCATTGCTGCATGAACAAGTAGCTGATGCTCCTGAGGAAGATGAGGAACCTTTTGAAGTTCAACCATTGGAGGAATCTCCTGTTAAAGCAGGAAAAAGGTGGGATGATTTGTCAGACGATGAGAAAAGTCGAGCATGGTTCATTGATGGTTCCTGTCAATATCAAGCAGGAAAAAGGCGATGGAAAGCAGGAGCTTTTAATCCACAATTACATCAGTCTCTGGAAGAATTAGGAGAAGGAAAAAGCAGTCAGTGGGCGGAGTTGAAGGCCGTGCATATGGTGGTCATGCAGGGAGGACCACAGGGCCTCCATATTTATACAGACTCATGGTCAGTGACCCAAGGACTACTTACCTGGATGCCTACATGGCATGCCACTAATTGGAAAATACATTCTAAGGAAGTTTGGGGAAGAGAATTGTGGGAAGACATTTGGGAAAAGGCTAAAACAATTCCTATTACTGTGATGCATGTAGATGCACACACTAATGGACAAGACTCAGAAGCTTTATATAATAAAGCTGCAGATCAATTAGTAAGAGTAATGATTGAATTAAGACAATCCAGCCCAGGATTGGCTAGATGGGCTCATGTCAAAGCAGGACATTGGGGGGTTCAAGGTACCCTAAAATGGGCCAGAGATCGAGGTATTGATCTAAAATTGGATGATGTGAAAACAGCAATCACTGAGTGTGAACAATGTCAACACCACCGGAAGGGTGTTCCTCAACATTTGCATGGGCAGTTAAATCGTGGTAAAAGTCCCGGTCAAATTTGGCAGTTGGATTTTATTGGACCACTGCCCATGTCTAAGGGATGTAGACATGCATGCACTGCTGTAGATACATTTTCGGGAGTCTTGGTAGTGCATCCATGTAAATTTGCAAATCAAATGGCCACACTTAAGTGTTTGAAAATAATACAGCAGTATTATGGTTTGCCAGTACAGATTCAAACTGATAATGGTACTCATTTTACGGGGAATAAAGTAAAAGAGTGGGCCCAAGAACATCATGTTGAATGGATTTATCATATTCCCTATTACCCGCAAGCGGCGGGACTAGTAGAACGAATGAATGGGCTACTTAAAGAGACCCTATTGAAGCTATCAAAAGATCGCACTATGCGACAATGGAAACAGGATTTGACCACTGCTGTGGATCAGCTGAACAATCGACCTTTAGGGTCAGGATCCACACCCTTGATGAGAATGATTTCAGGAGAAATGATAGAGCATACTACAGAAAGCATCAAAATGTGGAAAATTGATCCACAAGCGGAACTACCTGTCAGAGCTACTCCAGGCTCAGCAGGACTAGACTTAAGAACATTGACTACTGTCACATTGGTACCTGATCAAATTCAAGTGGTAAAAACAGGGCTAGGCCTACAGTGTCCGAAGGGCACATATGGACACGTCCTGCCACGCAGTGGTCTATCACTTAAAGGGCTGACTATTCAGGCCGGGGTGATAGATGCAGATTACCAAGGCGAGATTGGAGTGGTTTGTAGATTGTTTGGAGAACAACCCCTGATATTGAACAAAGGGGACAAAATTGCTCAATTAATAATTAAACCCTGTGAAATGGGGTTGGTACAGGAGATACCAAAACCCGTAGTAATAACTACACGAGGAACACAAGGTTTTGGTTCCTCAGATCAAGCAGGTGCCAAAGTTTGGGTGAAACAACCTAACGGACCGCCTAAGGCGGCAGAAATTATAGCTCAAGGGAATGATGCAACTGTTAGTATACTCTATCAGGGTGAAGAAAAATGGGTAAATGTGCCTATATCAAAGTGTTATGTAAGAGAGGACTAATCATTGTTATTCTATGAATAGTGTTTCTTCTGTTGATCAGACTCAATGTCCTGGTGGGAGTTGCTGATCGGGCGATCGAGGACCACAGGAGGTGTACGTCGCCATGGCAACCAGTGGAAGCCCCGGGATTGGAGGTGTCGGCTGCTGGGTCATACTCCTCCTTGTAGGTGGTGCCATGGTCCCCTGTTGTTGGGGAATGACGGAAGGACATCAAGTGAGAGAAGTCCAACCACGAGTGGAGCTCGTCTGGAGAAATCTCACTAAAACAAGTCAACAGGACAATTTTACTTGTGCCACAAGCAACAGTGAAGACAAAGGTATATTGGCAAGTTACCTTTCCAAAAATTCCAATTTGCAGAAGACGTCAAAGGGCGTGGTATGACACTCTATTAGGAGGAACAGGAACTGTCCTGGGAGTATCAAACACAATTGATAATGAGGTAACCAGAACAATGTTGTCCAATACTGGATGATATTCCTCTCAAGCTATCCATCAGGTTGGAGAGTGGTTGCCTACAGCATTAGTGGGACAATTACAAAATGCAAATCTGTGGCAAAAGAATTTCAAATGGCAATTGGCATTATGGAATGAAACATTTAGTGTCTTCCAAAATTTATCTCATATGGGAAATTGGACAGCATGTGCTATACAAACTCTTCATGCTGAAGCTCAAAGAGAAAGATTTCAGCGTATAGTTACCACAGGGAACTATCATGATTGGAAATGGATTTGGAATATAACTGATACCTTATGGTTAAAGTTACATCCAGAATTTACACAGTGTAATGAAACAGTATGTACTGGACACTGGACCCAGTACAATGTGACACAACCAAAGGTTGTTTGTAAATATCAAGTATTACCGGTAATTACGACTAATGGCTATTGGTTCTTGCATATGGATGGAGAGTGGTTAGAACCAAAAACTAATACGACTTTTGATACCAAAATGTGTGACAAAACAGATAAAGGTATGGCCTGTGTGCTGCAAACAAGATATGCCAATCCATGTCTAACCGACTCAGAGGTTGTACTTTGTGACTGGACTAGGGAAACACCATGAGAAATGTTGTGGCAGATCGGCCCACATGCTCTGTGTGTTGCAACAATGAAAAATAATTCACAAGTACCTTCGGTTCCGTATACTGGCTGCCTGAACAATGTGCACTTATGGCATTGGGGAAACCGGACGTATCGTTTGACTAATTATTCTGTATCGAGTCGGCTGACTTCGGTACAATGGGATGTATTGCATTCCCCATGGAGTCTTTCCCTGGAGCGTTTCAAATGCGCATTGGAACAATCTACGGAAATTCAGCAATTAATAGAGTCACATACGTCCAACATCTCCAGTCTCATGGTGTCTACATTGATAGCTAGCGAATGGGTAAAACATGTGGCAAAATTAGTACAGCAAGTATCAGCACATCATTGGTGGGATATCTTTTCAGGGATGTCTGTCACTGCCAGGAGTACCTTAGTGCCGCCCTTACTTTTATTAATTATAGCAATATGTGTTATGACTTTTTGTAATATTTTTTACATGTGTTTATGTTATACTTTTAAGGCGAGAGGTGGAATGGGTAATATTTCAACAAATGCGATGAAATTGACACTGTTAATTCATGATCCTTTTGGAGTAAACCAATATAATGTCACATTAGACCCCACAACATCGGGTTTTGTATATGAGTATATTGTTTGGAACAGGTATAATCAAGACTATATTACTCAAAATTTTGTTTGTGAATCACTAGAAGAAATGTGGGAAATGCTATGGCAGGTCCAGCATTACCTGAATCTGCTAGTGGTTACATAAATTGACTGGTGCAAAACACCAAGAGTGGAAATGTATAATAAAAATGTTATTGTGCTGTTTTGCACCTGTCTTAAAGTAACCCTGAGAATGTACTTGTTATTCAACTTTGTTTTAGCATGCTGGGGTCAGTCTGAACTGGGAGTGAAGAGCTGGATGTACTTGTTACACTGATTGCACAACTTTGTTTTAGCATGTTGGGGTCAGTCTGAACTGGGAGTGAAGAGCTGGATGTACTTGTTATTATTCACAACTTTGTTTTTGTTGCTATTGACGACTGCGCTGAAGAGATGTTTTTGCAAGAGGAAATACCTTTTTGATGCCTGTTGATTAAAGAAATTATGTGCGCCAGGGAGTTTGAAATGGCCACTCACCCTCCCTTTGCGCACACACTAGAAAAGAGGAGGCAGAGCCATGCTCCGATAGAGTCTGCTGCGGGTTAACGTACGAACGCCCAGCCGGTTGACAAGCGCACTTTACCGAAGGTGTTGGCTCTCCACCTTAAAGGCGTCACGGTAAGAGAAGAAGAGATATTTCATGCGCTGCAACCACTTGTGTTTGATGTAACTGCTTTTGTGGGGAATAAATATACGCCTTTTTATTCTAGCAAAATGCAGTCTGTGTGATCATTTCTGTGTGCCGATCTGACCGAACCTTGTGTTTCAAAACAGGGGTTAAGAAGCGGACTTGCTGCCTCTGAAGAGCAGCGAATCAAAGAACCAACGAGCCAGCAGATCAAAGAGTTGCTTCGTTGGTTCATGTTTCAAACTGGAGGCGTGCTGCAGAAACGGTTGATTACAGAACCGCTGCAGGGTCTGTAATCAAACACCCTCAAAAACAACAGCTGATCTGAAGGACTGTTAAGGGAACCCGTTAATCAAAAAGACTATTGATATTGGTGGATCAAATTATTTCTTAATGATACCCGAAAAGAACCAGTTCTCGATACCCATCCCTAAACAGGTTTGGTGGTTACCTTTGATGGACCTGGATGTATCGATATCAAGATCAGGAGAATAAACAGATAAATACCAGCTTTGACAGATCGCTTCCACCATCTTTGTTTACATCAATTCCTGCGGTCAAGGAGGAATGCCATAGGTATTAAAGGCACTGCGCTACGGTGGTTTGAATCATATTTGTCTAATAGATTACAATTTGTTCATGTAAAAGTTAATTATAGAGTTCCACAAGGTTCTGTGCTAGGACCAATTTTATTCACTTTATACATGCTTCCCTTAGGCAGTATTATTAGACGGTATTGCTTAAATTTTCATTGTTACGCAGATGATATCCAGCTTTATCTATCCATGAAGCCAGAGGACACACACCAATTAGCTAAACTGCAGGATTGTCTTACAGACATAAAGACATGGATGACCTCTAATTTCCTGCTTTTAAATTCAGATAAAACTGAAGTTATTGTACTTGGCCCCACAAATCTTAGAAACATGGTGTCTAACCAGATCCTTACTCTGGATGGCATTACCCTGACCTCTAGTAATACTGTGAGAAATCTTGGAGTCATTTTTGATCAGGATATGTCATTCAAAGCGCATATTAAACAAATATGTAGGACTGCTTTTTTGCATTTACGCAATATCTCTATATCTCTATTTCCTCTAGGCTGGACTATTGTAATTCATTATTATCAGGTTGTCCTAAAAGTTCCCTAAAAAGCCTTCAGTTAATTCAAAATGCTGCAGCTAGAGTACTG